>NC_138863.1:59215250-59815250 GCF_965194805.1 Balaenoptera borealis | reverse complement strand
ACCACACTAGTCCTGTGGCTACTTCTATGTGTTTTTATCTCTCCGCTTTACTTAATCAATGGATTAGCTGCATGCATGGTTCTCTGTGCTTTCCATGTGCAAAACTGCAAGGGTTTTGTTTTGATTTAGTTTACGTAATGAATGAATTTTAATTGTTGAGGACATTTATCAGGAATCTTTTTTTTTTTTTAATTTTATTGATTTATTTATTTATGGCTGTGTTGGGTCTTCGTTTCTGTCCGAGGGCTTTCTCTAGTTGCGGCAAGTGGGGGCCACTCTTCATCGCGGTGCGTGGGCCTCTCACTATCGCGGCCTCTCTTGTTGCGGAGCACAGGCTCCAGACGCGCATGCTCAGTAATTGTGGCTCACAGGCCTAGTTGCTCCGCGGCATGTGGGATCTTCCCAGACCAGGGCTCGAACCCATGTCCCCTGCATTGGCAGGCAGATTCTCAACCACTGCGCCACCAGGGAAGCCCCTATCCGGAATCTTAACAGGGATTCCACAGATTGCAAGGACATACAGGCTTCTCTGAACAACAGCAGGAACCAGAATGCCTGCTGGTGGTGGTTAGGGACTGGCGTTGAAACAGTGCAAGTTGGAAAGCATACAGCCAGAGGTTTTGCTAAAAGAGCTGTAAGGAACAGTGGTTGAAGTATCGGGTCCTCTGGGATGAAAGGGACTTTCTGCTCTTTTCCCAGATCCCTGCCTCTCCTTCTCTTGGAAGTAGAAATGGTATTACCATGAATGCCTTTCCTTGGGGATACTGGTGAGGTGAATCAGAAGGAAGATGGAGAAACGGGGGTTTGTGATATGTTACTGGACATCCATCTTGCACATGCCCACCTGCAAGTCCTTGTTCAGCAATGTTGAACGAATCCAGCAGATATTGGTTGAGCACCTACTATGTGCCAGGTGCTTATTCTCACCAAGTGGAAGGTCTTCTCTTTCAAGCTCTGGCGCAAATTCAGGCTCCTTTCTGGAGCCTTCACTTATATTTGCAGCCTTCACTGATAGCTGCCAAATGCTAAACGGTTATAGTTGGATCACACAGCTTAGCACTCATTATATCCTGCCTTGTTGCTGTAGTTTTATATGAATTTCTAACTAGGATGTAAGCTTCATGAGAGCAGGGGCTACATCCTAACACTCTTTTCCTTGCCCATGGTACCTCTATAAATACAACTCACCAAATCACAGCAAATCACAGCAGAATCTGGGGAATCCTTCAGACAACAGGTCTCTGCACCTCAGAGTATTAAAACGTGTTTTTGAGCCAATGGTGTATGTTGCGTGTTAAGTACTCATAACTATCTGTTTTGTCTACTCTCTTTGTTTCAGTGGGTTTTTGTTAGTTTCAGAGTTAGAGGGTCCGATTTTGGGTTTACTTCTCAGTATTGGTTGTTGATAATGTTGTGCACTAACATTTGTTGAACTCTGCAGAATTAAGTGCCTTTCTGGGTGGTCTGAATTCATCTCCAAAGGCAACTTGCACTGATGTGGTCTTTCCCCTGGCTTTCTGTTTTACTAGTTTGTGGCTAATTATGAGGGTTTCAGTCAGTTTGATGACCACAGATGGCACCAACACTCCAGATGGCCCAGAAGAGGATTTGTGGGGCTGTGCGGTCTGGGCTCCTTCAGAGAGACCCGCAGGGAGATGAGCAATACGATTGTGGGCGTTTGTCTCTGCCTTTCACACGTCTCTCCTCCTGGCATCATTGCCCACCTTCTGGAGCCACTCCCTCTACCTATTCTGGAAACCAATTTATTTATTTATTTATTTATTTTTGGCTGCGTTGGGTCTTAGTTGCTGCGCGCGGGCTTTCTCTAGTTGCGGTGAGCGGGGGCTACTCTTCGTTGTGGTGCGCGGGCTTCTCACTGCGGTGGCTTCTCTGGTTGCGGAGCACGGGCTCTAGGCGCGCGAGCTTCAGTAGTTGTGGCTCGCGGGCTTCAGTAGTTGTGGCACGCGGGCTCAGTAGTTGTGACGCACGGGCTTAGTTGCTCCGCGGCATGTGGGATCTTCCCGGACCAGGGCTCGAACCTGTGTCCCCTGCACTGGCAGGCGGATTCTTAACCACTGCGCCACCAGGGAAGTCCCTGGAACCCAATTTAGGTGTTCCCTGCTGCAGGGTATTGCCTAAGTAGGGTGGGGGCTGATGAGCCTTTACAGCGGGGTCCCTTCCAAGTGTGCACTTGCATGAAAAATCGATCTGGAACATCCAGAAGTCTTTCACAAAGCCTAACTTGACTGGTCTTTCCCAATTACCCTAATTTGTAACCTTTGCACAATAGTTTTAAGAGTCCACAGAATGCTTCCAGGCACAGAGTCAGCTGTGCTGTAAACATCCAGGTGAAGTGAGGGGAGTGGTGGAGAGGCCGAGGGCAGCTGACTGACACAAAGAGGGAGGAAGAGGTGGCAGGGCTGGAACCGGGTTCTTCTGACCCTCCCCTGCCCTGTGTTTTGCCTTGTATTATGGTTATTGGCGGATACGTCTCTTATCCTCAGAGCCTGTAGTAAGATGTAGAGGACAAGTATGCAGTCTGCAAATCTGGGGCTAAAAGTCGGCCTGCCCCTCACACGCCGGTGGGCAGTCATGATGATTATAATAACAGCTCCCGTGATTCAGGACTCACCATGTACGAGGAATTGTACACATTTTACCTCGTTGTCTTAGTCTATTTGGGCTGCTAATGCCAGAGACTTGCTAACACCCTGCTAATACCCGGGTGGCTTATCAACAACAAACTTTCATTCCTCACGGTTCTGGAGGCTGGGAAGTCCAAGATCGGGGCGCTAGCAGATTCGGTGTCTGGTGAGAGAATCTGTTTCCTGGTTCATAGACCGCTGCCTTCTCCCTGTGTCCTCACATGGCAGAAGCAGGGAGAGAGCTCTCTGGGGTCTCTTTTAAAGGCCACTAATCACATTCATGAGGCTCTACCCTCATGACCTCATCACCTCCCAAAGGCCCCACTTCCAACTACCATCATATTGGGGATTAGGATTTAACATATGAATTTAGGGGGACACAGACATTCAGTCTGGAGCACTCATTTAATACTCATGACAGCCCGAGAGGCATATATTCCTTTTTTTTTTTTTTTTGGCTGTGCTGTGCAGCCTTCAGGATCCCGACCAGTGATCAAACCTGGGCTCTCAGCAGCAAGAGCATGGAGTCCCAACCACTGGACCGCCAGGGAATTCCCGAGGCCTATATTCTTATCCTGTTCTACAGTGGAGATTAGAGCAAGGGTTCACGGTCACTTACTGATGCTGCTAGGATTGAAAGCCATGTTTTGTCTGTTTTTAGCCAGTGATTATTTACGGTTTCTGCATTGGTTGTTGAGAGGTTTAAATAAGATAAATAGCATGGTGCCAGCCTGACCCACAGTAAGCTCACAATAAACACTAGGTCTTTCTCTCCTTTCCTTTGAGTCTAAGGACCTAATCAACCCACCCTCTAACCCCCGTCAGATAGATAGTCCGTATGGTACAGTGCTTTGTATAAGTTGATTCTCAGTAAAGGTTCATTGAGTTAAATGGAAATGAAAGCTGAGAATGAGGAAATCCTTTTTGCTTTTCTAAGCAGGTGGAGGAAATATATGAAGACCCAAGCAACCATATTGTAAAGGTTGCTGGCATCTATGCTGGAGCATAATGACACCAGAGTTGTGGCTTTGGTCCCCAAACACCGTCTCTGGTTCTTCACCCATCTCTCTGGCTTCTCTTTCTCTGTTCACCTTCCTGTTACGCAGTTATATTCCCAACACCCACTCAGCTTGGAGCCCCACACCTCATACATAATACATCTTGTACTGAATTCATTATTCCCTCATCCCGCTTAGCTGCTTTTCTTTTTAAGCTTATTTGTATCATTTCAGGTAATGATGGTTTTATTGTAAAAATACATACGTGAGAGAACCTGTTAAAGCTGAAAAAACAAAAACAAAACCAGGCTTCAGGGGAAGAGAAACCACAGTGGATCAGGAAAAGCAGAATCCCAGAGCAGCTCTGGGAACATAAACACTAGGAGCTGGGATGCTTTTAGTCTGGTCCCCATTGCTAACCTTACTCAGCTATCCTCCAGGGTCTGCCAGACTCTGTACTTCTTACTGAGTGGCTGGTCCACCCTACATGCTGTGCATCTTTTTCTTTTTACCTCATCGCTTCTGTTAACTTTCCTCTTCCTCACCTTGCCTATAGAGTTTGCTCCTGCATAACTTTGGCTTGCCTTGACCCCTCACAGCCCGACTGTAGCTCACGGAAGCTCTGTTCATCCTGCCATCTTCAGCTCCCCCTGATTGTTGCCACTGAATCCTACCGAATCATTCTCTCAGTACTTTTGCAGTTCAGGTTGGAGAGAATCTGATTGCCAAGCACATCCTTTCTTGCCAGACCACCTTACTGGTTATTGACCAGCATATATGGATTTGCTGCGCTTGGGTCGGATCCAATCCAGTCAGCTGTGGCCAAGGGTAGGACCCCTGGCCTGCCTTTCTTCAAGAGTGTTTCTACAACCCAAATTCTCATGCTAAGTGAAAAAGCCAGTTGTAAAGGATCGTATACTGTATAATTCCACTTTTATGAAATGTCTAAAATAGAAAAATCTATAGAGACAGAAGGTAGATGAGTGGTTGCCTAGGGCAGGGGGTGGGTAAGGAATTGGAAGATGATAGTTAAGGGGTGTGGTGTTTCTTTTGGGGTGATGAAAATGTTTTAAAATTGATTGTAGTGATGGTTGCAAAATTCTGTGCATGCACTAAAAGCCGTTAAAGTGTACACTTTATTTTTATTACCTTTTTTGGCTCAAAGGTTTTTAAAAATATCTTTATGGTAGTTGCTTATGAGTCCTTTTTTTTTTTTAAGTGAACATCCATCATTTCATATAGATATAATATTAAAGAAATAGAAAAATTTTTTCCTTGTGATGAGAACTCAGGATTTACTCTTAACAACTTTTGTACATAACATACAGCAGTGTTTATTATATTTATCACATTGTACATGACATCCCTAGTACTTATTTATCTTATACTAACTGGAAGTTTGTACCTTTTGACCACCTTCATCCAGTCCCCCCTCCCCTCACCCCCTGCCTCTGGTAACCACAAATCTGACCTTTTTTTCTCTGAGTTTGTTTTTTTGTTTTTGAATTATAGTTCACCTAGAACACTGTGTTAGTTCCTGGTGTACAAAATAGTGGTTTGATATTTCTATACATTTCAAAATGATCACCATGATAAATCTAGTTATCGTTTAAAGTGCACACTTTAAATGGGTAAACTGTATGGTAAGTGAATTATATCTGAATAAAGGTGCTTTTAAAAAAAAAGTGTTTGCGGGGAGTGGGAAAGGTAAGCTGGGATGAAGTGAGAGAGTGGCATGGACATATATACACTACCAAATGTAAAATCAATAGCTAGTGGGAAGCAGCCGCATAGCACAGGGAGATCAGCTCGGTGCTGTGTGACCACCTAGAGGGGTGGGATAGGGAGGGTGGGAGGGAGACGCAAGAGGGAGGAGATATGGGGATATATGTGTACATATACCTGATTCACTTTGTTATAGAGCAGAAACTAGCACACCATTGTAAAGCAATTATACTCCCATAAAGATGTTTTAAAAAACAAATAAATAAAATAAAATAAAATAAAAGATAAATAAAAAGTGTTTGGTGGGTAGTTTTCCATAGGAGGGGCTGAGGACATGGAAGATACCATATCCTTCTTGTTTATTCTAATAAATGCCACACTCTCTACCCATTTTGCCAAATCCAAGCTCTGGAATTTATCCTGACATCTTCAACTGTTTCAGTTCACAGCTTACCTCCTTCCCTGATTCCAACTCTTAGTGCAGGAGTTGGGCCTCGGTTTGGGTCAAGTGCTCCTCCTCTGTGCTCCAGAAGCATCTCATACATGAGCATCTCTTTTATTATTCCATATCCTACTTGGTGCCACACTAGCAAGTCTCTGGGGGTCTTTCAGCATTCCTAGCATGTTGCCTGATGCGCTAGGTACCTAAGAAGGTTTCTTGCGTGAATGGGATGGATGGATGGAATGGTTGGATGGGATAGAAAGAGGGAAAGGGCCAGTTATCGTCTCTGCCCATGACCACTGCCTTAGCAGTCCTACCAGTCACCTAGGATATGTGCACCAATGGGAGAATGGCTGCAGGATGGGTAGATGCATGCAGCCCCACCATTGTCATCTACCCAAGAATCCAAAACACAGATGTTGTTGATGCAGTCTAGCCCACTTCTGTCAGAGCAGTTATCTGGGGCAACTGGCAAACTTCCAAGGACTCGGTTTCCACTCACTGTGATTTGTGTTGAGTTTCCAACGTTCTCTGGGGCATGATATGCTCCTTGGGGTGAGGGCAGACCCAGCACTAGCAATGCATTATAGACCCGATGTTTCCAGTCATTTCTCTTCTGTGCCAAGCCCATTGGCTGGAAGCTTTGGGGCAGGGTGGAAAGGCAGGAGGGTGGGAGAAGGAGGAGGGGAGGAGGAATGGCCTTCTCAGAAAACAACGATTGATTTGAAATATGAAATGTCTTATTGATAAAAGCAAAGCCTAGATGGAAGGAAGCAGTTTGATATAGCACACTGAAAAAATCATGTGCATCTGTTTGGCACAATATACAACATAATGACAGCAATCTTCCCTGTTTGTATCTATTCATCTGATTATACAGAGTAACAATTCTTTTAGTTACACATTTATTTACCCAGGGATTTTTTTAATGGATAATAAGTTAGTAAATCAGATAGCATGTGTTCTGGATAATACTTTAGTAAACTGTCTACCACACAAGACAGTTGCAATTCACATTTTATATAATATCCAACGTTCCATTAATACACAGCACAATGTGAGGCTATGAGCAGCTCTTCAAGAAGGACAAAGCAGATTTTAATGATTATTTAATACTGTTTGATCTAGACACATATTATGTTGAAAAGCTACAGATTTCAGTCCTGCAATGCACCACAGATGTAACGAGAAATGCGGACTTATTTGAAGTAGAATCCAGTGGCCTTCTTTTGATGCAGTTGCCATCACTGTTCGTGCTGAAGTTTCCTGTCTTTGCCTTAAGGATACATTCTGAATTTTTTCTAACTGGTGAAAATCCAGACTTGAACCCCCAAACATATATTGTTCCATGGCAAAATAATGAACACTAAGGAAGAGTGGAGAGTATTTAATTTAGGCCAATGAAATATGATAATAAAAATAAAAATAATTCTTCCCCTCCTTCTGAAGTGAACACAGAGGTCAACAAAATTCCTGGTCCTTTCTAGAATGTCGAGTGGGCAGAAGTCTGCTGAAGACTTGAAGATGGAAAAAGAGCAGCGCTAAGGAGAAGGGCTTGTGACTTTTTCCTCCTCACACACCCCGGGTGGGGCTGCCAGGAGAATGAAGCTGCCGCACGCACTTGCAAACGTTCACTCCCTCTGTGCCTCCTTACAGAGCTCATGGGGTATCTCCAGGTCATTAAGAGGAGGTCTGTTGTGGTCTTAAGACCACATTATGTATCTTATTTTAAAGAAAATGCCTTGCGTCAGATTCCCATTGCTCCACATGTTTGTAGGGTATCACTGGAAATGGACACTAGAACCTTTACGACTCAGCAAGTCATCCAACAGGGAGCCTCCGGGCTGCTTCAAGGAGTCATTTCCTAAAGGCGGGAAAATCTACACATTATATCTGCGGAGATATAGTCAACAGCAGACTTTTCTGTTCCTCCTATGGTGTGGCATGGGACAGTGTTACTGCCTGTGGATATGGCATTCGCACTTGACTTGTTTTTGAACAGTCCCGCCAGACAAGCTCCTGAGCCAGGGATTCCACAGCTTCAAAAAGCCAGTTCCTTGGGACAGAATGAAAAGACATTGGCTATGTGAGCTACTTTCTTGAAATAATTTAGCAAAATTAGATTTGTTTCAGAGTAGGACGAAATTTGAAGAAGAGACCTGGCATTAATGAGTATCTATTATTTACCAAGCATTTTCCACATATTTTATCATCTAATAGTTACAGTGGCTTTATAAAGTAGGTCTTATCATCCCCTTTTCCAGACAAGAAAACAAGATTCAAATTTGCACAGTTAATGAGGGGCAGGGCCAGTCTCTGTGCCCAGCATTAGCTGGCTCCAGAGCCTGTGTGGATTCTCTGTACCAGTGTGCCTCAAACTGGGTTCCACAATCCTATCCTCTGGGAGTTAAAAATACACCAATATTCCAGTTCCACACCCAGAAATTCTGAAGAAATTGGTCTGGGCTGGGGCCAGGGCATCAATATTTTTAAGAAACTCACCCAGCAATTCTACCAAGATGCTAGGGTTAGAAACCACTGGGTTACATCATACCACCCACCAAGTTACAACCTCATGATGTCACATACATTTACCTGAATCACATGGGTCACAGGTGACAAAGATCATGCAATCTGTAATGGGGGACAGACAAGAAAAAAAGTTGATGCCCCTGAACACAATTATCAATCCATTCTATGAACATCCCACACATTAGGCATTCCACAGGGAGATTTCAGACCGTACTGACCTCTTTTTTCCATGCCAATTCAACAAGCACCTTAAGATGTTTTAAATAAGTTCATCGAGCTATATATTCTGCTAGTGGTTATATTGTACCAAACCCATTCAAGGAACTCAGGAAAGGAAATGATCAAATTAAGCTGTATCTTTGACCACAGGCTCAAACATTGGGGTAAAAGTTTAAAACTTAGACTTTCCCGATGGTTAATTTTTTTCCTTCAATTTCATGATCTCAGAACTCTTACTTGGTTGGATTTTTGTTTGTTTAATAACTAGAATCTAGCTATTTGCCTGGCAAGTTGTTCTGGCGCCACAGATGTTCATTCTGTGGATGAGAAGCAGTGAAACCTAAACCATATTTTTTTTTTTTTTTTTCCTAAACCATATTAAATGTGGACTTATTCTTGGATCAAAACTAACTTCTTCATGGAACTTTTTGCTTTTTTGGTGTTATAGGTACTTTCTTTTGACACATTAATACCATTACTTTCCCCCAAGGCTCTGGGGGCTATTTTTAAGGCACAACAATCCTCCAAAACCCTCCCCCAAAACAAAAACAACCCACTCATAATCTGGAAGTTAAATTATGTAAGTAATATGGTTGTGATTAGAAATATTAATGCTTATTGGAGGAAATGCTCCAAAATGCTAACAATGACCATACTTGTTGATTAAAGGTAGATGTAAAAACTTTCCAAACTAGGGCTTCTCTGGTGGCGCAGTGGTTAAGAATCCGCCTGCCAGTGCAGGGGACACGGGTTCGAGTCCTGGTCCGGGAAGATCCCACATGCTGCGGAGCAACTAAGCCCATGCGCCACAACTACTGAGCCTGTGCTCTAGAGCCCGCGAGCCACAACTACTGAAGCCCGTGAACCTAGAGCCTGTGCTCTGCAACAAGAGAAGCCACCACAGTGAGAAGCCCGCACACAGCGAAGAGTAGACCCTGCTCGCCGCAACTAGAGAAAGACTGTGCACAACAACAAAGACCCAACACAGCCAGAAATAAATAAAAAATAAATAAAATTTTTAAAACAACACAAAAAACTATCCAAACTAAATTCAAACACTCTTTTGAGATTTTAAAAACTGTTTATATCTGTAGTCCTAGTTATCATTTTCTTCCAAGACAATGGCTCTGGGTCATTCAGGAGAGCCTTCCTTCCTTCCTTCCTTCTTTTTTCTTTTTTAAAAAATTTGTATCTTACTTGAATGACCTGCTGTAATAAAAGCCTTTTATTTTAAACATATGGGAGTAGAGATGAAAACACTAGCAATTTTTAGCTGAAAGTCCTTCAAAATGAACAAATATGCACTTCCAAAGCTTTCTTGGACTTGAATGTCTTTGAGCTACTCTGTATATTTACCTGATTCCAGATTTCATTGAAGATATGAAGCATTCTGTATGGTTTAGCAAGAAAAGATAAGCGAAAATAGGAGGATTAATTCCTGCAAAAAGTTTTCAACCTCCCTGATTAGGAAAACAGACACTGCAGCCAGAATGCCTATGGTTGATCCTGGCCTTGTGACCCAGGCAAGTCATTCACCTCATTTGCCTCAATTTCTCCATCTGCAAAATGGGACTAATATTTGCTAAGTTCCCTATGGAGTTGCATGTAAAGTGCTAAGAACACTACCTGGCACACGTTAAGTGCTAATACATGATAGATATTATTATTATTATTTTAGATGGAATAGACACTTAGATCAATGGCAGAGCTAGTAAAATTGTGCAAAGTCGAATGCGGACTAACATCAGGTTATGTTTTAAAAAAAGATTTTCTCTTTTTGTTGAGTTTTTCTAAGCAAGGAGGGGGCTCCCAGGAGGCAGGAAGTGGGGAGTGGAGAATAGCAGAGGACTATTTCCTTGCCTTGCTTCAGTGCCACACAAAAACTCGGTTGTTTTGTTTTTATCCCTGGATCCTGCCCTGGGAACTTCAACAGATACTAAAGAACAAGTTCAGAATTATGTTCTGGTGACCAGCAGTTTACTCTCCTGACCAGGGCCACAGGCCAGGATTTTAGCGAGAAACCATACTCTGAGCCTGGACTTAGAAACCATGAAGCTTTTAACACAGGGGGACGGAAGGGTTGCAGCACATTTTCTTCCCTTCCTCCCTCCTTTCTTCCCTCCTCCTTTCTTTCCTTTTTGTTTCTTTCTCATTGTCTGTCTTTTAGAAAATTATCAATTCTAAAAAAAAAAAAAAAATCCCCTTGCATAAACTTATCTGTTTTCCAACTGATCAATACAAAGTGTCAAATAAAAACAGAGTAAGTTACAGGATTTGTCTGGCGGTGGGTCCAGTGGGCATCCCTGGTCAGGGAACTAGATCCCACATGCCAAAACTAAAGATCCCACATGCTGCAACTAAGACCTGGCGCAGCCAAATAAATAAATTAATAAATTAAAAAAAAAAGAGTAAATGCTTTAAAAAAAAAAAGTAAGTTAAGTAAAAAGTAACTAAAAAGTTAATTATGTTGCTAATGGAGCAAATAGCATACACGACTCAATATTGGTGTTCTGCTGCATATGTACTAGTGCTGTGGAGGCCTTTCTGGGAGATGTTCCCTGACTGTGCACAGACCCGGGTTTCTCCCCCTGCCCCGCTCTGGTTTCCTTATCCTCCCCCTAGTCCTCAGAGAGCTCTTCTTCACCCTGCTGGGGGCAAGGGTGTGCTGAGGGGACAAGTTGCTGGTTCTTTTGCCTGGGGCTTCTCACCCAGCCCCAGCTTGGAGGGCCCTTAAGAGACCCTGGGCTCTGAAAGAATGCGTTGCTTACTTATCTACCAGCTTTCATTTAACTACTGTATTTGATTTACAACACTCTTTCTAGCAAAATTAAATATTAGAATAAAAATTATTTTCAAAAATACCCCTCAATTCTTCTTTTTATAACTTGGACCACATTCTGAGTGCATGCAGTTAACTACAAGGCATTCTTCCCTTGGCCATAAATTCAGATGTCTTGTCTTCATTATAGAACAGTCCCATGCAAGCCCCAAATTGCTCATGTTTCACTTTTATGTCTTTCGATTCACTTGGTATATTGTTCTTAAATCATCTATTCAAATTCTTTTCTAAGTTTCCTTTAATTTTTGCCTCTACACCTTGGCATCCCCTCTGCCTTAAAGCTAATAGTTGCTTTCCCCTTAAAGAAACACAGTAAGACTAAATCATCTAGTTTCTGCATATATCCCCCCGCCATCATAGACTGTTCTTTGAGTGGCTTCCAGTCTTGGACTTGCCGCCTGCCAGAAGATAAAGAAACTTAAATGTCATTGCCTATGTTCGTGTAGAGGACTGGTAAATCTGATTAGTCACAATTAAGTCATCAGACCAGGAACTCAGAAAAAGAGGTTAAGGGCTTTCCTGGTGGCGCAGTGGTTGAGAGTCTGCCTGCCAATGCAGGGGACACGGGTTCGAGCCCTGGTCTGGGAAGATCCCACATGCCGCGGAGCAACTGGGCCCGTGAGCCACAATTGCTGAGCCTGTGCTTCTGGAGCCTGTGCTCCGCAACAAGAGAGACCGCGATAGTGAGAGGCCCGCGCACCGCGATGAAGAGTGGTCCCCACTTGCTGCAACTAGAGAAAGCCCTCGCACAGAAACGACGACCCAACACAGCCATAAATAAATAAATAAATAAATAAATAAATAAAAATTAAAAAAAAAGAAAAGAAAAGAAAAAGAGGTTAAGAATGTTGGATGAAGTCCTTTTTTATTAGAATATAGATTTTTGGGTCTGGATGGGTCTCAGAAATACATTAGGTTTGACTAGACATTTTCTGGATGAAGAAACCAAAGACACAGAGGGTTACTTTTCTCGGTCAAGCGCTAACACAACTAGTTAAGCCTCCTGACACCTCCTAGTATAGCACTTTCATCCATTCATTCACTCATTCATATCTCCCTCCCTTCCTTTCCACGATGTTTATTCATGCCTACTATATACTTGTTTCATAATAAACAAGGGACCATCCATCTATTTTTGGAATAAAAAACCTGGGCAACATATGGTCTGACAAGTAGGAGAGTCCCAAATAGATGCACAGAAACAGAATGTTTGAAATAGGAACTACCCTGGAAAATGTGATTTGTGTGGTTACTGTCACTAGCATACTGTTCTCATTATAACACATACCACACCGCTTTTACTGTGATGCTATAGAATCCTAATCCAAAACAAGGCAAGAAGAACCAAAGGGTAACAAGAAAGTACACACACACTTTCAGACCCATACATAGAGATGGAGCTGCCTCAGATGTAGTTCAACATACAATTAGCACACTGACATTTTGGCAAAATTTCCAGGCATTTCCATAAATCCTTTTTAGATTCTTCTTCCCTCCAGCTCAGCAAGACAGTCACATTTTTCTGGGCCTCAGACAAACAATAGCATCCAAATGATATTTAAGAACAAGCCCCCAGCATGACCAGGGAGACTCAACCCGTCTGGGAGAAAGGAAGGGCACCATATGCCGGGTGCTCTTTGTGCATGGCCTTGCTGCCATTTTCCAGCTGCCTTTGCCTCTTTATTTTACTTTAGGAGACAAGAGCCCGACTGAAACGTACAAAGGGGATTTAGGATTAAGCATCATCTTCTCTCTCTCTAACCTGTAACGTCTTTCATCCTAACAAAGGTGGGAGGAGCTGACGAGAAGGACGGGGCTACCCGAGGAGGTTGAAGAGGAAGCTAGGCGACAGTGGGGGAAGGGGACAGAGCCACCTTTTTAAACTTGCTGTCCCTTTGCTCTCAGTTTTTCTTCATCACACAGAAGCGCCATCTGTTCACAGACTTGCTGCGCGTCCATTTGGTTTCCATTCAGTAACAGCTTATGTAGGAAGCAGATTATGAAGTGAGCAAACATGCCACTGGCTGGACGAGGGCTGTACTTTGTTCACGTCCCTTAAAACTTTACAGAAACAGGGCAGCAGCGAGCTCTGTGCAGTCCTGACTGCTTCCCGGCCCTGGTGCGCAGGCCTGGATTACACCGCCTGCCTTTGATTAGCCCTTTTATGCGAAAGCCTCTCAGTGTTGATGAGTTTCATTTATACTATATTTTAAAGTACCCTGAAATGAGTTTTTTCCAATGTTTATCATTAAAAAAAATGTAGTGTGCTAACCTGACAGGAGCATAAACAATTTGAGAACAGGAAATTTACTACCTCTTTCTGTACTCCCTTTTCTCTGGTTAACTAGAGTCAGCTCTATAATACACTGACATTCTGGCAAAAGTTGCAGGCATTCTCTTAATTATGTAGACTTATTTGATTATACTTTTAAAACTAACAAGTGGAATCAATCAGAGGTGGCTGTAGACATCAAAATATCACCTTTTGCCATCTCAAAAAGAGAAAAGATATACTGTCTTTGACCTTTTTAAGCATCCTTGGAGAAATGACCCAGATCCCATGATCTTCACAGTGGGGCCTGGTACCTCCCAGTTATGTGACTCTGTTATGCAAGAACCCCTCACAAATCATCCCATAGCGCTGATATATTCAAGATTACATCCCCAAATATCACTGGACGTTTTAGTCATTTAAAACTTTTAGATTATAAATAAAGCTGGATCAACATCTATGAGCATGATGCATCTTCTGTTTTTAGAATTATTTTCTTAGACTACATGGTGGGAATTGGAATCACAGAATCAAATTTGTGCCATTTTGAATTTAATCTTCAAACTCTACCCCTTAAGAAAAGTTTAGTGTTTTGAGTAGGGATATAAAGATCAGGACCACTAATTCATCATTGCATTTAAACATTTTCACCCAAACTATTGAATAGCCTTGTCATATCACTTAACTAGAGTTTTCATCTGTCAAACAAAATTTAATGTTTATTTGCTTGAAACACTCTTAAAGTCCAGAAATAAGAATTGGTATTCTACTTATTCCTAATTTTCCTTAGGAACTCAATGAACATTTAAACACTAGTAGAGAATGTGAGTGAGCAGATTAGATTATATTAACTTAAAACTTGGTGCGTTATTCTGGCATTATAATACATTTTGTACATACCATACGTTACTTAGGCATCAAATAACAGAAGTGCAGTAAAGAAATGTCAGATTTTCAACTCTAAATATCACGGATTATTAACTATCCACTGATTTTTTTTAAACAGTCAAATTTAACTCTGGTATAATTTTTGGTTCAATTTCATACTTTCCTTGGAAATATTTATTGCATTTTTAAATTTAATTAATTAATTAATTAATTTATTTATTTATGGCTGTGTTGGGTCTTCGTTTCTGTGCGAGGGCTTTCTCTAGTTGTGGCAAGCGGGGGCCACTCTTCATCGCGGTGCGCGGGCCTCTCACTATCGCAGCCTCTCCCGTTGCGGAGCACAGGCTCCAGACGCACAGGCTCAGTAGTTGTGGCTCACGGGCCTAGTTGCTCCGCGGCATGTGGGATCTTCCCTAGACCAGGGCTCGAACCCGCCTCCCCTGCATTGGCAGGCAGATTCTCAACCACTGCGCCACCAGGGAAGCCCTTTATTGCATTTTTAAAATTTAAATTAAATTGGTGAAGGAGAAAAATCTCAGACTGTTCATTTTAAATTGAAATAGCCATGTCGGTTTCAAGAGTTATTATAAGTGAACTGCCTGTGATATGCAAACTTTTTCTTGGGTTAATGCACCAAATTGCCTTGTTTTAATAATGTACACTTCCTGGTTAATAACTTCTTTTTTATCACTCTTGAACATAAACATTCTTTTGTTTGAAGAGAGCTTTTATTTTTCACTCAAAATTATCTGCACATAAAATATGTGCCTAGGACAACAGTAGTGAAAAATTCCAGCAGCCAGGCCTGACCACAAACATGCTGCTGTGTCACTGGGTCTCAGTTCCTATGTGTGCTGCTGGCACAAGAATTCGCTCTGACAATCAATTGATAAGCATAAAAATCCTTTAACTTCTCACAGAATGCCCTTGGCCGTTCCAATGTAAAGCTTATACTCATTCACGTAGTAGCTCCCAATTATCAGACTGAAGATGGTCCCTGGGAAGGACTGTGAACTTTCATTAAACCTTGTACGATCCACAACTCAGCTTTTCTTGGTTCTGCTCTAATTTCTTTTGATTTCTGAGTCCACGCTAGTGTGCATGACTGAGATAGGGTTACATAGAGCTGGGTGAGTTGTGAGAAAAAGTTTGGACTATTGTCTGTATTGGGTTAGGAGGTGTAGACACTTTTCAACCATTCCTGCCAAAGGGTTACAGCGCTTAAGCACAGGAGGGCATCAGATGTGTCCCTTTAAAGTCTTGTCTGTATCACCTCCTTTCTCTGGTCTGTGCACGTGCACATTCCCAAGAGCATTCTCTTATTTCTGTCCCCTTGCAAAAGCTAAAGGCCAAAACCAAAACAATTCCCCAGAGAATTAAAGGTGATAGTAAACCAACTCGTCTTTATACTGCTTGCCTTTACTTAACTCCTCCTCCTCATCCGTACACTTTCCAGGTGTCATAATAACAGACAAGAGATGAGATAGCAAGACAGGAGCTCCTCTGACCCCTGCCCTTAAAAACAAAGGCATGAGAATTGGTTCTGGGTGACTCTTTTGGTATTTGTGTCCTCTGCAGAGGGGCCCTGGGGCTGCTGTCTTGTGTGGAGGCCCCCTTTACTGTTTGCAGTCTCTAATCATCACTTCTACTGTTCCACCTGTGACGAATCTGGGTGTTATACAGTGGTGTGCCGATATCTCTTTAACAGCCTTCTTCAGAAAAAAGAAGCCCTGATATGTAGCATTTGCCAATTACCATGGTGTAAATACTCCCACCACTGCCGATTTTAAGCTGCCGATGTGATTTCACTGACACGCAGTTGGGAAGAGATGCAAAATCTACTCTTAGGAGCTAGTGTGAGCTGGTTCCAGTGCAATTTCATCTCCCTTCGGACCACGAGCTTTCTCCTTTCATTCAGTGATGAATCCCCTCTTGGGCAGCTCAGATACTTTATCCGGTCTTGACTCCAGGGTCAGCCAGTCCCTCCTTCTTCGACTTTTCTCCATCCTTAGATGCTCATTGCATGCTTCCTATCTGCCAGACATAGCACAAATCATCGTGGCTTCCATGTCAACTAAGACAGGGTCCCTTTCTCAAGGAGTTTATCATCTAGTGCAGGGGTCCCCAATCCACTGGTCTGTGGCCTGTTAGGAACCGGGCCACACAGCAGGAGGTGAGTGGCGGGTGAGCGAGCGAGCGAGGCTTCATCTGTATTTACAGCCACTCCCCATCGCTCACATTACCACTTGAACTCCACCTCCTGTCAGCATTATGGTGAGCTGTATAATTATTTCATTATATATTACAATGTAATAGTAATAGAAATAAAGTGCACAATAAATGTAATGTGCCTGAATCATCCCGAAACCATCCCCAACCCCCATCCATGGAAAAGTTGTCTTCCACGAAACCGGTCCCTGATGCCAAAAGGTTGATCTAGTGGAGGCCAGATAAATTATCAGTCTAGCCAGGGATATTGGTTCAGAGTGTAAATGATGCGGTGATACAGGCAGGCCTAGGGTGTTATGAGATCCCAGAATCATTCACAAACCCCTAGATCTCTTTTACTTTTCTGGAAGTTTGGGAAAACGAGACCCACTAATCACTACATCCGTCCTGGACTGGAGAGCATTGCTAGTGAGGGTATCCTGCTGTTTAGCTTCATAGGCAAAGCATCTCCTGTTCCTCTTTTGGTGACGCTTCCTCTGTCCCAGTGGACTATTTCACCTCCTCCTTGGCCAGTTAGATTGAGGCCAACCAGAGATTCCCACATTTACTCTCCTCTCTATCTCAGGATAATTCCCCCGAATTACCCCTCATTTTTGCTCACAGTCTTAGACAAGGAACTCTCCATTTACCACACCTACGCCCTCATTTGCACAGCCTCCCCGCACCTCTCAGAACCCCTTTTACTCAATTAGCTCCTTTTCTACTTGGCTTTTTCCCGTCTTTTCTTCACCCCTGATTTCTTCCCTTAATTCCACAGACCTGTAAGTCACTCCTCTCCTTGCCTCTGCTCTCGTCATGATTGTGATTCCTGGCTTGGGCTTCCGGAGCGTCTAAACACCTTATTTAACTCGCTGAATCTCAGTCTCCTCATCTGTGAAGTGCCAACACCTCACAGTGCTGTAGTGAGTGAATTAATGAAATAATAATTAAATGAGATAATCAAGTAACGTGTAATTTACTGATCCTTTACTCTTGAAGTTGCAGAATGTTCTTGTAGTGACCAAAGGTAAAGGGCTCTCTCCTTATAAACTCCTTTCTCCACATGGGGAGATAGGAAGGAGGGAGCCTGAGTACAAAGCCCCACTCCTCCAGTTCCCTCCTACCCCGTCTGTCCCTTGTTGTGATAATGTGTGTGAGATAAGACAGGAAAGGGCACCTTGAAAACTGTAGAGCCTTAAGCACTGATAGGGTGTCATTGGTAACCCTGTTACAGGGAAAATTCCAGTGTCCTCTGACCTGCCTGCAAAGCCATCCATGCTCTAACTCTGGTTACCTAACTTCACTTCCTCCAGCTGTTTCCCAGAAACAATCCTTACTTCAGCCAAGCTGATGCCCTTCTGTGCCACCAACAGGTCTTTTCTCATGCTATTTGGAGAATGCCTTTCACTTCCTGGATCGTCTTCTTGTCTAGACCCTTAGTCCTAGATAAAGTCCCAGTTCCAAACTCATTAGCTCACAGTCTGTCTTTCCCTCCTCTAAACAACAGAGCTGTTCGTCTTATTCCTGTAATTGGACTTTGTTAGATACTGCCTGAGAACAGGGTTTCCCAAAGTGTGTTTCTGGGAATACTGGAGCTACCTGATGAAAAGGAGATCTTTCTCTGAGCCCTTAATACGGTGATGACACCATGAGTCTCCAGGAAGGGGATGTAAAATGCAGCACTTATACCAAAACATAGTTGACCATAGAACAATTTTTTAAAAACATAGAAAATTAACAAAGACTATTGTTCTACATATAGCCTGGGAAACACTATCTTAGAATGTTAAGTTGATGATATATGTTTGGTTATTTGAGGTCACAGATTCCTCGAGGTTAAGATCATAATCTTTATTTTGACCATGATCACCATATTGCCATTTATTAAAAAAAATCTAAGAAGCCATGGACCGTGAACTGAAAGACATTGATTTTTTTTTTTTTGAAAGACATTGATTTTGAACTCCAGTTCTTTCTCCTTTGAAAAGGGCGATCATGAACAAATTATTTAGCCCCTAATATAGGCTTAATCTTATGGGGATAATAATACCTACCTAACTGAATTGTTGTGAGGACTAAATAAAATACTACATGTAATGTGCTGAACATAGGGCCTAGAAAATATAAGAAGTTCAATTAATTTTGTTTTTCTTCTCCTTTCTCTCTCTAGATAGTTCATCTTGATAGATTACCTTGGTCTAAAGCTTTGTTATTATTATTATTTGTAAATAGATTTCTAAGAAAACCCTCTAAAAAAAAAACCCTCTAAATCATCCAAATGTCTTTTTAAATTTAATGTTGTAAATCTGGTTAACATACATCAATAGTCTTCACTATCAGAAGAAAGAAAAAAAGAGCCACAATAAAATCAGCGTCATGATTTTTTTGTAACTATGATCTCCACACAGTTAAATTGCAAGCAACTATCAAATTAAGATATTGTTGGTATTGCCTCTAATGTTTTATGTATTCATGTTTTTCAGTTTCTTTTTGTGTACCCATTATCTGTGATTTTTAACAATTTATTTATTTTTTTTAAAATATATATATTTATTTATTTATTTATTTTGCTGCGCCAGGTCTTAGTTGCAGCAAGCAGGATCCTCGTTGCCGCATGAGGGATCTTTAGTTGTGGCATAAGAACTCTTAGTTGCAGCATGTGGGATCTAGTTCCCTGACCAGAGATCAAACCTGGGGCCCCTGCATTGGGAGTGCAGTCTTAACCACTGGACCATCAGGATAGTCCCTCAAAACTTTATTTTAAAATAGGCTTTGTATTAGATGAATTTGCCCAACTGTAGGCTAATGTAAATGTTCTGAGCACGTTGAAGGTAGGCTAGACTAGGCTTGATGCTTGGTAGGTAAGTGTATTAAATGCATTTTGGACTTACAATATTTTCAATTTACGATGGGTGTACTGGGATGTAACCCCATCATAAGGCGAGGAAGGGCTCTACTTGAAGAAGTGATCAGTAAAATCAGCTGATCTTGTGCAGCTCTTGCTCCTGTGACGTAGATCAGTGTGTTAAAGTTGTGTGTTAAGCCCATTGGACAGGTCTGGCAACTGAGGCTCCAAAGAGTTAAAAGGCTTGCTGAAGATTATAGGACCAAGAAGAGTGGTAGTGGGGCCTGTCTCCAAAGTGCTGCTCTTTCAAATGGCATTTTTCTCCCTAAACATTCAATTAGGCAGATATTGAACACATTAAGTCTGGTGTTTAAACAGGAAAGTAAAGCCTTAGATTGGTATGTGTATTAGTTTGCTAGGGCTGCCATAACAAAATGCCATAGGATAGGTGGCTTAAAGAGAGGAATGTATCTCCTCGCAGTTCTGGAGGCTGGAAGTTGACGACCAAGATGTCGGTAGGTTTGGTTTCTCCTGAGGCCTCTCTCCCTGGCTTGCAGATGGCCAGCCTCTTGCTGTGACCTTTCGTTTGTACACACGTATCCCTGGTGTGTGTTCCTCTTCCTATAAGGACACCAGTTATACTGGATGAGGGTCCTGCACTTATTACCTTATTTAACCTTAATTACCTCTTTAACGGTCCCAATCTCCAAATATAGTCACTTTCTAAGATACTGGGGGTTAGGATTTCAATGTATGAATTTTGAGGGGGCACAATTCAGTCTGTAGCAGCGTGGGAAAAGGAGAATCAAAAACTTAAAAAAAAAAAAGAAAGAAAGAACCGTATTACTTTTATGACATTCATTGGAGAAACTAAGCCATAATAGTTGTTGTAACGTGTGAAGACAACTGGACCCTCTCTGGGGTGAGGAGAACCTGCCAGCCAGCAAATCCTTCTTTACTCCTCTTCGGAGATGGAGGTGGGTAGAATCTGGAAACCCAACTCAAGGGATTTGCTTTGCACTTCCTGAGCCAGTGGAAGAAAGAAGCATTCTCCTTGACCCACCTGAAATTGTGTGCACGTGATATCACTTGGGTGGTGTCTTCTGTCACTCACTTTTCCCTTTACAGGCTTAAACTCAAAACTTTCCCTTCCCAACCTCCCTCCCCACTCTGTATTGTAGCTAATGTGCCATTGTTGTCACACTCAGCATCATACAACAAAGTGGATGGTGTGGAGATGGACTCTGTGGTGCTCACAAAGGACCCCCCCACCCCAAGACCCAGAATGTGCTGCTGATGACTCCCAGCTGAGTTTTTCCTAGGGAGTTACTCCTGGCCATGGTTATGCCCCCTGCCTGGGGGCTGTCCACCTCCCATGGTTGGTCAAGGAGAGGAAGAGGGTCATGGGCCCAGCAGCCCAAGTCTGCCCTAGAGCTCCCTGTAATTGTCTTAGGCTGCTACTGTATTGCAGTTCAGTTTCCCTCCCTGTCCATCACTTCTTCTTAGGTGGTTGCTTCTGAGGGTAGTCTCTCCAAAACCTCTTGCATGCAAATCTCAGAGTCTTAAGGTCTGTTTCCCAGAGGATCCAATATGCAACAGTGCATAATTTGGGTGGTGCCATATGCTGCTTTGTAATAAGTTCATTTTTACCAATCATGCCATTATTAGGTGATGCTAGAACTCAACAGGGACCAATAAGTAATTTTGAACCAATAGAGAAAGAAGATAAAACAGTAGGCAAGTGTGGAATCAAAATAGCACCTTTACTACTGAGAAAGCTGATACTGGAAATAGAACCTATAGCTGCAGGATTTAGAGGGCATTGTCTGTGCTCCTACCCATTGCGGTGCTGGACCACAAGCCCGCTCCGTGGAAATCACGGAAAGTAGGAACAGAGCAGAAATTGTGCTTCCTGGGGGGCAGCTTGCTCCTGAGGGTGACGGGAGGCCTCGTTCTTTGTCCCAAATGCATCGATGAGTACATCACTCCATCTTCCCAGGGGAGGAGTGAATTGGAGAGGAGTGCCCAGGAATGCTATGCTAGGTGGCTTGCTACACGTGGAAGAAAACATATGGAGTGGGGAAGAAATTCTCTCTCTAACAGATGGCAATCTCCCTTTTGAGACTGTGTCTCTCTCTTGGGAATTCAGTCCTTCAAAAATCAATTTCACAGATATCATTGAGGGCCTACTATATGGCAGGCACTGTCTTAGGGGATTCAGATGTGAACAAAATAGGCCAAAATCCCTGTCCTCGTGGAGGTTACAATCTAGTGGAGGACACAGAGAGTAAACAAGGGAAATAAGGACAATATACAGTAGGAAGGATAGTTATGAGTGATCAAGAGAAACTGTGAAGTGGGGAAGGACACATGAGGGATTGTGAGGAGTAGTGCCAAAAAGGGACATGCAGAAAGCCTCCCTTCTGCCTGGGTACCGAGGGCTAGGGAGTTAATATTTGCCCCGGAAACCATGCTGTCCATTCCAGTTCCCATCACCTCTGACACTCCCCGCTCTCACAGCCCCACCTCCATCCCCGGCCCCACAAGAGTCTTATTGCTTCTGTGACCACGAGCACTCACCACAACCCTTTAGCTCATCCTCTTCAGGGTCAGCTACAGCTGATGGCCTTGAAGATATGGGCATTCTAGGTGTTTTCCCTGGCAGAAGCCCAGCATGCCTTCGGGGCTGGCAGTTTTGCTCTCTGCCCTGCTCCGGTGCTGATGTATCTGGCTCTGCCTCAACCAGCCAGAGAGACTTGCACCACCTACATCCTGTGAGAAGCCAGCTCACGCAGCTAGTTTGTGGTTTCAGCCTCACTCCTGTCATGTGAACCCTGCAACAAGAAATTCTGTCCCCACGTGGAAACTAGGACTGGTTTGGGGGAGTCCTGGCGGGTGGATATTTATTCTTTTGTGTTCCTGGCACTTACTCCTCCTGCCTTCTGGGAGTAGCACCCTCGTTCTTTGGGGAAGCTGTTCTCTCTACCCCACCTGGATCCTCTGGGGAGTTCATATGTTTATATAATCCCTCTTACCTGTACATAGTGATTGGTCAAAAGGTAGGCCCCTCACCAAGCTGGGTGATCACAGTAGCCACTGCCCTGGCCACAGTGACGAGTCCCCAGTGGGTGACTCAAGAAGCCAATCAGAAACTCTCCTGGGGTTTCAGTAACTAAACCTGGGAGCAGAGAACTTTTTTCTTTTGAGGAAAAGCTGGGAGATGTGAGTCCGTCTCTGCAGCAGCCATGTCTGTTCTGTGGAGAAAACCAGGCAATGGGAGGAGAGAAAGAAGCTGATTTACAGAGGGAGGCAGAGGTAAGAGAGTCCGGCTGGGCTGAGTCCCTGGCTCTGGAAATCTCAGCCACACTCCTGCCCTTCAGGTACTCAAGCCAGTACATTCCCATTTCCTCCTTAGCTGGGTCAAGCTGGGTCTCAGTCACTGGGAATCAACGGAGTATGACTGTCATACTTGGGAAGACCCAAAGGGTTCAGGTGAGCTTCCCTACATCGTCTGCCTACCCATCTTTGGAGAATTACTTCTTCCTTGGAGCGTTTTCTGACTGTCCCAGGTAGGACTTCTCTTCCTTCTTTGTGTCTACGTAGCTCTCTGTTTCTTCATTCTCATCTCTTCTCCTCTCACGGTGCTGGTAATCCTTCGTGTACTTACTGGTTTACCTATCTGTCCTATCTGGAGGTAGACATTGGGTCTTCCTCTTTTTTGTATTCCCAGAGTTGGCACTTAGGTTACTTAGTATATTTTTGTTGATTGGATGAATAAATGGATAGACAGGTGGATAGGTACCACCATCATTCAGTGGGTATCACTGACTGGCAATCTTAAATCAAGATTTCAAAGTCCAGAGATTCTCTGGGCACCAAATTAATTCTGGAATTTTGGAGAGGTTTTGAGGAGGTTTGGGGAAATTGATGCTCCCTTGGCACTACTTTGGAGTCACCACAGGGTGGCTAGGAGTTGGTTCAAGGTTGCCCAGGACACTTGGTGACTGAGCTTCTTTGGTTCGCTCAGGGCAGAGAGCAGTGCCTTTTTTGGGGTTACGGAGGCCAGCTTGGGGAGCTCCCAGCTGGGCACTATGTGGTGGCAAAGTACCCTGATCTACAGAGATACCCAACCTTGCCATGGCAAGTTAGGTAGAGCAGAGATTTGGCTTTCCCTGATTTGGTGGTGTTGGTTTTCCTCCTCAAACTTTCTGCAAGGGGCTGAGGCTCTCATTCCCTGGGCGTTCACTGCCACACTCCCTCTCCTTGAGCATTTTCTCTCAGCAGAGTTCTTCCTACTGCTATAAATTTGTTTCCCCCAGACTGCTTCCTTAATCTCAATTTCTTCTCACTGTCTTCCACACACACACACACAGACACACACAACACACACACGTCTCATTTATTGCATTTGCTTTTCTCAACCTGATATCTTTAGCCTTCTGTATAGACCATGTGCTTTTTAAGAGCAAGGGCCATTTCATTCATCTTTGAATAAACTCTCTGTTCTCACATTTAGGTTTTCTCTGGTTTCTTCAATTCAGGTCATTTACACTGGTTTCTCCAAAGGGATTTGTATAATAAGTCATTGATTTCTTCAATTCTAGATAAGTTTTATATGTAATAGCATTAATGAACATTGTGAAAAGAAAAAGGAATCTCTGCACAATATCACAGTATTATGTCAAATGTGTGCATCTCCACTCCCTGTGCGTAGACAGCCAGCAAGAAACAGCAATTGGGGACTTCCCTGGTGGTCCAGTGGTTAAGACTCCACGCTTCCAGTGCAGGGGGCCCGGGTTCGATCCCTGGTCAGGGAACTAGATCCCTCATGCTGCAACTAAGACCTGGCGCAGCCAGATAAATAAAAACAAACAAACAAACAAAAACAGCAATTGGTGGGACAGTTCTTCCTTGTGTGGATGGTCCAGCATTTTGACCCCTCCTTTTCCAAATGCCAGGAGGCCCCTCAGTCATTGTCACAAATAAAGAATGTCAGTATAGTTAAGTTCTAAAATATTAACTGCAAATGAATCTTCCAGATTCCTGAGATGCTTATTATTATTATTATTTGCTATTAAAAATGTTTGCCTCTCATTATTGTAAAAGTAATATACGCTCATTACGGAAAAGTTCAAAAGGATGGAGAAATAAAAATATCCCATTCTTCCACCCTCCCAACATTAACCACTTTAACACCTTGATGCATGTAATTCCACTTTTCAATCCACATATATATAAATAAAAATAGTATTGTGCTATTTGTTCTGCTTTGTAGTCTGTGTTTTCTCCTAAGAATATATCGTAAACAGCTCTCTACTGCTGATAAAGACATTTCTCCAACATTATTTTTAACGACTGGCAGATTATTTTATTGTCTAAATATACTATGATTTATTTTTTTAATCCCCTATTGCTGGAACTTTTGGTTGCCTTCGATGTTTATGATTATTAATAGTGCTGCCAAGAACCCCCTTGTTACATCTTTTCATAATCCTTCACTGTTTTCTTATGATAAACTCCCAGAGTGGAATGTGCATTTTAGAATCTTTCCACACTGACAAATGCCCTGCCCCATAGCCTTCAATCTGGGCTGTTTTCATAGCTTTCCTTGCAGCCATTATTCAATCAATAGATGCCATTGATAGACTTCAGTGGATGAAATCTCCTAGTTCTTTACTGTGATTCTTCCTCAGAAATGACCTGTTTTGTCATTTAAGGACCACCCCGAAAAAACTGAGGTACAAAGACAAAAGAAATTTTTTAAACGTCAAGAAAAGTAAAAAAAACCCATAGAGACCCTCAGAGGTGTGCCGTAGAACCAATGTGGCTGATCATTATGTCTCTTTATTTTATTTTTTAAAATTGATTTTTTATTGAAGTGTAGTTGATTTACAAAGTTGTATTCGTTTCTGGTGTACAGCACAGTGATTCATTTCTATCTCTCTATCTCTATATATAGATTTGGAGGTATATATTCTTTTTCATATTCTATTCCATTATGGTTTATTACAGGATATTGAATATAGTTCCTTGTGCTGTGCAGTAGGCCACCCCCCCCCCCCGCCTTGGCAACCACAAGTCTGTTCTCTATGCCTGTGAGTCTGTTTCTGTTTCGTAGATATGTTCATTTGTGTTGTATTTTAGATTCCACGTGTAAGTGATATCATATGATATTTGTCTTTTTCTGTCTGACTTACTTTACTTAGTATGATGATCTCTAGGTCCATCCATGTTGCTGCGAATGGCATTATTTTAGTCCTTTATGGCTGAGTAGTGTTCTGTTATATATATATGTACCATATCTTCTTTACCCATTGGTCTGTTGATGGACATTTCGGTTGCTTCCATGTCTTGGCTATTGTAAAAAGTGCTGCTGTGAACATAAGGGTGCATGCATCTTTTCGAATTATAGTTTTTTTCCCGATATATGCCCAGGAGTGGGACTGCTGGATCGTATGACAACTCTATTTTTAGTTTTTTGAGGAACCTCCATACTGTTCTCCATAATGGCTGTATCAATTTACATTCCCACCAACAGTGTAGGAGGGCTCCCTTTTCTCCACACCCTCTCCAGCATTTGTTATTTGTAGCATTATGTCTCTTTAAATGCTATTTTCAATATGCTCATTATGTCTCGTTAAAATGCTATTTTGAAATACTACTTATTACTACTTAAGATGTAAATAACTCATTCTAGATTAAAAACTGTATGGTTAGTGGGCTTCAAACATAATGCCCTGCATGCAGCTTTTGGAACATGGGACACCAAAGCTATTCACATAGGTCCCTTGCTGGTAAGCCTGAGGCAGCCAGTGCAGTCAGAAGCTGATCGCACATGTACCTCCCATGGAAGCTTCTAGAGCACAGTCATGTAAGGCAAGTCTTGGATTCAGAGTCCTTATGCTCATTGACTCACAGCCCTATTTATCTCTATGTGAGGTCAAAATATAAATGCCAAAATTTCACTTTCCCCGATTTTCTATTTTTGCTAATTGCATTTACCTTGCTCTTTCCCTTTTTCCTTATACACATTTGACATTTTAAAAAGGTGTTTTAGCCTCTGAATTTAAGCAAATTGCTCCACAGAACTCCCCAGTGAGTAGCAAACTCTGAGTTAATATTCACGGTGTCCTAAATGTTAACAAAACCATAAAAGCAGCTTGGTTTTGCCTTGGTTCCAGCTAATTTTAAATTGTATTTACAGAATTACTTACTTCTTTTCTTTAATAAGTCAAAATATCCAGTTCAGTTTGTTCAGCTATTTCACTACTATTCTTTACATACGACAGTTAAAATTATAATGGTAATTTTAAAAGCAGAGAATCCATAGTAGATCTGTGTTTGGACAAGAGAATAGAACTTTTCTATCAGAGGTGAGGCCCTTGTGGGCCTGACATTCTAGAATGCCTTTTTTAGTAAAGAAGCGCAAACAAATCTCTGGGACTATTGGAGAATGTCCTTTGTTTTAGTTTTTAAAAATGCTTTAAAAATGTAATACTCTGTGAGTGAGAAGATGTAGAGGTCTGCCAATCAAAGTTGGGGTGATCGAACACAAAATGTGCTGCATACTGTTGACTTTCAAGTGATTCTGAAAAAGAGTCACGATACATTATCAACAGTGAAATAACAAGGGCAGTCATCCTTAGGTGTATGTGGGATTAAAATACTGTCCTTTTCACATTCATATTTTTCTTGCCCTTAATCCCTTCTTTGGAATTCCTCCAGAATACTCAGAAATACCCACCACCATTCATATTGTCATCCTTGGCCATGAGGAATAATAACAGACATTTCTATCAAGATGATATTTTCATTAGAACCATTGCTGTTTTCTTATTTGTCAGAAAAATATATGAACAATGTCTTGTATTGAACGTGTATCCTGAATGTTCCAGAGTCATCACTCTGGTGTTTCTGTCACAGTTGTCTGAGGCCCCATTCTGTTTAAAAAGTCTTGTAATTTCCACATATCTCTTCTGGTTTTTTGGTGCCTAATCCAGTCGTCTGGCTCTGGACCACTGCTCTGCTCCTCCCCTATTTTGTGGCCAGTGTCCTACTCCTTTGTTTTTCTCTATCCTATTTCGTCCTGAGTGTGGATATAGACCCTTCCTGTAATCCCCCAGTAGAAAGTGAGGGCAGTCTATACTTTTTGAGGGTTTAGGAATATGGGAAGTGAATTAAATCCCCGAGGTCAGGATGGCAGACAGGATGGTTCTCAAAATCCATCACCCCATCCCTCACAGGAATGCCCACCTGGGCATATTTCTTCTTAGGCTCTGTCAACCACCATGTGCAGGACCTGCTTATCTTCTGTAAACAGGAGGCAGCCGCCCTTCCCGTACATGGCATGTTTATGCTGCCCTCACTGGAGTCCAGACCCAGCCTTGTACAGATCAAGAAAAAGGAAAAGGTTCTTCCTTTAACTCGAGCTACCTCTTCTTTCTTTGCATAAAAATTGTTCTCTTCCGAGGTTATGGTTACTTGAGCACATTTATTTCTTTTAGGGGCAGCTCCATTCCTATGACTTTGCCCTTTGACATATAAAAGACTTGAGAATTCAACGATCTGATGTCATCTATTTCCCAAAGTTTGGGTTAATGGCTCGGGTTTGGGGCTTTTGCAGAGGGGTCAAGTTTTGGCTTTGGCAATTCCAGTCTTCCAGCATGAAGGCGCTTCCTGTAGCCTATCTGGAGTCTATGTTGCCTAAATTCGTATTTATTTTTTATTATTATTATTTTTTTAATGTATTTATTTATTTTTGGCTGAATTGGGTCTTCACTGCTACGTGCGGGCTTTCTCTAGTTGCGGCAAGCGGGGGCTACTCTTCGTTGTGGTGCGCGGGCTTCTCATTGCAGTGGCTTCTCTTGTTGCAGAGCACAGGCTCTAGGCGCACGGGCTTCAGTAGTTGTGGCACATGGGCTCAGTAGTTGTGGCTCGCGAACTCTAGAGCGCAGGCTCAGTAGTTGTGGCGCACAGGCTTAGTTGCTCCGCGGCATGTGGGATCTTCCTGGACCAGGGCTTGAACCTGTGTCGCCTGCATTGGCAGGTGGGTTCTTAACCACTGCACCACCAGGGAAGCCCTAAATTCGTATTTTTCCTAAAGGAAACAATCTGCAGAAGCACAGGTCTCATCAAAAGCCACATCCAACTGATATTATTGAAAAAGACTCAACTTCCCAGTCAGAATCCTGTGCATTTTGGTCTTTCCCAAGGACAGCTAGAATACTTGCTTTACATTTGCACATCTCTGAGTGATGGGTCTAGAAGCATGTGGAGATAGTACGAGAAAAGAGGCCTTATTGCCCATTAGTCTATACCAACGATTCCCCAAATGCAAACCAAAAAATTTCTGTGAATCAAATAAATGTGAAATACTGAGTAAAACAAGATTTTTTTCAAATCAAATTTGTTTTAAGACTTTTGATTTGCTCTGTCCATTATCATCTTTTAGGGAAAGTAAAATGTGTTTCACAAACTTTTTGACCATTAATTTTTTTCCCCACAAAGAGCTACTTCTCTAGAATTCTAGTCAAGATTGGATGGATAAAGATGAGACCCTTTGCCGTCCTTGATTAAGGACACACAGTTTATATCCCATTACTAAGACAGCTTAGAGTTACATTTCTAGCTTGCCCCAGGGAATAGGAGGAAATCCCAGAAATCCTGTGATCTGGCAGCTTTCACAGCCTGGAACAATCTGTCCCACTCCAGATGACTTGCCCAGTGAGCCCATTGGACACAGCAGACCCAAGCATCCGGGATCTCCAGTTTCCTACCTTGCTGTCTCATTCTTTTCTTTCCTCATCCTGAAAGTTCAGGCACGTACGTTTGAGAATTTTTCCCCCTCTTACCTGTCACTTCAGAACCTTTCTTAATGGTTCACTGCATTAAAAAACTTTTTTTCCAGAAGGCCTTTGAGGGACCACTGTGTCACTACTTAACACTTGAGATTTGATCTTTTTGGATAAGGCAATGACTGTGTAATGCCTGGGTTCTGGTGACGATCACACAGTAATTTATTAGTAGTCAATGATTCATTCATGCAAAATATAAACATATAAACGTAGTCATACTATAAATGTTAATATATAATACCTGCTTCAGGATTCCCTCAATCATCCTACATCTTCAGATGATGAATCTTGTGTAGTGACCATAGACTCTTCCTTTCTGGGTGAAAGGTAAACACTTGATCCTATAGATCAAGTTAATTCTATGTCAAGAAGGCATGTGGTACTCAAAGTGCAATTTCTAATCCTAGCTGCTATACTTTAACCTTTTGGAGACCTGTAGACTGACCTATCCTCAAAAAATATGGATGAAGGAGTAATGTGAGAGAACGAATCTATACTAATAAAACATTGGGGTGTCGTGTCCCAGTTTCCTCTAATAAATGTGTACTCACACATGTACTCTCATTTATCACAGGTATTTTATTTAAAGATGTGGGAAAACAAGATATCTACTGAGTGGGATGTATTTGTCTCAGTAGACCACACGGGACAAAAATGAAAGTCCAGCTGACCACTCATCCATCAGGTTGTTGATCTTCTCTGTCACAATGTTGAAGAGTCCCCTCTGTGGTCTTGTTCTGTGGTGGGATTAAGGAGGAAGAGCTGTTGTGAGGAAGAAAGAGAGAGAAAAGTTGCAGGAAAGTCGGTGAATAGATTTCCCCTGGAGTAAATTAGCTGTTTACACAAACACTTTGATCTGCTCTTATTGAGTCAACTTGAATGAGAACTAATTTTTGGGGGGTCTTGAATTTATAAAGCTCATCCGTGAGGAAATAGAACAATGGAGATTTTATTTCACTTACTTGTCATTTCCCTAGTGACATTATTTCTAAAACTTGCCAATGACAGAAACCTAGTGAGAATAAGAGAGGTTGGCCTCCTCTGTCAGAAGGAAACAGGAAGTGTCAGGAAAGCAAGGGGGTGGGGATTTCCCCATTGCTGAAGATAAAGAATGCAACACATTTAAGATTGTTTAGTATTAGTAGCAATCTTTTTTTTTTTTTTTGGTGCTTTATCGAAACTCCTATACAGCACTTAACACATTGCATTAAAATCTTTTATTCGCAGTCTTCAGACAGATTTGTGAACAACTGGGTCACACCAAAAGACTTAATGTAGAAATTTATAGGTCTAGAAAAACCTCAAGTTTTCCCTCACATGGACTGTGAAGTCTCTCAGTACCATGGAGATGCGCCCACAAGAGACGTGTGGCTGAACACAGTACGTGGCAAGGAGGCAACAATGAAAAGAATATGATCCCCATATTGGTTAAGATGTTTTGGCTGCAAGTAACAAAGCAACCTGACGAATGGTTACTTACATCAGTAGCGGGTTGCTTTTCTCACATAGCAACGTGAATGGATGCTGGATGTTGGTTCAGCAGCTCAGTAGATATCTGGGATGCCCAGCCTTTCCTTCGCTGTGGCAAGATGGCTGCTGCAGCATCAGCCACCAAATCCACATTCAAGGTGATGCCTGGGTAAGGTAGTGCAATTGTTGCCCCTAGTACTTATTCATTCATTCACGTTCAACAAATATTTACTGAGCACCGGCTATGTGCTGATTCTAAACTAGGCAAGGGGAATAGAAAGATGCTGAAGACAAGGAGTAGAAAGAGGAACATCATATGTTTCTGTTCTTTTTATCAGGTCAGCAAATGCCTTCCTAGGAGCATTTCCCTTATGTTTCATGCCTGTGGAATGGATACATCCTGCCCTCTCCCCGGTTCAATCACTGGCAAAGAGTAGTTGGAAGATAGCAGCCTTACACCAGTCACAATTCATTTTCTGAGGCTAGGGGAGGGGCTATTCTTCCCTAAGAACATGGAACAATCATGATTCCTGAATTTTATCTGCAAATGTTGCCCCTAGTACCCATCCATTCATTCATTTATTCAACAAATACTTATTGAACACCTGCTATGTACCAGATACAAGTTAGGTACCTGGGATAGAGAGCTGCATAAGACAAAGAGTTCCAGTTTTCTATAAAATAAAAACAATGCAAACGAATGTCTTGTAATGCAATGTGATAAGATGAATTAAGGTGATATTAGGAGTGGAGAAAAGCCCAGAAAGAGTTATGAATTTTTCAAGCACAGAATAGAGGGAGAGATTGAGATAAATGAAGACTTCCTAGAAAAGGAGATATTACAGCAGGCCCTTGGGGGTAAATGGGATTCCACAGAGCATAGACAGTTTGAAGGTAGAAGAGAGGTAGTGAGGGACTCAGGATGCTCTGAGCTAGCTGCAGTGATCGTGGGGTTGTGTCTGAGTCTTTATTTCCCCACGGAATTCAATCTTTTGCCCAAGTTTGTAGGTTGACAATTCATACCACTGGTTCAAGGAGTGTGAAGCAAAGAGTAGAGCGTAAAGGGGAAGGCTGACTTTACTTTGGAGTCTTCTCTCTGGACCAAAAAAAAGGCTTCTATTAACAAAGTTGTCATCTCTTTAACCTTTCTCTTGTCCTGCCAAACTAAGAGACAGGAGAGTTAAAGTTCTCCATTTGGCACAGAAAAATCAAACCTTTTAAAGAATCAGAAGGGGGGCACCATTCCCCTCCTTGTTCCTGCTACATTTCTAACCTGTCACCCTCACTTCAGTAACTTTGTTGGCCTAACAAGGCACATAAGGAGCTCAGTCTGTCTATACAAAGAGCTTTCCAGCTGTAAGCTCCACTGCTCACAAGAAATGGGAAGGCCTAAGGTTTCCCATTATATTCATGAGGGGGCTTCAGGGTAAGAAGAGGCCCAGCGTCTGTCTACATTTTAGGGAAGTCCAAACAGTGCCCGACGAAGACTCCCAAGTTCCCCCAACTTCCACAAAAGACCTGGTTGGTCTTCTTTAGAAGCCTAATCCTTCTGTCAATAGCGGTTAGGGGTCTGAGCACACACTGCTTCAGAAGCACTGGGTTATACCAGCCCTTTTCTGAATTAGTCCATCAGCAAGCACACAGCAAGCCCTTTAGAAAGCATGGGGTTATGACATCTGACCTTAGATAAACCAAGTGACATAATCCAACTCTACATGACTCTATTTCGGGTCTGACTAATGAAAATCCTCTTTTGAGGAAGAAGAAGGATCTCCAGTTTTAGGATGTATCTGAGGGCATAGGAAAAGATGAACTCTGACAGTTTTACTTTGATCTAAAGATGTAGCTTTAAAATATTCTTGATTGCTTTAAAAGGTAAATTAAAGGTGGTTTTGAGGAGCACCTTGAATTGGAGTAAATATTGGATACTGTGGCCTGGTAGAATGATGCCAAAGCTCAAAATCCCCACATGGCTTTCCTTGGGCTAAAAGAAAGGACGTCAAGTTCACCAGGATGGTCCTCAGCATCAGAGGTTATAGATGCCTGGCAACCTGGTGGGCAGGAGATTTCCTTGGAGACCAGAGGATCCAGAGGCACCAACTCTTCTCTCCAGCACAAGTCTGCATGAGGCCACATTCTCCTCCAGTGAACCCGGTTATCATCTTGGAAATTCAGCTGATAAGGGAGACAGAAAGAAGACCGGGCAGACTGAGAGACTGAAAATACATCTTCCTTGAGAGAGTGAACAGTATTTAAAGGGATTTTAATGGTAGGATCAGACTAAGTTTCGAATGGCATAAAACAAGAAGTTATTTTCCCCACCAACCATAAAGTGTGAGGTCAAAAGGAAGATAAGCTAGAGACAAAATGACAAAATTATACTCCCTTCGCACAGTTGAGTTACTTGCGTGAGTTACATTTGCTAACGTGATACAAAAAGATGAACAAAATTCTATACAATTCCAAATTCTACAGATCTATTTTCCAAATTTTAAATAGGAAAACTGAGAATAACAGTGAAAGAACATTAGCAGAAATCCAGTTTTATAAATCACAGACAATGAAGAACGTTCTCTATTATAAAAATATTTTTATATACGTTAAGCTATTTCATACCCTAAATAATTTTTTCCATTTTACTGTTTAATTATATATTTGGCATATTATTGAGTATTTTAAAATAAATTTTAAATTTCAGAATAGTTTTATTTATTTATTTATTTATTATTTTTTTATTTATTGTATTTATTTATTTTTAGCTGTGTTGGGTCTTCGTTGCTGCACGCGGTCTTTCTCTAGTTGCGGTGAGCGGGGGCTACTCTTTGTTGCGGTGCGTGGGCTTCTCATTGCGGTGGCCTCTCCTGTTGGTGAGCACGGACTCCAGGCACGTGGGCTTCAGTAGTTGTGGCCCGCGGGCTCTAGAACGCAGGCTCAGTAGTTGTGGCTCACGGGCCTAGTTGCTCTGCGGCATGTGGGATCTTCCTGGACCAGGGCCTGAACCCGTGTCCCCTGCATTGGCAGGCGGATTCTTAACCACTGCACCACCAGGGAAGGCCCAGAATAGTTTTATATTTGCAAAATAGTTGCAGAGCTAGTACAGAGGGATCCCATATGCCCCCCATCATTTCCCCCATTATTCACATCTTACATTAGTGCGTTTGTCATAACTAATGAACCGATACTGATACATTATTGTTATTAAATAAAGTCCATACTCTCTTCAGACTTCCTTACTTTTTACTTAACGTCTTTTTTCTCTTACAGTATATTATTTAGGGTATCTTATTACATTTAGTGATCATGTCTCCTTAGGCTCCTCCAGACTATGATAGTTTTTCAGGTGGTTTTCCTTGTTTTTGATGACTTTGACAGTTTTAAGGAGTACGGTCAGGTATTTTGTAGAATGCCCCTCAATTTGGGTTTCCTTGATGTCTTTCTCATGATTAGACTGGGGTTATAAGTTTTTTTGGAGTGGCGGGAAGACACAGGAAAAGCACCATTCTCATCACACCATATCAAGGACACATAATTTCAGCATGACTTATCACTGTTGCTGCTGACCTTGGTCGCCGGGCTGAGGAAGTGTTTGTCAAGTTCCTCTACAGTTATGTTATCCTTTCCTCTTCTTTGAGTACTGCACTCTTTGAGAAGGACTGTTTTTTCATAATCATTCTCTTGGGTGTTGTCTCACTCTTGTCATTTTATATCTCCTCTCTCTCTCTGTAGGAAGCTGGCATTCAGTGAAGGAATAAGAGAAATATTTGCCTTCTATGCTTTTTTACTTAGAAGTTATAGAAAAGTAAAGAAAAGCTTTTTGTCACTTGCTAGAGGATAATAGAAACAATTTCTATTTAGAGAATTTCCTTTTTAGAGAAATATTTTAAAAATTTCTCTGTATATATAATAGGACATATGGAATTTATTATAAAGGCTGGTAATTGGATCACCATGAGGGTAGGTATTAATGGAAGTGGCAGTGGACCAGGTGATGAGGTCATTACATCTCTCTACAAGAGTGTGGACTTTCAGGACAGTGCTGGGGGATGTTTTATTGTGCTTTATCATTATTTGAGCATCCCTATAAACTAATGTTTCCACTTTTCCAAGAACCAACTGTAAGACCTTAAGTCAAACCATTTCACCTTTTTCAACCCTCAGTTCCACATTGTCATACAGGGAAGCTATTACCTGTGTTACCAACCTTAGTGCATCTTTGACAGATGATTGTGAAATTTGTGTGTAAGACTGCATTGAAAAGGATAATACAGGTGTACAATCCCTTAGCCACAATTCTGAAATTAAATTTTTTTCTAAAAACTGGATGTTATTTCGTAACTCTCTTGGCAGCAAAACATGGCCTGACCTGATATGAGGCTATTGACATCTTTTACTTATCTCACTTAGTACAAACATTTATACATTTAGCTGCATAAATGTGAATGTGTTTGATTATGGAGTGCTGCACAGACTCCAGGGGGATATTATATAATATATGACACACATATTCAATAATAAGTCTAAATTCCTAACATTCCTGAACTCTGAAACACATCTGGTGCAAAAGGGTTCAGATAAGCGACTGCAAATCTCTAAGTCTGGTATAATTATTATTTCCTTGTCATTAAGTAGGAACTCTCTCAAACTTTTCTCAAACCTCAGCCACTTACTTTTCTTCTTACACTGTAGAGAGAGTCACAGCAAACTCATTTTTCACACTTTCATTTATGCTATAGTCTGAAAATTCTTCAATGACAAAGCTAAGAGGTGTATGGGAAATGTTCTCGATTATCAGATGGGTACTTTTCTGCTAGGGTGAACCCGGGCCCAGAGCCTATATAGAGAAGGTCAATCAGCAGTAGAGCGCTGTCCAGATAAGTCAAAAAGTCATCTGACACCGCTCTTACATTCTGCCTCCTAGATTGCACAGCCTCCATTGCTCTCCTTTGTGATTAAATCCATTGGATGGTACATTTTATTTTATTATTTTACTTTTCTTTTGGACACGCTACGTGGCTTGTGGGGTCTTAGGGCCCCAGCCAGGGTTCGAACCCGGGCCCTCGGCCGTGAAAGCGTGCAGTCTTATCTGCTGGACTGCCAGGGAATTCCCTGGTGGTACATTTTAAACTGAACACTTGCTGTGTTTTAAAAATACTACTCTTCCTTATCTATGGAATTTCTCTTTCAGCCCTATCACTTTGTTTAAGCAGAAGAATTTTTGTGCTTGTACATATGAAAACAGTATGTAAATTTTTGGCTGGTTCATTACTATCTGGAGGCAAATATTTTTTTTCCAGTTACTTGGTTAATTTCACCTGTTGATAGCTGGGGAAGCATTATACATATATTTAAACCCTATGTAAAGAACTATCTTAATTAAATGCAATGCATCCCTTAGAACTTCAACGAGCTGTAAAATCAGCTCTTTAACTTCAAATGCCCGATAGCTAATTTCACATGATATGCTAGCAACAGGCAGCTGTAAAGTTGAAACCTAAATAGAGCCTAGAAGCAGACAGAGAAATGCTGCTTTCTTAAAAAAACTTTCCATCTTAATTCTCAACTTTATATGGCAAACTGGGTATGATTTGGCCTTTGAATTTTATTCCTCTTGTTTTGTATTCTAGATGGCCCCGGTTACAAATAACAGAAGCATGAAAGAGGCTACACTGATTAATAATTTGTGCCTTCCAGCGAACAAATGTATCAAAATGTGGGTGGAAATCTAAAGGCCACAGTAGACCTATTAGCACTGTGTGTTCACAGGAAGATTGATTGGAACTAACTCTATGAGTTATGTATAGAACATTATCCTTGAGAGTTACATGTGTGTCCTAAATATTATGCTTTGTTACAGTTTATTGGCTTGGATTCTACTTGTGAGACTAGAATAAACTGCTGTTTTTTGGGGGTGGGGGGCATTAACTGTTTCATTCTGCCCCGATGAAGCAGGGAAATACATAGCACCGTATTTTCCGAAATTTTTACATACATATTAGTACCCATTGCTTGAGTCTCTAAGGGGCCTTTGAATATTCAGAAATTGTCCAATGACAAGGTAAAAATCACATAGGCGAGAGTGGCCAATTGGTTCCAGACAATTCTCCAATCAACAACATCTAGCTGGAAACAAAACTCCTTCCCAATCAAATATTTCTGGCCAACGTTTGAGTCAAGAGTAGAATTTTCATTTTTCACAGGTCACTTTTTTTTTATAAACTCAGGTATTCTAGCCAGAGATGTTTTCGAAAGTATAATGTGCTGTCTGTCATCTAAAAAGATGATGCTGGTGACCCTCGACCAGGAGGGCGTGCACTTTGAGTCACTTTTGCTGCGGTGAAGAGCGGCATTTTTCTGATGTGTCCTCATAGTCTCTTTCCATTGTCCTTGACCTAATGGAGACTGGGGCACACAAAATGACACTGGGACTCCTTGAAGAGGTTCCTGGGGTGGAGGCATGGGTGATTCTTGAGAAGTAACAGGATGTTCAAGAAAAATTCAGAAGAAACTGAAGTTAGTAAGGAGCTGCCAGATCATGTTTAAAATCTTTATCACCTTTCCTCATCCAAGTACTAAAGATTATCCTACATCTTAAACCTATCTTTGGTCACTATGAAGAGTCCCTTTTGCATTTTGCTAAGGGCACCCTATTTTCCTTCATACGTTTGTTACTGCTTCGTACTGGAAACTGGAGGGTGAGGCAGAATGAATTCAGGCAGGAGTTGGAGAAAGCTGACAGTCCACAGAAGCAACAGTGCTTTCTGCCTCTGAGCTACTGATCTTCCCCTCATAGGTTTGCACTTAGGAGAATGTTCTGTGCAAACCTAGGGGCAGAATAATAATACAAGCTGATTTGTATCTGTCTTTAAATCTGGTGTTAAAACCACCCATAAATCTGACGTTAAGGATAAAGAGGAAAGTTACACTCCTCCCTGTACCCTCTACAGAATGTGCTCCCTTCTGAAATACAGAAGCTATATCTTAAAATACAAGGGTGGGATCCCTGTACTTAAGATGGGGGTGTAACTTGCATATGTGTTGTACATATTTGCTTAGACTGCATGCTAAGATTCAGTGGCTTTAATTCCATGTTTGTAAAATAAAATTAGACATTAATACTGCAGCCAACTGCAAACTTCAATATCAGAAAAAATTAATAAAAGACACAGCCAACTTTTAAATAAGTTAGTTTCATTATATCACCACAAAAGACCTTCACACAGAAAGAAAAACAAATCTGGCTAATTTGACAGGAGTGATTTAAAATGGTGAGTTGCTAAAAATAATATAGATTTCTCCCAAATGAGGAAGAAAAGTAAAGAGTTCAAAAGCTATATTTAGGTAACCATTTGAAAAGTAGTGTTAGGGTATTTTTTTAAATACTGAAGAAAAAACCCACTTTTTTATGGAAAGAATTGGAAATCCTTACTTTCCTGTGAGCAGTCTTGTCATTTAAAAAAGACCACACACACGCACGCACACACACACACACACACACACACACACACACACACTCATCTGCTCCAGCCAATTACTGTTCCCATCCGCTTTCAGCAGAAGAGGACATTAGATCATAAGCACAAGCAGCAGCTCTTTGGCTCGGTCACCACAGTGAAACGCCGGTGGTGAAGGACGTCACAGGGACACGTTTCTGGACTTTGCAGGGATCAGTGTGGGTAGCAGCTCCTAGAGAGCTCTGGTTTGCTTCTAGGTCAAAAGCCTCGTGCAGCCCTGATCATTCCTCTTGTTTCAAACCTTGTGTAATTTGGAAAACCCTCGTGGGCTTAAGGGCAATAATGACGTATTGTTTGCCAAGGGCACTCAAAATCAATAAGAGAGAATCACTGTCTTCATTGTATCAGTTTCCTAAGACTGCAGTGGCTTAGAACCACAGAATTTATTGTCTCACAGTTCTGGAGGCCGGAAGTCCCACATCAAGGGGTCAGCGGGGCTATGCATCCTCAGAAGCTGCTAGAGAAGGGTCTATTCTTGGGCCTTCTCCAAGCTTCTGGTGGTTCCTTGGCTTGTGCCTATAACTTCACCCATGGCCTTCGTTCTGTGTGTGTGTCTCTGTGTCCAAATTTCCCCTTTTTATAAGGACACTGGTCATATTGGATTAGGGGCCCACCCTATTCCTATATGAGCTCATCTTAATTCTCTAGTTATATTTGCATTGACCCTATTTCCAATTAAGGGCACATTCTGAAGTGCTTGGGGTTAGGACTTCAACACGTGCATTTGGTGTGTGTGTAGTGGACACAGTTCAACCCATAACACTCATTGAATAGATTTCCTGCATGTTTAACCTCCATTCTAACCCCTGCTGCTTGATGGGGTTGTTTATAGCTTTTCCAAGGGAAAAACATCCCCAAGAAAATGATCCTGTGCAGAGGGAAGGCAGGTGAGAAACTCATCTGCTAGTGAATTTTCAACTTGAGTTTGAAATCATCTTCCTTCTTGGAGGGTGCAGACTGAGACGATGAAGACTTTCAAATCTGTAATGTCAATCTTGTCAACAGAGGAAATATGCATCACTGCCCTTCCAATTTGATCATTTCATGGGCTTTCACTGTGATTTCACGGCTTTTGTAGTCAATTACCAGTCGACTATCGAAAGGGAAATAAAGTGTTATTTTGCCTTATTCTTGACGTGGCTGTAGGAGACTAGAGAAATAACCATTTGCAGAGGGAACATTCGGAATTAGTGGACCAGGATTAATACCTAGAAGGAAACGGGGATAAAAGCAACTCACTCGGAGGGCAGAGAAAGTCCTGCTGGAGGGTGGAATGTTCCATGGCCACTCCCATCCACGGTGGCAATTTCTTCACTCTGGTGACATCATCTAAGTTCAAAGTGGTACAGACCAACCCCTTCTCTTCAGGACTTTCCAAATTCATCCTCCTCTATGAAGAGTTTACTTTTCTCCTTCTCTGATAACGGGCAAAATCATTTAAAGTGATCTGGAACCAGGTTTCAAATACTCATTGAGGATTTGAAAGCTGATGGGCAAAATCACTTAAGGTTTCTGGTAAAATTTATACCTCTTATCTCCTACTCTTGGACAAATGGCCAAAAATAAGGAGAGTGGGAAAAAATGGCTACAGAGAAAACCAAAAATAAAAGCAAAAAGTAATCAAATTAGAGAGATCATATTAGGAAAATAAGGGCAAAAGGATTATGAGTCGGGGGAGGGAGTTAATAGCAGGAGTAAAAAAAAAAAAAGTTAGAAAACAGAAAGCTGTTACTGAATAAGAGATTATTCAGTTTAAAAACTGTAACCAAAACAAAAAGTAGTTGTCATTTCCCAAGTCTTCGCTCACCATGAAGTCACTCACTGTAATCAAATCTCCAAGCACTATGAATAAAGGGCAGTCCCAGTATCTCCAACAATGAACGCATGGCCTCTGATCCAGAATCCATAACCCAGACTCTGCTAATGTTGGGAGTGTGGGCGTGCCTTTCCACAAAGACAACACATCGATTTATCTCATAATTCCAAGGACTCTGTAGTCCCTCCAACAGACATTTTCACCTGTGTCGTTGGCTCCCTAAGAATAGGGGTGGCCCGCGAGATCCAGTCGATTTGCTTTCTAGTTTCTTTATTTTCATTTGGAGGCTCTGGGGAAGAACACGCTTCCAGGCTTGTCTAGGTTGTTGGCAGAATTCAGTTCCTTGTGGCTCTAGAAATGTGGTCCTTTTTGCCTTTCCGGCCATCAGCCGGGAGCTGCTTTCAGCCCCTGGAGACTGCCCACACTCCCTGCCCCTTGGCCCCCTTCATCATCAAAGTCAGCAATGGAGAACTTTTCCATGTTGAGTTCCCCTTATTCTTCCAATCTCTGACTTTCTCCTTTCTTGCAACCAACCAGAGAAAATCGTCTTCTTTTAAAGGGCTCATATAATTAGGTCAGGCCCACCAGGATAATCTCCCTATTTTAAGGTCAACTGGTTTGGGACCTTAATTACATCAGCAAAACCCTCTCACTGCAGTGTTTGAATAACTGGGAGAAGGTGTGTGCATGTCAAGGGCTGGGAAAGTTGGGAGACCATCTTAGAACTCTGCCTGCCACAGGACAGTTCCTGCACTGAATTTTAGTGGTATTTCTCCTGAAACAGTAACAAACCAATTTGCTATGTGTATAGACATATATCTCTAAATAGCAGAAGGCTGCAGGAAAATTGCATGATATGTTTTTCAAGATTGCTACAGTATTTTTAAAAATCATCTTACCACTTACAAAAATAGTTCTTAACACCTTTGCATCAACAGGGTGGTTTTAAAACCAGAGATGTGGTGGATCTCCAGGGTGGAGGGAGTCAATGGTGGTCACTGTAGAGAGGCCAGTTCTTAGAAGGAATTGTAAGACTTTGTGTGGCTATCAGGTCAGCTCCTTTCAGTTGGCTGATTGAATAGGCACCTAATGTGATCATTTTGCTCTTAAGTCTGAATTTTGTAGCAAGAACATAAACTTGTATCGAGGCTTCACTTTTGCTAGCATGATAGTGAATTTTCGACATAGAAACTGAAATAAATAAATAAAAAGCTCCTTACAAAATATTTTGGAAAATATTGCGAATCACAAATACCAAAATAAAAAGACCTATAATCACATCACCCAGACTCAGCTACTGTTAAGTTTTCGGCTTTTTGCCTCAGTCTTTTTTCTCTCCCTATACAGCAACGTTATGTATTAGTCAGGATCCAATCAGGATGCAGAAACCACATAGTAGTTTGAACAGGGAAAATTTATTATAAAGAACTATTAACTATGACATAGGCATAATTAGGAATGTGAAAAGAACACTCTGAAGAATACCCTAGGGCTGAGAAAGAGCATCCGAGGGAGGAACAACTTCAAAGGGGGGCCCTCTTCCCAAGACAGATGGAGACCTTGCTGGAAACGAGGATGTGTCTGCAGCCGCACTGGATGGGGATGTTCTTTGGGCTGCCTGAGCCAGGACTGGTCCACAGCTGCCGGGCAAGCAGGAACTATACCTCTGCAGGACAGGCACTCAGAGGCAGTCAGGACAGCGAGAATCAGCTTGCTGGCAGGGTGGGGTGATGGTGATGGTGGTCTCACCTGGAGGGCTGCTGCAAGTGCTCACTGGCTAGGGAGGGGCTAAGTGCTTGCCGAGGGACTGCACGCTCTGGGTGTGTGGCTGGCACAGAGGCCTCTGCCAGCGGTGTAGGAGCAAGAAGAGAAACATGAGGGAAGCGTCTGAACCGGCAGAGGAAGCTTCTTCCTCCTGCATTGTCTCTCCTGCTCCCTCTAGTAACAAACCTAACATCATACTCTCTGCAAAGGAAAAATGTGTGAAGGGTCCAGCCCATTAAGGCAGAAGAGGTAATGAAGGTGGATTTGGAGCTGAGAGGCGATATATTGCCAAGCTGAGATCACAACACGGATCTCATTTTGTAACTTGCTTTGTTTGCTTAAAAACATACTAAAAATGCACGAGGCCCTGGGTTCAATCCCCAGCACCTCCACCAAAAAAAAAAAAAAAAAACAAACAAAAAAAATACTAAAAACATTTTCCCACATGATAAAAATAGTCTTCTACAACATAATTTTTAATGGGTATGTGATATTCCTCATTATGGGTGACCCATAACTTGTATTTAGGCAATACCCAGTTTGGGGACATTGAGGTTATGTCTAACCTATAGTGACTGTAAACAGTGCTGCCATAAATATTCTATAGTAAGTCAGTTCTTTAGGATGAAGTCCTAGCAGTGGGATTTCTGGGTCAAAGAGTATATGCACTCTTCATAGTTTTGATGCATACTCTGAAATTTTGCTCCAAAAAGATAACAGTATGTTTTAAAGCATCAAGTATTAGTAAAATTTCTGCATTTCATTTTTAATGTGTTCTAATTTTAAAAACATGCTAATTGGGCTTCCCTGGTGGCGCAGTGGTTGAGAATCTGCCTGCCAATGCAGAGGACACGGGTTCGAGCCCTGGTCTGGGAAGATCCCACATGCCGCGGAGCAACTAGGCCCGTGAGCCACAATTGCTGAGCCTGCGTGTCTGGAGCCTGTGCTCCGCAACAAGAGAGGCCGCGATAGTGAGAGGCCCACGCACCGCGATGAAGAGTGGCCCCCACTTGCCACAACTAGAGAAAGCCCTCGCACAGAAACGAAGACCCAACACAGCCATAAATAAATAAATAAATAAATTAATTTAATTAAATTAAAAAAAATACAAGGTGCTATAGAAGCACTTTAAAAAAAAACATGCTAATTAAGTGAATTTCATGATGATAATGAAATAGTCTTGGATAAAACAGTTTTTATAACAACACTTAATAATGAGAGATACCAAAGACTTATTTAAAACGATAATGAAGTGGCTATTAGTACAGTACCAAAGAGAAAGAAATGCTCAGAACTTACAAATGAAGACCCTGATTATTCCAAACATAAATTTCAAACTGTAAACACTGAACTTATTGTAACCCACCATTTTTGTATTTTACAAAGGAAGAGACAGAAATTTAACAGTCTACTCCAAAAGGATTGCTTTTATATATATAAATTTAAAAATATATATTTTATATATAAATATATATATTTTAAATATGCTTTCTTTACTTTCATTTTTAAAGCATATTTCCTTTTTAAAATTAATTAATTATTTTTTGGGTTTTTTTTCTGCTCTGCGCAGCATGCAGGATGATTCCCTGACCAGGGATCGAACCTGGGCCTCAGCAGTGAAAGTGCCAAATCCTAACCACTAGGCCACCAGGGAACTCCCAAGGACTGCTTTTCTTAAAAAAAAAATCAGTGATAATTAGATTTCTAGTCTTCAGCCAGAAAAATACAATGGAAAAAAAAAATACCTAGGAAGAAAAAAGATATGAAATGAAGAAGGAAGGAAGGAAGAAAGGAAGGGAAGCAGGGAAGGAAGGAAGAATGAAAGAGTGTAAAAAAAGAAGGAAAGAAAGAGAACAAGAGATCAGGAAGATTAGAAAAAAGAGGCAGGGTGCAGTCACTATGGAATACAGAATGGAAGTTCCTCAAAAAATTAAAAATAGAAATACCGTATGACCCAGCAATCTCACTTCTGGGTGTATATCCAAAGGAAAGGAAAACAGAATATTGAAGGGATATCTGTACTTGAATGTTCATTGCAGTATTATTCACAATAGCCAAGACATGGAAACAGCCCAAGTGTCCATCAATGGATACATATATATGTGTATATATATATATATATATATATATATATATGTATATAATATATTTATATACAAAATGTGATATTATTTAGCCATGGGAAAGAAAGAAATGCTGTTATTTGTGACTACATGGATAGACCTTGAGGGTATTATGCTAGGGGAAATAAGCCAGACAGAGAAAGACAAATATTGTGTGGTATCACTTATATCTGGAATCAAAAAAAAAAAAGAAATCAAACTCATCGAATCAGAGAGTAGAAAAGTGCTGCCAGGGAAGAGGGGTGGGGGAATAGGAAAAGGTTGGTAAAAGGGGACCAACTTTCAGCTGTAAGATAAATAAGGTCTGAGGATATAAGGTAAAATATGGTAACTATAGTTGAGAACACGGTATTGTATAAATGAAATTTACAAGAGACTAGAACTTAAATGTTCTCCAAAAAGAAAAAAAAAATAATTGAGGTGATGGATGTGTTAATTAGTTTGATGGGGGAATCCTCTCACAATGTACATGTGTATCAAATCACCATGATGTATGCTTTAAATATCTTACAGTTGTATTTGTCAGTTATACCTCAATAAAGCGGAAATTTAAAAATTTTTTAAAAAAGAGGCAGGGAATTTCCTGGTGGTCCAGTGGTTAGGACTCGGCACTTTCACTGCTGGGGCCCTGGTTCAATCCCTGGTCGGGAACTAAGATCCTGCAAGCCTGTGTGGCAGAAAAAAAAAAAAAAAAAAAAAAAAGCAGGAAGGAGAGAGTAATGAAGAAAAGAAGGAAAATTAGAAGGAAAGAAAACATGAACGAGTACAAAAATAGAACACAGGCAAAGAAAAGAAAAGATAAACAATTTTAAGAGAACTCCATCTCTGGGATGGTAATATTTAGTTGGCTAAATATCAAAACATTTTAAGTCAAGGAATACACAGCTTAAGAAAGACATGTTTTCAAGAAATAAGCCTTAATTGCTCAATTTGCCCAGAAGTGGAGATGGTGGTGTTTTTGTGGCACTTATGTGGTTGGGCCCTGTCATCATGAAAGTTAACTGCAGAAGTGCACACATTTCTGCACTGCTACACTGTCTCCAGTGTTTTCATTTGTTATTAAATGCCTCAAAATAAGTGGCACATGTATCTCAAGAAAGCTTTGGAGTCCACACAAGAAGCATTTCCACCATGGGATGGTAGAATTTACCTGCTGATGGGTTAGTTATAGCAACCTAGTTTCTCAACAGGTGGTATGCAGGCCTGGTTTGCAAAGGAGCCGGCACAATGTCAAGGCTGTTGAGGGGAGTCAGGTCTTCCCACAGGCGTCCTGCATCCTAGTCCTGGTAGAAAGTTTTCGGGAGGCCACAGATTCATTATGTCAAAGTATAGAGCAGAAGACATGGAAAACATGGGGAGGTCCAACACTCTCTGGGTTTAGGATATAGTTATTGCCTTGAGCTTGTTCCGACAAATATTTTTTTGGCGCAAAAAGCTCCATCAAATGGGGTGAAAGTAAGTCAGAAGGGCTCAGCCATGGATGTTCCCTCAGAATATGGGGTTCACACTACTCTTTGGAAAAAAAATCCATTGCTACTCCTCTACTGTTTCCCTGATCTATTTGGGAGCTGGCAAATTGATTTGATAAAACAGTGATAGATTTGTCAGATTAAGATAGTAATTTACTTCCATTAATTTGAGAGGCATCAGCGTCTCACAGTGAGAAGAAATATGGCTACCCTGGTGGGATACATTTAAATTCATTACATTTCCCGGCTTTCATCTGAGACACTGAGACTTTTTCTTCTCAGCCGATAAATCCTTTCAATTTTTACTTCAAATGGCACTAAACAAGCACTCATCAATTTATATTTTAAATTCTCCTAACAGTATCCAGTTGGATAAATCTGTTTAATTAGCGGTGGGTTGATGCTTTCTTGGCTCTCTGCAAGTCCAGTTACCAGAATAAAAGAAAGGCATGGAAAGCCGCTGGTTGGGAAAACATGCCTCCTCTGATGGCGGGGAACAAGAAGAGACATTCTCCCAACAAATGTTAACCCAGGGGAAAAAAATTTGAATATATACAAAAGATTAAATTAACAATAGATGAATGGCAAATTAGAAAGCTGCCAGTGACCAGACTTTCTCAGGAGCCAACCTTTAACAATATGGATTATTTCGGATAATTCATGGTTTGCCACTCTTTATTCTTTGTCTCCTCTGTAATATCCAGGGCACATCTTAGACAGATAATTAGGGCATTATCATATTCCTTAACTAAGTCGGACAAATTGCCTTGCGCTTCCTGGTAGACCAACCTAGGGCTCTGTCATTAGCCTTGTCTAGTTGTTCCAAATAATGTCTTTTCCTTTTTTTACCGCATCAACTTTATTTGTCAATACTCAAGCAAGAGAGACTGTTCCCTTTCCTGTCGGGCTTTGTGAATACACTAGTCACTAGGTAACCTTACAGTTAATCCAGGCCACAGCATGGTAAAATGTAAGAAAATGTAAAGGTCAAAAACATGTTTCTATTATGAAAAAAATGAATGATAATGACATAATTTTTTCAGCTCATCAGGCTCTTTGCTAAGTGCTGCTGTTATTGCCAGATCAGTAGTGTATAACAAAGAAGTGCTTTCTGTAGCCTGCTTCATTAGTCTGCCCTGTAGGACCTCACCTCCAGACCTTTCACTAATCTGTTGGCCAGCTCAATAGTCTTGTTAGTTCTATTCACTTCTTCCTGACAGCGGATTTTCTCAGCTGTAGCCCTCGCAGAGGCCGTGGTTAAGGCAGCCAGGTTTGTGTCTAGTTCCTTTAAATAAAAACAGTGAGAGACAACTTTGGACGTTGTCAGAACAAGGGAAAAGATCGCCTCTGACTTATTTTATATTGCAGAAAGTTAAATTATACAGTGTGCCCCAGAAGTAAACCTGACCACGGACGGGAGGCTGTGCCAGTTCACACAATGAGAAGGTGCAGTAGGGAAAATGGAAGAAAAGGATATTCAGCAGTTTATGTAATTTTTGTTGTTTGTTCAAAACAGCACCGCCGGGGGCGGGGGGGAGGAGAAAAGGAAACGTACACACAAATTCAAAATCCTGGGGGAAATGGAGAATGCCATTTTCTAGACAAATTACCTGAAGTCATGAAGATTTAATACAGTTGATTCACGTGTACCGTTAGTGCCAATAACACACTTAATACAAAATGTCCCAAAACATTTTGCATTGAGAGCTGACGGCAAGATAAAACCCAGGGGAAGCTTTTAAGGTGGGTTGGGAGGAGCTGTGAGGAATCAACAGCTCATGGGGAGGGAGCTGGGGCATCACCAGGAAGAGCAGAATTTCCAGCTGAGGATGTAATGGAGAAAGGGAGATGGGGAGATAGGGGGTCCCATGGAGCTGACTGCACTGGGAGGCGGAGCTCACCCAGGATAAGTGGAAAGAACAGGTAGGTAAATGAAGGTTGTGAGCGTAGTGTGTTCAAGAGACTTGGCTGGTTCTTTGCAGGAGGTGGATGGTGAGAGGAGGGAGATTTGGAGGAGAAAAGGCAACATTCAAAAAGAATCACGGTTCAAGTAGCAAAAGAACTGTTTGTGTGTGTTTGATTTGCTCTTCTCTTTCAGCAAGTCATCTACTCACTGAATGTTTGGGAAGAACTTCCAGGAAGACAGGGAGACGGCTGATGCTCTCCACAGTATATTGGGAAGGCATTTATAGTGGCAAAGGAGAAAGCTCATGGCATTGTGTAGAATTTTGTTCATGATAGTTTTATGAAAAAACGTTAACACGAAATAATTAGTAAGAACCATGAAAACTCTCTTTGGATGTGTAACGTATATGAGAACCTCAAAGTTCCTTTGGTACGACTACCTATTACTATTATCAGTCTGTTTTATACTTAGGAAAACTGAGGCCAACAACCTGACGGGAAATGGGAAAAAACTGTTTACAGAACCTTAGGGAAGAACCTCAGTCAGTATTTCTTGGGCCTGTGGAATTCTTTCTCAGACTGCGCTGATTTAGTCACCACTTAAAATTCCTCAAGCCAGTGAAGCAACCCCCCTCCAACCTTCTGAGTTTTCTTCTCCTCTGCCTTCTTCCCAAACAGCTGGCTCATAGCCGTCCGCCTGCAAAACCAATGTAGACCCTTAAACTGAACTAGGAGGAAAGACCAGGTACTGCAAGGTCTACCTCACGTCTTAGGATGTCCATGTGCATTAATGATAACACAGATGGCGAAGTGGGCAATCTTTCATCAAGAAGAACATTATCCCTTAGTTTCTAGAACCCTCTGATTAATAATTTATTAGGCAAATGGTTACTGTATTAGTTTGCTAGGGCTGCTATAACAAAGTTCCACAAACTGGGTGGCTTAAACAGCAGATGTTTATTGTCTCCTAGTTCTCAAGACTAAGTCCAAGATCAAGTTGAGGGCAGGATTGGTTCCTTCTAAGGGCCAGGAGGGAGAATCTCCATGCCTCTCTCCTAGCTTCTGGGGGTTTGCTGGCCGTCCTTGGTGTTCCTTGGCTTATCCCCGATGTCTGCCTTCATCTTCCCATGGCATTCTCCCTGTGTGAATGTCTTCACATTTCCCATTTTTATAAGGGCACCAGTAATATTTGGCGTCCTCCTTTTAAACCTGATTAGCTCTCTAAAGACCCTATCTCCAAATTCAGTCGCAGTCTGAGATGCTAAGAGTTAGCACCTCAACATATGAATCTGCGGGGCACACAATTCAACCAGTAGCCACTGCCAAGTGCCAGACACTGTGCTATGAACTTGAAGGGGAGGGGTGGTACAAAGATGAATAAGGTATGGCCCCTGACCTGACCCACTTGCAATTTAGTGAGAGAGGCGGGTTGATATGCAAACGAAGGCAAATAAAAAAGGGAATTTATAGCCAACTGCAGCCATGCTGAGCTTGAGGGGCTGCGGAGGGCAGGCCCTTTGTTTCTGGGGAGGGGAGGGAGGAGTGCCGTGGCCCAGGCTTTTACTCAAACTCTCCCTTTATTCATACTGTATTATAATTATATATTTCGCATCCGTCTCCCCCAGGAGACCGTGAACTTCCTTCATCTCGGAGGCCCCAGCACCCAGCACATGGCCCAGCATGTAGCTGATACACGGTCAGCCTCTGCTGAATGATCACCTATTTGCAAGGCTTAGGAAAGAGAGGGGAAGACAGAAAACAACGAGAAGGAAAGGCAGACTAGACAAGGGGAAGGGAAAGACAGTAGAGGAAAAGCAGAAGCACTGTGATTCTTCACAGCTCTAAGTTCACTCATTCATTGGATAATTATGGCCTTACAGGGTCAGCCGCTAAGTGCTACGCCAGGAACTGGGGAGGAGGAGATGAAGGATACAGTGTCTGTCCTCAAGATGCCCCCGGTTTAGGTGGTGTTGGGAGGGGGGAGGTAACAGATGAAAGGACGACCAATGAGCAGATCGATTTTTACCACACAGTGACCGTGGGGAGGAGCAGAGGGCAGCTCTTGCCAAACAAGAGTAATGGATGGAAAGCAAAGGAACAATAGTAAGAAAACTACGGATGTTGGATTTGTAAAGTTTTTTTTTTTTAAATTTTTATTGGAGTATAGTTGATTTACAGTGTTGCGTTACTTCCTGCTGTACAGCAAAGAGAATCAGTTATACATATACAGATATCCACTCCTTTTAGATTCTTTTCCCATATAGGTCACTACAGAGTATTGAGCAGAGTTCCCTGTGCTATACAGTAGGTCCTTATTAGTTATCTATTTTATATATAGTAGCGTGTTTTTGTCAATCCCAAACTCCCATTTATCCCTCTCCCTCTTCCCCCTGGTAACCATAAGATCGTTAGAGAAAAGTTTTTTAAATTTAGCGCTTTCAGTTTTTATTTTCATATCTGAAACTAGCCGGACTTTGCACAGTGTTTCTTGAGGTATAGATCTTGTTCTGTCTAGAATATTTACAGAGGTAACTGAGATATTTGAGGTTGGCCAGTGAATATAGGATTCAGCCACCTGGGCAGTTTCTTAAGGTTTGATATTGTTCATTTTATCAGAAGGAAAAGGTTTATAATTTTATTTTGGAAACTAACTTTTTTTTTTTTTTTCCTGGATTCATTTGGGGTTTTGTTAGTGAAGCAATGAATCACTCACTCCACCCCAGGGTCTGTATCCCCCAGTGCATGTTAGACGCCGGATGTGTGGAGCTAGATGCCTACACTCCCTATGTAGATAGCAGCATCAAGGGCTCATATCACTGTGTTTCCTTTAAAAGGATTGGAGACTTCAAGCTGGCATGGTTTTCTTTTAGGTCCTCTTTTCTGAGTCTGTTTTGTTTGACTATAGACTTTCCGGACACTCTGAAAAGATGTGCTAAACAGATAAAAGATAATGTTATTCTTCCTGCATTTTTCCATATGGCTGATAACAAGACATACCCCTTCTCTTACAGGATGTGTATATCAATGTGATTAATATGAAAAAAAATTTTAAAGTGTCCAAGCCCCTTTCTTTTCCAGCCTCTCTCTCTTTTTTTCCTTCCTTCTTTCTTTCTTACTTTTTTTTAAAGCATTGCCCTTTTCAAAACAAGGGGAGATTCAGCATAGTTCCCGTGCCCCAGTGATCCAGTGGTGTCACATCACTATGGCAATTGCTGCCCAGGGCAGGATTGCAGAGCAGCTGTAATTGTGCAACGCCTTATTGCTGGTGCATGTCAATCAGAACCTATGAATTGAGAAAAATTTGCTCTGTTCATTCTGTTAAATGATGTATCCAATTAAACCTGTTAGAATTCATGATCTTCAGTCAAGGTTAAATGAAAGTAGTTACTCCTGTCAGCTAGGTGATTAAATGCTGCCTACATCAGGCACATTTATGTGCAAAATTAAAATTTTGGTATAAAGCATGAATCTTTATGCATGCCAGTTAATTATCTTGTGGTTCCTCCACTTATTAAATGCCCACTGCATTTCTTCTTAATCATCAGCTTCCTTTCAAAACTTATTTCATACTTCACATTACACCAGATTTCAATGTTTAAATGAAATGCCTTACCAATGAAAACTTCCTCTTTTTGAGGGCTTAGCTGTTCTATGCTACTGAAAATAATCATTATTAACATTTTCTCATTATTATGTACAAGTATTTCTAGAAGCCAGGTTGACTGATGCCAAGGCATTCTGGAAGTGATCCCTTTTCAGACTCCACCAAGGCTTGGTTCTAACCTGGGTTCAGCTTCCTGCATGTCCTCTTACCTCAACTACTGCAGGCTGCCAGTGTGCAAAGCATCTTGCTGAATGTAGGGTCTTGTTTCTTTTTCCTTTCTGATCTACTCTGAGTAGATACAAAATGAGCACAAATGTAATCATGAAATGAATTACTGCTATACATCAAAAGTACATTAGAAATCCGTGGGGATGGGGTGGGGAATACTACCTCTTCCTTTTTAAAGAATAAAAAGAGACCTAACCACCTCAGGTCTCAGGCATACACAAATGTTGCCTCTTCTTTTAGGGTTTAAAATGAATGAAAAGTACAGTAGAAATGACACAATTCCATAGTACCTGTGGTTCCCAAATATAGCATTGTGAGAACAGTAGGATACCACCAAAACCATTTCACGTTATTAAAATCTACCTTTGGGGACTGTTATTTGTTTATTTTTCCCAAGAAATACTCAATAATAGTTGCATAGAATTAAAAATTTTGCAACACACTTTCCTTTACTGATGTTATTTATTAATTTCAGATGTTAATTTCTCTCCGAGGCAGATGACACCCTTATAAATTTTTAAAGTTAAAAATAAATTCCTACTATTTAATTACTTCACAATAAATAATACCAACGGAGTCAATGTTATTGAAATCAATTTCCATTGTATTTAATTCTCTGTGTCATGTTTCATAGTTTCTCAATCTTTTCTAACCACAAAGCATTCAAGAGCCACGAGAAGAAGATCTTTAAAGATCAAAGATATAAGTTCGCAATTTAGTTGTTGCAAGTATTTAAATAAAAATACTTCCCCTACTAGAAAGTTATGAAATGTTCTTCTTAAATGAACTTGAAAGGGGCTGATTTCCATGAGAATGAAAATAGATTTATTAACAAATGGAATGGAAGAAGTATTTTTCACTGAATAATATTAACGAATTAACCAGTGTTTAGTGACGCTGAGCAGCCGCCCACATGGGAATGTGTGAGAAACTCATTTTTACTGCAAATGTGCCCTCAGACACGCCCCACGTCAATAACAACACCCTGTTATCCTTCTTGATTTTACAGCTTTCCATAATACATACCAATATTCAATGTCAACTTTTTTTTTTTTTAAACGAACCCTAGCACCAGTGGGTTGAAGAAATGATGAAACTTGAACTCAGGCAAATGTCGGTCCTTCATTTGTTGCAAAAACCAGCCTCATCTAAGTGATGTGAGTGGACTGACCCAGACCTTGGGGGGTGGGGAGCGGGCTCTCTGTGTGGCAGAGGCAGTGATGGGGCCTGAGAGTGCTAGGTCACCTTAGGACCCTCTCGTGTCCGCAAGGCTGATCCCAGCCTTCAGGGAGGGGCAGGTGTAGATGGTGACTTCTCACCCCGCTCATCCCCTTGCATCGGATCCTCGTTCACTCTGCCCATCTGCTCTTCAATAGCTGCTGCTCGGATCCCTCAGTTTTTTGCCGTGGAATCCACCCCTTGGGGCAGATCTCACTGTACTCCGATAAGTCCTGACAGATCATGGGAACTAGAGTCAGGCTTGAGCCAGATAGGGGGTCCTGGAGGTACCCGCTCATAAGGGCTTTTTAAACATAATGGAAATGTGAGGGGGTGGAGGATGCTGAATTTAGGGTACGTTTCTGGGAGAATAATGCACGTAGTTAGAAGGAATCTCTTGCTGTTCTATACCCTTAGGGTAGGGGAAAGGTTTGGAGAGGTGTCCCGTGCAGCGAGGGTGCTTGAGTAACAATATATGGTAACCGCAGTGCACCCGAGGGGGGGAGTGCCAGCTAAACGCCAGGCTGTGGCTTTACTCGGGGGCTGTCACTCGTGTCCTCTTAAGCTCTTTACCTGTTCAGGGCTCGTCTTTTTCTCCACTAAATGAATGCTGAAGATTCTTAAATGAATACTTATTTAAAGTGGTCCCAAATGATTACCCAGGGTGCCCACAGATCTCATCCTGGCTCCAAGGAGGCTGTTATGTGGGATCCAGTAAAGAAAGGTGGGAGTGAGAACTCTCCTGGGTCCTGTCTTGAGGGCTGAGAGGCTGAGGGAGGATGCATAGCACTGAGGTAAGAAACAAAGCCTGAGGACGAAGCGGACAGCAGGTGAAGAGCAGAGTAAGCAAGTATCTCTTTGAGTTAATTCTTAGAAACTGGTCTCTTTTTGTGTGACCATACGTGTGTTTTATGGGTTAGATGCCAGAAAAGCAGCATCTTTCCTGGGTCCTTTTTCTTTTTCTTTCCTTTCTTTCTTTAAAAAAAAAATCATTTAGAAACAGGAACAATTTTCTGTTCAAATGGTCGCTGTCCCTAAGTGGCTTAAAAACTCCCAGTGGGAAGGACAACAGCCCTCTCAGAGGCAGAGTGGCCTCTGTCTGTGAGAAATATTCACCTCCGGGTATGCTTTCCTGGCTTGCTTTATAGCTGGCTTTGCAACTTGGAGATGTAACGTAGCTTGAAAACCACCGTGTGTTTAGCCCTGCTTTGTCAGCCTACCTAGCAACAGATTGGGCTGTTTTGTAGCCCCGCTGCTTTCCCAGGTCACAGGATACCATGGCAAGTAGAAGGACTGGGTCCGATTTAATCAAAGGCTTTTGATTACACAAAGCTTAGAGCCTCGTTCCGACAGGGAAGCCTCTTCTGGGACAGGGAAAGAAGGGGTTTGCTGTGTAGCAGACACACTGGTTTAAAGCTCCATGCAGAGAGATTGATTCCCCTCAATCTGCCTGGCGGCAGCCTGTGCAGACCACCACCGTGGCAGATGCTCATACTGGGAAAGGCAGGAAACCAGAGGAAGGACCGCTGCTTCCTCTCAGGGCACTGCTGTCCGGAGGTTGGGGTCTGCTGCAAGCAAAGTCTCAGGCTGCCGCCATCCGTCCAGTTTACCTCCAGTCGGGGGTGAAATAAACAAGAAGAGGTGGCATCACACCTTGGGCTGGTTTGCAGGTTGGCAGGGACAGACTGGCAACTTATCCTGTGTGTCAGAAGGGGGAGAAATTCAAAGACATGCTCTGGTATTAGAGAGATGGATGTTTTCACCTTGTCATCTTCCTGATCTGAGGTTGGAAAGGTGATTCAACTAATAGCTGCCTCCCCTACTTAAAACAGAGATGAAAATATTTTCTACTTTTCAGTCTCTCAGGGTATAAATAGGATGACATCTCCAAAATAAAACCACCAAGACTTGGTCCTAGAGACTGTCATACAGAGTGAAGTAAGTCAGAAAGAGAAAAACAAATACCGTATGCTAACACATATATATGGAATCTTAAAAAAAAAAAAAAAAAAAAGGTTCTGAAGAACCTAGGGGCAGGACAGGAATAAAGACGCAGACGTAGAGAATGGACTTGAGGACACGGGGAGGGGGAAGGGTAAGCTGGGACAAAGTGAGAGAGTGGCATGGACATATATACACTACCAAATGTAAAATAGATAGCTAGTGGGAAGCAGCTGCATAGCACAGGGAGATCAGCTCAGTGCTTTGTGACCACCTAGAGGGGTGGGATAGGGAGGGTGGGAGAGAGACGCAAGAGGGAGGACATATGGGGATATATGTATACATATAGCTGATTCATTTTGTTATACAGCAGAAACTAACACACCGTTGTAAAGCAATTATACTCCAATAAAGATTTTTAAAAAACAAAACAAAACAATAAAAACCCACCAAAAATGCCTTTATTGATCTGCTGTGAATAATTTTCCAGTGAAACAGAAATTTCCTTTGAACGCAATTGGAAAAGGAAAAGTCAAGTCCACATATAACAAAGCAGACATTGTACAAGCTTGTAACTTTCTCTGGTGGTCTTTGATTCCTCTCATGAGCTCATGGGAACCTGCAATGATATTGCTGTGTGGGGTTATGTAGCTGGTGGGCAGACAAGACAGGCACGCATCATCTTTATTCCTGGGTAAGGATGTTCTTAGCACTCTTGAATTCGCTGTATTCAGGGGTGCTAGATATGTGGAGACACAGAGAATAGCTAAATGTGAGTTTGGTTTGAAATATTTTATATCATAAAGATATTTACTAAAAATCCTCCCTCATTTAAAATGCTTACAGTACGACAGGAACACATACAAATCTGCATTAAAGCTAAGGAAAAATACAGAAGGTTGCTTAAATTTTCTTAGGTTTTTTTTTTTTTTTTTAATTGAAGTATAGTTGATTTACAATATTGTGTTAGTTTCAGGTGTAGTTTTTGTGTACAGCAAAATGATTCAGATATATATATATAATAATATATACGTGTATTTTTTCAAATTATTTTTCATTTTAGGTTATTGCAGGATATCGAATATAGTGCCCTGTGCTATACAGTACATCATTGTTTCTTATTTATTTTATGTGTAGTATTTTTTAATCTGTTAATTCCATACTCCTAATTTATCCCTCCCCACCTCCCTTTCGCCTTTGGTAACCAGAAGTTTGTTTTCTATGTCTGTGAGTCTGCTTCTGTTTTGCATATAGATTCATTTGTATTATTTTTTAGATTCATATAAGTGATATCATATGATATTTGTCTTTCTCTGTCTATCTTATTTCACTCAGTATGATAATCTCTAGGTCCATCCATGTTGCTGCAAATGGCAATATGTCATTCTTTTCTTATGGCTGAGTAGTATTCCATTGTATATATACCGCATCTTCTTAAACCAGTTGTCTGTTGATGGGCCCTTGCGTTGTTTCCATGTCTTGGCTCTTGTAAATAGTGCTGCTATGAACATTGGGGTGCATGTATCTTTTCAAATTATAGTTTTCATCTTTTGGGGATATATGCCCAGGAGTGGGGTTGCTGGATCATATGGTAGTTCTATTTTATTTATTTATTTTTTTGGCCATGCGGTGCAGCATGTGAGATCTTAGTTCCGCAACCAGGGATTGAATCTGTACCCACCTCTTTGGGAATGTGGAGTCTTAATCACTGGGCCACCAGGGCAGTCCCAGTCCTCAGGTATTTTTAAAGGCTTTTCAGCCAATATGACCAGGCATGCCCCAGGGTAAGGGAGAACCAGTGTTTTAATCCAGTCTATAGTAGTTCCATATGTTCAAACAAAATCAGCATTGGGTAACCGTTTGGAAAATAAATTGAGAAAAGAAGAAAACGCAGAGAGCTCTTTTAAAGGAATGGACGAATATCAGTACAGTAGCTAATAAACACTAGGAAGGATTAAGAATCAACTTCGGGGCTGTCTATCAGAGAAGTGTTGAAAGAGTCGGCTGACATACTCAGTTACTGATGCAGATTCCCCTTTTTCCACATAGTACTGTGACCGGGGTATCGGGGACTGGCATTTCCCTGTCCCGCGTCTCTTCACGCCCATTTAGGCCCTTACACAGGAGGGCTTTCTTAGACCCCAGGGGAGGGGTGGTGAGGCTCAAAATCTTAGCCACAAGACCTAAGCCAAGGTCAGGGTATGAAACAGGAAATGTTTGAGAGAATACATGGAAGTGTGTGTGAGTGTGTGTGCACATGCACGCGTGTGACAGGCCCTCAGATAGATGACGGGTCTGAGGCTAGAGGAACGCTGCTCCCTTCTGCTCTCTGGGCCCCATGGAGAGCAGCACAGAGCTGCCCGTGGAGCCCCACGGACCACGGTTACACTTTTACTACCGTGGAGCATGTGGGTAACGGGGCCTGAGCGGACACTGGAGCGGTGCAATACGTCCCTGCATGGCCCACCATGGCGTGGGCGTGATGCCAAGGGTGGGCTGCCCTGGGGGTCCCCTGTAGCTGAGAGGCCAGCCAAGGATATGGGCTGTGTGGCTGGAGGCCCGGTAGGAGTATCACCACCCTGGGAGGTACCAGCACACGGAGATGAAGATAACTGGGAACCAGGTAGGATACATCCATTTCTGAAGATGCCGAGGTAAGGTGGGCAGATACAGGTTGAGGACCAGATGCCTCCCCTGGATGCCATGATGCTACGCCCTCCTGGGAACAGAGGTGACAAGCCTCCTCTGGGAGAAAGGGAGATCCTAAATGGACCCGATTTACCCTGAATCAATTAGGCAAACCCTGATTTAATTATAAATTTGGAAACCTTTTCCATTAGAGAGCAAAAGGAAGGTTTGAGTTTCTTTGGAGACAGAAATATAGTTTAGTTATAGGAAAGTAAAGAGAGTTATAGTTTTTGAAAACCTAAATTGTGGATTAAGAAATAGACCTATTTCAATGCCAAATAACTAGATTCTGAGACACATACAAATGCTTGACTGAATTTTAAAGTTGGATATTTGGAGTGGAGGAGACACAACCAAATGCTTGACTCTCCTCTGAAAACCTTTGGTATACATGACTAGTAGAGCCTCAAAATTGTAATGTGTATAAAGCCCAAGTTTATCTCTCATTGTTTTTTGAACCCTAAATTTAAAAATTCATTTATTTGCTAAAATATCTATTGAACAGTTATTGTGTGCAGGTATCTGTCTAGGTACGGGGAGTCATTTAAATTGCCGTGGCTGACCTCCAAGAGCTTGAAGTTTACTGTTTTACAAATAGTGTATAGATATTTCACTCAGCACATTTATGTCATTAGAATGATATTAAAGCAAAATGATAAAGATGATCTTTAAATATAATAAAATTCAGAGCCTTAGCTTAGACATCATGCATATTCAATGTACTATCATTAAATGAAGTTCATCAGGAACCACGACGATGAACGGCAGCACAGCAGGAGTAAGTGCACAAGCTCTGGAGCCAAGCTGCCTGGGCTTCGATCCCTGAGCCATCACCCACTAGCTGTGTGGTTTGGGGCAAGTTACTTAACCTCTCTGTCTTTCCATTTCCTCAGCTGTGAAATAGGAATACTAATAGTACCTACCCCATAGGGATGGTTATGAGGATTAAACGAGTTGTCATATACATAGCACATTTTACAGTGTCTGGCGGAGAGAACGGTAGATATACATAGGTATTTTTGTGTTTAATTATAAATGCGTGTGTTTTTTTTTTAACATCTTTGTTGGAGTATAATTGCTTTACAATGGTGTGTTAGTTTCTGCTTTATAACAAAGTGAATCAGCTATACATATACATATATCCCCATATCTCTTCCTTCTTGCGTCTCCCTCCCTCCCACACTCCTTATCCCACCCCTCTAGGTGGTCACAAAGCACCGAGCTGATCTCCCTGTGCTATGCGGCTGCTTCCCACTAGCTATCTATTTTACATTTGGTAGTGTATATATGTCCATGCCACTCTCTCACTTTGTCCCAGCTTACCCTTCTCCCTCCCTGTGTCCTCAAGTCCATTCTCTAGTAGGTCTGCATCTTTACTCCCGTCCTGCCCCTAGGTTCTTCATGACCTTTTTTTTTTTTTTAAGATTCCATGTATATGTGTCAGCATACGGTGTTTGTTTTTCTCTTTCTGACTTACTTCACTCTGTATGACAGACTCTAGGTCCACCCACCTCACTACAAATAACTCAGTTTCGTTTCTTTTTATGGCTGAGTAATATTCCATTGTATATATATGCCACATCTTCTTTATCCATTCATCTGTCGATGGACACTTAGGTTGCTTCCATGTCCTGGCTATTATAAATAGAGCTGCATTGAACATTGTGGTACATGACTCTTTTTGAATTATGGTTTTCTCAGGGTATATGCCCAGTAGTGGGATTGCTGGGTCATATGGTAGTTCTATTTTTAGTTTTTTAAGGAACCTCCATACTGTTCTCCATAGTGGCTGTATCAATTTACGTTCCCACCAACAGTGCAAGAGGGTTCCCTTTCTCCACACCTTCTCCAGCATTTATTGTTTGTAGATTTTTTGATGATGGCCATTCTGACTGGTGTGAGGTGGTACCTCATTGTAGTTTTGATTTAATGCGTGTATTTTTTAAAAATGCTCTCTTTTTGCCCAGATGTAACAAACAATTCTATTCAGTTGTTGCTGTAGTGCAGAATATAAGAAAATCTCTTTCATAAGTTTAAAATTTAATTCAGCAAGTGAATGACATTAATCTTATACATTAAAAAATAGGATGGATCGAACAGTCCCTGTAATATTGTTTTTGCAGTTACTACAGCCAACATGAAGTCTCTCAGTGTGGGAACTACCACCAACATTAAGAAACATACATGTATAAAACACTTGAAAAATGAAGCACCAGATTTGGTTAAATATACGTCGTTTTGAACTGGCTGTGTGATACGAGGGAGCCGGTTGATAAAGGACAGAAGAAATGCTAAATATGTGTCGTGACAAACAGTGAAAAATTAAGGTTTGTAACTAACATTAATTACATTCTAGTAAGATGAATAGGCCGCTCATCATTAATGAGAACATACACCTTTGTCTAAGTTTCACATCCACCTGTGATGAATGTGCTAATGGGGATAAAATACATCATAGTAACATTTGAATTAACAGCACATTAATAGATTGACATATGAGTATGAATAAAGCATTTAATCATATAAACTATACCACACCCAAGAGCAAATTTTTCTATATTGTCTATATCACATCCAAGTGAGTGTAGAAAGCATTTGGGTCTTATTTTAAACAATATATTTAGGATACTGTCCGTATTGTGTAATGGTCTAGAAAAAAACATTGACTTACTACATTCCAGAGAACTTAATGAAGGTGAATAAAAAGACTCTTCAGTCTAACTCTGATGAGATAAAGGGAATTCAAACACTGTATGTATTTCTCAAGCTATAATGTGTGTCTAATCTTTTAACTTAGATTCCTAGTGTATGTGCTGCTGATAAAATGTTATCAATCTAATACCAGACATAATATACACTGAGTAAAATCAGGCTTCTGTTTCGAGGAGAGTTCTATGAAAAGTCAAATATATCCTTTTTGTTGATACTTGGTATCATTTCTATAGCAGTTGAATAGGACCTCATAAATAAGGCACTGCCACGTATTTTGATGGATGTCAGATTCCTAATATATTAAGTAATATTATTTAAAGCCTCACCCACTGTGATTAGGTATTCTTGGAGGAGAGCAATTATGCATATATCACAACAATGGGGATACCAAGCGTATGTTTGTAAGCTAATTCCATCCCAGTTAGAGAAAATATATATGCTGTGTGATATTTTCAAGGAAATCCCAAGATCATGTATAAACTGCTCTAGTCCTTATACCTACTTAAAAGTTGGGAGTTGAAAAACGATTGATTGTATTATAATAATAATTAGAAGCCTTTTGAAAGATATTGTAAATCATCAACAGTTTATTCAATCACTGAGCTCCTAGGTGCCAGGTGAGATGGCAGTGCTCAGACAGACCTGTGGACACCAAGAACAAGATTCTGGCTCTCAGGGACTAGTTGTGGGGAGACAGAAGTACCAGCAAGTGTGCTGAAGACCTCAGCTACTGGCATAAGCTGTATAGATCCTAGTATTGAGGAACCTGTGGGGCTGGTGGGTGGGGAGTGCTTGAAGGTAGGGTAATCACTTACCAAGGGAAAGGAGGATATTCTGGCAAAAAAAAAAAAAAAAGTCATGAGAGAAAGGGAGAATTTGAGACTGTCGCTTAGCTTTTCCTTCTTGCCAGCTCCCACAGACATATGCCCACCGGGCTGAAAAAAAACCAGTATTAAAAGTAGTTCTCTAAAATGTGTTGACCCATAGAACCACAACAGTGTAGTCTGTGAAACGGAGCGCATCCGTGGTGCTTCAGGGGGCTCATTGGAGTATGGAATGGGTAGAGTGGAAAATTGAATATGATAATCAAGTTTACACAAATAATTACAATGAACATATTGCAGTAACAGAGGTAAATATGAAATGCTATGGAGGGACTTTCCTGGTGGTGTAGTGGTTAAGAATCCGCCTGCTAATGCAGGGGACACGGGCTCGAACCCTGTTCCGGGAAGATCCCACATGCCGCGGAGCAACTAAGCCAGTGCGCCACAACTACTGAGCCTGTGCTCTAGAGCCCGTGAGTCACAACTACTGAGCCCGGGTGCCACAGCTACTGAAGCCCGCACGCCTAGAGCCCGTGCTCCACAACAAGAGAAGCCACCACAATGAGAAGCCTGCGCACCGCAACGATGAGTAGCCCTCGCTTGCTGCAACTAGAGAAAGTCTGTGTGCAGCAACGAGGACCCAACACAGCCAAAAATAAATAAATAAAATAAATAAATTTATAAAAAAAAAAAAAAAGAAATGCTATGGAGAGAGAAAAGAGAACAAAAAGAATCCTGTCCTTAACATTTGTAGATATTTGCACAAAAGAGGTAATGTGTTGCTCTTGAAAAAAAGAATATGAGTTTTTCAGGTAGAGCGGAGGAGCAGAAAAATGCCTGGTAATGGAAGAGAAGACACAAAGCCAAGGCATAGGAGTCAGAGAAGGGCACAGAGTGTGATGTGGCTGGGATACAGGCTGCATGAGGGTGTGAAAAAAGGAAATCCTTTTAGGAGCCAAATCCAAGAGAAGGAGAGCAAGATGGGATCCAGGGCATAAATTTACCAGGGCATGTGACTACAGATATAGGTAAGTATGTGGAATGGAAGGTGGGAAGTTGAAATGGTTTTCATCTGATTGCATCTATATTTCTCTATGAAATATACGACAAGGTCTTCAGCTGAGAGTTGAGGGGGAGGGGATGCTGGAGATTTGAGAATTGAAGACAAAGTGCATAATAGTCATCTTGGGAGTAGGTTAATGAATTTACTAGGGAAGTTTAGTTGTCAGAGAGTGCTGAGTGCTTGTTGAAGATTTTGGTCATAAATTTGAAATGGTTCCTAATAGCATGGTTGTGAGATTTTCTCCATCAACGTTCAGCTGCTTGGGTACAGGGATATAGCAAGCAGTTAGTTGAGTTTAAGAAGACTTGGATTATGGTTTTCTCAGGGTATATGCCCAGTAGTGGGATTTCTGGGTCGTATGGTAGTTCTATTTTTAGTTTTTTAAGGAACTCCATACTGTTCTCCATAGTGGCTGTTATCAACTTACATTGCCACCAGCAGTGCAGGAGGGTTCCCTTTTCTCCACACCCTCTCCAGCATTTATTGTCTGTAGATTTTTAAAAAATTTTTGGCTGCGTTTGGGTCTTCATTGCTGCACACAGGCTTTCTCTAGTTGCGGTGAGCAGGGGCTACTCTTTGTTGCGGTGCATGGGTCTCTCATTGCAGTGGCTTCTCTTGTTGTGGAGCATGGGCTCTAGGCACATGGACTTCAGTAGCTGTGGCATGCCAGCTCAGTAGTTGTGGCTCGTGGGCTCTAGATCACAGGCTCAGTAGTTGTGGTGCAGGGGATAATGGTTGTGAGGGGTGAGGGTCAGATCTCATGGAGCCTCCTCGTACCAGAATGTGGAGGGCTTTGTAGGTCATTGCAAAGCTTTGGCTTTTATCTTGAGTAAGATAGGAAACCATTGGATGGTTTGGAGCAGAGATGAGACTTACCATTAAAAGGATCACTACGCCTGCTGTGTTGAGAGGATACAGAAGGGGAACAAGCACAGAGGGAGGGAGAACACCTGGGAAGCTACTGTTATAATCCCAGTGAGAGATAGTAGTGGCTTGGATCTGGGTGGTAGTGTTGGAGATGATGAAGAGTGGTCAGAATATGGATATATCATAAAAGTAGAACAAAAAGGGTTTGCCAGTGGGCTGGATGTGGGATGTGAGAGACAGAGAGAAGAGTCAAAGGAGACTCTAAGAATTTTGGCCTAAACCACTGAAAGGTTGGAATGGGTATTTACTCAGGTGGAGAAAACTGAGAAAGAATCCAGTGTGGTTGAAGATCAGATTTTGGTTTTGACCATGTCAGTGTTGAGATGTGGAACAAGCAGTTGGGTATATAGGACTAGAGTTCAGAATCCTGAACTCTAATTCAGTTCTCTTTTATCCAGAAGATAAACATTTGGAAGTTATCCCAAGCCATGAGACTGTATGAGATCCCTGAGAGAATGTGTGTGGATAGAGGAGAGAAGAGGCTGAATAATCCTAGGGGCATTCCAATGTTTAGTCAGGGAGATAAGGAAGAACCAGCAAAGGTTACTGAGAAGAAGTGTCCAGCAATGTAGGTGGAAAATAAGGAGAGTGTGGTGCCTGGGAGACAAGGGTTGTAATTACTGGCAATGACAAGATCTAGGGTATGATGATGTGAGTAAGTGATTGAGGTGAGGTGGAGGGAAAGAACTTTGGAGCTAAGGAGGGCAGGGTGCTGAGCGTCAGGATGTTGGATAACTCTTGGTCTGATGATAGGATTGTGGTGGAGAGGTAGGTAGTGATGTTGACATCACCTGTCACTCCACTGTCCAGGAGGCAGGGAGATGACTTCAGAGGTGGTAAAGTTTGATGATTCGCTTCCAAAAAGCTAGGATTTTTGAATGAGGAAGGACAGACATCTGAGAAGTTGCAAAGGGGAGCCAGAAGAACGTTTGCTCCTCCCCCTGGCCTTGAGGTACTTGAGGAATAGGAGAGACACAGTCTTCAGCTGAGAGGGCAGCGGGAAGTAGCATCCGGAGGGTACAGCCTGGCTTCCTTTAGCAGGAAAATACATTTAGAAGAGGAAGAAGATGTAGGTCAGTTTGCTGATGACAGTCTGCTCCTAAGAGCACAGCAGAAGAGTTTGGGAGGAGGGGAGGGTTTGGGTTTGGGGTTAGATTGCGGAATAGCTATATGGTGAGGGATGATCTGTTGGTGACCAAGGCGAAGGTGCATGCTGTGGGGGAGATTGGTGGTGGGTGCGTGGGGATGGTGGCTGTGAGGCATTTGGGGGTTGGTGCAGAGCAGCACAGGGCAAGTGGTCCAGCATCAGGCTGGAGATGTTATAGCAGCCAAGAAGACAAAATGATTGAAGACTGGCGTGGGGCTGGTCACAGCCGGATGGGTAGTGTGCTGGAGAGTAGGGTAAATCTCTCTAGGATGGCTAATTATAATAATGCTATAGTCATCACAATTGAGGGAAATTTATCAGCAACTAGGCCAAAGACCGAATAAAGTTTATCTGCAACTGGGCCAAAGAGTGATGAATTACTTTTCATCTCAACCCACTGACTATACTAATAAGCGTTGACAAACAAACACCAAACTTTTGCTGATAAAATGAACAGATGTTAGGGAAATCTGGAAAAGAAAGAGGTGAGCCTTCTATGAACTCCAGGAAATGGCCAAATCATTCTTTTTTTAAAATTAATTAATTAATTACTTAATTTTTGGCTGCATTGGGTCTTCGTTGCTGCGCACGGGCTTTCTCTAGTTTCAGCGAGCGGGGGCTACTCTTCGTTGCGGTGCGCGGGCTTCTCATTGTGGCGGCTTCTCTTGTTGTGGAGCACAGGCTCTAGGTACGTGGGCTTCAGTAGTTGTGGCATGTGGGCTCAGTAGTTGTGGCTCGCAGGCTTGTGGGATCTTCCCAGACCAGGGCTCGAACCTGTGTCCCCTGCATTGGCAGGCGGATTCTTAACCACTGAGCCGCCAGGGAAGTCCCCAAATCATTCTTATATTTGGGAATATGGAGTAAGAAGTCAGGGCACAAGGAGTCATTACCATAAACCCTGCTTGGGAAGCCTTGGCTGTCCCAAATCCACCCTTTTCTGGAATGCATGGCTCTAAAAGTCGCAAATGATTTTCCTGTGCCATTAATTTGTTATTATTTTTTATGAGAATGAAAATCACTGTGATTCATAGTGAAACACTGACACATATGTTTCCATATACAAACCCACACTATAATCTGGCCAAATAACCACACGCACAACCTCATTTGATGCATAAAAGAGTTGTTTTGAGGATGGAATGAGATAATGCATTATCTCAAGGGCTGTCGCTGAGTAAGACTGTAATGAACATTTCCATATTACTTTCTTGCATCTTCAAATAGAACAAATGGCTTAATGATTTGGAGTGAGTCAGTTTAAGAAATTAGTGTCTTTCCCACTAACCACGGATTTCTCAGGGACAAATGTTCATCTTCGTATCTTCAGTGCCTACGATAGTGCCTGGCACAGAGTAGGCATTCAGTGAATGTTTCTTGGAATGATGTGGAGTCCTGCTCCCTGAGCATTGCTGCAACTATTTCCCATGTTCACTTTCCAGATAAGTTCCCAAACAAGTTAGGGAGGGATCCTACAGCAAATGAAACATACATTTTACCAATCCCATTCATGAAAGAAAATCATCTTGGACATATGTCTTCTATGAATTAGTGTTTAATGATCCAACATCTGAGCCAAAATGCAAGCAAAAGCTCCAGTCTACACATAGTAATCTGACTAAATATAAGAATATTTTGTTGTGCTGACATCTGTGTTGTTAGGAACATAAATACATATGGTGTGGCTCACATGATATAGGGAGAGCAATGGTTAAATGGTAAGGCTCTTGGCTGCCCTAATGAGATGTGGATGGGGAGTGTGGGCCAGGAGGTGTTCACTGCGTGAAAGGTAATAACACTTCTATTCAGAATCATAGGGCATCCATTTCAGCTCAGATTTCACTCTGGAAGTTCTTCTTCCATGCAAACTGTATAGAGCACATACATTCAGAGAGAATGCTTATAGAGAGAAGAAAGCTCCAAGCCCAAAGCAATAGAAAAAGAAGTCCTTCCTAGGGCAGTAACTGGCAGCAATGTCTGGCAAAGAGCATGCTATAGACTGAATGTTTCATCTCCCCAAAATGCATATGTTGAAACCTAATACCCAATGTGATGGTATTTGGAGGTGGGGCATATGAGAGGTGATTAGGTCAAGAGGGTAAAGCCTTCATGCATGGAATTAGTGCCCTTAAGAGGCCCCAGAGAGCTCCCTTGCCCCTTCGCCATCTGAGGATGCAGTGAAAAGACAGCCAACCGTGAACCAAGAAGTGGTCCCTCATCAGCATCAAATCTGCTGATTCCTTGATCTTGGACTTCTCAGCCTCCAGAACTGTGAAAAATAAATGTTTGTTGTTTATAAGCCACCCAGTCTATGGTATTCTTTTATAGCAGCCCAAACAGACTAAGACAGAGCATTAGAGCAAATCATATGCTTTAAGTGTAGTTGATAAATAGATGTCCTTTACTTGGACTTGAAGCCACTGCAGTTAGAGACAGAGAATTTCCTTCAAATCCTAATAGGGCTGTGGTGTAAGGAAACCTCAGGGCTGAGAGCAGCACTGGATGCATAAGAGCACTTCAAGGGAGGCTGATTCAATAGAGGCCTCAGTTTGTGACCACCTAGAGGGGTGGGATAGGGAGGGTGGGAGGGAGGGAGACGCAAGAGGGAAGAGATATGGGGATATATGTATATGTATACATATAGCTGATTCACTTTGTTATAAAGCAGAAACTAACACACCATTGTAAAGCAATTATACTCCAATAAAGATGTTAAAAAAAAAAAAGAAAACAAAAATAGAGGCCTCAGGATAGGACCAGACAAGAGTATTTCACAGATGCCAAGGATTTCCATTCATCCCTGGTGAGGAGGAACTGGGAACAACGATTAAAATCCCACCATTGAGTCTTGCTGATACACTTGGGCACAAAGGTTAATTGTTTATAGGTCTTATTTTAAAATTGTATCAGTCATTTCCCAACAATCCTATTCTTTTATTTTTTCCCTAAAATTTTCAGTTAAAGAACTCTATCAGATCATATAGGAGAATGTCCTTAAGCTTAGAAGACAGATGCTGAACCATTTAGAGGTGAAATGTCAGGATTTTTGCAGATTACTTCCAAGTCATGCACATACATTGAGAAAGCAAGTATGATCACTATCTTTTGAACTGTAACTCTCTTCTTCAAGCTTTTTAAAAAAAATTTATTTATTTATTTATGGCTGCGTTGGGTCCTCGCTGCTACACATGGGCTTTCTCTAGTTGTGGTGAGCAGGGGCTACTCTTCGTTGCGGTGCACAGGCTTCTCATTGCGATGGCTTCTCTTGTTGCAGAGCATAGGCTCTAGGCATGCGGTCTTCAGTAGTTGTGGCTCGCGGGCTCTAGAGTGCAGGCTCAGTAGTTGTGACACACGGGCTTAGTTGGTCCGCGGCATGTGGGATCCTCCCGGACCAGGGCTCGAACCCGTGTCCCCTGCATTGGCAGGCGGATTCTGAACTACTGCGCCACCAGGGAAGCCCAGGAACTGAAGAGTTTTTGATTGAAGAATATGAGAAACAATGATTGTTATGTTGGGCTTATATATTTTGTTTGCAAAATAATGGGTTTTAGGTTAAACTGAGGCAGGTGTGCAAATGTTCTGGTGAAGTCCATGCCACCTACCCTCCCCCCTTCCCAACCGACAGCAAACCATAAAGAGTCTGATGATAGTTGTCACCGGCATCAGTAATTGTAACAAGGGCCTGGAATATCAATCAAAGGAAAGACAAGCATTTTGATAGCATTAATCAGAGCTGGCTTCCTCCTGCAAATCATGCCAAAGCTCTTGGATTCCTGCCTGTTCCCATTGTTTTCTGTCTGGTGGTTTGGATGCAGATCCTTTCCCCCTTCCCTACTGTGGTCATAATGAAATTGGGGAATTAACTCGGAGCAGAGTTGTGCTAGTTTGGATGTGAAGGTAAACACAAATGGAGAAAGTTCAAATTATTAAGAAGAACAAACAGCCCTTGTTACTAAACATTAGCTGGCAAACGCAATAGACATGTACAATGGGCAGAAATCACAGATGATTTCCCATACTGGCCAAAAGGAAAGATGGTCACAGGCTACAAGGCCTGTGTATGATACCCCCATACACAGAGATTTTAGGTTTCTCCCTTTTCAGCAGCCAAGCCAAAATATCTACTCTCAAGATTTTGAATAACAGTCTGCCATCACTCATAAAAAGAGGTTAAGGGAAACTGCATGCTTGGATTTCTTCAATTATCATCCTGAATTGTTCTATGCAGCTTCAGAGATGCTGTGGGGACTGATTCAGTCTTTGTGCTTCACTTTATTGCTGGATGGATCTTCTTTCAGATGTGCAATATATACAGGTCTATTTATTTATTTCAGTTCCCACTTGGACAAATTACAAATGATAGTCAAGAGCATGGCTAGAAAATTTAAACACTTCAAGATTGGAATTTCCCAAAATAAGAAATGACTTTAAATATTGCTTGAATTCAAGTAATGACATAATTTTACGTTAAGAGGAGGAAACGAAATAATGGGGATAAGTTTTCAAAGGATCACATGTCAGTGAAAGAAGATGGGTTAGAATAGAAAAATCTGCCCACTAAGTTGGAACCTTCACTCTGTCTCTGTCAAAATGCTACTTCCCTTGGCTCCCTTCAAAGAGGATGATAAAAAGAGTCCATGAACCCAAGAAGCAAGAGCAACGCCTTTTACTCCCCCTCCCCTCTCATCAAGTATATTATATACAAAAAGTTCTGATATTATATACCTTACCACAGGATTAAAACCACTGAAACAAAAAAAATCCATCTACCATAAGCACATGTATGCATATTTATATACCTACACAAAGCCAAAATAAATGGTTGAAAAATGAGAGGTTCAAACAACTGGCTGATTTGTCTAAATGCTGTCAAACAATCATTTTGATTAATATTTTTTTCACTGAATTGACTGATTTTTTTTTTTAGTGACTAGAATGAACTGCGACATTGTATAGACATCTCATATATGGAATTGCTATAGCTCTTTGGAAAATTAATTGGTCAGCTTCTGCCATAATGGATAACACCTATGTTAGAGATATCTCACATAAACAGATTATTATCCTGTATAGCATAAGCTGACTAATTAATTTTCCAGGGAATTCCAAGTCCTAGAAACTATTGTTAACTAGTGGTAAGTGAAAATGTGTTTGAATTTCAAGTGTTTGAATTTCTTATGTCTTTTATTTCATAAGACGGGGCTCATTTTCTCTAAATGCTAATAAATAATTGCTTTTGAGACAGAGTCTAAATTGGACCCTTTCTCATGACTTTGCTTGTTGTTCTTTTCGGCACTAACAGAAGCCACTCTTTAGCTATGAAACACACACGCACACGTTCTGGATTGACTTTGGAAAGGATAATTAAGTCGTTATGAAAAAAATACTGCCCCCACATTATATTTACCTTAATTTGAAAAAGATAAGGAAAGTACAGAGGGAAACTAAAGAAGAGGTAGAAATGGCTAATTGGGTTTATAGTCCATAGTGATCATTATACGTAATCTTGTCTTTCTAAGAAATTGTAGGTTAAAACAATTAACACGGCTCATGTATTAATATTAATGTTTTCTCTTCATGAGCCTCCTCGTCTCAGGGCCCACATGGCTCCATCCTGACCAAGCTTTCACTGTCCTGTTTGGGCAATCAGTGCCTGCATGTCTTTGTTTCTCTCATGAGGTTCTGTTTTCTGAATGGCAAGTTTAGACTTTAAATCTTCCACCTGAATTATTACAAGAGAGCTTTGGTAATTAAGTTCTAACAAGATTTAAATGATATTAGAAACAGTCAGTTAAAAGGAAACACAGCCTTGGGCTTTGTTGTAAATTTGTATAATTATTTTTAGTCCTCTAGAGGATGCATAATTATGTTTCTGTATTTATAAAAATAGTGCCTCTGCAGCACCAAAATGAATTTTACAGTATGCTGATTTGCATATTAATGATATTCTTTGTATATCAAAATTTCTTTGGCTGAAAAAAAAAAGATTTGCCAGGAAATTTTCAAAGTAACCCTGAGGAGCGTAAAGTCTTTTGATATGTACGTCTGGCAAAACCACTGCTCAGGGAGAAAGTTTGATAGTCTAAGAAAAAAAGAAACTTAAGAAAGCAGACGTACAACTCTAAACCTCAAATTTAATTTGATCTTCACTTGGAAAGGGGTGCAGTGGCCTAGCCAGGAATAATAGCCAATAACATTGATTGAGTACTTATTATTGGCTAATTGAGATCTAGTCAGTTCACATTCTTCATGCAATGATCGTATGAGGTAGATACTATTATTTTTCCCATTTCAAAGATGGGAAACTGAGGCACAGAGAGACTAGGTTAATGGCTTAAGGACACATAGCCAGTATTTTAACCTAGGCAGGTTGATGCTAGGGCTTTAACAATTACATTGTATTGTCTTTTGAACAAAAGCTTAAGGAAGCACTAAGGGCCTCTTTCTGTTCTGAGGGAGAAACCATTTTCCTGTGAAACACACACAAGACTGCCTTTGCCTCCTTCACACTGGGTCCACGTGCAAAGTCGGAAACACCACACATTTCAGGACTATGTGCCCACTTTTTCCTGCATGCATTTTCTTACCTGTTTTACAAGGAAGTACTCTGTCTACACCAGCTTTTAAGCTACTCCAGAGCAGGAGCTGTATTCATTGTTTCCTTTGCTGCTTTGCCTGCACTTAGCATTCAGAGTTAGAAGGGCTGCTCATTAAAATGAAATCAGGGAGTGAGTCTGTCTTTGTCCATTCAGGCTGCTGTAAGAAAAATACCACAGACCGGGTGGCTTAAACAACTAACATTTATTTCTCATAGTTCTGGAGGCTGGGAAGTCCAAGATCAAGGTACCAGAAGACTCCACGTCTGGTGAGAACACGTTTCCTGGCTCCTAGATGGCCATATTCTTTTTTTTTAATTTTTAAAAATTTTTGGCTGTGTTGGGTCTTTGTTTCTGTGCGAGGGCTTTCTCTAGTTGTGGCAAGCGGGGGCCACTCTTCATCACGGTGCGTGGGCCTCTCACTGTCGTGGCCTCTCTTGTTGCGGAGCACAGGCTCCAGACGCGCAGGCTCAGTAGTTGTGGCTCACGGGCCCAGTTGCTCCGCGGCATGTGGGATCTTCCCAGACCAGGGTTCGAACCCGTGTCCCCTGCATTGGCAGGCAGATTCTCAACCACTGCGCCACCAGGGAAGCCCCTAGATGGCTGTATTCTTGATGTGTCCTCACAGGGTGGAGTGGTGAGGAAGCTCTCCGAGGTCTCTTTTCTAAGGGCATGAATCCCATTCATGGGGGCTCCACCCTCAGGATCTCACCATCTCCCAAAGTCCCCACCTCCTGATATCAACATATTAGGGATTAGATGTAAACATATGAATTTTGGGAGGACACAAACGTTCAGTCCATAGCAGAGTCTCAGGAAACATCTGAGATCTTTCTTCTGTTAGATTAGTTATTTTTTAAATTGTGGTAAAATACACATAACATACAATTTACCGTTTAGCCATATTTAAGTATACTGTTTAGTGTCATTAAGTACATTTACATTGTTGTGCAACCATCACCACCATCTATCTCCAGAACTTTTTCATCTTCCCAAACTAAACCACCATAAAAGAACTACTCCCCACCCACCTCCTCCAGCCCCTAACGACCACCATTCTACTTTCTGTCTCAATGAATTTGACTACTTAAGGTACCTCACAGAAGTGAATGGTTAGTTTTAAATCAAAGGTAATTTTTACTTGAGAGCCAATCTGGAATATTTTAATGCAGCAGAGTGTGCTTCTGTTCTCATATGTTCAGACCATGAACAGGAAGTGGTTGGAGCTAGGAAGGGTCCGAAGGTGGCTCTGAGCCGTGTGGGTGGGGTGTTGCCCACTTTGTAGGTTGAGGGGGCAGCATGTGGGAGCAGTGGGTGAGTTCTGTGGCTTTTCTGAAGGCTTCTTTGGGGGAGAGATGCCCAGTGGATCGGGGCTCCCTGACTGCGGTACTCACCAGCATTGACCTGCTTGGAGAGACACATGTTCTAGCAATGGGTAAAGGGAAGGGGCATGTTCACCTAAGACGGACCTTGGGTCATCATTTATACGTGTAATAATGTGACTCTGGGTAAAATTTTATTCAACAATTTAAAAAAATTATTTGAGGAGGAAAATATAGAAAGGAACTGGGATAAGTGTGGTGATATCCCACAGGCACCCAACTGTAGCCCACTAACCTGGACTTTGGGAAAGACAGAGAAGTTGGCTGTAGCTCAGGGCTGGACCACACCCCTGTGGGAGTGCAAGGAGTTTCCTCTCAAGGGAATGGAAGCTCCATTCATCTGAAAAGAGGCTAATTCTGAGGTTAAAAATGAAGGCTCGAGAAGGCTGAGAAGCCTCAGGTAGTTCACAGGAAGACGAACCTTCTTCTCTATAAGGCCAGGGCTCAGTTTGGTCCAGGGCCAAAGGCAGGGAGAGGCCTGGAGTTTTCTGGCCTTAGCGGGTCAATTGGGAATCAAGTGGGGTTGAGGCAGTGAGAGGGCCTCTTAGAGACCCTGGGGTGGATCCGAGGGGTGTTGTAATGTTCTCTGAGTTGGAACTTCCCTTTCATTAATCCTTTTCATAAACTTCTGTAAATTTTGCCCAGACAAAGCTTATGGCCTGGTCTCTAGGCAATTGGGAGAGAGCCAGCCCAAACTGGGAGTAGAATTGTCAGGGAGAGAGCCATTCCCACGCCCCCCTCATCAGAGCAGAAGTAGTGGTGACAGCCTAGGCCGTGGAGAGCAGGGCTATGGACCACCGAGTGGTCAGAATGGAGGCCAGACGGGGAGGCCAACGTGGAGGGCTCCAAGGGGCCCGTTTCTCACACAGTGAGGCTGCCGCCCAGGGCCTGCTAGGAATAGCTGGGAAGTGCTTCCCGAGGGCTAAGCTATAGCGTGATAGCTGTCAGGGCCACGAACCGTTATGATTTGGGTTTGCATATGTTCCCTCATTTAATGCTCCTGACAAAACAATGAGTTGGTTGGTTTATTGCTACTTTACAGGTGAGCATAACACTATTTAAAGAGGTCACTTCCCCAAAGTTATAGCTTCAAATGGCAGAGCAAGAATCTTAACCCAGGTCTAACTTCAAATCCAGGTTCTTTCCACCATCACCCTGCCGCTTCCAGGATTAAGAAGGAAGCTGTAAATCATGTATCTACCCTACTAACTTTTCAGGTTGAGGTGAGAACTAGAGAACTGGTTTCTGAGGAATCTAAGGTTCTACCACATTTCTGTAGAGCTATACAGCCTTAGCCCAGAAGGGACTGCTCATAGTCATCATTTAGCCCAACCCCTTCATGTCTGCGGGATAGAGGCTGGCCAAAGTCACCCAGGGGTGGTTACAGAACTGGAACCAGACCTCTACTCCTACGTCCTAATCCATGCCCTTTTGTTATGTAATAAAAGAAGAGCATTCAATACTGGTTTCCACTATCTTTGAGAAGCAAAGTTGATCTTTGACGTCTTCCATTTCTGTTATCAACACCCCATATACACAAGGCACCTCTGCAGCATCCTGCTTGCAGCTGGTTGTCATTTAACATCTAAAAGGAGATCAGCTACTAAGAGAGAGGTTAGCTTATAATACTTTTAACCCTTCAAGTTCTCTTTATAGGGACCTTTGCCTTTCAGTTGGAGGCTATTAAGATTTTCTGAATCCAAGAATATATATTTTATAATGAGAGAATTACAAGCAGTAGAGCAGTCTATTTGGGGCAGGGTTCCTCCTACAATTGTATTCATCAATCTGCATCTAAGGTTGCGCTAGGGAGCAGGAAGGCCTTTGCTCAAGTCGCTAATTTGCTACTTACATGGTCTTAGGAAAGTTACACAACCTCTCTCAGTCTCAGTGCTCTGCTCTGTAAAAAATTGTATTAACAACATTTACCTCAGGGTAGTGAGAATTATATGAATGTGTTAGGTAAAGTGCCTAAAATCACTGCTTAATAAATGTTATATCCCTTTCTCTTCTCTCTCAGAGCCTCTGTGAAGGCCCTTTGTGAAGAGCTATGCCGACTGCAAACCCATTTTTTAACCTAGTTCCAGCTGTATCTTTCTCTGCATGACATTTTATTTCTTATTTGCACAGGAGGAAATAGTCTAGGGTTAGACAGATGGCCTGGTTTGCAGCTTAATTATACTGTCCCCGAGTGTGCGTTCCTGAGGCTCTACCGCTAGGGTGACCACCCGGCCTAGTTTCCCCAGCACTGAGGGGTTTCTAGGACAAGAGCTTGCCATGCTAAACCTGGGAACGTCTCAGGCAAACTGGGACAGACTGGTCACCCCACCTAGTATAGCTATGTCAAAGATATAGCCTTCACTGCTTTTCTAAGATAAATACCCCGGGCTCCCATACTTCTTTTCTTGGTGGGGAGGTAAGAATGATGATAATTCTGTGCCTGTGTAAACACGGGGGACTTTATTCCAACTGGCAGGTATGGGGAGAATAAACCTCAAACAAAATTGCTGACTGGACATTTTAATTCCATCGAGGTGCCAAAAATTTTATCATAGATGTTCTACTTATGGAAATCATCATCATCATCATCATCATTATTTTTTGGCCATATAGAGAGTAGCAAAGAACGAAGGATTTCTGAATTGAACATATCTGTACTATTTGGCTAGCTTTCCTTTTTATGCAAAATTAAACTTTTGTTGTTAAATAGATAGGATTCTAATCATTAGGGAAATGTGAATCAAAACTACGAGATTACCACCTCACACCTATGAGGATGGCTACTGTAAAAAAACAAACAGAAAATCACAAGTGTGGGGAAGATGTGGAGAAAATGGAACCCTGTGCACTGTTGGTGGGAGTGTAAAATGGTACAGCTGCTGTGAAAAACAGAAAGGCAGTCCCTCCAAAAATTAAAAAGAGGATTACCATGTGATCCGGCAATTCCACTTCTGGGTATATACCCAAAGGAACTGAAAGCAGGGTCTTGAAGAGACATTTGTACACCCACATTCATAGCAGGTTTATTCACAATAGCTAAAACATGGAAGCAGCTCAAGTGTCCATCGACAGATAAATGGATAAGCGAAATGTGGTACACACATGTGACGACATGTTACTCAGTCTCAGAAAGGAAGGACGTTCTGACACGTGCTATAGCATGGATGAACCTTGAGGACATTATGCTAAGTGCAGTAAGTCAGTCACAAAAAAGACAAATACTGTATGATTACCCTTTTATGAGGTACCGGGAGCAGTGAGATTCATAGACCTAAAGTAGAATGGTGCTTTCCGGGGGCTGCAGGTGGAGGGAGTATTTAATGGCTACAGAGTTTCAGGTGGGGAAGACGAAACAGTTCTGAAGATGGATGGTGGTGATGGTTGTACAACATTGTGAATTTTTTAATATCATTGAACCGTAAACTTAAAAATGGTTAAGCTGGTAAATTTTATGTCATGTGCATTTTTCCACAATGAAAAAAGAAGAAATACATAGGACTGTAAGATTACCAAAAAGCTTCAATTGTCTGTGCTGCCTCCTCCAATTCTAAGCGGTCACCTCTTTTTGGCCACTACCGTTGTGAATACATCTTTCATATTTTGCAGATGGGCAGATTTAGGTACAAAGGGGTCCATCTTGTGCCGTTGGAGTCACAGCCAGGAAAATAGCTTTTAAAGATACTGGAGGAACCGAGGAATTGCTTATATATATGTGGCCTCTTTAGAAATGAGAGAGAAAACTATCTGAGAATCAACGGTTTGGAGTTTTTATAACTCGTTTTCAAATCTTTTCATTTCCGGGTCAATTCCCTCTTCAGACAGGCCAGTCCTGGTCAGGCTGGGTAAATAGGAGAGCGTGACTGAGGGGCAGCTCTACTTTCCTAGGTGTTTCGGGTCAGTGATTCAGGTAACTTCATTTGTGCTCTTGAGCACCAAGGCAGTGCAGGTACTGATGTTAAGTGTTCACTTGAGGAACAGAAAGCAAACTGGAAGTAGATGATTTCAGCAAATTCTCAGCAGTCAATATTTAAACAGTTCCTTTTTACACATCCCCTACTGGTGCCCCGATGTTGGACCAGCAGCCTATATCATTTGCTGAGTTGAAAGAAAGACTTGTGCAAAGACAATTCCAATCATCAACAATAAAGATTAAGATACATAAAATGCTGTCGGGGATGACTTGGATTTTTCAGAAATACATTACTAAGAAACTGATGTCCTGAGTTGATCAATAACAGCAATATATGTGAATACTTCTGTACCCCCTTATTAAAACCACTGAGTTGGGTCTTGGGAAACCAATCTATTTCAAACCACTCAATAACAGAAAAGTCTTTCCCAGCCCCGAGTAGGTCTCTGTCAAGCCTGCATGATGCTCCATGCGCCCCAGGACTATCTCTATTCTGGACGGTGCCATCTTGGAGTACTAGATCATGGATGTCCTAGGCGTGGGTAATGCATTGCTCTGATGTGTCAGAACAACAGCTGGCTCGGTTTCTCTGTGCTGAGAGCACAGCTGACTGCTATGACGGATGACATGCGCGCACAGCCTATCGCTGTAATACATCAAGACACAGCACTGATCTGAAAGTGAATTAGTCAAAAGATGGAGTTCCTGCAAGTTCCAAACCCAAGAAGAGGAATCCTGTTTAATTATAGAATGAAAGACAAAGTAGCTGGCGTGAGGTTTAGCGACTGTCAAATGCAGGGCTATTTCTAAGATATAATTCACATGAAGTGCTCAGCTCTCCCAGATGAGATTTGATCGTTGCTCTGTTTCTCAAGGTGTGATTCACATCCTCCATTAGCACACCGCCCCTGCTGGAGCAGCTGGACTGCAGCTGGGACATATTTTTTCCATGCACCTTTATAGAGACTTTCTAAATCCAGCCCCACTATAAACAATCAGACTCCCTCTGTCCAAAGTTCAAGTATTCTTTCCATCTCTTTCTCTGCCCTCTACCCCTTTGCTCCAAACCCACACAGAACAGAATGAAACTATAAAATGATAAAATTTGTGCCACTCTGCCTCACATGAGGTGGTTGAGCCCTTTGACATTCATTCATTCAATTATTCATTCAGTAAGTATTCATTGAGCATTGAACTTGTTAAGATATTTCAACTGTATATAATAATTAAAAACAAAGAACTGCAGTGGTTAAAAAGTAAGGTCATTTTTTAGCTCACATAATGAGATGTCCGGAAAAGGCAGTTCCAGGGTGGAATAATGGATTGGCTCAATGACACTGTTGAAGGTCCAGGTTTTTTTCCATCTTTATATTCTGCCATCTGGTTTTTGTCTTTAGGCCTTTACCTTCATGGTTGCAAGATGGCCGCTGCAGTTCCAGCCATCACATGTAGATATAATAACATTGATCCAAGGAAGAGACAAGAGGGACATTCTCTCACATTCCTAAGAGTGAGGAAAGTTTTTTTTCAGAAGCCCACATCAGACTTCCCTTCAAACCTCACTGGCCATAACTATGTCCTTTTACCATGTCCAAATCATCACTAGTAAGGAGAATGAGACTATCATAAATGGAGGCTAGGTAGAGCCTATCCCCATTGAAGGCCATGAATGCTTGGCAGTGGGTGAATAAAATTGAGGTTTTGAAGCAAGGAAGAAGAGGGGTGAGCATTTGATGTTTGGAGGGCGATTTATGGTGTCAGCGACAGACTTCTAGCTCTGAAGACCAGGGGAAGCCTTTCCTGTGATCCTTGGGAGCCTCCAGAGGGCAGGTTGTGGTGGACAGAGTGACGCTCCACCCAGATCCCCCTTCAGAAATAAACACCCTATTCCATCAGCTTCTGGACAGTCCCAGCAGTCATCTCCTTGCAGAAGAAAACGCTCTCGCTCAAGGTCGTGCCCCTTCCAGGGTCAGCCTCTATCCAGTACTGATCAACACAAGGATAGAAAGCCCTGGCCCCCTGGTTCCACTTGGGACAACTCTGAAGGGTCATCCCAGCTTCAGGGCTCCTGGTGACAGGGACTTCCTTGTGTGTGCATCGCAGCTCAATGTCTGCTGCCCACTCCTGCTTCCTCTGTCCACATGTGTTGATGCCAAGGACATACTGCTTGCTGATGTCCGTTTCAGAGTCTGCTTTCTGGGAAATCGGCAACACACGGTTCCTGACTTTAACTCTCCCTTCAGACTCTGTAACATGGAACTACCCAGAGTGATGGCTGTTTTTCCATGCCAGACACTCAGAAATTTGGAGCATCGCAAATAGGTAGCTGAGTCCTGGATCCACTGAAGATTCTAATCTGCTAAGAAGACTCTCTCCCACCCCCAATAGTAACAATTTCTAATTCGCTTTAGCTTCCTGAGGAGGTATAAGATGTGAGAACATATTTGAGTTCAGGGATTGGTCAGCTGTATTTCTGCTGTTGTTATGAGCCGAAGTGGATCCACTGAATAAGATACTGCCGACGTGCTGTGGGCCTTGCTGCTCAGAGCAGTGTCCACGGACTTACAGCATCCACATCGCCGATGTCACCGGGCAGATTGTCAGAAATGCAGAATCCAGGCTACAGCCCTGGACCCTCTGAATCAGAATCTGCATTTTCAAAAGGTCAGTCATATGCACTACTTTACCTGCAAGAGAGGATGAGAAGTACAGCCTTTTTTCTCTAGGTGGCCATGAGCAGATCAAAAATTAGAGGTTCTATTATGTTGAGAAGGAAAGGGAAAAGTGTTACTGAGGGGCAGAGAACAGCCACACCCGGTGCATTTCACAATAATAAGGCTGAAAAGAAACGACCAAAAAGGAAAAGAAAAGCACATCGTCCTCACCCCACAGCTCCTCTCCTCCAATAGCTCCTAACTAGGACCCAAATCTGGGTGACAAGCTTTGCTTTCATTTTGAGTCCCGATAAATTCCTCGGCAGAATTCGTTCCTTTTTGTATTTAGAATGATGGAAAAACCCGACTCTTCAAACACAATGTTAACATCAAAGTAAGATTATTTCTAAACGGTAAGAGTGAAAAATTCCCAGGAGACAGGACAGGATGCTCTTCAAACTGAATTGGTGGTCAGTGAGATTGGTTGAGAATTGGAAAGCAACTGCCACCTCTTCCTCTTTTAATGGCTCTCAGGGGGGGAGAAACGGAAATGAATGTTCTTCCGAGATCACACGTAAGCAATGAGCATGTGGCAAGACTGATAGACGCCATTCTGGAGTTACAAGACTCTAAAGTTTGGGAAGGGTTTGTGGTCCGTATAAACGCCTTATAGGTCCTGGTGAGAGACTTTCTAGGGAATGGCCATTTGGGGACTCTGACACTTGCCCACAAGCAAGTGAAGGCGGCAGGATGAACACAGAGGTCCTAAAGAAGATATTGACAGTTGGCTTTGAGACAGATGTCACTGGCATTGCTGTGCACAACAGGAAAGATGATACAACACAACATGATTAACAACCAGTGGGGCCTGAATCACTAAGGGCCCTTACACTCACTTCATAAAGATGAACAAAAGCTCTCCCTGTAAGTAATGCAGATTTAGCTGTGAATGATACTTGGTGTGTCTTGAGCCGCGGCAACACATTGCTTTATTGTTGTTGGAGATTTTACCGGGGAGATGAAGCAGGGAGAGAAACAAAAGAGATACAGAATGAATATTTGAGTTTTTATGTTTGACTCATAAAGACACAGCGCATATGGGTCAAGCATGGAAGTATGCAAAGTAAGGATAAAGACACGGGGTTATTGGTGGGGAGGGAGAGAAGATGGCAATTATTGAAGCTATTTCATCTTCTTGGGCTATCTTTTAGGGCACCATTATGAATACTAAATGAATTTCTATATGGTACCTATAGTTTCCCCCTCTTCTCATCAGTTTATATTTTATAAATCAGGGGACTTGTGAAGGATAAATATTGTACCAACGTAAAAAACCAATTATTGTGGAAACAGCAGAAAAAACTGTAGGTCATTTGATGAATTTCCAGGGGAATGATATAAATGGGTTGCCCCTGAGCATTTAATCATACCTCTTGTTTATTTCTCATCACTGAGCGGCATCTTGCCCTAAGAGTGAGTCCTGCTTATGTGACTATTTTGGGATCTAGTCTCAGCCCTTCCTATCTTTCCAAGGTCCAAGGCACTTAAACAATTTAACATAAACATAAAGACCCTTGGAAGATGGAGGTGGGGCAGTGCTACTCCGGCTTCCATAGAAGAGAGGCTGATAAAATTGACACAAATGGTCCCAAAGCTTCTCCATCTCTCTTTACCCCTTTCCCTCCTCCCATACTTAAAGGGCACTGCCACGTGTCAGATACCCGGGAGATGGAGTTGAATAAGCTGTCGTTCACGGCCTCAGCATGCTCAGTCAGATGGAGAACACAGACCTATAAACAAACAAATTACAATATACTGAGCGACGGGTGGAAGGAACCACATACAGAATGTTCTGAAAGCACAGAGGATGGACAGAATGACTGAACTAACTGTCCATGGGAGTGACCTTTGGCAGAATTTTCAAGTCCAAGTAGGAATTTTCTGGGTAACTAAAGAGTGAGAGGCCCCTTCTGGGAAGAAGAAACAGCAAGAGAAAATGTTTAGAAGCTTGAAATAGCAAGATGTATTTAGGGAGCAACAAATGGGTCAGTGTGAACCCAGGCAGGACATGAATGGAAGTTGAAAATGAGGCTGAAAAGGGACCTTCATGCTCTACTAAGGAATCCGGGTTTTTCTGTTTTTTTTTGTTTTGGTTTCGCAGCTTGTGGGATCTCAGTTCCCTGACCAGGGATTGAACCCGAGCCTCTGCAGTGGAAGCGCAGAGTCCTAACCACTGGATTGCCAGGGAAGTCCCTTGTTTTTTTAATCTTACAGGTGCTAGGGTTTGGGTGGAGGGAGAAGGTTGGGCTGACAGGGTCCGTGGCTGGAGGAGGCGCTGCTTGCTTCCCATCTCCTCCCACTGCAGAGCTCAGCAAACCATAGCAGGGCGACCTTGAGGACAGAGAGGTGTGAGAGTGGCCAACAGTTTGGAGCTCTAGAGAGAGAAGTCCAAACTGGGAACTGGTAGGTGGCCACTGGGCTGGTGACCCAGAGGGCAGCTGCTGTGTACATCATTCAGGGTCCAGCAGGAAGTGGAATCCATTCCAGAAGGTTCAGGTGAAGAGATTTATATGAAGGGACTACCTCGGAGGTGTGGGCAGGCAAGGGATATTGAAGCTCTCAGAGCCTAGCCACCACAGGAACTACTCCTTGGGCTGAGGAGATGAGAGAAGGACACCATTGCCAGAGCCCAGTGAGGGCAGAGGCCTCCCAGAGGGGCTGGGGAGGATCATAGTTACTGCCAGAAGTGTGATCCAGAGATCTGACTCCCAGGATGGAAATGGAGGAGGGAAAAATCCACCTCTCTTTTCTCCAGGGCTTTGACCTCCTGCTGGTACCTCCACTGGCATCACCCAGTCAGAACTGTTTGATGAGGAAGTCCAGGTGATGGAGTTCCTAGGGTCCTCCTCCGAGAGCCCAGAGAAGGGCCAAGAAGGGTGAGGAAGGAGCTGGGTAGGGACTGGTAGAGAATAGCCAGTTCATTGTGTATCTGCTCTTCCCCCAAAGACCGCAGGGATGAGAAACTGAATCTGACAGTCATCATGGCCCTTTTCTTTTGTTGTCAATTAATCCCGTATTATATCTGTTTTACATCTTTTTGTTTGACCGACCTCTTTGAGAATCTGATGAAAACAATAGGCCCTCTCACCATTAAAAAAAAATCACATATGGATGACATTTGCATTCAATTTATACACCCTCTAGAGCCTTCTTACTCAAAGGGTGATCCATAGACCAGCAGAATCAGCCTCACTTGACACCTTAGAATGCAGGCTCTCGGGCCCCATCCCAAGCCTCCTGAGTCAGAGTCTGCATTTTAACAAAATTCCCAGGTGATTTATATGCACATTACAGTTTGAGAAGCACTGCTCTAGAAGCCCATGGAACCCAGCTTCATCATGGCTGTTTGCATAGATATGGATATGTTGGTTAGAATGTAGATTCAGCTGCAAATAAAAGAAAATCCAATCAAACAGCAGCTTAAACAAAAGAGAGGAATTATTTTGGTCGTGTCACATGAAATCTAGAGATGCATCAGTGCAGGACTGGTGTCATGATTGCCTCACTCTCCATGTGTATTTCCACTCGGCCATCCTTAGTGTGTGGCTTTTGTCCTCATGGCTGTCACATGGGTCCTAGAACTCCAGACTTCATCTTTGCATTCTAGGCAAAGGGCAAAAGGGTGAATGAAATAGGCAAACCAATGAGTCCTTGTCAAGATAATTTCCAGAGCTACCTCCCAGAAACTTCCACTGGCTGTAATTCAATGTAACTGACTCTGGCTGCAAGAGAACCTGCAAGGGTGAGTTTGTTTTTAACCCTCAAATAAAATTGGGGTTATGTTAGCCAGAAAGAAGGAGAAAATTGATATTGAGGAGGCAATTATCCAGATCTGTCATTGTATGTAATAGTGAAAATTATTAGTTCTGGAAATCTCTCCCATTCCATCTCTCATCACTGATGAGAACCTATTACATGTGTTCTGCTCTTTGGAATCTCACTTTGTAAAATATTGTGAATTTGGAACTTCTTAGCAGAGGGCCAAATAGAATTATAGAAATAGAAAAGTGGGAGATAAAATTAAAAACTGATCAATTTGGGTTTTGGTTACTCATTATTGGTGGTAATTTCTTTAGGTATTAGAACTGAAATATACTTTTGACCCATTGAGAAATAACTGCCTAAACATACCTCAGAAGACAAAGAATACCTTAGGTTTCTTAAAGAAATTGTGCCTAAATTTCATTTGTGTGGACACTTGTATGCTGTTCTGGAAAGAAGGGCTACAGCTTTCAATATACCTCGTTAAGTTAAAAACAACTGATTTAGAATTATTATTCACAAGCAAATGACATCCTAATTCCATGTCTGTGTAACTGGGTTGTTAACGCAGATATTTTCAGATTTCTGCTGGCTCATTCAGGCTCATTCATACTACTTGAAATGAACAAAACTGATTTAAAAAATTCTGTATTTAATATTCTTCACTAATTCAGACAGGGTTTTTCCACTTAATCTAAATTAGTGATTTTTACTGGATTCAAGTAGCCAACATTCCTAGGATCTTTGAACTGTCTGCCCTAGTATATATTATCTTAAATATCACTCAGCTAAAGCGATCTGAATTCTAAGGAGGCAAGAGACTCAGATTAATGTTCTGGGTTCCAAAAAAAAAAAATTTCTTGCAGCATGCTATCAAAATACCTGCAGTCTTTTATGGGTCTCCGTTCAGGGACCTTTGAGAGTAGTTAGGGTCTCGGTTGGAAGGCTTTTCTTCTCCTGGAGTCAGAGCTCCCAGCAAAACACAAGGGGAATGTTGAGCATGAGACCTCAAGCTTAGCTGACAGACACTGTCAGAATGGAACTCTGCAGCCAGGACTTAAAACGAGCTGCAGACCATTGGGTCTTGGAGCTACAAGGATCAGTCATTACAATCTCATCAGACTTTGGGCAACAGGTGTGTTCTAAGATGTGTGTGGATTGTTGTCTTTCTGTGGTTTATTGTGCCATCTTCTCTGACTAGGAATCTGGAGAAACATTTGATTGGGTGACTGCACCTTGGCTTGTAGTCTCTGTGCATTCATTCAGCCAACTCCACACCAACTATATTGTTTTCTCTCTGCTTGAGACTGGTAGGAGGAGGATAAGATACCAGGAGGAGTAGGAAATGGTTCCTGCCTTCAAGAGATACATGTATACATAACTGGTCATAATAGGAAGCATACACCAAATGCTAAAGATTTTGCAGATCTTAAGTTTTTCCACACTCCCGTACAAACCTGCTCTGATGCTGAATATGTAAAATACAAAGCTATGAGGTTTTGATTTAGCTTTCTAGTTTATGGATATGTTGGAAAGAAATAGCCAATATTTAATTCCCATTAGTAACAGCTAGTTTTAAAGAACCTGTACCAAGTATTTACCAAGGTATCTTTTCAAACCTAAGTAAGTTGTCAGCACCAAGTTTGTGCAGCCCTTGTTAAATCTACAGTCTCAATGCCTGTTTTAACTGTGTTTGGACAACTGGATTACAATTTTTGGGAACTATACTCTTTTGCTTCTATAAGAGCCACTTCTTGTATTGACTGAAACATACCCATTTCCACAAGTCGGTATATGCTCCTCAGGATTATTAATACTCATGTGATGTAACATTCTTCACCACACTTTTGGGAAGAGCCATTCTAACTACAGGGGCTGCCATGTTACATGCTATTCAGACTTTCAGGCTTGATCCGTCCTATTTCCAAGGCGTCTGTAATGTTATTGGCATGTTAATTATTACAGCAAATGATAAAATGTGCAAAATGGTACCCCCCTTCTTAATGACATAAATAAATGAAGCAATTAATTTTACACAATAAAAACAAGCAATACAATAACTTACAAATTTGGAGTTTCTTCATTATTACATCAAATTGCAAAATGGAAACATGTAATTTCAAAAGGCTCATAAGTAAAAATGGAAACACAGCTGATGCCGCGTCAGCTTGTGGGCTGCAAAATAATGTGGGGCTTGCAGAGTGTGGAACAGTCAACGTCTTTTAGATACATCAGGCCACATACAATTCAGAAACTACCTAAATCTTCCTAGAACTGAACCATTCCAGTGATCCCAGCCATCTGTGCACTGTAATAAAAAAGAAAACAAAAAAACCCACATTTTTTTCTTGTTTTTCCCTCATATTATTAGTTTGGAATTCCAGCAGCTACTTTGCTTAGGGCCCTCATCTCCATTTATCTGCAGTTGCAGAGGCTGGAAGCCTATGATTGATCTTGTAACTTCAATATCTAGAGAGAGATAAGTAGGGAAGCAAATTTCCCAGAAGGGCTGACAACAGTTTTTAAGATGAAATGTGTATACACCAAGCCTGACATCCTATATTGCCCACCATCTTCAAAACCGTCAGTTTCAGGGCTGACATTTGGTTCTGAGTGTTTGTTTTGGTGAGCGAGAAAGTAACACACATTTTCTTTGACATCTTGTGCAATTTTACCAGTATTCAGGGCACACTCCCTACTTTGCATGGAGAATACATTTGCACAGTTGTCGGAATGATGGACAGCGGGGCGAGTGACAGGATGGAGTGCTGATCTTTGCTTGTTATTACATACAATAGCCTGGTAGGAATCGTGAAGTGTTGGTGAGACAAACTGTGTCCCATTCTGGAACATATTAAGTTTGTCTCCAGGACACACATGACTTCGCTAGGGTGTCGAACCTCATTCATAATAGATGCTAATCTTTTCAGGGCTGACTGATGACAGCACTTCCTGCCCTTCACGGAATTAGAGCTGGGTTTTATCAAAGGACTCAAACTGCCTGCTAATTAGACTAATTCCCTTCATCATGAATTATTTATTTCCATTGGTAACCGATCACTGTGACATTAATGGGTTCTGCTCAACTTGGTTTCATACTAATACACACTAGGAGTTAAATGTTTAAAATTTCCTCATACTTTCACTCCATGTCAAGTGTATCTTGGGCTAATATTTGACAGATTTGATGAAGCCTCGATGGTTATGTTTTAGTTACAAATAAAATGGGACAAAGTTCCAGATTTGGTTTAGATAGGAAAACAAATCCATTTCTTGCTCTGCTCAGGTGTCTCCTGACTTAGCTGGAACAGGCCTTCTCATTCTAGGGCATGCATGCTACCTGTGCTGGGTAGTATTTTATCAAGGTCGAACCTTAATAAAAGGTCGAACCTTGATAAAAGTGCTGGGGACCCTCTTTAGGGTAACAGTATTTCAAAGTTGAGCTGGACAGAATGTCAGCTAGTAAAATTGAAGTGATGCTTGACTCAATTATTGATAATCTTGATCAAATCAAGAGTGCAATATCTTGTTTACCCATCTGTAAAATGCAGAATGCGCTTTTAAAAAATAGTTTATAGGTCAAGTCCAATGGTGCACTTGTCTGAGGTTGTATAGATCAGTGTGTCTCAAAGTACAATCCAGGCACCACCTGTATCCTGGAAGTGTTTGTGAAAATGCAGATTCTTGGGCCATATACAAGGCCTGTTGGCTAGAATCTCTGAGAATGGGATCCCAGAATTTGCATTATTAACAAGCACCTCATGTGATCCTTAATCAGTATGAGGATCATTGACATCAATTTTGATGAAAACCCTATAAATAATCAATATTTTATCAAAAATACTGAATCATCTCATCAAACAGGAACAGGACACTGCTTGACAAGGTTAGTATTGGCATCTGGAATTGGCTTCTGCAGCGGTTTCATCAACACACATAAACCGTACATCAGTTCTACTAACTGATAAGGCAGATAGTCAATTAGGTCTGTGAATGATATGCTGGGCATCACATCTTCACGCAGAGGACACGCGTGAATCAGGTGTCAGAGCAGAGGCATAAACAGTCACTGTTTGGCAGGGTAGTGCCTATCAGGTGGGAAGCCTTGCTGTATGCACACAATGAGGCACGTATTTGTGCTAGGTAGTTTAGCTATTAAATATTGCATTTTGGAAAGTGGTAAAAGAAAAAGTAAAAAGAAGACAGTATAGTCAGTGGCACCTAGAGATGAGGGGACAAACACTGAACAAAGGCATTATGGAGTCCACGTGCAATGAGGCAAAACTGCAAATAACAGGTTCTGTTAAAAGCAGCTACAGTTCCAAACCGAATGTTGGTTTCACGTGACAGGTCAAAGATGAGTGGTCTCAAATCACGTGTACCTGTGTGAGCAGAAAACAATGCCTTCAACAGAATCAGGGTTAAATATAAGAAGCAATATATTGTGCACACTCATGAACGCCCTAGTCAATTCTATCATACTTTTAATTTGAAGCATGAGTAATCTGTTCTTTCAGATTTTCTAATGAAGTGGTACTATTGCGTAATATGAGTATTTTAATCCTCAAAGACATGAGATCTATGTAACTGAGAAAGCCAGGTTATATGGATTTGGTTTTTAGCTATGCAGCACACTGTACTGTTGTTGTTAGGAATTCATACATTAAACAGATATCTGTGAAGTACTTTCTAGGTTCTAGGTACTTATATCTGATAAAACTAGGCTTACAAAAATATACATGGAGAGATTATGGATTCATGAAGAGTTTATAGATGTTTTCTGAACTATTTATGTGTGCAAGTGACTCATTCTACCTGAAACCACAGATAACATTTATTTATTTATTTATTTATTTATTTATTTATTTGCCACACTGTGAGGCTGTGGAATCTTAGTTCCCCAACCAGGGACTGAACCCTGGCCCCGGCAATGAAATCACCAAGTCCTAACCACTGGACCACCAGGGAATTCTCAATATTTTTCTACTTACGAAGAAGTTGGGAAATGTACGGCTACCAGTGCAATGGAGAAATATTTTTTATTTTGTTTTGTTTTCTTATGGAAACACCTAGATGACTTCAGCTTTATATTTCTCTCTCTCTCTCACAGACACACACACACACGCACACACACTTACATACATGTCCATGAACCTTGAATTTTATTTCACTGCCTTACATCTCTCCTTACATCCCTGCGGTTTTTCCTTCATTTCATTTATCTGCACTTGTTCTCTTACTAAATTGTTTCCTCTTTCCTCTGCTTCCCTTTCATCTCCTCTTACAAGTCACATTGCAGCTGGAGTGATGTAAACTTGAGAAGTTCATCCATGTGTTAATATTTGGTAATTAGAACAGATCCTACCCTCCAACCTTCTACAAAGCATAGTATCAATTAACAAATCCCAGGAATGAAGATATTACAGAAAAAAAAAAAAGACATTGGGGGTTCTGGCGAGAGATAACAAAGTATCTCATGCAATGCTGGCCTGATTGCTTCATGTTGGTTCTCACGTAACTGGAGGAGATGAGCTATTGAGACTTCTTAAAAATATTTTATTGTGCACATAAGACGTTTAACAAATACTTATTAAATTGAACTAGAGTTTCCAATGGCTTCAGCAAATCATGTTTCAGCCTCTCCTTGTCTATATCTGGAGATTCTGCCTGACCCTCAAGGAACTCTTTTATTGCTTTTGAGTTGTATTTTCTTGCTTAAAAATTGTCATTAATGCAGTATTGAAAATACTGACCAAAGGAAGGCAGAGGGCCAGGATCTGAGGTCTGAAAGGGAAGTCAGCTTGCGGGCCAGTAAGGAGCCTTGGGTGCCATGGAGACTCCAGACCCCTCCAACTGGAGGTACTGACTGTGACACATATGACACAGTCTTCTACCCTCCACCTCCAGGGGAGTAATGTGACCCACCCACTGATGAGTCCGGGACAGCTGGGTCACACATGCAAGTATCCCTGAGGATTCTTTCACATATGTGTAGAGAAGAACCCCTAAAAGTTACAAACTTTTTGCCAGTCAAGTAACTGGAGCTTTAGTGTAGTGACTAGGACATGGATTAATTATATTAATTTGGGGCTTAAATATTGGGAGGAATTTTGCAGTGTCTTTTCTTCTGGTAACTAAATTTTCCAGTCAACATGGGATACTTAACAGTAAGTAGTAACAAAGCATAATTCAAAAAAATTAAGTCATCATAAATCCAAAGAATAGACCAAATCCTCTCTGACACCCTGCATACTCCTGGCCCTCCTCTAGGAATCATGTTCTTCAAAGCAAAGTTTTCCAAAGGAAGATTAATTCCTAAAGACATTAACAGGTACTCTGTAAGAAGTGTTGCGTGGGAATTTGGGAAATGTTATGATGACTTTCAAATTTTAAAAATTCCTTGAACTTCTGTTTTACTTCAGGATGGAGGCACTGGGACCAGATTTACCTCTTCACCATAAATAAGTTGAAAACTGGGCAGTTGATGAAACAACTATTTTCAGACATTGTACAGAGGCAGCTTGGGGCTGTGATTCCTGAGAGACGGGAATCAAACAAGATGAGGCCCAGTATCACCTGGCTTCCACTTGGAGGCAATTTCTAGACTGCAGTGCAGGAAGGGGAATCCCAAGCAGAGCCCAGTGAGCTTGCTGAATTGAGGAAAAGGAGATCAGGGAGGCTGAGGAGTGTGGAAGTTGCAGGTCATAGCTCTGAAGAAGAAGGCACTGTGCAGAAATAAAGCTACATAAATCTTCATGGAGGGCCCCTTGAATCTTGCTGATTATCAGGTTGTACATGAAAGGGGTAAAACCTCCGAGGCAAGGGAAAATGCAATCCAGGTCTTGTAAGTTCACAAGGGCAGGAAGATGTTTAAACTCCAGCCAGCCAGAGTAGAGAGTCCTCATTGGTCACCCAGGACATGCAGTGGAGACCAGAGGGGGTCACACCTTAATAGTAAGGCTGAACAACCTCTGGAATAAAACTACACAAGATGTGTGATAGAAAAGCTAAGATAACAGGTCTAGAAATGATCAAGCTGAAAAGCAAGTAATTGCTCACCAAAACAAAGCCTGGTGCTCTTTAAAGGAAAACAAACAAAAATCCAGACATTCACTCCAACAAAAATTAATTTTAAAAATTTAGTTTAAAATAATAAAAATAAAAGCACTCCCTGAAAAAAACAAAACAAACAAACAAATAAGTAGATAAATGAACCTCAAATATTGAGTCTGGCAAAAAAAAAAAAAAAATCCAGACATTCAACAACATAACATTCATAATGTCCATAATCCAATTTAAAAAATCATCAGACATGCCACATAGCAGGGAAATGTAACCCATAACCAGGATAAAATCAGTCAATAGACACGGGTTGGTTCTATAGATAGAATCAGCAGAAAAGGATGTTAAGACAGCTATTATAAATATGTTCAAGTAGTTAAAGAAAAGCATGAACATAATGAGAAAAATGGAAGATAAAAAAGAACCAAAGGAAATTTTTAGAGATGAAAAATACAATATCTAAAAAGAAAAATTTAGTGTGTGGAATTAACATAAGACTAGGCACTGAAGAAGAACAGGTCAGTGAACTTGAAAATATAGGAACAGAATTTATACAAAATGAAATATATAGAGAAAAATCACTGAAAAATCAAATAACAGAGCAGCAGTGACTTGTGGGATAATATTAAGCAGTTTAGCATATATGCAATTAGAGTGCCAGAAGAAGAGGAGAGAAAAGAAGGGACAGTAATTTATTTGAATAAATAATGGCTAAAAAATTCCAAATTTGATTAAAATTCTGAACCCTTAGGCAAAAGAAGCTCAATGAACTCCAAGCAGGACCACTCTCTTTCTCTTTCTCTCTTTCCCTCTTTTTCTCTCTTTCTCTCTCTCCTACCTCACAGCATGTCATATTCAGATTCTTGCTGACCACAGAGTAGATCTCAGGTAGAAAAGAAAGCCTGGACATTTAATGGAAAAAAGTGATGTGCAGTGGTCCTTAGGCCCACCCTTGGCTGCCTAACATGCGCCTCACTCCCTCCTGCAAGGAATTCTTATAAACAGGTTCTGTGGGTTTTTTCCAGCAGCAGTGGGCCAGAGTGCAGATATGAAATAAACCCATCTTCAGGCACATCAGGGACCAGAGAATTATCAGGGCAGAGCTGCGGGAAGTCAGGCAAAGGATACTAAAGGTCTCATGTCATCTGCCATTCTTCTTGTCCTTTTCACTAATTTTTATTGGAATTCTGTGTTTTGTTTTATTTTGTTTTGTTTCCAGAGAACTCAGGTCATCTCATGAAAGCAGTTGATACATTTTAGCCCTTTTCCTTGGGCAGGAATAGAAGGAAGGTGAAATGAGTTTGGAAATCCAGGAGAAGGACATGGATTAATGTCACAGGGCAAGTACAATAGAAGGTTTAATTGTTTAGGAGGCAGCCATGGTGTGGTAGCCAGAGCGGACTCAGAATAGCCAGACCCATCTTTGTCTCTTACTTTCTGTAAGATATTTGACAAATTACTTATAACTCTGAGCTGTGGTTTCCTTATTTATAAAATAAAAATATATACCTTGTATAAATATCCAAAGCACAATAGGCATACACAAACACACATTTATCCATATAATTTCATCTTATTTACTTAATGAAATAATACATGTACAATGCCTATTATTCCAAAGACATAGTAAGTGCACAATAAACAGGAGCTGCCATCACTGTTTCCAAAATCACGGTAATGGTTTAAAATAATGAATCCTGGTCTGTGAGCACAGAGCACCTTCTGTAGAAGGAGGGATTCTGAAACAATCTGAGGGGACTCTTTTATTTATTTATTTTTATTTTTTTGTCTGCGTCGAGTCTTCGTTGCTGTGTGCCGGCTTTCTCTAGTTGCGGCGAGCAGGGGCCACTCTTCGTTGCGGTGCACGGGCTTCTCATTGTGGTGGCTTCTCTTGTTGTGGAGCACGGGCTCTTGGTGCACGGGCTTCAGTAGTTGTGGCTCGTGGGCTCTAGAGTGCAGGCTCAGTAGTTGTGGCGCACGGACTTAGTTGCTCCGCGGCATGTAGGATCTTCCCAGACCAGAGCTCGAACCATGTCCCCTGCATTGGCAGGTGGATTCTTAACCACTGCGCCACCAGGGAAGTCCCTGACGGGGCTCTTTTAAAGCTTTTGTTTAGGATAGAGGTAGGGAAGAGAAATAATTTAAAACTCTTTAAGAAAAACTACAAGATATTCTATACTGTTTTCATAGGCAACCTGATGACACCTGGATTTTCTGGGAGAAGTAACTTCTTTATAGTGTTCTTTTCATTCTGTGGTTTTAATAGAAAATCTGTTTTCTCTTAAAAGCAGCTGCTCCTCTGCTCCTATGTAATGGTGTCCCCTGAAGATAAACCCACCATTTAGAGCTCTCTATACGTTCTGTAGCCTGCATACGCTTTCTAAATATAGTAACCCAATGATTACTTAATTTAGCTAGAAATGGCAGATTGTTGACAAAGAATCCCTGCTGGGTTCCAATACCTTGAAATGCAGCTTTTATAAAGCAAATCATATCTGAAGAAAGGACTAACAATGCCATTTCCTTCATATAGTGGCATAATATTTAGCTCTGTCATGGAAGTATAATTGCCTTATTTTTACAATATTCCTATTCATTGATAAATATAGATTACCTGGAACAAGTCAGAACTGCTGCAGGGGACAAAGCAGTTGCAAAGAGGGGAGCTTTTAGACGAGGAAACTATGTCATGCTCAGACACACCATCTGTTCTCCAACAGTTGGTTACTTAAATGACATAGATTCAGTTCCTATATAGGATCAGTTGGTTCCATACAGCAACCAGAGATGAGAAGGGTCCTGCAAATATAAATCTTGTTGCCATTTTGCTACTTGGTCGTAGTGTATGGAGGGAGTGGTAGGTATTAGAATTAACATGGCCCTTACCTGCTCTTACCTATAGGAAGAGTATCTGCTCCCCTATGTCTCTTTCCTCCTGGACTTAGCCTTTGACTTTGATGAGAGCGTGCATCATCCCTCAAGAGCATGGGAACATAGTAGAGTGAAATGAACCCAACTCCAACTGTTTAAGCAAAAATGGAATTGATTGGCTGATAGAACTGAATAGTCCAGGTGTTCAGTCAAAGCCATCCGTGTCTCTCTCCATCTCTCATGTCTGCTTTCCTCATGGGTGGTACCTCCACGTGGATACAAGATGCCCATGGGTAGGACACTTACAGCTTGGGGTCCGAAAGTTTAAACAGACATTGTAACTTGCCTGATTGGACCAAGGCAGATAATTAAAGAGCTATGTGCTCCGACTAAATAGTTGTGATTTGTCCCCTAGAACTGCTTTTGCTGAACAAGGCTTTGAGGTTATACCATCAGCTACGTTGACATGTTTTCCAGAATTTGTTCTTAGAGGCTCTCTGTAGCACAGTGTCCCTTTAATAAATTACTGCAGGAGAAAGTTTTCTCAGGAAAACTATTCTTTCCTATGTAACTATTTTTGTTTCTTTTTTAAAAAAAAAATCTGTTGGACTTTGTGAATCTATTAGAGGTATGTTTCTTCCTTTGCTTTGGTTAATTTGAGAGGTCAGAGGCAAATTTGTTGTCAACCTAAAGCAACTGCATAGGATATTATGAAGTCATTTTATATATTAACTTTACCCTATATTTATTTTATTTTCCTATCATTACTTTTATATTGTTTGATTTCATCTATTTACTTAATCTTATTTATCCTACGTCATATTAAAGCCACCTCAAATCATTTTTGGAAGTAAGGTATAAATAAATAAATTTATTATTAAGGCAATATACCTGACACTCATTTAAAAGACTTAAAAAATATCTTGTGTGCACAGACTGACCCTGTAGGAATGTTTTCTTGGATCTCTCGGTGGCTCTTCTCAGAGATACCTCAGTGTAAAACTAAGGAACTCTGTATCATGAATTGTTTTAACCAGCTGACCTGTAAATGCTCACTCAGTGCCTCTAGAAGCAGAAGGGCAAATTCAAGTTTGTGTAGGAAGTTGTCCTGATTCTGGCCAAACCCTTGTGTGACCAAGCCTTCTTGGCAGTGGCCAGAATTCATCATTAGGTCCAATGACCCTAGGGAAGCGGGGGTGTTCTGGTGTCTCCTCCCCTCCACATAGTTGGGACATTGTTCAGTAAATACCAAGGACTCTAGAATTCAAATCCCAACCTAAAATTGTGTGCATAGGTTCCTGGAAGTGTTTTAAGGTCCCTAGTAATTAGGGTTATTTAGGAGTGGCCCCAACATTTCATTTTTACTGTTGGTGATGAAATCTAGGGATTTGCATGGAAAGTAGCTAAACATCTATGGGATGACACAATTTTGTCTTGGTCACTGTATCCACTAGCTTTTAGTTGTATATAAGAGAAATCTAACTCAAATCAGCTTAAAAAATTGAAAGGAATTTATTGGCAGAAAAATCCAGAGGCAGGGAGAACTTTATGCGAGAATTGATCCAGAAGCTCAACAATATCACCCGTGTTATTCTGTCTGTTTTTTCTCTCTGCTCCTCCTTGCGCTGTGTCAGCTTCCTTTAAGGCTGGTTCTCCTCATCGCTGCGGAATGGTTGGCAGCAACAACTAGGGTTAGATGGGTCTTAATTCTCATCTACGGGGAGAAAGCATCAGCTTTTCCTTCCTATCAGAGCTTCCTTCTGCTTAGACTAACTTGTGTCACATGCTCACCTCTGAACCAATCAGAGGAGAGACGTGATTAAGGCCAATTAGTTCCACCTGGGGAAGGATCAAGGACACCCAAATTACATAGCTAGAAATTTGGCGGCCCTAGTAGGAGCAAGGGAAGAAAGGAGATGAATGCTTGGAGAGTGGGAGGTGAGGGAAAACAAATAAAAAGCTCACTACCATCACTAGAGTCTTAGGGAAGCACTTTAGTTTGTTTCTGGATCCATGAAGACCCTCTAGTGTCTACCTATAGAGTGTTGAAATGGTTCTGACAGGTTAACGGCATCATTGTTTTTTTTGAACTTCCTGCACAATATTATGCAAGAAGCAAATCTATAGTTAGAATCTGGACAATGTATTTTAGGGGAGTCAAAGCAGATTATGTAAAGGGAAAAGGAAAATGGATCTGTCTCACTCATACTAAGTACGTTTAGCTCCTCAGTGAGAAGCCACAGTTAGAAAGACCGGTAACCAGCTAGGAACCAGGCTAGTGCCGAGAAGTGGAGGAGAGTTGTGGCATCTGTACTGAGTGTAGACCAGTGGAAGAGATGCACAAAAGACCCTAAAAAAAAGCAACATGCATGCTGCCTGGCAGGACCTACTGGACGGTTTCATCAGGAACAGAATTTAAGGACCCTTAAATTGTAATCACAGCAGCCTGTGATTCAGTAGGTCTGGGACGGCTTGTTAGACTTGGGTTTAAGCTTCAGGTATCCCACAGCCTGGAAGTTTCTGTTGGTACAAACAACACAGCCAATGGTAAAAGAGCCCTTAAAATAAACCTTCCTTCCATTTCTGTCTGATCACAAAGATCCTGACGGGGCTCAACCTTTGCTTGGGGTGTGGAGCCTGGCTTTTTAAGCTAAGGATTAAGAAACCCTTAGATTTTGCGAAATCATTTCTATTGAATCTCTCCTTGAGGTCTTTCTGGCTCATAAATAGTTTTGCAATGTATATCACAGCCTCTATATTTGACTAATAGTTTGCACAAATAATAAATTCTTCCAGGAGTAAACAAGCTCATATTTTTCCTGTTTGTAAACTTTATTGCTATTATAAAATCAATGTTTTGCAACCAGAACTCTTATGGCTGGTAGTGGGGGCCGTCCGTAGGCGCCATGGACTTTTCTCCTTTTCGGGGTGATTTTCTTTTCATATAAAATGTTAGTGTGATTTTATATATGTAATAATCACTCCTCATTATAAGTATCTCAAGAGTTAGGCAAGCAGTGGTGTACTAATAATATGCAAAGCAGTGTCTATACTCATGGATGAATGGTCCTTCACAACACAGACTACAGACCTGGCTGAAATATGGCCATCTCAGGAGTGATAAAGGCTTCAAATGTGATGAAGCTTAGAAACACGTAACCTCTGGTGGAGGCTCTTTTCAAACACTTCACCTTTCTTCCTTGACTCTCAGAATTGTCTAGATTAGAAACTCCCAGAATTACCTTATCCGTTTCCCAGTTTTGTCTTGGGCTGACTCTCATGTGAATCTTTGAGCTGTTCTCTTGTGCAGACATTCTTTTTTCTTTTTTTAAATTGGGGTATAGTTGTTTTACAATGTTGTGTTAGTTTCTACTGTACAGCGAAGTGAATCAGCCACGTGTATACATATGTCCCCTCTGTTATGGATTTCCTTCCCACTGAGGTCACCACAGAGCACTAAGTAGAGTTCCCTGTGCTATACAGCAGCAGTACATACATTCTAAAACATGTCTGTATGTCAGAATTACCTGATATTTTCTTTTTTCTTAGTGATTTAAAAAAATCATGTATGTACATGGAAAATAAAATTTCAAACATTACAGAAGGGAACAAAATGAAAAGACAGGTTTCTCTTCCTGCCTGGCCTTATCTCCTAATAATTTTTAAAAATAATTCCTGTTTTATATTCTTTGGCGTTTACCTCCATCATATTCAATAATATGCTTGCACTTTTATTCACGGTGTTCTTCAAAATATTTAACAAATGCTAAGGCATATCCACCAACCCATCAAAACTGCCAGTCCGTGGTATTGGAACAATTTCCTGGAAACTCCTGCTACGTCAGGGATTAACTTTTATTTGCAGGGTTATGGGGAGATCTGAATGGGGTATCTTAGTTTCCTGTAGCTGCTATAACAAACTGCCACGAACTTGATGGGTTAAAATAGTGCTTCACAGTTTTGGAGGCCAGAAGTCTGAAACCAAGGTGTCAGTGAGGCCTTACCCCCTCCCAAGGATCTGGAGTAGAATCCTTCCTTGCTCCTTCCGCCTTCTGGTGGCTCCAAACATTCCTTGGCTTGTGGCTGCATCACTCCCATCTCTGCTGCTGTCTTCACATGGCCTTCTTCTCTGTGTCTGACACTTGTCACTGAATTTAGGGCCCATCGGATAATCCAGGATGATATCATCTCGAGATTCTTAATTCAGTTATTTCTGCAAGAGACCCCTTTCCCAAATAAGGTCACAGGTTCTGGGGGTTAGCATGTGGACATATCTTTTGGGGGGCCACCAGTCAACCCACTATACAGAGGAAGAGAAGGTTGTGAAAATGGCTCTTTGGCAACTAGCAATGAAGCATTGCAATATTTTAACCTATTTGTCTATGTTATAAATCTTGCTTTTATTTCTTGATTTATCCACTTTAAATAGTATCTATTGATCTGGGACAGATTTTCAGACCCATTCAGATCTACTGAATCACCTGCATTTTAAAAATCTGACTATTCAGATGAGGTTGTCTAACTGAGCATTGCTTTGGGAACTACTGCTTTAGAGCTGTGATTCTTAAATCTGGGGAGAAAGGACCAGAATCTCCAAGGTGCACAAGAGAGGGTGATGAAGATGGAAATGTGTCTTGAAAAAGTGTGTTTACCTTTGAGGTTGTTTAATTCGTCTTATTAATGACATCAAGATTACTTGGTTCTTTCAAAGCCATTAGGGGGGCTTATTTTTCTAGTTTTCCAAAAGAGGCTGTTTCAGAAGACATTTTCCAAAGAGCCACCGGTCTCAGTAGTCCCCAGGTCTACGAAGATATGTATGGTTTTACGCAGAGGTGGGTGGGCAGTCTCAAGCTGCTTTTCTATTTATTTATTTAGTCTCTATTATTGCTTTTCCTTCAAAAACAATTTCTTAAATACACGAAAGAGGCAGAAAGTGAGAGTAACATAAAGTCTGCCAGTGTAATAAGGTGAGGCTCGCTGAAGCTCACACACTTCGCTGTGAATCTGTTGGCTCCCCTTGTGGGGTGGGGCAGCTGCCCAGCCCCCAGCTCCTCCTGCGCCCATGGAAACGCCTCCTTCATCTTCCTTGACACCTGGGCAGGTGCGTGGGTGGCTCCTGGTAACCTCTGCCGGTTCCCTGAAGGCTACCCCACTGCAGGAGTTGGAGGCTTTAAGGCACTGAGAGACTGGTGTGGGTTCCCGCTCCTCCTCCCAAACCCCTTCTGTCCTCGCCTCTCTCCCACTTGACGTCATTGTCCCGATCTGATCGCTGGCCTGCTAACTTCAGGTCCCCCGTCAGACGCAGGGACAGCAGACTCACATAACTGCTTGCCACGCTCCAATGATCAGGCAAGGTCTAATCCCCAAAACAATGCCTTAAACCGCTCATTGTGGTTCCACTTCTAATGCTGAATGGGACGTTATTTTATTACTCTGTTTTTGTTGTGTTGGAGGGGATTTATTTTGAGGACTTAACTCCCCTATTATATTTTCAACTAGAACTAGAAGCATGTCGGGGGAAATAGGGATTATTATTTTGTCTTGCTGGAGTGGCCTGTCACACATTCTGAATACCTTGGCGGCCTCTCCAGCCCTGCCTCTCTTGGCTCTTGAGGTCCATCTTGGCCTCCAGACCCTCAATGCCTTTTCACTGTGTCCATTTCCGGCTTTACTCATCTCCCCGTTCAGGCTGGTCCCCAGCTTTTGGCATCCCTGGCTTTCTCGGCTCCCACTTCCTTCACTGCCAAGCTTCTTGACATGGCAGCTTGCCCTGGCTGTCTCAGTGTTTTCTTTTCTGACATCCTTTTGTCCCATAGTCATTTCTCTTGCGTTCTGCAAGGTCATAGATGTTTCCTAAGCCTAAAACCCAACAGGTCTTTGCTTAGAACTTATCCTCCCTGACTTATTCACAGAATGTACCATGGCTGCCGCACCTCTACCCAAGAAGCTTGTTTTCCTTCTCTTTCGTGGTATTATATTACTGCCCCCACGTCTCTAACTGCTCCTGCTGTAACTCACTCTAGCTTTTCTTGTCATGCCAGGCTTTCAAAGCAGCTATCCCCAAGGGAAGGAGCCTGCGATATGGTTATTTGTGGGCTTCCAAGCTAGTCTGCATGTATCTTAAAGCAGATATTTGGACTGACTTAACTTTGTAATCTCTCACAATTCTTGAATAATATTTTTATTAAAATTTTCAAATCCTCAAATTTTTAAAGTTAATATCATGTTCCACCTCCCCCATCCACCCCCCGCCCCCTGTAGTGCCTTTCTGGTTTGAATACATAAATCACTGGGGGAAAACAGCATTCAAAGTACTGTTGCAGAAATTTGCTTTACAGTTGGGTTTCCAGGAATATATCTATTCTTTTATAGCTTTTCTTTTATAGCCCAGTGCGCGGGCTTCTCATTGTGGTGGCTTCTCTTGTTGCGCAGCACGGGCTCTAGGCACGCGGGCTTCAGTAGTTGTGGCACACGGGCTTCAGTAGTTGTGGCTCGTGGGCTCTAGAGCGCAAGCTCAGTAGTTGTGGTGCACGGGCTTAGTTGCTCCGTGGCATGTGGGATCTTCCCGGAGCAGGGATCGAACCCGTATGCCCTGAATTGGCAGGCAGATTCTTATCCACTGCACCACCGGGGAAGCCCTGTAGCCCTTTTGAGTTAGACTGATATTCTTTATTTTCTAAACCAACAAACTGTCCTGTCAACTCTGTATCAATGCTTGAAATCTTACACATTCTTCCAGGTTAAGCTCAAATGAAGCCCCATGGTATCATGGATTCTTTTCTAAAGGCCCGTTAGTTGAAAACTTTCTCGTCTACTTTAAAATTCATACAGGTATTCATTCTTTTCTCTTTGATGATACTATCCCATTACAGTTATTTTTTTAATTTCCTTTTTATTTTTTTTTTCTTGTAGAGCTCCCTGTGCTATACAGTATGTTCCCATCAGTTGTCTATTTTATACATAGTGTCAATAATGTATATGTGTCAATCCCAGTCTCCCAATTCCTCCCACCCCACCCTTCTCGCCCTTGGTGTCCATTACAGTTATTTTCATACTTGTCTTCTATCTTGTACTTGGTAAGTTCCTTGATGTCAAGGTCCCAAAGTCAAAAGTTCACCACCACCACTCTCTTTTTTTTTTTTTTTGTTCTCTAGCTTCCTCCTGCTGGCTCTATACATTGCATATCTTAGGTCTTTGATAAGTGTTTTAACATTTAAATCGAATGGACAGATTTAGAAAGACAGGCCTGAAACTGAACCGTAATGTGGGATGAGGAGACAACTAACTCTAAGCACAACCCCAAAGCCACCTGCAAAAGATGGAGTGAATCTGAGTGGAATCGACGGCATTTCTTTTCCTCCTTGAGGCTGAACCCTCAAGCACAAAGCTCACAAGGACCCACAAGGATGAGCAACCATGAGAAAAGCTTTAGAATTTCAGCGTGAGGCCTAATTTGAGTGTCTGAATGAAATCTCAGCTATTTCTTGAAATTTCAGTATTTCCTGAACCTGGAAGAAAAGCAGAAAATAATTTGATGAGAAAATTTTTAAAAGATATTCAGAAGCTCTGTTTATAGCCCTAGTTCAAGCCCCAGGATGCTACTGCCCACTGCCTTCCTCGCAGCCAGATCCTTCCAGAATTTGGAGCCTCAACATAACCAAAGGAAAAAAAGACAATCTATTAACAGCTCTTCAAGGACCCCTTGAAACAAAACAGAACCAAATTCCATCTTTGCTCCCACTTTGATCAAAAGATTTTCCTTCTTATTTGAAACAGAGAGGATCATCCATCTTTCCTTAAAATATGGACATTTTTTAAGACTCTTAGGCTGAAGATCAGTTTGGAGTATCAGAGGGAGACAGCAAACCAGCCCAGATAAGAGTTTCCAAAGCTATCCATCACTGGAATAAAAGCCTAGCAGCAGGTATTGATCCTTATCCTGAGGATAGGTTGAAAAGAGGAGGTAAGGTCACAGCGTTGTGGTTACTCGGGAATAAGAAAGAGGTGAGATTGTGATGAAGATGCACGTCAAGCATGATCTGAAAAAGCCCTGTTGGTGCCCTTATGTGACCCAAATCAGGGACCCCAAAGTGGAAACTAGTGGGCTTGGATTTTCTTGGCAGAGAAGGCAGGATTGATTGTTAACCAGGGTGAGTCAGAGAAGAGGATTACACTCTAAGGCCATGACAGTGCTAGCACATTCACGACTCTGGCACAACCAGATTGCCAGCCTCTGGATAACATGCATGTCATTGTACTCCAGGCCAATACTCTCTCCTGGTGTTCCACCTACATTTGGGGTCTATATCTCCTTTGTAGATATTTCTATCGCTTGCTCACTAAATTTTAGAGTTTCTACTAGCTCCGCTATCCTCACTGTACATGCTTTCCTGGACCATTTTCATGATTTCCTGGACTCGCCAAACTGTACAAAGCGCAAATCTCAGTACACATACTCGCATATGGAAAAAATGCCGCTTTCTTGATTTTTTTCTATAACTTAATTTGTTTTGCATCACCATTCTACTGAAGTAGCAGAAATGTAATCTCAGGCATTTATTCTCAGTCTAGGGTTTCTCCTACCACAGGCAGACATCTCTGCCAAGCCAAGCGCCTGCCTGCCCTAAACTCACCCTACAGCCCCGGCCCTCATGGTTGCTGCAGGACGACCCTCTCCAGGGCCACCGACATCCGTACTCCTAACGCTCCTCTTCCCTCCACCTTTGATCCCTCAGTGCAGCTGGGGCAAATCCTTTCTGGTCTCCATGCTGTTGGGGTAAGAGACGGGGGTGGGGGGTGACCCCCTCTCCTTCAACTCTGGAATGCTGTGACTGAAACCTTGATCTCTTTGTGTTCCCTTCAGTATATGGGTTATGGAAATACAAAAACCCAAGAAAATGCTCCCAGACTCTCCTTTGAGCCCAGGGCAAAACTCAAATGTGGGAGGGGCAGAGTCGGGCCTGGGGGAACGCATTGGTTAAGGGTTCCAAAGTGGTATCCTATAGCAACACCTGCAGAAGCCAACAGTTTGTGGACCCACCGCATGGATCTTTTTTGGTCTCCTGTCACACTGCAGTTCACGTCTTTTCTTATTATTAAGGACCCCTTGTCTTCTTTTATCTTCACTTTTTTAAACTTTCCTGAGAGAAGCCACCCACTGTCCACCCCTCCAGTCTAATTCTCCTCTTCCTCTCTCTCCCTCCACAAACACTTTCAGTGACTGTACTCATCTTTATTATTGATCAGAGGTTGAAATTATAGCAATAGAGGATGTCATTGCTGTTGTTTACTGAAACATTGATAACAAATAAATCTCACATCTCAGGTCCCATTCCTATCAGAGACTGCGATGTTCCATGCATGGGATTATTCTGGAGACCTGGAGCTTGCTCTCTTTAGGTTGCACATTTTTTTAAAGTACATTAAATAACAACTTTTAATAAAGTAGATGTAATAACCATTTTTAGATTTTTTTATCTTTATAAAGCACTTTTTGTGGTGGTAAAATATACATCACATAAAATTTACCATTTTAACCATTTTTAAATGTACAATTCAGTGGCATTAAGGACATTCATATTGTTGTGCAACGTTTACCACTATCTTCAGAAATTTTTCATCATTCTAAACTGAAACACGGTACCCAGGTATTGTCTAATAACTCCTCATTTACCCCTCCCCAAGCTTCTGGTACCCACTATTCTACTTGCTGTCTCCATGGATTTGACTATTCTACGCACCTCAACTAAGTGGAATCATAAAGCGTTTGTCCTTTTGTGTCTACCTTATTTCACTAAGCATGTTTTTAAGGTTCATCCATGTTGTAGCAGGCTAAATAATATTCCATTGTACACATATACCACATTTTGCTTATCCATTCTTCTGTGTGCATTTAAGTTGTTTCCACCTTTTGGCTATTGTAAATAATTCTGCTATGAACATGGGTGTAAAAATGTCTGTTCTCTAGTTCTTGCTTTCAGTTCTTTTCGGTGTATCCCAGGAAATGGAATTGCTGGATCATATGATAATTCTATGTTTAATTTTTTGAGAAACTGCCATACTGTTTTCCATTGTGTCTATGCCATTCTACATTCTCACCAGTAATGCACAAGGATTCCAATTTCTCTACATCCTCACCAACACTTCTTATTTTCTGTTTTTTTTTTTTTTTTATAATAGCCATTCTAATGGATGTGAAATGGTATCTCGTGGTTTTGATTTGCATTTTGTTAATGATTAGTGATCTTGAGCATCTTTTCAGGTGCTTATTGGCCATTTGCATCTCTTCTCTGGAGAAATGTCTATTCAAGTCCTTTGCCAGTTTTTGAAGTGGGTTGTTTATTTTTGTTGTTGTTGAGTTGTAGGAGATCGTTATATACTCTGGATAGCAATTCCTTATCAGATATATAGTTTGCAAACACTCTCTCCCATTCCATGGGTTGCCTTTTCACTTTCTTTTTTTTTTTTTAACATCTTTATTGGAGTATAATTACTTTACAATGCTGTGTTAGTTTCTGCTTTATAACAAAGTGAATCAGCTATACATATACATATCTCCTCCCTCTTGCATCTCCCTCCCACCCTCCCTATCCCACCCCTCTAGGTGGTCACAAAGCACCGAGCTGATCTCCCTGGCCTTTTCACTTTCTTGATAGTGTCCTCTGATGCACAAAGGTTTTTAATTTTTATGAAATCCATTTTTTTGGTTATTGTTGTTGCCTTTGCTTTCAGTGTCATATCCAAGAAATCATTGCCAAATCCAAAGTGATGAAGATTTTCTCTTCTTTTTTTTTTTTTTTAAAGATTTTTTTTGATGTGGACCATTTTTAAATTTATTTGTTTATTTATTTATGGCTGTGTTGGGTCTTTGTTTCTATGCGAGGGCTTTCTCTAGTTGGGGCAAGCGGGGGCCATTTTTCATGGCGGTGCGCGGGCCTCTCACTGTTGCGGCCTCTCTTGTTGCGGAGCACAGGCTCCAGACGCGCAGGCTCAGTAGTTGTGGCTCACGGGCCCAGCTGCTCCGCGGCATGTGGGATCTTCCCAGACCAGGGCTCGAACCCGTGTCCCCTGCATTGGCAGGCAGATTCTCAACCACTGCGCCACCAGGGAAGCCCTTCTCTTCTTTTCTTCTGAGAATTTTATAGTTTTAGCTCTTACGTTTAGGTCTTTAGATCCATTTTGAGTTAACTTTTCTATATGCCGGAAGGTAAGGATCCAAATCCATTCTTTTGCATGTGGATATCCCATTTTCCCAGCCCCTTTTGTTGAAATATTACACACTATTCTTTCTTAAACAGTATATGGAAGACAGCAAACCTCTTCCTGAGGGCTCTTTGTCACCCTAAGATCCTTAACTCTTATTCTATGCTGTATTATAGTGACTGTCTCAGGGCTCTCCTATACTAGTGACCTCACACTACTGGGCTTTATTTGTTCCTCTCTGGGTTTTCATTGCTTTTATTTCTCCTCCTTTGTCATCAAACTGTTTACTGTCAAGATCTTAGCTGTCAAATCTCCCTCATAACAGTGTGCCCTCCGCATTTGTTTCTACAGACTAACAAACCTGAGAGCCAAACTTAATAAGAATTGTATATAAACTTAAAGTCAGTATTCCCTGAGGAAGGATCTAGTGGATTCATTAACAGAGTAAAGGAAATGATCTTTAGTTAAAGGACTTTATGAGAGCTTTTGACTTTGCTAAAAGATCACTGGCATTTATGTTGAGGTCTTCATCTCTGTCTGATGTCTACATAATCACACATGACTCACTGGTGTTCTGATAAATGTTTAAAAACCAGCTTTCAGGGTGGGGAGAGGGAAAGCTTCATTTTATAGCGGTTGCTGATTTCCATGGTGTAAATACTCCCAGTGTAGCCAATTTCAAACTACCAGTTCAGTGATGTAACTGAATGTAGAGATGGGAAGAGATATACAATAGTGCATCATTAGATAGTATTTTCACTATATAGATACAACAGTCATAAATAACTCCAAGAGCAGAGTTAATAACGAAATGTAGCAAAATAATTAGAATATGATGCATTTTGAGTATTTATTACATTTATAACCTTATTTTAAATATAATTTTTTCAAATGTAAGTTTATACAGTTTAATTCTTAATAAAAACCATTTAACAAGCAGCTCACAAACCTCTTGAAAATTTAACAGTCAGCTCTTGTGAGCTGGGACAAGCCAGCTGCAGCACACTTTTGGCATCACTCAACTATTTTGCACTGAGGATAATAAAATCATAAAGTTTATTATCCCCAGAATTTGCACAGACTCAAAATGTTAATGAAGCTTTTAAAGGTTCAGATTAATTAATAAATGACATGCATGACCAGTTACTAATGGAAACAGGAATATTTGGATGGTATTCTGCAGAATATTAGATAGCTAAAAATTTCTGGGTTCTTACTTTGTGCCAGGCACTATGATAATTTCTTTATTGTCAATATCTTGTTGAATCTTGATAAAAACCCTTGGGTAAGGGTTATTATTATCCCCCCTCTATGGATGAGGAAATTGAGGTTTGGAGAGTTTCGTGTGTTCAGAGACATACCAGGTTTTGAACCCAAAGCTGCGTGATTCCATGCATTCGAGAATTATTTATTGAAAGCCCACTGTTTACTAGATGATGAGCAGTAAGGTGGACTAAGAGGAGGATAAGGTGGCCAGACAGAGATTGAAGGGGCCCATGGTGCAAGACGAAGCTAGATGTACCTGAGTGGCCAGACCACGCAGAACCTCCTAGGCCACGTGAAAGAGTTTGGTCTTTATTCAAGAGCATTGAAAGCCACTGAAAGATTTTAATTGTAGGATGTGAAATACGTTCAACTCTGCCTTTCGACGGAATTTTCTGTGTGGGGTGGAGCTCAGTGTACATAGGAGACCAGTTAAAAGTCACTACAGTCATCCTGGCAAGAGAAGATGAAAGCTTGGTCTAAAGTGGTGCTGGCTTTGGTTTCTGCAGCTGGATGCATGGAGGTGCCACTTACTGAGACAGTAAGTGGCACAGTGCAAGAGAGTTCAGACATGGGAGCAGTGCAAGAGAGTTCGGACATGTTGACTTTGAGGTTTCTGTAAGAGTTCGAAGAAGAGAAGTTAAGTGAGACGTTGGACACCAAAGTTGGGGAAATACAAGCCATTCCTTCAGTCTCTGTGCTACACTAATTATGTCATGAGTTGGACCAGATGAATCCTGAGAGCATTTGAGACCTTGGCATTTCGTGATGTTATGTTCCCTGACATTTCAGGTAGGCATGAAAGAGAGCTGCTACCTCTTTCCACGTGTGTCTCTGTGCGCTACTAGTGGAAAAAGAATCTTTCTTTGGGTGGACTTTGAGACTTATCTCCTGTGGCATTGCTCCATTTTTACTTGACCATTACAGAATGAATTCAGATGCGCTGGCAAAAGTAAAGCTTGACTGACTCACCAGCCCAGTGCAGCTTCTTGAGGAGCTGAGCATGGGAAGGACAAGCCTGGCGAAGCAGGAAGGTCATGCAGAGCCAGGCACACCATCACCAGGGGTTCAGACTTGACCTTGTAAACCAGTCCTTAATGCCAAGCATACAGTAGGATCCAGAGCCACTTAATATGGTTGTGGAGAGAAGGGCTGGAAAAAGAGAGGTGATGGTGAAAAAAGCTGCTATTTTTCTTTTGCTTCTCTTTTTCATTTTTTAAAATATTAACTTTTATTTTTTCTTTAAAAAATACATGCCAATAGTTTTAAAAAATCAATTAGCTTTTAAAAATCTTGCAATAAAAACGAATCCCTTGCCCAGCCTGTCCCCACCTTCAGTCTTATTTCTCAGAGCCTAATACTTTCAACTCTTTTAACTGTTTCTTCCGGAATACACCTCCATATTTCTAAATAATATGCTTATACAGCTATATCGTCATGTATCCATTTTAATGACAAGATTGTAGCACTTTTGAGCCAGACTGCCTGTTTTAGAATCCTGACTCTGAACAAGCTAGCTGTGTGACTTTGGACAAAGTACTTAAGCTCTCTGTGTCTCAGTTTCCTATTCTATAAAATAAGGATAACAATAGTCCCAATCTCATATGAATTAATCTTTAGAAAAGTGCCTCACAACATTGTAAATCAACTATACTCCAATAAAAATTAATTAAAAAAAAAAAGAAAAGTGACTAACACTGTAATGTAAGTATTTGTAAAATAAATTAATAATAGGAGAGACATTATCTTTTGACTTCCTATGATGGTGTTTGAGGACCTAGCTCTATTACACCACTGCTGCCATCCAGACAGAGCATCCCTCCCACCCTCTGTGGCAAACATGGTTGTATCACAATTTTTGGCTAAAGCAAGGGTCAGTATTTCCATTATTATGACTATATGCAGATTATCACTGCTGAACCAAGTGATATACTACATTTATATTTCCTTTTTTATGTAAATTTTTTGTTTATAATAGAGTTAATAGTTTCCTAATTTCCCCACAATCCTTCCTGCTCCAAGATGGACTGGTGTTCTTTAACTTTGTGCATATCAATTGTCCTGGGATGTCTCCAGTGTCAGGTCCCTGTTTTTGGATCCCAAGCCTCTTTCTGGGCCTTTCTCATTTTTCTAGAGCATATCCTTCAGAAGCTTCCTAAGATAGGATGAAAAATAGATTAATCATTTGAGCATGCACATTTGGAAATGACCTCTGCTACCTATTATAGACTGAATGTATGTGTTTCCCCATCAAATGCATATGTTGAAGCCCAGTGTAGCTATATTTGGAACAGAGAAGTAATTAAGTTGAGGTCATAAGGGTGGGGCCTTGATCCAGTAGGATTAGTATCCTTATAAGAAGAGACACCAGAGAGCTCAACTGCCCTCGTTTTCTCTGTGTAGTCACAAAGAAGAGAGCATGTGAGCACCCAGTAAGGTGGTGGCTGCCTGTAAACAGAGGGGAGAGCTGTCACCAGATGCCAATCCTGCTGGCACCTTGATCTTGGACTTCTACCCTTCAGACTGTGAGAAAATATATTTCTGTTGTTGAAGCCACCCAGTCTATGGTGTTTTGTATGGCAGCCAGACTAATACATTCTCCTGTCTTGCTTGATTGATATTTGGTAAATATAGAATTCTAGTTTGAAAAGTCATTTTTCATCAGAACATAGAAGATGATAGCATTTGATTCCCGTATCTTTGTATGTGACTTTTTTCTGTTCAGAAGCTTTTAGGGACTTCTTTGAGTCTCCTGCGTACTGACATTTTACAATGATGTGGCTTTGACACTTGTGTTCTTCATTCATTCATCATGCTGAGCACTTGGTGGTTCCTTTTGATCTGGAGACTCATGCCTTTAAGTTCTGGAAATTTTTCATATATTATTTCTTTGAAAATTTTGTTGTCTCCATTTTCTCTATTCTCTGTTTCCAGGAACTTTATTAATCATGTTAAGAGCTTAGAGATTGATTTTCAACTTCATTTTTCAAAATCATTTCTCTGCTATCCTCCATACCTATATTTTTTATTTAGGTTTCTAGAAGAAATTAATTTTATAGAACAAAGCTTCTACTAAATATTTTAATTCCAGGTACTGTATTGTTAATTTCTAATAGGTCTTTCTTGTCCTCTATTTTTTTTTCTCACAGTATCCTGCATTTGTTTTATGAATACATCATCTTGATCAGAGGTTGGTTTCTTTTCTTTGGTTAAGATTCCTTCTGGAGAAGAGGAACCAAGATGGCGGAGTAGAAGGATGTGCTCTCACTCCCTCTTGTGAGAACACCAGAATCACAACTAGCTGCTGGACAATCATCGACAGGAAGACACTGGAACTCACCAAAAAAGATACCCCACATCCAAAGACAAAGGAGAAGCCACAATGAGATGGTAGGAGGGGTGCAATCACAGTAAAATCAAATCCCATAACTGCTGGGTGGGTGACTCACAGACTGGAGAACACTTATACCACAGAAGTCCACCGACTGGACTGAAGGTTCTGAGCCCCACGTCAACCTTCCCAACCTGGGGGTCCAGCAACGGGAGGAGGAATTCCTAGAGAATCAGACTTTGAAGCCTAGTGGGAATTGAGTGCAGGACTTCGACAGGACTGGGGGAAACAGAGACTCCACTCTTGGAGGGCACACAGAAAGTAGTGTGCGCATCGGGACCCAGGGCAAGGAGCAGTGACCCCAGGGGAGACTGAACCAGACCTACCTGCTAGTGTTGGAGGGTCTCCTGCAGAGGCGGGGGCTGGCTGTGGCTCACCGTGGGGACAAGGACACTGGCGGCAGAAGTTCTGGGAAGTACTCCTTGGCATGAGCCCTCCCAGAGTCTGTCATTAGCCCCACCAAAGAGCCCAGGTAGGCTCCAGTGTTGGGTTGCCTCAGGCCAAACAACCAACAGGGAGGGAACCCAGCCCCACCCATCAGCAGTCAAGCAGATTAAAGTTTTACTGAGCTCTGCCCACCAGAGCAACAGTCAGCTCTGCCCATCACCAGTCCCTCCCATCAGGAAACTTACACAAGCCTCTAAGATAGCCTCATCCACCAGAGGGCAGACAGCAGAAGCAAGAAGAACTACAATCCTGCAGTCTGTGGAACAAAAACCACATTCACAGAAAGATAGACAAGATGAAAAGGCAGAGGGCTATGTACCAGATGAAGGAACAAGATAAAACCCCAGAAAAACAACTAAATGAAGTGGAGATAGGCAACCTTCCAGAAAAAGAATTCAGAATAATGATAGTGAAGATGATCCAGGACCTTGCAAAAAGAATGGAGGCAAAGATCAAGAAGATGCAAGAAATGTTTAACAAAGACCTAGAAGAATTAAAGAACAAACAAACAGAGATGAACAATACAATAACTGAAATGAAAACTACACTAGAAGGAAGGAATCAATAGCAGAATAACTGAGGCAGAAGAACGGATAAGTGACCTGGAAGACAGAATGGTGGAATTCACTGCTGCAGAACAGAATAAAGAAAAAACAATGAAAAGAAATGAAGACAGCCTAAGAGACCTCTGGGACAACATTAAATGCAACAACATTCACATTATACGGGTCCCAGAAGGAGAAGAGAGAGAGAAAGGACCAGAGAAAATATTTGAAGAGATTATAGTCGAAAACTTCCTTAACATGGGAAAGGAAATAGCCACCCAAGTCCAGGAAGCACAGCGAGTCCTATACAGGATAAACCCAAGGAGAAACATGCCGAGACACATAGTAATCAAATTGGCAAAAATTAAAGACAAAGAAAAATTATTGAAAGCAGCAAGGGAAAAACGACAAATAACATACAAGGGAACTCCCATAAGATTAACAGCTGATTTTTCAGCACAAACGCTACAAGCCAGAAGGGAGTGGCATGATATACTTAAAGTGATGAAAGGGAAGAACCTACAACCAAGTTACCCTACCTGGCAAAGATCTCATTCAGATTCGATGGAGAAATCAAAAGCTTTACAGACAAGGCCTTCCCTGGTGGCGCAGTGGTTACGAATCCGCCTGCCAACGCAGGGGACATGGGTTCGAGCCCTGGTCCAGGAAGATCCCACATGCCGCGGAGCAACTAAGCCTGTGCGCCACAACTACTGAGCCTGCGCTATAGAGCCCGCGAGCCACAACTACTGAGCCCGCGTGCCACAACTACTGAAGCCCGCGCACCCTAGAGCCCATGCTCCACAATAAGAGAAGCCACCGCAATGAGAAGCCTGCGCACCGCAACAAAGAGTAGCCCCCGCTCACCGCAACTAGAGAAAGCCCGCGCGCAGCAATGAAGACCCAACACAGCCAAAAAAAAAAAAAAAGCTTTACAGACAAGCAAAAACTAAGAGAATTCAGCACCACCAGACCAGCTCTACAACAAATGCTAAAGGAACTTCTCTAAGTGGGAAACACAAGAGAAGAAAAGGACCTACAAAAACAAACCCAAAACAATTAAGAAAATGGTCATAGGAACATACATATCGATAATTACCTTAAACGTGAATGGATTAAATGCTCCAACCAAAAGACACAGGCTTGCTGAATGGATACAAAAACAAGACCCATATATATGCTGTCTACAAGACACCCACTTCAGACCTAGGCACACATACAGACTGAAAGTGAGGGGATGGAAAAAGATATTCCATGCAAATGGAAATCAAAAGAAAGCTGGAGTAGCAACACTCATATCAGATAAAATAGACTTTACAATAAAGAATATTACAAGGGACAAGGAAGGACACTACATAATGATCAAGGGATCAATCCAAGAAGAAGATAAAACAATTATAAATATATATGCACCCAACATAAGAGCACCTCAATACATAAGGCAACTGCTAACAGCTATAAAGGAAGAAATCGACAGTAACACAATAATAGTGGGGGACTTTAACACCTTACTTACACCAATGGACAGATCATCCAAAATGAAAATAAATAAAGAAACACAAGCTTTAAATGACACAATAGACCAGATAGATTTAATTGATATTTATAGGACATTCCATCCAAAAACAGCAGATTACACTTTCTTCTCAAGTATGCATGGAACATTCTCCAGGATAGATCACATCTTGGGTCACAAATCAAGCCTCAGTAAATTTAAGAAAATTTAAATCATATCAAGCATCTTTTCTGACCACAACGCTACGAGATTAGAAATGAATTACAGGGGAAAAAACGTAAAAAACACAAAGACATGGAGGCTAAACAATATGGTACTAAATAACCAAGAGATCACTGAAGAAATCAAAGAGGAAATCAAAAAATACCTAGAGACAAAGGGCAATGAAAACACGATGATCCAAAACCTATGGGATGCAGCAAAAGCAGTTCTAAGAGGTAAGTTTATAGCTATACAAGTCTACCTCAAGAAACAAGAAAATCTCAAATAAACAATCTAACCTTACACCTAAAGGAACTAGAGAAAGAAGAACAAACAAAACCCAAAGTTAGCAGAAGGAAAGAAATCATAAAGATCAGAGCAGAAATAAATGAAATAGAAACAAAGGAAACAATAACAAAAATCAATAAAACTAAAAGCTGGTTCTTTGAGAAGATAAACAAAGTTGATAAACCATTAGCCAGACTCATCAAGAAAAAGAGGGAGAGGACTCAAATCAATAAAATTAGAAATGAAAAAGGAGAAGTTACAACAGACACTGCAGAAATACAAAGCATCCTAAGAGACTACCATAAGCAACTCTTTGCCAATAAAATGGACAACCTGGAAGAAATGGACAAATTCTTAGAAAGGTATAACCTTCCAAGACTGAACCAGGAAGAAATAGAAAATATGAACAGACCAATCACAAGTAATGAAATTGAAACTGTGATTAAAAATCTTCCAACAAACAAAAGTCCAGGACCAGATGGCTTCACAGGTGAATTCTATCAAACATTTAGAGAAGAGCTAACACTCATCCTTCTCAAACGCTTCCAAAAAATTGTGGAGGAAGGAACACTCCCAAACTCATTCTATGAGGCCACCATCACCCTGATACCAATACCAGACAAAGATAGTACAAAAAAAAGAAAATTACAGACCAATATCACTGATGAATACAGATGCAAAAATCCTCAACAAAATACTAGCAAACAGAATCCAACAGCACATTAAAAGGATCATACACCACGATCAAGTGGGATTTATCCCAGGGATGCAAGGATTCTTCAATATACGCAAATCAATCAATGTGACACACCATATTAACAAATTGAAGAATAAAAACCATATGATCATCTCAATAGATGCAGAAAAAGCTTTTGACAAAATTCAACACCCATTTATGATAAAAATGCTCCAGAAAGTGGGCATAGAGGGAACCTACCTCAACATAATATAGGCCATATATGACAAACCCACAGTAAACATCATTCTCAATGGTGAAAAGCTGAAAACATTTCCACTGAGATCAGGAACAAGGCAAAGATGTTCACTCTCACCACTATTATTCAACATAATTTTGGAAGTCCTAGCCACGGCAATCAGAGAAGAAAAAGAAATAAAGGAATACAAATTGGAAAAGAAGAAGTAAAACTGTCTCTGTTTGCAGATGACATGATACTATACATAGAGAATCCTAAAAATGCCACCAGAAAACTACTAGAGCTAATCAATGAACTTGGTAAAGTTGCGGGATACAATATTAATGCACAGAAATCTCTTGCATTCCTATACACTAATGATGAAAAATCTGAAAGGGAAATTAAGGAAACACTCCCATTTACCATTGCAACAAAAAGAATAAAATACCTAGGAATAACCCTACCTAGGGAGACAAAAGACCTGTATGCAGAAAACTATAAGACACTGGTGAAAGAAGTTAAAGATGATACCAACAGATGGAGAGATATACCATCCATGTTCTTGGATTGGAAGAATCAATATTGTGAAAATGACTATACTACCCAAAGCAATCTACAGATTCAGTGCAATCCCTATCAAATTACCAATGGCATTTTTTATGGAACTAAAACAAAAAATCTTAAAATTTATATGGAGACACAAAAGACCCCGAATAGCCAAAGCAGTCTTGAGGGAAAAAAATGGAGCTGGAGGAATCAGACGCCCTGACTTCAGACTATACTACAAAGCTACAGTAATCAAGACAATATGGTACAGGCACAAAAACAGAAACATAGATCAATGGAACAAGATAGAAAGGCCAGAGATAAACCCATGCACCTATGGTCAACTAATCTATGGCAAAGAAGGCAAGGATATACAATGGAGAAAAGACAGTCTCTTCAATAAATGGTGCTGGGAAACCTGGACAGCTACATGTAAAAGAATGAAATTAGAACAGTCCCTAACACCATACACAAAAACAAACTCAAAATGGATTCGAGACCTAAATTTAGGACCAGACACTATAAAACTCTTAGAGGAAAACATAGGAAGAACACTCTTTGACATAAATCATAGCAAGATCTTTTTTGATCCACCTCCTAGAGTAATGGAAATAAAAACAAAAATAAACAAATGGGACCTAATGAAACTTCAAAGCTTTTGCACAGCAAAGGAAACCATAAACAAGATGAAAAGACAACCCTCAGAATGGGAGAAAATATTTGCAAATGAATCAACAGACAAAGGATTAATCTCCAAAATATATTAACAGCTCATGCAGCTCAATATTAAAGAAACAAACAACCCAATCCAAGAATGGGCAGAAGACCTAAATAGACATTTCTCCAAAGAAGACATATAGATGGCCACGAAGCCCATGAAAAGCTGCTCAACATCACTAATTATTAGAGAAATGCAAATCAAAACTACAATGAGGTATCACCTCACACCAGTTAGAATGGGCATCATCAGAATATCTACAAACAACAAATGCTGGAGAGGGTGTAGAGAGAAGGGAACCCTCTTGCACTGTTGGTGGGAATGTAAATTGATACAGCCACTATGGAGAACAGTATGGAGGTTCCTTAAAAAACTAAAAATAGAATTACCATATGATCCAGCAATCCCACTACTGGGCATATACCCAGAGAAAACCATAATTCAAAAAAACACATGCACCCCAGTGTTCATTGCAGCATTATTTACAATAGCCAGGTCATGGAAGCAACCTAAATGCCCATCGACAGACAAATGGATACAGAAGTAGTGGTACATATATACGATGGAATATTACTCAGCCATAAAAAGGAATGAAATTGGGTCATTTGTTGAGACGCGGATGGACCTAGAGACTGTCATACAGAGTGAAGTAAGTCAGAAAGAGAAAAACAAATATCGTATATTAACGCATGTATGTGGAACCTAGAAAAATGGTACAGATGAACCGGTTTGCAGGGCAGAAGTTGAGACACAGATGTAGAGAACAAACGTATGGACACCAAGGGGGGAAAGCCAGGGGGGGCGGTGGTGGTGGTGGTGTGATGAATTGGGCGATTGGGATTGACATGTATACACTGATATGTATAAAATTGATGACTAATAAGAACCTGCTGTATAAAAAAATAAACAAAATAAAATTCAAAAATTCAAAAAAAAATAAAAAAGATTCCTTCTGCTCCTCTGTCCCCTGTATTGCCTCTGGCTTCTTTTTTCCATTTGCTTATGTTTGGTCTCTATCCTGCATGCTGAAGATTTTCTTCAAGTGTTTGCTGATCCTTTATTTATATTAAAGACTGAAGCACTGGACAACAGTTTGGAAAGTCTGTGTGTGTGTAAGTGGGGGGTGGGGGTGGGCTTGCTGCATGGTGAGTGTCACCATGGGGTGGTTGTGTGATTTATTTATGTATTTATTTATTTATTTTTGGCTGTGTTGGGTCTTCGTTGCTGCACGTGGGCTTTCTCTAGTTGTGGTGAGCTAGGGCTACTCTTCGTTGTGGTGTGTGGGCTTCTCATTGTGGTGGCTTCTCTTGTTGTGGAGCACGGGCTGTAGACGTGCGGGCTCAGTAGTTGTGGCACACGGGCTTAGTTGCTCCGCGGCATGTGGGACCTTCCCGGACCAGGGCTCAAACCCGTGTCTCCTGAGTTAGGCAGGCGGGTTCTTAACCACTGCGCCACCAGGGAAGCCCAGGGGGTTGTGCTTAAAGCCAGCCTTTCTACTGGGAGAGTCCTAAATATCAGATTCTGAGATCTTTTTTCGGAGACTGGTCAGTTTTGTTTTCAGTTTTTTTTTTTAAATAGAAGAGTCAGTCCTCCAGTCTCCTGTCTGCGAGACTTGGCTGCTGCCATTCAGGGGGTAGGACAAGACTGGGGGGCTGTGTCCCACAATTCCATACATAGATTTTTACTTCATCCCTCTGTTTGAGCTCAAGCCTCACTCCTATCTGCCACTGACCCCAGGGCCTGGATCTGAAGCCACTTTTGTTCAATTTCTCCAACATGAACCCCAACTCTCCCATAGGGTTGTGGGGAGGCAGGAAGTTGGATCACTGCTTCTGGTAATCTCTCTGCAGCACTTTTGCTGTTACTTCCTCAGCTCTGCTAAGTCGATTACCAGCTCTCCAACCCAATTGTCATCTTCAAGAAAGTTGCTGAAATCTCTTTCACTTTTGTCTCCTCTCTGTCCATGTATGTTAATACCTTTTATTTCTTTAGTGTTATTTTAGGGACATTTGGGAAGGAAGAAGAGACAAATGCATGTTAAAATTCTTCCATATTTAACTAAAAGCCTCTCTCCTTTTTCTTCTTTCCTGTTTTAAGATTTGTAATCTGTATAAGTAAAAAGAAATGATTACAGCCTACATACTAATTATTAATTAGCAGAATTAGATAACTTCTCATTCATATGAATCACAGTGACCAAAAACAAACCAAAAAATGAAATTGAGGATTTTCCCCCCCTCTAATCCTCCAATTATACCACAATAAAAGATGTGCATTAATTAACCAGACACTGTTATCACAGCATATTTGTAGATAAAATGTCAACAGGGAATGGCTTCTAAGAAGCAAATCCACCTTCAAAAATTTCTTCAAAGTCCCCAAGTATGAGCTTTTCAGTATCTGATATGGCAAAGTCTCATGATCACTTTAAGCTATTGTGAGTTTATCTGAGACAAGGTCATTTTGATCAATGTGATGAGTCCTAATCATAAACATTTCCTTTGATTGAATCATGGTGGTGTGCATTCCTGCTAGTTGGGGGAGGGGGAAGCAGCATTTTTGTTGGCATTTGAAGTGAGGTGCTCATCTGGGGACCCCTGAAAGTGGTAAAGGAGCTGGGGTTGCAGTAAAAGCTCAAGGTTCCTATGGTGCAGTTCTGGATAAAAGCAAGAAATTAGCTCTCAGCCACACCAAAGGAGCTGAGCACCTCCGAGTAAGCACGCCCATCTTTCTGATTGAAGTGGAAGAGAAGAAGGTAAAAGAGCTTCTCCTTGGTATCTGAGTACCAGGCAAGTAAAATAGAAAGGAAAAGGCTTTCAGTGCCTCAAGAGCAGTTAACAAACCCTGAAAAGGAAGAAGTGGGCAAAACTGCACTGCCTGAAAGTTTTATTGAGAGAAAAGAGCAAAGAGCTTTATACACAGGGTGAAGAAATGACGCTCTTGGTTTGTAGAAAAAAGATAATAATGTGAGTTACAGGAAAGAACTGGTAAGAAAGTAGTACTTACAATTCACAAATTTTTATAGAAAGCTACATGTAGCATTCAATACTTTAGTAAAACAGAATGGATTTTAAAAAGGAGTAGTTTTAAAATATAGCCAGTATAGGAAAGAAATTCCATTCTAACATTGGTAAGAAGATATTCTGAGCTTGGGGAGGAATATTAGGTTTGTTTAGCGATGACAAAGTAGACAAGCTAATTCTGTCGAACAGAGACTTGGGCAAGTCAATTCCAGAGAGAGCTGATGACAGGGGGGGGTTTTTGTTGTTTTTTTTTTAAACAGAGAGTTTTCCTCCACCTTGAGTGCCATACTATCAGGCAATGCGAGGAATATTTTATCTTTTGATCTGTTACCACATTTTTACAAAGGCAGATGGCTTGAATGACGGCCACGTGCAGAACTGCAGAATCTTACAGCTGAGAGGAGATACAAAGGTCCATAATGCAGAGTTTGAACCTAAATCCACAGAGTTAAAAATCATAAGTTCTATACCTTTTCTTAAGATCGAAGATTGCAACCATCCCTTGAACAATGATTCTTTTCCCCCTTTTATCAGCTTTATTTAAAGATTGAATGAAATATGTGGGTCTAAAATTTTAAACAAATTTGATTTCACTTTAAATGAAAGTTGTCCTTGAAAAGAATCTCTTTAGGAGACTAAAAACTTACTCAGAGGATGTTTTGCTTATTCAAAACATTTGTAGGACTCTAAATTTTAATTGCTTTCAGAAATTTTAGCCAAATCAGCTCTTTTTACTTGATTTTTAAACGTGATCGTCCATTTGCCATTTCCTCTCTCCCGTTCTTTGGGACCGCCCAGTTAGTCCTGTTATTCTGTCCCAAAAACCTTGCTGAGATCTGAATGAGAAGTGGCCCGTGTGGATATCCAAGGGAAGAGCATCCCAGTGGAGGGAGCAGCTGGTACAAAGGCTCTCAGGCAAGAACAGAGAGAACGACAAAGTGAAAGGAGTACAATGGGAGGGAGCCGAGAAGGGCAGGCAGGGGCCAAATCATTAGAGCATTAAAAGTCAGAGGAGGGAGTGTTTGGGTGCAACATGTTCTGGCTTCTATGTTAAAAAGTCACTGGAATATGAAAGCAACGATGATGTTCTTCCATAGGTGAATGGATTAGCAAACTGTATATGTTCTTACAATGAAATACTATTCAGTGATAAAAAGGAATGAGCTATCAAGCCGCAAAAAGACACAGAGAAACCTTAAGCACATACAGCTAAGTGAACGAAGCCAGCCTGAGAAAGCAACATGCTGTATGATTCCAACTATGTGACATTCTAGAAAAGACCAAACTCTGGAGACAGTACAAAGATCAGTGGTTGCAAAGGGTTCAGGGAAGTGAGGGGGGGGATGAGTATGTGGAGTACAGGGATTTTTAGGGCAGTGAAATTATTCTGTGTGATATTGTAATGGTAATATACATCATAACACATCTATCAAAACCCACAGACTATGCGATATGAGTGAACCTTAATGTAAAGTATGGACTTCAGTTGATAGTAATGTTATCAATATTGGTTCACCAGTTGTAACAACTGTACCATACTAATGCAAGATATTAATAATAATAGGGGAAACTGAGTCAGGGATGGTGGTGGTGGTGGTGAGGAGGTATAGGGGAATTCTCTGTACTTCTCAATTTTTCCGTAAGCCTACAACTCCTCAAAAAAATAAAGTCTATTAATTAATTTCCTTACATCACTGGAGTTGATATTTAAAAACTGGATGGTAGAGGGCAGAGTGGTTGCAGGAAGATCTGTCTGGAGCCTATGGCTGCAGGCCAGGAGATGCATGGGTGGCCTGGACTTTGGGACCGAGGGGGGAGAAGGGAGGAGATGGGGAGAATGGACAGATCTAGAATGTGTTCTGGAAATTATCTTAACAGGACTTAACGGATGGCCTGGATATGAGAGGGAAAGAAAGACAGGACATGGGGTTTAAGTAACTGAGTGAATGAATGGTCCTACAATTTACGGAGGTGGGGAAAGTGAGAAAGGCCTGCCAGATGCACCCGTGCAGATGGGTGGGTGGGCGGTTGGATATACAATTTTGGAGTTCTGGGGCGAGGTCAGGATGAAGATGGAGATCTGGTTGTTGTCAGAATCTGGAAGATGTCCAACCTCACAGGACTGGATAAACTCAACTAGGAAGTGAGTGTACCTAAGGGGGGAGCAAACACTAACTGCTGAGCAGTTCAGCACCAGAAGGGAGATCAGACAGGAACTGACAAAGGAAGCAGAGAGGGAGCCTCCAGGAGGTGGGAGAAATCCAGAAGCCTGTGGTGGCAGAAAGCCGAGGGAAGACTTCTTCACACACTGCAGGGAGAGGTACAAGCACCAATGTGGATGAAACACCCCTTCAAACATCAGGCTCCCACTTTCCCAGGTCGGTTCTGATTCTTCAACCAAGGGACGAACATGCATCTCTTCCGGGAACCAAAGCCTCGCCCTTGGGTCCTCACATTTAGTCCTCCTCTTTGGGAGTCACACAGCATGTCGGTTTAGAGCAGGGGATGGCCAAGTACAGCCCCTGGACCCAATTGTTTTTATACAGCCCACAAGCTAAGAGTGGTTTTTATATTTTTTAATAATTGGAAAAGAATCAGAGGAAGAATATTTTGTGGCATGTGAAAATTATAAGAAATTCAAAAGTCAGTGTCTATAAGTAAAGTTTTTATTAAAACAAGCCACGCTCATTTGATTGCTATTATTTTCTGACTGCTTTTGCATTACAAAGGCCGAGTTGAGCACATGGGACAGAGACTGTATGACCTGCAAAGCCTAGGGTATTTACTCCCTGTCCCTTTACAGAAAACGTTTTCTGGCCCCCGATTTAGAGTACAAAATCTCATTACCATGTGTGAGGACTGGCGTGACACAAACTTATCTGTCCTCATCACGGATTGTCTTGGACACAGCTTAACTTGAAGTCCATGTATATATAATGTGTTTTTGTCACCATATCTGACACATACGCTTGGAGTCCTCATAGGACCATTTCATTCAAACAGTGACTTCTGAACTTCTGCCTCCTGACCTCTCCCCGAGTTTCTTCCCGCACAGCCAACTGCCCACTAGATGTATCCATCTGAGTCGTCCTTAAGCTCATCATGTACAGAATGGAGCTAGCGACCTTGCTCTGAGAACTTATTTTACGTTATCATTCCTTAGTGTGATAGAACAAAAATACATGTTTGGTTTTCCTCCCTTTCCTGACACAGCTTCAAAAACTCTTGGAATTTCCTGAGTGATGGGATCATCTTTTGTTATTCCTAATGAGCCCCTTTCAACCACGCCTGAGTTTATGCTAAAAAGATGAGTCCTGGTGGGCCCTGGGGTAGTTTCCAAAGAGGGGCTGGCTACACCAGAAAGACCAAGCATGTGATTAGAGGGCTGGAACTTTCAGGACTCCTCACCCCACCACCTCCAGGGAAAGAAGAGGTGCTGGAGATTGAGTGGCCAATCATTTAACCAATCATGCCTACCTAATGAAACCCCAGAAACGCAGAAGAACTCTATAATGAGGAGACTGGGGGCAGCTTCCTGGTTGGTGAACATACCGCTGTACCAGGAGGATGGTGCACCCCAGCTCCACGGGGGCAGAGGCTCCTATGCTCAGGATCTTTCCACATATACCCTACGTGCCACTTCATCTGACTGTTCATTTGTATCCCTTAAAACAGTCGTTAAGTACCATGCTTTCTGTGAGTTCTGTGAGTCATTTTGGCAGATTACTGAACATGAATGGGGGGTTGTGGGAACTCTCACATTTGTAGCCAAGTTAGACAGAAGTGTGGGTCACCTGGGGACTCCACTTGTGGCTGGTGTCTGAGCCAAGCAGTCTTGGGAGACTGAGCCTTTAACTTGCCGGGTCTGCTCTAACTCTGGGTAGCTGGTGTCAGAATTGCATTGAACTGTAGAACCTCCAGTTGGTGTCAGAGAATTGGTGTTAGAACCTGCTTAGTCACAGGCTTCACCATCCAACCAGTCACCCAAGGTAGAAATCTGGTGGTTATTTTAGACTTGTTTTTTAGTCCACACTCCACATTCAATCACTGTGATGCTGAATATGCCTTCACTCTGCCTCCCTACCCGTGAGCCTCCATCTCCCTCTCCAGCTTCCACTGCCCTGGTTTAGACCCTCAACAAAACATTCACATGGACCGCGATAGTAGCACCCCAATGATCCTCCCTAACACCAGTCTTGCCCCATCTCAAATTTTTTCTTTTTTTTTTTGCCGCGCAGCTTGTGGGATCTTAGTTCCCCGACCAGGGATCGAACCCATGCCCTCAGCAGTGAAAGCGTGGAATCCTAACCACTGGACCACCAGGGAATTCCCAATACTAGGTTTTAACTAGTGATCTACTGAAAAAATATAGGCCAACCAAGTCTTAAAACCATTTAAAGACTGATCCTGCATACAGCAACGATTCTCAAGCCTGATGGACATCACAATCACCTGTGAAGCATTTGAAAAATGCAGATGTCTGGGCTACTCCCTCATTGATTCTGAGATCTAGCTAGGGCCTACCTGAAGGACAACCGGGTAGCTTTTTCCTAGAGTTTTTGGATCAGACACTTTAAGTATTTGTTCTCAAGTATTTGGAATTCATGCTGATGAAAAATTAAATCATGAAATCTTTGAGTTATTTCTGGTCAGACAAAGAGTAAAGTCTTTCATCTCACCATTCAACGTTTTATGGAATTTCACCATTCAGGAGTGTTCAAAGTGCACGTATTTTGCAAATCCTCTACATCCAGTCTTTTTGTTTCTGGGTTCAGGCTGCAATTTGATGACTGATCAAAGATTGCAAAACTTGAGTTCTAGTTTCCAAATCTGACTGCATCTTACCTGGGGTAAATCCTATTACAAGGCAACTTCTTCTTCTTTTTTTAAAAAATTTATTTATTTTTGGCTGCATTGGGTCTTCATTGCTGCACACGGGCTTTCTCTAGTTGCAGTGAGCGGGGGCTACTCTTTGTTGTGGTGCGCAGGCTTCCCATTGCGGTGGCTTCTCTTGTTGCGGAGCACGGGCTCTAGGCACGCGGGTTCAGTAGTTGTGGCACATGGGCTTAGTTGCTCCACGGCATGTGGGATCTTCCCGGACCAGGGCTCGAACCCGTGTCGCCTGTATTGGCAGGCGGATTCTTAACCACTGTGCCACCAGGGAAGCCCAAGGCAACTTCTTTTAACTGCCAGAAGAGTGTATGTCTTCAGTAGTGGGAAAGGCTGCCTTCAAGCAGAGAGATCCCTCTTTCGGAACTGGAATGTATGTCCAGGTTTAATGTTAGAAGACTGCAGATGTAGTAGGATTCCAGGCCATTCTTTCTCAGGGTTGTTGCTGTACAAGATGGGGATAATTTTGTTATATCTCACCTGCATGGATTAACCATTCCTGTAACATCCTGGGTAATTTAAGCACTACTTCTACTATTTTAAAAGAAATCATTCATTTTATCAGCAATGCACAGGTGATTTGACCTTAAACTTAGGTAATTATAATAATTAAAGAGCTAATACCACATTCGCAAGCCTGTGCAGACCCTCTCTCATTGCCTATTGTCTAGAAACCATTATCCTGCGCGTAGCTCTCTTTCTGTTCCCTGTTTCTTTGGAGCGCTTCCAAGATCCAGTCTGTTACTATTTAAACTCTCTCTGAATGTTGGTATGTTGGTATTTTTGTGCTCTGCCTTGTATGACTTACGGATTTTTGTTTCCTTCTTGGTGAGATATTTTCCATACCCATTCACAACCATTATTCATTCCACATGCTGCAAATATAATGCCCACCTAATCAATCACCACTTCTGCATTTGAAAGTAAAACCATCCTTTCTTTATTATATTGGGCAAATTAGTCAAATGAGTGTTTTCTAAAACTTGCTGCCTTTTTAGGGCCCTTGGCTCTCAGCCTGCCTTTCTCCACTGCCGCCTCCTCCCTTTCTCCTCCTCCTGTTTGCAAACAGTATCCGTTTCCTTTTGTGGTGTTCCGAGTGGATTCTGATCCTCCTGACCGTGTCGCCTGCTTCAATGATCAAGCATCCTTCCTCCGGAGCACTCCCTTTCCGAGAGGGCCGCGCGGGTGGTGCAGAAGACTTCATCTCCCTCTCCCCCGTGACTGAGCAGCGAAGCCCCTTGGAATTAAGCAGTGGAAACTCTCCTCTCGGGCAGGTTTTACTTTTAGAAAGCACGGTGACTGTGCAATCAATATTAATCACGGAAAATTACAAAATGCCTTTGTTGATGGTTTGCTGGAGACAGGGTAGGAAAAATAAAAAGAAAGCATGGAGCAGCTTATATACTCAACTCTTCCCTTATCGGTTCTCCCCCAGTCCACATTTCCCTTAATTTCTCTATTTGAGTTTCATTTTGAGAAGGATGCCTTTGTTTTAAGAAAGCAGAGTTCTTTTGTGCCAATCCCAACATTCTTGTCAATTAAGCCTCTTGAAGAGAGAGAGAGAGAGAGAGAGAACATAGTGAAGCATCTGCTGCCACAAAAAGTCTTGCAGCCAAAGCCTGTTAGAGGGAACTCTGTCTAACTATTGTCCTGGCAAAGCAAATGGCCCTTAGAATCATGATTCTTTCTAATGTATGTGTTTATAAGCAATTAAACTCCAGTTTTAGGGAAGGCTCACTAACAGCATACATTACTTTAATAGACGTACAGTACTACTTTAAACTGTCTTTGCCATCTGCTCATCATGATTATAAATGCAGGAAGAACATATTTTACATTAGCATCAGAAACTAGTGTGATATTAGGGACTGAAATGCCCATATATGCTCTTTGTACAATACCGAATGCATCTGTGCTATTTTCCTTTTCTTTCCACAATGCAAATCAGAGAAAGAAGATGCTTGTTCCTTGTGGTCTCTTTCCTGACATGGAAGATAATTTTCAGGATGGAAATTCATTAGGAGGGGATTTTGACTTCCTATTCAGGCAAATATGCTTTTAAAACTCTACGAGCTGATGTGTCAGCCTCTTGCTGGCCCTATATGGCTATCTTATCTCCTAGCCAATAAGGGGGGAAAAAAAACAATACACCAAGGGCAGTAAATTACTGTAATCTTCTTTAATGTCCATTTGAGATACAATGCATAATGTATAATGGGGTAAGTGTTTTTTTTCTATAAATAAAATTTAAAAGAAGCGTGGGATGCACCTGTATTGGTGGAACCCTTAATATAGAGTTGAAAAAGCATCTGCATAGGCATATGCTGTGTTGTTCATCTGCATCTTTATGGTTGGGTGATCCTTCTAGATGGAGAATAATGCCACCGTAATGTTGGAGGAAGGAGGAATGAAACACTCACTTCTATTTTCTCAGCTGGGCTGGCCAAAACCACCATTGAAACATATTCATCTCATAAAAAATAATGGAGATGAGTCCATGAGACTCTCCGCTAAGAAGGAATTTTAGCCAGAGTTTAGAAATGTAGGTCAAAGGAAAGGACGCTTGGGATGAGTTAAAAGAAGTTCAACAGCGGAGTCTACTTGAAAGAATTCGTCCCCCTCCCTAGCAAACTGGATTCATCACTTACTAGAATAACTCAGTTCACACTGAATTTCCAGGTCAACAAATTTAAGAACAGAGGGCAATGACCATTTCCCCCGAGCTTACTAGTGTGTTTCTGTCTCGTTTTCCATCCTGGCCGTATTGGACAGTACAGAAAGACAAAGGCAGGTATTCTAGGGTGAGAAATGTTACATGCAGGTGAAGATGAAGATGTACATGCTCGTTAGTAATGAGTGACTCTAGGCTCTGATAAGGTCTATGAAACCAGGTAAATATCACCAGAGGTGACTGCCCCCAAGTGGGCAGGACGGAGACCTGCAGTGGTCACGGAACAGCTGCTGGAGGGGGGAAAGCCATCGCTCTTCTCTTTTCTCAGCTCTAGGTTAAAAAGCAAGCAAACAAACACCACTTAAAACACAGTACTCCACAAGAAAAATTCTGACTTCCTTTGGAATAGCGCAACCTTGTAATTCTGTGAAAGACTGCCTCCTGTTGTAGTTGCTGTCATTCTGTGTAAGGGCTGAACTTTTCGCGTCCCTGCCTCATACGTGTGTACAACGAGCCAAGCCACCTACAAGACCAACGTCCCTAAAGTACCACATTCCCCACGTTACTCCCTGCTCAGAAATTTTCAGTGACATCCACAGCTGACATCTGAAGTTGCTGCTGAAGCCTTTGTGGACAAGATCTGCCAGCTTTTCTTTCTAACTCCAGGAATTCTCTGGTCCCTCCAATTTCTCAAGCCTTCCATGCCCCTCATGGGATCATGAGGGGACTTTTGCATCTCTGCAGGCAGCCTGTGAGGATTGGGGGGGACTCCATCTGGGACCCTCTCTGGCTAAACACATGGTACTGCCGTATTCTCCTGCAGCAGATCTTGTTGGTTTAGGGACCAGCAAGATGGTCTCTTCCCTGAATGTCAACAGAAAGCAAGCCCCATGCCCCCTCTACTGTATCTTGGGTTTCTATCATTCGCACTCTCTCAAGCCAAGGGGCCAAGACTAAGAGACTCTGGGTCCTTCCTCACTGGTCTAATCAGTGCTTTAACACTAGGCCTGTTTCCTCCAAATGTCTCTTTTCTCTCCACAGCCACCCCTCCTCCACCAGCCCCATCCTTCTTGAAAGGGCTTTTCTCCTTCCAGGATTTTAGGCACTTTCCCCTCCCCCCTCCCCCTTTCCCCCCTCCCTCTCTCCTCCCACACTCCCCTCGTGGGTTATTATAGAAACTCTGGTCCTCTAACTTCGGGTCCTTGAAATCCACCAGTCCTTTTTTCCTTCAGCAAAGGTTGGCTCTCACAAACGAAAGCCGGGGCTTTCACAACTTTAGTGTCTGAAACAGGAAGGAAGAAATATTGTCCTTCCTACAAAGCTGGGTTCTGCCCTTCTCTAAAAGAAAGATTACTTCAGCTCCAATGCATGGAGGATCGCAAAGCTGCAAGAATTGGGGGGGAGTAAAGATTACCTGGGGTTACACTTTAAAATAATATTTTACTTCATATGCATTAAGACCCAGTTCAAATTCCATCTTCACTAATCACACAGATTAAAAGTGATTTCTACCACCTCTAAACTCCTATAGTGTGTAGCCCTCATACAGGGCCTGGAGAGCCTCGCCTGCAGCCATTTCTCTCATCTCTCCAAAGAAGACTGTAATCCTATTATCCTTCATCCTGCCTGATGCAGTCAGTTTAATTAGGAGTTACAGAGCAGTAAGCATCGTCTCCTTCCTGATAGACAGCCTCCTGGCATCTCCCTGGGGGTAATCCTGTGTCTCACCTGGTGGTATAATATGCAGGTGATGGTGATAAAGCCAACCGGAAACCTTAGAGGTGAGTCTGTGACTGGCCCAAGTCTTGCCTTTCACACTTGCTCCGCTTTTTGGACTTTAGATGTTTTAAAGTTCAGAGCCACAGCCGTGCCTCACTGTCAGCCGGCCTTATGAACTTGATTTGTGGACACTGAGTAGAATTACTGAAAGGAAAAGATTTATTGAGAAAAGTGGACGCCTAATCAATGCAGTCTTCCGATGTCCTCAAATTTGAAATTTGGAAAAACGATTGAATGAAAGAATGTATCACACTGGTCACAAATGTATGTAGTCCTTTCTCCACAAGATTTAATAATGTTTAATATAGACAGTATAAGTAAAATGTTGGTTAAAATACTTTTTTAATTAAAAAAAAATTCCTGCACCTGGTCAAAAGAAATCGAGCAACACTAAAAATTACATGCAAAAGGCCAATGTCTACCTCATCCTAAATTCCTTTCTAGTTTCTCCTCCAGAGGAACTACTGTTAACGGCTTTTTTTTAATCCTTCCAGAAAATTCTTGTGCATATACAAGGTGCATTTATGTGGGTACATAATATGCATATCTATATAGCCCCCTCTTCCCCCCATAAAAGTAAGCATACTTTATACACTGTTAGGAACCTTGCTTTATCCACTTAAAAATGAGCCGTGCATATACCTCTATGTCTATGTACAGCTTTTATTCTTTTTAATGGGTGCTTACGATTGCATTATTTGAATGTTTCATACTTTATTTGACCAATTCTCTATGGAAGAGAATTGGTTAATATAATTGACCTAATGTCTAGGTCAATTAGGTCAATTATATTAACGAGAATTTCTATCATCAAATTTCCTAGGCAAGGCTCATGCTGAGAAGTCAAGGTCTCAGGTTATGCTAAATTTCAGTTGGCTAATCCTTCACACACTTCAACTCTGCAAGACCCTTGGTGGCAGGGGGTGTCACTGGTCCTTCTCTGCACAGAAGGAAAACATGGTGGAAGTGTAGCTTTTTCCAGGCTAATGAGAAACACAGAGGCTCTCAAGGCCTATACGGAGCCTTGTTTTGTCTATGTTCCAGTGCTGACTTCATTGGGTTTTAACACCAGGTCTCTTCTGACCCAGCCCTTGCACTTGTCCTGGCTGGTTGGTTCAGTGTGACCTGCCACCTGTCCTCAGACTATCCTGATTCTCTGCTCACTGCCGAAGCCTATCTTCTCGATCCATTTTGTGTGTTTCACATTTTTGCATCCACAAGTCTGATCTCTAGGAGCTGACTGCTCCTGTCTACTCTAGGCTTCTGGGATCCCCCCATTGCCCCCTCCCCTTGGTTGGTCTCTGACTCTCAGACAGCTCCTTCCTCTCAGCCCCTCTTGTTGGCTCCCCCTGCGCTTCCAGCCTGTAGTGTTAGAATGCCCCCAGGCCCTGAAATGAACAATACCTGCTTCTCTATCCACACTCTGACCTGGGTGATTGTGCCAATCCCACCGTCTAACGTGGTTGAGCAAGGAAAACACCCAGGAAGCATCCTCGACTCCTCTCTTTTTCTCATATCCTGTTCACTAAGTCCCATCAACTCTACTGCTACCATTCTAGTCGAAACCACGTGTCTCCACGAGCTGGATTGGGGTGAAAATAAGGAAAAACAGCAAGAGAACAACTAGCCCAAGGAATAAAACTGTGATTAGCATGGATAATGTGAAAGCTGATGGGTTTCATGAGCTTTTGAGCTTCTAGTTTGAACAAAATCCCATTGCTAGCCTTTGTTTCAACTGGGGAGAAAAGGGCAAGTGTTGAAGTGACCATGCAGGGTACATCCAGTCATTGCCTGTTGCTGCCTCCTTCAGTCCCAAGAAGGCGCAGGTCAAGAGGAGTACGAGGCAGGTCTAAGACTGCACTATCCAATATGGTAGCTACTACCACCTGTGGGTACGGAGCACTTGCAATGTGGCCAGTGCCAATGGACATGTGCTGTAAGTGTAAAATACAGCCACATTTGAAAGACTTGGGACAACAAGAAAAAAAAAGCATGTGAAATATTTTATTAATAATTTTTAGGTTGATTATATGTTGAAATAAAAATTGGGGATATATTAGGTTAGTATATTATTACTATTCAATCAAAATTAATTTCACCTGTTTCATCTTTTTAAAATTTGGCTATTAGAAAATGTAAATTACGTAAGTGGCTTGCATTGTATTTCCATTGGACAGCAGTGGTCTGGAAAGTCTGATGACTGGGGTTTTGAGAATCCAACAGAGTTTTTACATTTTAATGATATCCTGTCCCCGTGAAGACTAATTCCTGAGAAGTTTCCATTGTTCAAGAAATGTTCCAGTAATTGAACTGTATTAAAATAGTCTTCAGAGTCCAGAGCCCTGATGGAGGCACATCTTTGTCCTCTAAGCATGAATTTAATTTCTAGAAAGCTTTCACTCATTTATTCAGCAAGCATCCATGGAGTGCTTACTATGTGCTGACACATGCAGACAGTGATGCATGTAGAGGTGAAAATGAAAATCTCCTGACCTCAAGGAGTTTATTACATTGGAGAAATAGATCCATAAATAAACATCCAAAAGAATGATTTTAATGGAAAGGGGTACAAAGTTGAGGAACTGGGAGCATCTTGTATGAGATCCTTAGCGGGCTGGAATGGCAACCAGCAATGACTGCCTCTGTACCTGCTCATTCTCCTTAGAGAAGTATAGCGATGATATCCAAGTGTCCTCTCATCTAGGCCACCGTAATCTGTCCTATTGGACAGTTAGGACATTTCTCTTATCCCAAAACCCAGTGTGTTCACAGAGGAATTCTACATGGAAGCCTATTGTGTACCTCATAATCGGTTCTATTTAAATGAAAATGTTTTGAAAAAACAATCACTTTGGTGGTTAAGACAGACCAGGAAATCCGTAGGAGACACACCTATAAGGGAGGGCTCGGATCAGTTGGGGAAGGGTGAGCAGGACCAGGCTTCACGGCCCCGAATTACAGACTCGTCTGATTGATGTATGGTCGCACACAAACATTTTCTCACACTGGTAAATGGTGACAACGTCGTACAGAGAGTGACTGGTCAACTCCAGTGCAAACCATTAACCACATTAGAGAAAATAGCTCTGGAGAGGTATCGCTCCACAGTTTTTAACTTCAAAAGATGTCACGAGAAGAGCCACAAATTATTATTGCTGACAATTTGTACAATTTGTCCCTGGTGAAATGTGTGTGTCCCTACACTGCACCATTTTACATAACAATATGAAATATTAAAAGGGAAAAACGTTTTGTAATAAACAGCAGTTTTGCTGATTGCAGCTGATTATGTTAAGCGGCTTGTACTGTGGGTGTCAGAGGAGACTTAATAGCTCCTATAACTAATCTCCACAGCTGACCTCTCCCCTCCACTGATGAAGCCTATTCAAAAACCTGCTGCCCTTTCTCATTTTCAGATCTTATATTTCTGAACTGTTTTGATCATGCATATATCTGCTAAAGCTGTGTTCATGATTCGTGTGTGTGTGTGTTTTAAAAAATATATAATGCATGAAGAAAGATTCCTACCAGCGCTGTCTCATCCATTATTAAAAACAAAACAAAACAAAACTACACAAACACTAAAAACATGCATATTTGCAACATTCTTATCAGATACCAAAATGTCATTAATTACAGGTAAAGGCCATTCCCCAGTCTGAGAGAACCTCTGTGAAGGAATACGGTGCTGAAATTTTTTCCTCCAACTTTAAAATAAAGGGCAAGGATGTCTTCCTGGGGAAGAATGTTGTCTTGGTCATTTCATCACCCTCGATGGCTGGTAATTAGAAGCAAAGTGCTATTCAATCATAAAGCTATTTCATTTTTCTGATAAAAGTTTTTTATTTAAATGGGATTTCATAGAGCACATTTCAGAGTACGGAGAACTCCTCCATCAGTAAGTACAGATAAATATGTAAGTGCATACGTGTGTCTCTAATTCACAGTTTGCTCTTCCTCTTTTCCCCACATTCAGAGATGTTTACAAAACCACAGGGGAAATGTAGAGGAGGTGGGAAAAGCAGAGCTTTGAAAGAGAGAGAAGATCTTTCTACCCCAGATTATGCAAATGAAGCCATCCCAGGGGAATAAAATAAAGACAAAAGAGGGAGGGGGAAATTGACAGTCCAAAAAGTAAAGTGTATGAACGCAATTTGCTAGGGAAAGGGTTGGACTCAGTACAACAAGGTCACAAAAAGGTACAGCTTTCCATGAGGCAAATACTGGCTGAAGCCGGCTGATAAATATTTCCTGTAGGATTTGAAGCAGGTTGCCACCAGCAAAATGAAAATCCCTAGGGGGCAGTACATAATTAACAATTTGAAGATGTGGCCGTGTGTCCTGTCTCAAAGGGAGCCGGGCAAACCTGCCCCAAAAAACACAAAACCCTAGTTCCCCTGTAATCTCAGGATTCCCGTATAAACGAACATAGGCTTTTCCCCAGAGGCTGGGAAAGCTCCTTTACTCTTGGCTGGCAAATGTTTCCTGACTAATGGTGTCATTTTCCTGTGATTTTATATCAGCATCACCAAACCTGTTCCTCTAGTCTGTGGGAAAGACTCAGCTTGTTTAGAAAAGCAAAGGAATCTTTTTTTTTTTCTCTAGTAACAAAGAAACGAATAAAATCAGGACGCCGAGGACCAAGCCATTGAGAAGGGGCGCCTGTCTGAGTGTTTAAAGACTTATAAACAGTGACTTTTTCTTAAACAATCGACCTGCGATTAAATTGGACCCATGAATGGAAACAAAAGCTCAGAAGACAGTCAACAGCACCAGGAAAGAAGTCATAAAGAGGTTTTGGTGTGGTTTAAAAATTTCTTTGGTTTGTTTCATGACGGGTTGGATTTTGGAGGGAGGAAGAGGTTAATTAATTGCCAGAGAGAAAGGATAGACAAAGAAACACTAAACTTTTAATCTCGGGGTGGCACTGGCATCCATTGACGAGAAATCAGCAGTGTTTTCCGAGAGACTACATCCAGGGCAGCGGCAGTTTTGTGTTTGCTCTGCTCCTGAGATTTAGAAGCATTCTGGACCACTGCTCTGAGCCCCAGGTTTTGGGAAGGGAGATCTGGGCGACGTTCCCAACTCTGACACGAAAACCCATGTGTTCCCTGGGAAGTTTCTGAGCTTCTCTGTGTCTCGGTTGCTTCAACTGCAAACTGAGTTCAGATCACTTGCCACCTGCCTACCTAATCAGAATATTGTGAGGGTTAATGAGATTGCGCTTGCAAAGTGATTGCCTCATCATATAACTCCAAAGTATTATTATTCATCATAAAGACACAGCTGCAATATTGTATATTGTTACATACCAGACGCTATGCTTCTATTTTTAGCAACTTTGAAATGAGGGTGTCTTAGAATTATACAGTGGAAGGGTCCTCGCCATCTTACCTGCCCCAGACTCTATTCTGGGGCAGGTGAAGGTCTAACCACCCAAGAGGGCTGGCTATTTATATCTAGTCTCATCTTTACATCTAAAGGCAGAAACTCTTCCGTTCTCCCTCAGAGGAAATTCCAATGTTATCATCCTGCTGGTTAAGAGTTATTGCTTAAGTCTGAATTCTCCCTTGTGTTTTAACTACAATCAACTTTTTCTCTGATTAATATGTGCATTGGTCTCCCTCACTTAGTGCTCTTGGTGGGCAGAAACCATGTCCTATTTGTATTCTTGGATTCCGTGGTCCTAGCCCTCTGGAGGATCAGGCTGGAGGATAACATAAATCCAGGGGTTCTGGGCTAAAGGGATGGTGTGACTATGCTGGGTGGGTGTGCCCAAACTTAAAAAGCAAGTTGCACTTGAACCTTCTTTTCCTAGGCATTTCAAAAAGCTCTATTGGTTGCTTCCAGGTGTTTAATGCTCTTTGATGCAGAGATTAATGAATGATTCAATCAAATTTCCCTAGTTATCCGTGCTATCTGGTCTATAATTACTATATTAATTCATCTCCACCTCCCAGCCCCCATCTGTTTAAAGATGAGCACAACATTTGCTCATATTTCCACTCAGAAGGAACTTTTGTCCTCCATAGTCTTAAAAAAAAAAAATCTGGGCGCTCAAAGACTATCTGCTTGTCATTAGAGCTGGCTCTCTTGCATCCAGCCAGTGTTTACAGATTCTCAGGAAACTTTTTAGGCCCCTGGTCTCATCCGGTTTCAATTTTTCTAATACAGCTGAGTCTTCATTGGTCTACAGTTCACACCTGCTATTTTTAAAACGTTAGACCCAAGAGACTAATGACCACCTCTGCCTTTCATGGTCCTCTCCAACATTCCTTCCCCTGGTGGAGAACGGCTTAGGCCTCCCCTCCAACAGCTCTTGGTCGTGGCCTGGCTCTGCTGCTATGGAAGCAGTTTCTGTAATATTTGGACCCCAAGCAAGAGGCCTGGGGAGCTGGGCAAAGGATTTGGGCTCAGAATGTTATGGCCTGGGTTTGGTGGGTGTCTTGGTTTGTTTTGGTACCTTCTGCATTCCTTGCTGGTTTCATACTCCTTTCAGGTATAGTAGTCCTCATTTCCATTCTTACACACTTGTGCTATTTCTTTATAAACATCTTGAGTGATCTGGCCTAATTTCTTCTAGTTTTTAAAGCTTTTTCATTTTCCCTTCAGCTCTTGATGAAGTCCTGAGATTACCCAATTTGTCTGGTCTCTACAACTGCTATGGTTTTTTAGAACCTGCCTAACTATTTGAATGGCAGTGCTGGATTACTTGGTGTGATAGTAAATTTTATGTGTCAACTTGGCTGGGCCATGTTGCCCAGATATTTGGTCAAACACTAGTCTACATGTTGCTGTGAAGGTATTCTTTTTTTTTTAATTAATTAATTAATTATTTTATTATTTTTTTTGGCTGTGTTGGGTCTTCGTTTCTGTGCGAGGGCTTTCTCTAGTTGTGGCGAGCGGGGGCCACTCTTCATTGTGGTGCGCGGGCCTCTCACTGTCGCGGCCTCTCTTGTTGCGGAGCACAAGCTCCAGACGTGCAGGCTCAGTAGTTGTGGCTCACGGGCCTAGTTGCTGTGAGGCATTTGGGATCTTCCCAGACCAGGGCTCGAACCCGTGTCCCCTGCATTGGCAGGCAGATTCTCAACCACTGCGCCACCAGGGAAGCCCCACTGTGAAGGTATTCTTTAAGATGTGATTAACATTTAAATCAGTAGACTTTGAATAAGGCAGATTATCCTCCGTAATGTGGGTGGGCCTCATCCAATCAGTTGAAGGCCTTCAAAGAAAAGTCTGAGGTCTCCCAGGAGAAGGGCATTCTGCTTCCAGATTGCCTTGAACTTGAGCTGCAACATCAACTCTTCCCTGGGTCTCCAGCCTGCCCTGAAGATTTCAGACTTGCTAGGCCCCCATAATCACATGAGCCAGTGCCTTAAACTGTCTCTCTCTCTGAGGCTAGGAGATATACATACATACATGTACACACTGTTTTGTTTCTCTGGAGAACCCTGATTAATACACATGGTATCTGAAACTCCCACTTCAGTGAACCTTTCCTAGCCTGAGTATGCTAATTTTTTTCTTCTATATCATCAAGACCTATTTTTTAAAGCTATTTTGGATTTTTCCTCCTTTTTCTAAGGATCTTGAAAATGATCAATCACCTTGTCATTGTTTCTTCCAAGGATCCAGAATTATGGAGATAATCATCACGATCCACTTATATTTGTGTAGTGCTTCACATTTACAAAAAGCATTTAATCTCACAAAACCATGAGGTAGGTAAGGTAGGTATTACTACAGGTGAAGAAAATAGGGTTTGGGCATCGTAAGTAACTCACCCAAGTTCACATTGATAATAAGTGGTAGGATTAAAAACAAAACTTATGATCTGGCTCTCTTTTGATAAGATGTAAACACGTAATTAGTAATTCCCAAGTCCTAAGATTCCAGCTCTTCCACAGGCCTCATCGTGGATCAGCCTGCAGTGATCTACCAGCGGCCATCCCTTCTCTTAGGCTAAAGCTTTTCCAGGTCTGAGTTTTGCTTGAAAACTAGAGTCTGATGAATACTGTCAGGTCTCCCGTCCTGACATCCTAGCTCACTATCCAGTCTCTCCCCGAGGCTGGAGTGGAGGGAGGCCATGCTTGACGAGCCGTAGGCTAAGGAGCTTGAGCTCTATCTTGGGAGGTGAATGGGTATCACTGAGAGCTTGCACCGGTCTCTCATCGCTCAGTTTTCTAACTTCTGTGATCCCAAGGGAAGGTCTACAAATACTGTTCTTTGTTTATACATTCCTCCAATTTTCATCCCAATATTTCAGGAAAAAATAAGGTTGTTCGCTGCTTTCCTTCCTTAAGTCTTTACAAATGTTTAGGGAATTTAGCTTGGAATTGCCGAATCTGGGTCAGAGGCTGGTTTGAGTTATTTCCTGATTTCCTGGAGCTGAGTCCTGTGACTGTGTCCTTGGCCTGCCAGCCAGGCTGAGCGAAGGCGTGGGGCAGGCATAGGCGACATGCGTCCCTCCTGAGGGTCTGGGGGGCTTGGAAAAGCTTGTCTTCGTAAAGTCTAGGGCTGCGTGGGGGCAGAAAGAGTGCCAACAGGTCATATCACTGCCTTCATTCATAACCCTCCAGACCTGCAAAACCCACCAAAGTTCTGAAAACCACCTCCTTCTGGCTCCGTAAACCTCATTTTCTGCACAGCAAAGCAAAAGTAAACAATTTTGTTCTTCACCGCTCCCTTCTTTTCTATGCAAAGTTAGCCTGGAGAGGAAACCTTTCCTCCCATGGCCGAAGATTCCGACGTCACACCACTAGAGGGGCCACGAGTTCCTGAGTTGCCGGCTCCTTTGCTGAGGCTACTCCATTCACGCCGGCATCAGTGCCTGAGGGACATGGGAACAAGCGGAGATGGATTTAAAATGACTGTCAGACTGTTTTAATAATATTAATATTGTGAAGTAGGAATAATAACAAGAGAAATAGCAGCTACTAACTGAACGCTTGCTTAGCACTAGGCACAGTACTGAACCTTTGACATGCATTATTTCATCAGGGAGATATTATTCCATTTTCCAGATCAAGCACAGAAAGGTTAAGTAACGGCCTAAGGACCCACAGCTGTTCGTGGCTGGAGAGAGAGCTCTCAGCCTACTTAAAGGCCCCTGGCCTCTACCAGGAGCTGCAGCTGCTGAACGATGAACGCCACTGGGGTGAACCCAGAGAATGAAGCCATTGTGCCCGTGGGCTTGTTCTAGTTAGGTCTTTTCTAGAATAGCAGCGGCTCTAGGTCAGGGGTTCTAGGCACTCAGTATGTCCAAGGTCACCCCAGAGTGGGCCCAAAGTTCCTGAGCCCTGAGGTTTTCTTGTTCTGATCTCTGGGCTTCCCAGGCCACAGAATGTCTTTGAAACTCATGGCTGCAGAGCTCTGCCAAGTTCGCCTCAGCAACGCTCTCAGACGGTGTTTCCCACATCCTCTTTACCCTGGTCATGTACATCTAGGGCTGATTAAGGGTGAGAGTGTATGAGGGATGGGGGGAGAAACAGCCAGGCCAGGTAAGGAATTGCTTCTTAATCGCCTTTCCCTTCTTTTCTGTTGACCTCTCTCATTGCCCTTAACTCTGGTGCAACAAAATGTCCAGGACCCACCAACCTAGACCTCTTGGGAGACTGGTCAGCTCTGAATGGCTAGCACAGGGGCCATTCCAGATTGCAGGGCAAATAAACACTACCCAGGCATCAACGCACAGCCAGCAAGTGTGCCCTCCTTGGGCACAATCAAATGCAATCTGTGACGTGAGGTGGGAAGATGTACAATTAGGTGAGGTCTGCTCCCGCACCCTTAGTGCTACTGTTGCAGTGACACTTGGGTGGGTTGGGGGAGGGATGCAATGCTAATCTCAGAACCAAAGCAATTGGTGCTGCACCCTGAACCCAGCTCACTCTCCACCAAGCACCCAATTCAAAGTGCTCCCCGGCCAGGGCTTTATAGGCGAATCCCTGCCCAGAGGTACTGGTAAAAGGGGAGGGAAAACTGGTAAAAGGGGAGGGGAAAATGGGAGAACTAGAGCCATAGGGATCTGAAGGAAACCAGAGGCTTGCTCAGGAACCAGGTGATTCATCGCTGGAACATCAGCCTTTGCTCTGCTCTTGAGAGTCCTGTAGGCACTGATGGAGCCACTGATGGGTCAAGTGAGGGACACAATGAAAGGAAAATGAGCACAGGACAGACACGGCTCTCCGCTCTTTCAGCTGGAGTGTCTGCATCTCTCAGAGCTCTCTACTGTGGCAGGAGGTGTGCTAGGCCTTCTGTCTAGGTCAAGGGGTTGTTGAACACACATTTTATCTCCTCTTGCAAATATGACTACTGTGAGAGGGAACCCTTGTGTCTGCGATTTTTAGGTTTAAAATCCAAGTGAGTCATTATATTTATTAGATCCTTAGATTGCGTTGGCTTTGGGAAATGCATTTTAAAATTTCAAGATGAGTATTGGAGTGGTTTCTGGGGGAATTATCCTTTTTGCCTATGTTGTATGAAGATTTTCTACTCTTCAGAGCCTACATTCAGAGCTCAGTGTGGAGAACCAGCCAACATACGCCCCGTCCACAACCCATCCCACCCCATCCAGGGAGTTTTCCTGTGGAATAGCAAAGTGCCCAAAGCCAAGTTGCAGGCAAGGTGGGACTGTGAAACCAGGGAAATCGGAGGTTACCACTTGCCCCAACGCTTGCGGTACCAGTGTGATTTGGCTCCAGGGAGTGCCAGCATGGCCAAGAAGTCACCACAGCATATTTCCCACAAGTCACGAATAATGCCACCTTTTTAAGGGCTGTTTGAAAGACTTCCAAAAAATGTAGCCCCTTCCATTTCCAGTAGGAGGATGTTCCCATAAGAAACTTAAGAATTTAGCTGATAAAACAGCTAGAGAAAATACATTAAGTAAAATCATTCTTTTTATTCCTTTGCAGATGTACAATTCAAAGTCAGGGTTTCCCCAAATGTGGTCTGTGGGTCACCTGCAGCAGAATCACCTGGGATTCTTCTGGGTCTCACTCCAGTTGGAAAGCAGAACCTTGGAGGTGAGTCTGGAGTATGGCAGGTAATAGCTCCCTCAGATGATCCTGGGGTATCGCAAAGGCTGAGGACCCCCAGGAGGAAGTAATCACCTCACAGCCTCACCAAACCTGCCACCGGGTTGATGTCATTTTCTTCCTGACTTGACATAGATAAAGTTAGAGTCACTCATCTTAGTTAATTCCATTCATCAAACATTTATTGTGCAACATCGATGTGCTGTCAGGGATACAAGGATGAGCAGGGCCCAGTTCTTGTCCTCACTCATCTTGTAATGGAGTCAGAAGGATCAGACAAATGCACAAATAGATACAAGGCAAGGCGGAAAATGGTGCCATCTTCCCAGGAGACAGCTCTACCAAGTACCAGCAGTTCAGAGGAGAGAGTGGCCATGTCCTGCAGGGAGAACTAGGAAAGCCAGGGTTTTTGAGATGGGCCGTGAGTGATGGGTAGAATTTCACAAGTGGAGATGTTGGGTGTGTTGGGATTCTGGGAAGCAGGAACAATGTGAGGAAAGGTGGAGGGGTGGGATGCTCAGGGACCACCAGTGAGTGGGTTTGACCTAGAAAGCTAGTTTAGAACCATTTCATGACTGTCTGGAATCCTGGGTAGAGAAATTTTTTTATTGAAATAAATCACATGTTATAGAATTCGTCCTTTTAAAGTGTGCAATTCAGGGGTTTTAGTATATTCACAGAGTTGTGCAACCATGAACATTATCTAATTTCAGAACATTTTCATCACCCCAAAAAGAGCTCCCACACCTACTAGCAGCCACTCCCCATCCTCCCCTCCTCCAGCTCCTGGCAGCCACTAATCTACTTTCCGTCTGTATGGACTGGGCAGATGAATTTGTATGTAATTAAATAGAGAGTAGGGAGCTACTAATTATTTTAATTGAGGTACAATTTGCATACAGTGAAATGCACAGATCTTAAGTGTACAATTCAGTGAGTTCTGACAAATGTATATACTTATCTTACTAATTCCTCCAAATACAGATGTTTTCATCACCCTAGAAAGTTCTCTGCTGTCCCTTCTAGCTAAGCCCCACTCCATAAGCAACCATGGTACTGATTTCTATCATCATAACTTAGTTTTGTGTTTTCTTAAACTTCATGTAAATGGAACCACACAGTATGGACACTCTTCTGTGTCTTGCTTCTTCTGCTCAAAATAATATTTTGAAATTCGTTCCTGTCGTTGGTGTGTCAGTAGTTCATTCTTTTTTATTGCTAAAAATCATGACTATACCACATTTTGTTTATCCATGCTTCTGTCGACAGACATATGAGTTGTATCCAGTTTATAAACAACTGTGAACAAATTGTTCATAAAAAAAAGAGGAAAAAAGTTTCTCTTTGGAGGGATATATGCTTTCATTTTTTGGTGGGGAGGGTAAATACCTAGGAGTGGGATTGTAGATTAGGGAGCTAACGATTTTTTTAGAGCAAGAATGTGATCCCACCAGAATTGAACTTTAAGAAAATAAACGCAGCAGCAGCAGGGAGGAAGAATTAGGGGTGGAAGTTAGGAAAAGCAGAATGGATGACATCCTTCATTATGGGAGTCAGAATATAGAGCACCTTGGAGAATGAATGGGTATGTGTGGATGGTGGAAACAGAAGTTTTAATGACTATTCCTCGGGTATTTACCCTCCAAGGCATCCTTAGGGTCCAGGCAGTCCGACTGGCAGAATGATACACTTATTCTTGTTTGCGAGAAAGATAAAGGTTTTGGTTTCAGACAAGGAGATAGATCACTGTCCCCAAAAGCCCATTTCCCTGATAATCCAAGTGCCTGGCTTGGAGTATCAGTTGAATGAATGAACTGCTAGCAATCATTTGTTACTTGGGAAGAAGGAAAGGGCATCGGGGAGAGTGGGTGGGCTGAGGCAGAAGCTCACACACCAGAAATTAGCCCACTTGCTGGACTGGTTGATTAGATTAGTTACTTGGGTAATGAGGTGGAGAATTTTATTCACCAGAAATTCTCCTCCAGAATTGCTCCCAAGAAAATCAGTCAGAGCATGCCCTGTGATTCTTCCTCCCTTCCCCCACTCCCTGGGGAATCTCATGGAACTCCCAGACATGTTTATTCAAAGAGGATATTTATGGGCACTAGAGGCGCAGTAAGCCTGTTGAATTAGAATTTAGGAAATGTGGGTGGTTTTTTTTTCCAGATGCTATACTGATTGTGAACAACGTTTTTTTTTTTCTTTTAACATTTATTTACTTGGCTGCATGGGGTCTTAGTTGTGGCATGCAGGATCTTTAGTTGAGGCATGTGGGATCTATTTCCCTGACCAGGGATCGAACCCTAGCCCCCTGCATTGGGAGTGTGGAGTCTTAGCCACTGGACCACCAGGGAAGTCCCTGATTGTGAACAATGTTAACGACCTATTTCTTAGTTTCCTTATCTGTAAAATGGGAATAATAATAACATCTGTTTCATTTCCCTTGTAAATAAGCAAATTATAAAAATCAAAAGAGACCATAAATGCTAAAATACTTTGAAAAAGGTATGGTCCCCATTTCCAACCAAATAACCAAACAGCCTACAAAAGTTCTCAGCTCAGCTTTCAAGGTTTCCTGGGCCCCAGTGATGTAAATTGCTTCTAGTTTATTCTCCCGCTACTCCAGCCGTGGCCGGCACAGGTCCTATGCTCGCCCACAGCCAGGCTCTGCACTTGCCTCTGCTTGATTGTCCTCTTCCCCGTCCTGGTCCCATGAAATCCTTCCCGAGGTCTGTCACTCACACTAACTCCTTCATAGAGTCTCCTATGACACCCTCTTATTCTGCTTGGGTGCCCCAGATTACAGCAGAAGTCACCCGTCCTGGAGATTTCAGTAAAACTGACTCAAGCCAATCCCGTGGGAAGTGCCACGTCCTCCCGTCCATCTGCAACTTCCTCACGAATTACAGACTCCTGGACACCCCTGGCTCCAAGTTCCTGCTCTCCCTGAATTATAAAATTCTCTGTCTCACCTTCTGTGGCTCTCTCCTCTCCCAGCAGATATGGGACTCACCTCACCCTCCTTTTTTATAATTCCCAACACACAAAGCACTCAGAGGAGGAGGCATTTGGTGTCATGTTTACTACGGAGTTGAGACAAAAGGGGGAGGTTTATATGCCCGCAAACTCTACGCTATAATAATAAATCTTACACAGCCTTACTCTTAAAAGTTCTTTGGTTACCCTGCTGTAAGAATATCTCATGGGCTACTTTCCTCCACAGGGAAAGCCCCTGCCATTTGGCCTGCCCCCTCTCTCCCTCTTTCTTCCCCATTCCCTCTCTTCTTGATTCTCCTTTCCTCACCCCCAAATTCCTTTAGCCAGTACTTTGTCTCCTTCTAAACTTCAGCTTTAGGGCCTCACCTTCACCCCTGGAAGAGCATATCAGACTTTTTTCTAAAGAGAATTTCCTCTTTAAATATATTTGCCACCTCATAAAATATTTTTTTCTCCCTGTTACGTTAACTAAAGCTATTTGTGATTATGTCTTACAGCCCCTGCTGGGTTATATGCTCCTTCATGGCATTGTTTATTTCTGATCCATATTTAAAAAAATTTCTCCAGAGTGTAAACCCAATGCTCTGCAGGCAGTAGACCCTCAAGTGTTGAATGAATGAGGGAGGGAGTGACTGACTGACTGAATGAATGCTGGTATCTTCTATGTAACTCCAGAAAAAGCAGAGTGAAGGAACAGAAGCATTAGGTTTCCATGTTGGGGTATTAATATGTTTCAGTCACCACCAGAAGAGAGACACACGGGGTACAGAGAGTCCCTCTGGGTGGAGCTCATCTTGACCCTGGTGAGCAGGTGAACGCTGGGCTGGGGTCCCTGCAGGCTTTGTGCTGTCCCTGTTCCCTGGGGAATGAGTATGCAGCCCTGATTCTTTTCAGAGATGCTGCTGACCTCCGGTTGAATGGTAACAATTTATGACCATTACCAATGAGAACTAGAACTGCTCCTGTGACCCACCGGATTTGTCCTCTCCGTCCCATTTGTAACCCTTCAGATCAGATTTCCTTCAGTGAAATCAGAGTTGTCACAAGGAGTACAAATTCAGGGCAGAATCACAAAAGCCCTTATACCTACTGATTGGAAACATGAAACGTGTATTTTACTATATATTAAAAAAACACCTCTGCCATTCATCCTATAAAAAAGGGAGAAAGAGAAAGAAGTCTATGGCTTGAACATCAGTGAAAGAGACTATACAACAAAGAATGTGCCTTTGAAATTGTTGTTGAATTCTGCCGTTCTTTAGATCCTGAAAGTAAAAAACTGTTTGTAGAACTTTATAGTTCACTACAGAGTTCATTCAAGAGGTGCATGATCTTACTAAATCTTCACCATAAGCCTATACGGGAAGAATCATCACTATTCCCATTCTAAAGATGAGGGACCTGAGACCAACAGAGGCCAGTTTTCTCAATGTCACATACCTAGCGGGTGGCAGAGCTGCAACCGGAAGCCTGTCTTCTGGCTCCAAATCTTATTTGCTTTCCATTATGCCGTGCCACCTTGCCTGCAAGATAACTGTCCAGACCTGTCCACACACTGCACATCAGAGTTCTGGGACCTAAAAACCTAAAAGGATCACACTACCTTAAGAAAATATGTAAAATCATTGGCTTAACGAGTGATGCAAATGGGCTTAGTTACCAGCGATATAGTTATATTCCTAAGAGTAAGTCACTGTATCATTTTGCTCTGCTGTATCCCAGTTTTGACCCATTACTTAGAATGAGTAAATCTGGAGTATGTAGCACCTGGTCCAAGGGTTTCAGGAAGCTGCAAGAGAAAAAAAATAGGTGTATGCTTTCTCTCCTGCTCTGTGAACTTCTTCCCTGGCTCACTTTGTTGTAATGGTCAGCAGAGAATATGGTTAACATTCTGTGTTTTGGAGTCTGGCTGGCGTGGGTGTGTGTCCTGAATCTAGAATCAACTCTGGGCAAGTTACTAACTTCTCCAAGCTTTAGTTTCCTTTTCCTCATCTGCAAAATGGGAACACATCAGTTGGGTTCTTTGGTTGCAAGCGACAGAAACAGACTCACTTATGCCAAAAAGGGAAATTGACTAAATAATCTTAGTTCTCTTGCAGAATCAAAGGGAAAGTTGAGGGATCAGGCCTTGCAAAGAATAGAAACTCCATAGGTCTGAATGGCAGAAGAAACAGACATTCTTGTCAGCACTCTGATACTAGAATGACTCCACCCTAGCCATTTTCCATGCTGGTGTCATTCAGGGCAGGCTTGAGTCATGTGGCCACACCTGGGTAGAGAGGAGGGGTGGGGACCTTGACTGACAGTTCCTCCAGAACCGTATGGAATGGAGCAGGGCAAGTTACTCCAAGAAAAATTGGAGTGCTGTTTGGAAAAAAGGAGAAGGCAAAATCAAGATTTACTACAGGGGGCTTCCCTGGTGGCGCAGTGGTTGGGGGTCTGCCTGCTAATGCGGGGGACACAGGTTCGGGCCCTGGTCTGGGAAGATCCCACATGCCGCGGAGCGACTAAGCCCGTGAGCCACAATCGCTGAGCCTGCGCGTCTGGAGCCTGTGCTCCGCAAAAAGAGAGGCCGCGGTAGAGAGAGGCCCGCGCACCGCGATGCAAGAGTGGCCCCCGCTTGCCACAACTAGAGAAAGCCCTCGCACAGAAACGAAGACCCAACACAGCCAAAAATAAAAAAAAAAAAAAAAAAAAAAAAATTTACTACAGGAATAAAAAAATAGTACTTCATAGGGGCTTTTTTAGGATTAAAAGATACAATAAATTTAAAATGCTTAGCACAATATCTGGCACAGTAGGTTCTTGATGAATATTTGTTGTTGTTGGAATGGAACAGAAGTGAGTTGAGAAGGAATATGAATAATCCAAGGAGAAAAATAAATCAAAAGAGAAAAGGATTCAACAAGTGGCTTGGCAGGGCAAAGTAGAGACCTCCTTCTCCCCCGATACCATGACGACCCCTAAAATACCATGAAATCTGTGATGAATGCCTTTAATTATTGGAACATTGTATTTTGTATAAAGAATGCTAAGTACAGAGGCACCAGTAAATTCAAACAACCAGAGACTATTTCACTGACTAAACTGAATAACAGATACATAGACACATCTATGTAGAAAGCAAATGGCAATAAAAGTGAAGTATAGATAATTCATTTTCAAAAAATTCAGTTTTAACCATCTAAGGAAGAGAATGAGTATTTTATAATTATTATGATGGAATCATTTAAAACTTACAGTAACATGATTTTCACTTATTCCTCTGTAACATGAATGAAATGTATTGGCAATTAACAATTATACTCTGATATTTCTGCATACCACACTAACTGCAATGAACATTAATATTTATGTGTTACCCACACTGTTACTGACTGGGCCAGATTTGGTCCCTAGTTTCTCATTTCTCTATTCTTAGAGACATAAATGGGAGTTGTAAGTGAGTATCTGAAGGCACATTTTCAACTGCTGTAGTTTATCATTCTTATAGTTTATATCCTGAAAGATTCATAACCGTGCCAAATCAGCCCTCACTCTGGGAATGGTCTTAAACAAGTGCCAAATGTATCTGAACAATCACTCACCTTAATGGTGAAAACGTGGCTCTATTATTTCTAAAATCACAAATTAAGATTTTGAACAAAACAATGATATCTATCAATCTATCGATCTATCAACCTATCACCATCATCATCTATCAAATCAAATGGACACAGCTTCAGAAATTTACCCTACTACTACTTGGTATGATACTGGAGAATGTAGATCTCTTATGGTTCTCAAATCTGCTTGTAATTCTAGACATTTCTCTAGAATCTTTGTACAAAAGAAGCAATGTGTCCCTTTTGTGGAGCTTCTCCAGCAAAGTACCCCATTCTGCTGCTATCAGAACTTGCCTTTTGGGATTAAGAAATGCCTGCAACATTTAAAATCATCCTAGACTTCAGAAACATATTTTGCACCCATTTCCCCCTCATTTATAAGGAAAATGATGTGGAAAAGTTTTAAAACCTCTACTTTTTTTAGAAAACAATCTTTGAATGGACCCACTGAGTGGAGAAACTCTTTTTAATTTTTTTTGAAGATGAGTATTGTTGACTTGAAATGCTTTTCATAAGTGATATCATATGACTTCCCTCTAAATTAGTAAATTGTGTCATTATATTTGGGAGAGGCAGGACCCAAAAATGTAGCTTTCAAGAGAGCCAAAAACAAAGGAAGATATGCTCATTTGTTATTTAAATTAGACTATGTATCCTTTGCACTTATATCTGAAGTGGAGAGAATTTTCAAAAGCTTATACTTGTCAGTTGCTTTCAAATGAATTTGTACTTGAATGATGATCTTTGTTGGGGTCCACAACACACTTGCTGTATGGGACATTTACATGTGCATAGTATTCTTAGAGAGACTAAGGTTTCCACAGCACCAAACTCATTGCACTGCGCCAGTGCATCTCTTAGTATTTGGGTCAGCCTCTCCCAATCAGATACCGAAAAGTAATGAGGCATCATGGGCAAAGTGGTGGCAAATTAGTGGTTTGTAGATAAATGCATGCTCATCAATACCTGAAAGTAATAACATATGAGGTAAGCAAACAGTAAATCAAACTCTTTAACGCTTTATTTAAGATTTTGCATGTATAGTTAATTTTTCTTTTGAACCAACTTTTTTCTCTTGTATAGGGAGAATAAATACATAAAATATCTCAAAATAAATAAAATATGAAATTTCATCTGTCTTTTTTTAAAAAAAGGAAAGTATCTGAGGGGATATAATATTCCCTCTGAAGAATCATGGTGTTTTCTTTAATGGAGCCTGTGCCCTAACATTTTCAGTGATCAGTACCATCTGGCCCTATTCATAGGAAGTAAACATGTTCCCTTTCTCTTTTGCAACTTTAACATTTGATTACATCTTTAGCAAAAAGGTAGCACTGAATATGTGCTCTATTGTACTACTGTTATGCGGCGATTGGTTATTCTAAGAAAAGTTTATACCAGAACAATATAAAATAGAACCAGGGCAAGAAAGGAGAATTTCGGAACTCCAACCATTGTTTCCCAAACTTGAGTTATGTTCAGACTTGTACAAAATAATTTTTAGATGATCATCAAAGTGAAAACATAAAATTTAAAAGTTCTTTCAGAATTTCTAGACCTTATAGACTTCAGCTTGTTAAAGACTGATTTAAACTATTCCAGGTGGATAGATTGATTCTTAGCATTATCCTTATTTTTTCCCCCTGGAAGCATCACAAGAATATCTAGGTAACCCATTCTGAAGTGCAAGTATTCTTACAGTCTGGAGTTGGCCTTTGAATCCTCATATTGCAATGTCTCTCCTTTGAATAAGTATAGTTTTCATCCTCTAGTTAGTAAACTATTCATGTATTCTAAGATAATAATTAGGTTTCCTCAGGTTTGTCAGGTAGTATATATCATATCCCATAATCTTTTTTAGGGTTCCATTCTTTTTATTTAAAACAAATCTCTACCTGTTTCACTGAAACTCTCTCCCTACTTTCCACTTCCCACCTTCCAAGTTGAAGACCTCTAAACTGGACACAAGTCTAACACCTGGGCCGGCAACGGTCCAGCCGACTGTGATGCAACCCACATGCAGTCTTAGAATGTTCTTTACTGCCTATTCTTTTAATGGGGAAAAGTGAGTCCACAAGACATATCTGTGAAGAATCACTAAGTGCTACATCAAAACGATCCCATTGCTCTTATCTACAAGATTGTCTCAATAGTTGTGGATGGTTCCTGGAGCCTGGATAAAGCTGTTCGTAGGGTGTTGCTGGGCAAGGCACCCCAGAACCCTGACTCATGCATTCTCTGTGATCCCATTGTCATTTTTATTTGCATAATTGGCCTTTTCTGAACAGCTTCTTCCCTTAGTCTGGTTATGAAAGGGTGCTTCATAGAAGCTAATGATTTCTCGATTCATGAAAACATGGACGCTTGGCCTTCTTCACTTGCATATTTAATGACTGACGGAGCAGAGGACTTTATATAATGAGGCAGTATTATTGCCTGAGAAACATGGATCACTTTCCTCCCTGACTCTTTGTGTAACTCTTTCACGTTGGTTGGAAATGTCATCCCCTGTTTCTTTCATATGCTCGCCCATTCTCTTCAGCTGGACATCGGTGGTCCTACCCTTCCTCACTGTGCCTGCCAGTGGGGACACGTGTCTCTGTTCCACGAGCCGTGTTCTTGCCAGTGTCCAGTCTGCATTTCTAAGTGCTGTGAGGCCGGCAACCACGCTTGCTACTCTGTGGGCCCCTGTGCCGTGCCTAACCGCCATGGAGCAGCCCCTGGGGTTTACTCTCCTCGTGCAGTGAGGCAGCATTTGAGACAAAGGACATGTTCCTAGCTGAGCTACCTAGGAAACTTTTTAACCCTTCAAGCTAGCATAACTTCAGCTTCATCACATTCTGGACTTTTTTTTTTAATTTATATTTTTGGCTGTGTTGGGTCTTCGTTTCTGTGCGAGGGCTTTCTCTAGTTGTGGCAAGTGGGGGCCACTCTTCATCGCGGTGCGCGGGCCTCTCACTGTCGCGGCCTCTCTTGTTGCGGAGCACAGGCTCCAGACGCGCAGGCTCAGTAGTTGTGGCTCACGGGCCCAGTTGCTCCGCGGCATGTGGGATCTTCCCAGACCAGGGCTCGAACCCGTGTCCCCTGCATTGGCAGGCAGATTCTCAACCACTGCGCCACCAGGGAAACCCCACATTCTGGACTTTTAACACTGGTTTCAGATTCCTGCCAGTGTCCCTAACAGCCAAAATAAGCATTTCTAATGTTCCTGTATTATTCTCCTCTTATTATGTGTAATCATTAATATTGCTTGGTTATGCTCAATGTTCAAAGCACTCTGTGTATGTGTGTGTGTGTCAGTGTGACTAAAATAAGTTTCAATACACGTAACCTAGTATCATCTCTGTGTTCAAGGGCCAGCTCAAGGGTTCCTCGGGAAAACACGCCACTTTGAAAAATCTGAGTTAAATGGTTTGTGGTCAGAGTATCTGGACCTGAATCGTGGCTCCACCGCTTACTGGCTCCGTGGCCTTGGTCACGCTTCTCAGCGCCTTCTCTGGTCGCTGAGTAGATGACCCCGGCCGGGGAGGATTGTATGAGATGATCACATCAAGCTCTGGGAGTAGTGTTTGTCGGGGGAAGCACTCAGTGATGTGGGTCATTACCAGCTGTGATTCTCCTGTCTTCTTAGGAAACATTGATTTCTGTATCAGACGAGTGACTTACACAGGCTTACGTAGAAAAAAATTTGTTTTTCAGAAGGGAAAAAGCCTCGGAAAAAGTGCATCACATGGAGGTTTCCTTGTGCTGATCCTGTTGCTTGTCGGGTGCCGCCCTGTATTCATAGCCCTAAAGACTGACTTCCAGCTCACCCCGCAGCTGACCAGGGCAGAATGAACGGGACAGCTGTTCAGAGGTGAAATCTGTGTCAGATTCCTTTGCAGAAACAGTTTTTCCAACAGGTTTTCGAAATACACAGCAAGTCTTGCTTCTCACTCTGGGCAGGATTTCCACTTAACTGGAAACTGCAATTTTCTCCATCAATAGCGTGCTTTGCAGCTGCCATTTTCTGGCTCCCGGTGAGTCCACATCTCATCCAGACGTAAAACCACCGGGCCAATTTCTGGCCTGGGAGGGCTGTTCCAGAGCGTGAGGGTACTGTTCTTTTAAGGATGGCTGCCACTTGAGTGCAAGTTCATTGTTCAAAACCCCAGCTGCACTTCATTAGGGTAATGACTGCAGACCAAGAGGAAGGCTGCCTGCCAAAGGTGACTCAGTGGAGAGTGAGATGCTGCTCCGAGAGAATGCAGTTTCACAAAGGGCTGCTTAACCTGGACCCTGGCTTTCATGGGCCCAGGAGGGGAATTGGATTTTCAGGCTCTGTGATTGTTTTCACAGGCCCATAGAGGGGATCTTTGTCAGAGCCTAATCATTATCATAACATTTGAGTGGCCACGTAATTCTGTTCAGTTCTGCAAATAACCAGTGGTGTCAGTTATGCACAGGACATGGAGCTGGGTCTTGAGGGAATTCAGAGAAACAAGACGTGGTTCAAGCCCTCTAGTAGCTTACAATTTAGTACAGAACCCAAGACAAGTATAATCACCAATTATTCAAACAAACAGTCATTGGTTTTGTCTTATGTACCTGGAAATGGGCCAGACTAGGGAAAGCAGGTGCATCAAGCCAAGTCTCTGCCCTCAAAGAATGAAAGTAAGATATGAGCCATAGGGATTCCTTTCATCATTTTAAACTCTTTATTTTTGAAATAATTTGGAACTCAGAGAAAAGATGGAAAAAGAGTACAACCTGTGTGCCCTTTACCAAGATTTCCAATTCTGAAGATTATTACCATAGTTGCTTTATCATTCTTGTCCTGTTATTTATGTATATGTACAAATATAATTTTTAATTTTTATTTATGTAATTTTAATATTTAGGTGTTATATATATATAAAACATATATATGTTTTTTCTTCTTTCCCACATAAATCAATTGAGGATAAGTTGAAAACTTAAATAGTTCACTGTGTATTTCCTAAAAGAGAAGAACACTCTCCTACCTAATCACAGAGCAACCATCAAAATCAGGAAGTTAATATCGATGTTAATAGTTCTATCTAATCTCTAGGACCTCATTTAAATTTCACCAATTGTCTCAATAAATGGTCTTTATAGCAGGAAAAAAATTCCTTTTCTGGTCCATTATCCAATCCAGGATAGCACATTACATTTGGTTGTCATGTTTTTTTAATCTATCTTGTTCAGTTTCCTAATTCTGGAACACTGCCTCAGTCTTTTCTTGTCTTTTGTGACCTTGGTGTTTTTGAAGCATACTGGGCAGTTATTTTGTAGCATGTCCCTCAATTTGAGTTTGTTGCTTCTTCCTGATTAGATTCATGTTATGCATTTTTGGCAGGAATATCACCCAAGTGACATGGGTCCTCATTATATCATGGTAGAAAGGATACGATATCACTGTGTCTGATCACGGGTCATGTGAACTCTGATCGTTTGGTTATGGTGGTGTTTGCCAGGTTTCTCCACTGCAAAGTTATTATTTTTTACTTTGTAATTAATAAGTATCTTATGGGGTACTGCTTTGAAATCATGTTAATATCCTATTCCTCCACAAACTCTCAGCTTATTTTATCATCCTTGGATGATTCTTGCCTGAATAAAATATTACTTGATAGCTGCCAAACTATGATTTTTCTAATTTCATCATTACTTCTACCTTCATTAGTTGGCTCTCTACTGAAACGAAGTGCTTTCCCTTTTCCCTCGTTTGTATATTCACTCACTTGTTTATTCCTATCAGCAAGATCCATGGATTTCCATTTCATTCAATGGATCATAATCCTTCCATCATTACTTACATTGTTGCTCAAACCGTCCCATATTTGGCTAGTGAGAGCACCTTTAAGCTGGTTGCTGGGTGATTTTTAACAGGTCCCCTATCTTTTTGAGACTTCCTTACTTTCTCGAACAGCAAAGTGTTCCAGACTGATCTTGAACTTTGCCTGCCTCAGTCATTTCTCCAAAGAGCTCTGGTTGCCCTGAGTGGAGAACGGTATTTAGAAACCCAGATCTGGGCCCTAGGTATGCTCATTGAATCTAAGCCTTCTCAGTGGACAGATCTAAGAAATGTATGCATGCTTATGCATATGTATATACACATCTGTATATATGTCTGCATCTATGTAAATATACTAAAAGTCATGAATTCACACCAATAATTTCTATTCCAATCCAACACCACAGGGCCCGTTTTAGTTTTTACTCTTTCCATGTTTATAACCCCTCTCTTGAGGGAAAAAGGCTGCTCCCATTATCTATTCATATATTCATCTGCTTATGACAGCAATCTCTTGACCCATCTACTCTGCTCTGCCTCTGCAGACCTTCTGAACCTCACCGGCCTCCTAGGCTCTGACTACTTCCTCGGTTCCAGCCCCAGTGGCCTTGTCACTCCAAGCTAAGGGAAGGGAACTAATAAATATTTTTTAAAGAAAAGGAAAAAAAGGACGGGCAGAGAAGAGGAAGAGGAATCACAGTTGCTCTGGTCTGAATGTTTGTGTCCCCCCAAAATTCATATGTTTCCACTCTAATGCCGAATGTGGTGTTAGGAGGTATGGCCTTCGGGGGGTGATTAGGTCATGTGAATGGAGTCTCATGAATGCAATTAGTGTTCTTATAAAAAAGATCCCGGGGGAATTCCCTGGCAGTCCAGTGGTTTTGACTCTGTGCTTTCACTGCCGAGGGCGTGAGTTCAATCCCTGGTCAGGGAACTAAGATCCCACGTGGCACAGCAAGGGAAAAAAGAAAAAAAAGATCCCAGGCCCACATCCCACTTCCATCATGTGAGGACACAGTGAGAAGGCACTGTGAACCAGAAAGTGGGCCTTTGCCAGGCATCAAACCTGCGGGCACCATGATCTTGGACTTTCAGCCTCCAGAACTGTGAAAAATAAGCGTTTGTTGTTTATAAGCCAAACAGTCTATGGTATTTTAGTTATAGCTACCTGAATGGACTAAGGCAATAGTCTTAATAGGAAAAATAATTGTCCAAAATTTATTCCACACTCTATCAATTCCTCTTTTATCCATAGCTTCAATTATTAGATTTCATTGTTTGGAGATATAATGTTTAATATTTTAAAACCCAGAGAATTATTGTACTATTTTAATAGTAAGTATTACAAAATATTTTTGAATTCAAATTCAAAGCAAATAATGTATATAATACCTTAAAATAACCCCTGTATTTTTCTCATAAAAAAGTCTTGCCTATAGGAAATTCACATTTTTCTTCTTTCTCATCCTGATTGGTTTTCCTGGTTCTTTCCTAATGACTGGTGTCAGGACCCATGTCTCGTGTGTTTTGAGTAAAAGAAGTGATGACGAGGAGTATTGCCTCCTCCACCCCTGAGTCAGGAGGTGTGTATATGCGTGTGTGTGTGTATGCATGCCACATGCACACTAGGGTTAGTCAAGGGATAACGTGGCAGAATGACCATGTATCCACGTACCATCATGAAATAATAGATATTCAATCACTGCTTCCCCACTCCTTTCCCTTTCCAGTATATTTTCAATGGGCTGGCTTTATCCAGAAGAAATCATAGATAATTGCCTCTGAGCAAAAAAATTAATAATATCTGATGAAAATTTCAGAAAGATGTTAAAATTGTACAAATAAACATATTATTATTGTTTGAAATAAACATGAGTGTATATTGGATATGTTAGTGACTGATTCATTTTACCAAGATGTCCAGTTCTCTTGCATTCATCCTAAGGACGGGAACTGCTCCTGGGTGGGGCTGGCCACCTCCCAGCAAGGCTTAGAGAGAATGAGTCACACCATCTGGAGAGAGAGATGTTTGGGGATTACAGTCTTTGTATAGCAACAGGAGAAGGGCTCCTTCCTTCCTTACCCAAAGCCAAAGAAATGGGGCCTCCCTAACATCTCGTAAAGATCAGGGGTATCTACGAGAAGACAAGACTAGCACTTCATCCCTTGATTGGCTGACTACTTAGCTAGCAGATGTGCTGATCTGCCCCATCATACCAGAGCAGAGGGAAAAAGAATCTGTAAATGTTGGCCATGCTCCTGGATGAGCATAAAAGATGGGTGCCTCACTTGCCTGGGGGCCTGAGAGTCTGCCACACATTCTAGCTGATCTTGGGAGCTACGGTGTTGTTGGGATCACTGCCTCATAGAGGGCAGGGAGGTGCACACATCAGGAAATGCAGCTTGAGACCCCCTTTTCGGAGTCAGCTGGTGGATCTGACTAAATATGGCAAGGGTGCTACTCGGGCTAGTTAGCTGCATGAGCCCTTGCCAGGGGCCACATGCAAGCTACCGTCCGTCCACCCTAAACCCAAGACAATGGGCTGGAACAGCAGTTGTGGCCAAACAAGTAGAGGATGGAGGCAGGCCACTTAAAGCAGGAGACATCTCTGATTTTCATGCCTCTCTCACCTCCCCCCACAAACACACCTGAGGGATTGGCATCTAAAAGAAAGAGAAAGAGGGGCTGAGAGTCAGGCACTCCCCCCCGCCCCATACAGTTTTACCCTGTGCTTAGGAAAGAGAAGGAGATGATTGAAAATCAAATTTGGAGTTGAAGTTGCATAAGAACAGGACTGGAAGAAGATTGTTTTTGTTTTAATAACCAAAAAAAGGCTAAAAGTATATGCGATCTAGCCCAGTAGTCATTTGGGGAATCCTTACCCAACAGTAAAAGGGAGTGGGGTACGGTGAACATAGTACAGTTAGTGTCAATTCTTATAAAATAAATTTCTTGGGGCTTCCCTGGTAGCGCAGTGGTTGAGAATCTGCCTGCCAATGCAGGGGACGCGGGTTCGAGCCCCGGTCTGGGAAGATCCCACATGCCACGGAGCAACTAGGCCCGTGAGCCACAACTACTGAGCCTGCGCGTCTGGAGCCTGTGCTCCGCAACAAGAGAGGCCGCGATAGTGAGAGGCCCGCGCACCGCGATGAAGAGTGGCCCCCGCTTGCCGCAACTAGAGAAAGCCCTCGCATAGAAACGAAGACCCAACACAGCCATAAATAAATAAATAAATAAATAAATGAACCCAAAAGTTAAAAAAAAAAAAAATCTTGACCGTCCTATTAGGATTGCTCACAGACTGTTATGAAATAAAATTCATATTTAAATAAATAAATAAATAAATAAATAAATAAATAAATAAAATAAAATTCTTTAATGTTCATAAGCCAAAGAGTTGAAATTTCTCAATAAACCGTTAACATGGACATCTGTTAAAAATGTTATTTCAGAGTGCTGATCTGGCTTGCGAAAGGGTTTCCAAAATGCATCGAATCCAGATATCTGCTATTAGATGCAAGAAACATGTTAGAAACCAAGCGCGATGGGAATGGAGAGGAGGGAGAGGTGACTTCCGCAAGGAGACTCCTCCGGGCTCCATTGGGAAAGTTGCCAGATTGAGCCCTGATGAACTGCCAGCTTCCACTCACTCTGACCAGTACAGAAAGGAAATTCCTCAACTTCCTTCCTGAAGTTCAACCCAGTTCTGTACTTATTCTTTCCCCTACCCCTAGAACGCACTTCTGCACTGCCTAAGAACTGACACTTATTGGCCTTAGTTTGCTGGTTGGAATGGAAGGGGGCAGGGCTGGCTGTCTCTGGCTCTGTTGTTACAAGGCTGCTCACTGCAGTCTCTGCATGCATTTGGGGTAATATAAAGAACTAGAGCTACAGGGTGTGTCTTTTTATGTGCATACCCTTGAACATACTTCATTTTTTGTGGGGAGGGGAAGGAGTTTGGGACTTAGAGTTAGACAAATGTGAAATAAAATTCTCTCTCTTCCAATCCCCAGAACGACCTGTTAAGTTCTTTGAGCCTCGGTGTCTCTATGCAGGAACATGGGATAACGAGACTGAGGTAACAGAATTACCGGGAAGCTTAAGTGAGGTGATATAGCTCAGTGCCTAGCACTGGCTGCCACCTTGAGCACCTCAATAAACACACGTTCTTTCCAAGCCTTCCGCACACCCAGCATCTGGTGGGCACAACAGAAGGTGCTCAGTAATTACTTTCTAGCATGAGTTCTAGCCCTGTCTCTGGGTTGCTGGGCACAATAATCCATTCCAACTAGCTTGAGTGAAAAGTGGGTTTATGGTGAGAATCCCACGCACTGGTTTACTGCGAGCGGCTCTTGGTTTGTAAACACCCCAGCCCCCAGCCCCACTTTGCCCCCGCCGGTAACAGGTGCTGGTATATGCGACCCTGTCTTATGAGGATTCTCACTCCCGCTCGGATTCTGCATGACTTTGCACGTCAGTGCCCCAAAGCTAGCCTGGTCAATGCTTCAGTTCTCCCATTTCAAATTTCGTGGACGGAGAATCTTCTTGTTCAGATTTAGTCAGGATTTTGTCTCTAATCCAAGCAAGCTTGGTCAGAGTTGTAAACCTGCCAGCTGGGCCTACCTCAACGCAAGACTGCAAGGGAGGGGAGAGAAAATTGCCGTAGTGAAGGGTGTGCTTGGCCGGGATAGAACTCTCCTCGCCCGCACAGTCGCTGTGATTGAATGGGATTCATTCTTCATTCTATAACTATGGAGACCACTCAGAGGGTGAGCCGCCTAAGCTCATACTATGAAAAAACATCATGTATACATTTCATAATCAATTAAAATGTTCTACTTAAAAAACATTTATCATTTACTATGTGCCAGGGACTATTGCAAGAGTTCTACAAATATTAACTCATTCGATCTTATAACTGGCTGAATGACTCCGAATTTTACAGATGTTATTAAAGGCACAGAGAGGTGGAGTGATTTGCCCAAGGACACACAGCTAGTTGGCAGCAGAGCCAAGATTTGAACTCAGGCAGTTTGGTGTGCGGAGTCCACACTCCAGACCACGATATGATGCTGCAGCTCACAGTAAGACAGCCAGCAAACACTTTGAGAGGCTGCCTCTCAGACCAAAGATGCCAGCATATTTACTTATGACCTAATGACTTGAGGGTATTACAATGTCTGACCATCCTCTTCAGCATATGCAGAGGTGACTGGAGGCTGATGCCCACCTCCCACTTGTCTTTTATCCTTGTCCATGTCAATGGCTGTTAGTGGGAGCTCTACATCTCACTTCATATTACCTTGAAAGGGTTACACATGCTAATGGTTCGGTTTTACACTCGTGTTTTTAAAGCCCTTTCACCTCAGGAACATTTTTCATTTTCTAACAACACTTTAAATTCCATTTCTATTACTTGAACATCAGGCACAATTATGCCATTTTGAGTTTCTTCTTTGCAATTAATGCAATCACATGACACATCACTAATGCCAACCAGGAGTCTTATCACAAAATAGTATAAATTATCATATTTCTACATACATTGCAAATGTCTTATCAACATTTTAATCCTGTATGTATTTTTATTAAAAAACACTCTCTGTGCTGGATTTCTGAAACTGTTACTAGCAGCCAAACTAGATCAGTTTACATGGCTGCCTCTTTCACAGAGGGAAAGTCTGATTGAAATTGGCAACTTAAATGAGGTTGCATGAGATTTCTTAGCCAATCAAAGAAGCTCTTTGAGCTGCCAAAATTGTTCATAAGACTATAAGGCCATTTTTTCGTATAGCTATATATAAATATATAGATATACAGATGTGTAATATCTATAAGGCCATTTTTCATGTAGATAATATTATATATCAATGTATAGATATGTACAATGAATTATTTTATATGCAAATTCTGGTACTTAGTAATCAGAATATTGGGTTAATTCTTTTTTTTTTTTAACATCTTTATTGGAGTATAATTGCTTTACAATGGTGTATTAGTTTCTGCTTTATAACAAAGTGAATCAGTTATACATACACATATGTTCCCATATCTCTTCCCTCTTGTGTCTCCCTCCCTCCCACCCTCCCTATCCCACCCCTCTAGGTGGTCACAAAGCACCGAGCTGATCTCCCTGTGCTATGTGACTGCTTCCCACTAGCTATCTATTTTACATTTATTAGTGTATATATGTCCATGCCACTATCTCACCCTTTCACATCTTACCCTTCCCCCTCCCCATATCCCCAAGTCCATTCTCTAGTAGGTCTGTGTCTTTATTCCCGTCGGGTTAATTCTTTAGACAATGATCTGTAAAAAGCATTGGTCAAAAGTGGCCCAAGTACCTCAGATCACTGATTGTGCTTTGGTTTGATTTATACAAAAATGGGTATATAATCATAAAACTTGCTCCAGAGAATCAGTGTAATTTTAACTTGGGTAAGTCACAATTCCTCTACTTCAAATCTTCTGTTCTGCTAAATAAGGATAAAAATATCTCCCTAGGTACAAGATGATGGAGAAAGTGACACTGAAGTATCGGCTCCTTCCTTCACATTCAGCTCTGTCTCAGTGTCCTCTCTTTTTTTTGGTGTCCCTCTTCCCTCTGGTGAGACACCCCTTCCTCAACTCTGATCCTACATGTAGCTGGGTGATCCAGCAAACACTTAATGGATGGGGTAACCTGCTGAACACTTAACTTGTGATTTACTATTTCCCATTTTGCAAGAAGATACCAGAAATTACCTCCTGCTCAGCCTTTGGACTACAGACTCACAGGGAAGAACGGAAAGTATTTCCCAGTATCTTCCCCTCCCCTCCTCAAGTAGGAAGGGTAAACAGGACTTTTTGTTTCTAATGTTGAAGCCCTTCCTGTAAGCCACTGAGCTCTCTTCTATTATTGTAGAAAGGGTCCGCAAAACGTGGGTTTGGTTCAGAAAATAAGAAGGGGGAAAAGGAGGAGGGGGAAAGAAAAGAGAGTGGGCTCTGAGTCTGCTGGCTAAGTCATATCGGAATCATTTCCAGGGTTGTTACATGGTCTAGGATGTGCTGGGGCTCATGGGACCAGGAAAGGATTTCTGAGGGGGCATCAGGCAAATGTCCCAGGGGCACTGGTCAGACAAGTGGAACCATCCCAGCACGGAAGCCCAGGAGCATTCACCAGGAATTCTGTCCCATTGTGTGAGTAGGATTCTTGCTGTCCCTATACTGGAGGGTCTTTGTCTACTATCCTTCTAGTCACAAGGGTATAGGGTCCCTACATTTCAAGATCCCACTGGAAAATTTCCTACTTGCACAATAGCAAGTACCCCGGGCAGGGCCAGCTTCATGAATGTACCACTTGTACAGGACCCACAGCTCAGAAGGGTCCCGTACTTGGTGTAATGCCCTGCTGTCACCATCTTGAAATTCTTAATAGTTTTATCTTTGGGCTTGTGTTCTGTAAGTGAAGTCCAATGCGACGGGGAGCATGTGTGGGAGCAGAGGAGATATCTCAACATGCACGTCCACTGTTCATTGATGCCCAGTTCACACGTAGCACCCGCGATGTTCCACGGGCAAAGAATTTCGAAGACCCATGGGGCATGAGACTCAAAAGAAGAGTACAAAGTAAGAGAGTTACATCTGTGACTGAGTAAAATGGAGGTGCTGATGTCCCTAAGACACTACACTTTCTATTCGAATCAGAGCTTGCTTCCAACAGAGAAAGAAGGAAATGGTATCCTAAGAAACACAAGTGGTATTTTATCTTACCCATGCTACTTCCCTGCATTAGATAACCACTTACGCTGAAAATGATGACGTTGAAGGAAAGAGAAAGATAGGGCAACACGTAATTCTTTTTCCTTTCAGTCCTTCCTTACTCGTTCTGTAAGGTGAAGACAGAAAGTGTTGGTAGAATGTGTGTGTATCAAGAAAGAAGCAAAATAAAAAGCGTTGAGGTCGTTTTTTGCAGCATTTCCACTGCTCTGATAAGAATGAAATACATATGCATGTATGAGCTAGGAAATACAAATTGTGCCATTTTAATGATTCTACATGCAAGTTAAACGTTCTTCTATTTGCATTTAAAAGTGGAAATGCACAATATAAAGATGAACAGTAAAATTCATGCCAATAATTTGGAATTTTAATTTGTCTTTCCTTAGAGTGACAAAAACACCATAACACATCAAGAGAAAGAGGCCATAGAAGAAAGGAAAAATCTTTATATTTAAGCATTCTTAACAGCATTTTTATTTTGAACTGGACTGCACAAATTATGGACAAGGAACCCTGCATTTTCATTTGCACTGTGACCTGCAAATTATGTAGCCATCTCTGACCCCAGGGTCCCTCCAAGGCACCCCACTGGGTTGGGAGGGACGTGAGTACTGGTATTTGGGGGACAGGCTGGCATGCCAGGGCACTCTGAATTGGGGTCAGAGGGAAGTAGACACAGACCCCTGCTAAAAGGGCATGTCTTCCTTACCAAGAGAAAGGATTTGAACAAGACAGGGAACTTGATAGAGTGAATGGGATGGAGATTCAAAGATATTTACCCAGTGCCAAAAATGACCATGGTGAGGGATTTGTGCTCTTGAAGACTTGTGAATGACCAGCCTAGGCTGCAAGGTTAAGGTTTTGATGCTGAAGCTGCTATGTCTCCCCAAGTCAGAGCTGATCGGAAGTTTGGACAGCATCTGATGCTGGTGTGAAGGCTTGCTCAGGCCTAGGAAAACCAGAGCATTGTGGGCTGGGAGGGATCTCCCTGGGGATTACCTAGCCCAGCTTTTTCTCTTATACACTGGGAAACCATGACTCTGAGTTTAATGTGGAGGAAACCTAAGCTCTACCTAGTTTTCTTTCTTTTTTAAAAAAAAAAAATAAATTTATTTATTTATTTTTATTTTTGGCTGTGTTGAGTCTTCATTGCTGCGTGCAGGCTTTCTCTAGTTGCGGCCAGCGGGGGCTCCTCTTCGTTGCGGTGCATGGGCTTTTCATTGTGGTGGATTCTCTTGTTGTGGAGCCCAGGCTCTAGAGTGCAGGTTCAGTAGTTGTGGCGCACAGGCTTAGTTGCTCCACAGCATGTGGGATCTTCCCAGACCAGGGCTTGAACCCGTGTCCCCTGCATTGGCAGGCAGATTCTTTACCACTGAGCCACCAGGGAAGTCTCTTTACTGAGTTTTCTTTCTAAGTAGTTGTGCAAACTTGGGCAAGCCACCTACTCATTCCAAGTCTCTATTTTCTTAACTTTAAATTGAGGAGGTTAAATTATAAGTCCTCAAAGGAGACTGGTCTATTTTGAAGAGCCTAATATTTAAATGTGTCACACTGACCCCAGGTATTTGTATTCATTTAAGTCTTACTCTAAATGGCATATTATGCCATTAAAATTGGACATGAATATCTATGCTGCTTCTTTATTAAAATCTTCTTTAAGATAAAAGGCATACTTGATAGGATTGTGTGCTGAGAGTTCTGAAACTTTGTGCTCTATTTCATGGAAAAATCCAGATATTACCCAAGTTCAGTTTGTGGTATTTTGTCTGTAATTTGTGTAGCTCTATAGGACCAAATAATGAAAAACTGTGAACCAACCCTATAAACTTAAACTTATAAGTAATATTTTATGTGATGATATTTATATTTATTATTATGCTTTCTTAACTCAGGAGAATAGGAAACCATTAACTAATTTCCACAGGAAGTGAGGTGATGGTAGTGATTTTGGTCAAATACCAGCAGCGTTAGGGATTCTGCTGGTCTCTTTGGGAAACCTAATAACGAACTTTATAGACCATTCATCTGATGTGCCATGGTGAGGGCAAAGGAACAGGTCTGGAATGGAAGGCTAATTTGTGTAATCGGCCAATTAATAACTATCACTTTTATGGTCAAAAAAAGAAGGAAATGGGCTGGAGGTGTGAAGGAGCTTTGTCAGAGGTTGAATTGGTACTTCTAAGGTGCCCATCTTTGTCCCTGGCGGACAAATAACACTTCGGGCGGTATGTCATGCCCCTAAAACTCACTCCTGAGCCTTGACCATTTGTCTCAGTTTGGGATTTGGTTTTGCCCTGAGGTCATGGCTTTTTGAACTGGAAGACTCCTGATTTATTTGGAAGCTGTGGCTCTGTCTCTTTCTGCATGTGCATAACCACACCTTGACCCAGCTGTGGTTTCCAACAAGGTTGAACCAGTGCACCCAGAGCTGACAGAATGATCATCTTTACAGTCCTTGCAAACCCTAGACATAGAAATGTGTAAATGTGAAGTTCCCCACCTTTATTATCCTTCTCTAATGGCTTTTCTCATGGAAAAAATAATTGGCAAATGTTCAATTTTTCTATTTAAGTTCTTTTTTTGAAAAAAATAAAATCAAGATTTAAAGTATGCAATGATCTGGTGCACAGTGGTTTATAACGCACATATGAGTTAATTTTCAAAAGCGGTCTTGGATGTTAGTACTTATTACACTGTACAGATTAAAAGCCATACTCAGTGAAGAAATTATCCCCATTTGATATTTGTTTCTTACATTCCCAAACATTTCTCTTTCTTTCTTTTTTCTTCTTTTTGTAAAAATAAGGTCTGGACCATCCACTAGGATTAGCAGATTGAGCTCCATGATTGGAAGGAGACACCAGAAAGACAAAGACCATAGGGCATCTAGAAGAGGCGAAGTTGCAGGCACCGTGGTCTGTCTGCGAGGGGCGATGGCGGATCACAGCTTCCTCACCATCACCTCCTGACCTAGACTCCCTGTCAACCCCCTGCAGCCTTTGCTCCGGGACTCGTCCACTAACTCTTTTTCTTGCACCTGCTCAGTATTGACTTCTTGTCCTGCTGCTAAGCTGACCTGGGGTTTTGCCCTGACTGCTCTGAACCAACCCCCCCCCCTTTTTTTTTTTTTTTTTTAACTCTGGACACTGCTTTAGCATCAAGCCCTCAGCTCCACCAGCCTCCAGGACTGGCTTGTTACTAGTTTGGGTTTCACTCAGTTCTTGCCTGTTCTGTGATATTCTAGTTGCTAGAACTGGAGAGAGTCTCCATTTTTCTCTCTACTGATAGCTTTTCCTTCTCAAATCATGGATAATGGTGTTAGTGGCAGTAGGGAATATTGGAGGAAAACATTGTGTTTGGTTTCCTGGACTCATTCTCCCTGGAACACACTTCTTAGATGAGCTTTAATTGCTGGGAGAAATTCCTTTTTTTACCCTATAAAGCTCTCATAAGTCTGCCATACTTTGGTTTCATTTAAAAATGAGTTTTCATTGGCTCTACTGTGAAATGAGTGAAGGTTAGAGGCAAATCAAGTCAAGGAATTCTAAAGAAATAAATGAATAAACCAATGAGAAAAACACTTTGTACTAAGTACAGAAATGTTATGCTATTAAAGCTACAGGGGGCTTCCCTGGTGGCGCAGTGGTTGAGAGTCTGCCTGCCGGTGTGGGGGACACGGGTTCGAGCCCTGGTCTGGGAAGATCCCATATGCCGCGGAGCGACTGGGCCCATGAGCCACAAGTACTGAGCCTGCGCGTCTGGAGCCTGTGCTCCGCAACAAGAGAGGCCGCGACAGTGAGAGGCCCGCGCACCGCGATGAAGAGTGGCCCCCGCTTGCCGCAACTGGAGAGGGCCCTCTCACAGAAACGAAGACCCAACACAGCCATAAATAATAAATAAATAAATAAAAATTAAAGCTACAATTAAGTTAAATATATAAATGATATTATGTGTCTGTTTTGTCAAATATTATAAATCAAAAACATAGTTGAATTTAATAGGTATTGGCAGGAAATTCTCCTTTTTTTATGAATTGCTCTTTGTATAAGTATGAAAATAGATCAGTATCTCCCAGGGTGGAAAAGGTATATTTATGATCCATTATAGTATTTAAGAGCATGGTGTCAGGAGTTGAAACCCTGGGTTCTGCACCTGGCTCTGCCACTTATTAGCCATGGGCCTTGGGCAAATGTCCCCAACTGGAAAATGGAAATAGTAGCAGTACTGACCTCGCAGGGCTGTTATGAGTTTTAAATGAATTAATGTATAAAGTGCTTAGTTCTATGCCCTGCATATAGTAATTACTTAATAAATATCAACTATCACCATCATTATTATTACATATGGGATGAAAAAGAATATAGAGACACTCTGGAAGAGTTTATTTTAAAGTAATGGGAAGGTTTTGGGAGATGAAGAAGAGGAAAACATCAGTGTAAACTGGAAGAAATAGATGTATTTCTATTTGGTTTCCGAAGTTCACAAATAATTTCAAAGACTGAAATTATTTAAAGTATTTTCCTCTGGCCCAGCATACACTACTGTCACATTCAGTGGGCATCTTACTCTGTGAAGATTATAATTACTATCAAGTTGGTATTAAACCAAGCAAATGAGCCTGACACAGCAGCCAGACATTGATTTTCAATATCTTCGTGTTCTAAAAAAAAGCCCCCTAATTTATGGTAATTTAATATGTACATGGTGCTTCAGATATTCTATTAAACCAGTGAAGTCAAAACCCTAAAGTTTCAAGCATTCTCAGATATCAGTTGCATCAGCCAGCCTAGGGCAGTGGCTGAGAGGTGGAGGAGGGAGGGAAAGAAAAAGAAGAGAATACTTTATAATAGGGGGCTATCATTTCCTTTGTCATATTTTGGTTTCTTTAAATTTGTTCAGTTACATTTAAGTCCCCAAGAGCCACAAAAATTATGTCGAACAATAGCAGGGATTTGTGAAAAGATTCCTTAGATAACATTTGAAAACCACAAGCAGCCCTTGGACCTTTTTGCATCCAGTACATCTGACAGGCTTTGTGAGCTGCAGCCACCTGCAAGAGTTCTAAAATAGATGCTTTCACAAAACAGAGAATTCTCAGAATTGTTGTGTTAATATCATTCTCTTAATTACTTGACATCTGACCTAAGTAGCGGTAACAAGATGATTTCAGCCAAAGTGAAAGGGACAGTTGAGGTCGTCATTCACATATTTTTTGGCCACAAAAAAAGAAGAAAAGCACAGCTATTGAGAAAAAAACATCTTATGGTATCAGACAGATTGTCTACCCAGCTGAAGTTCACTAGATAATTACTTAATCCACCACTTCACTTTTCCTTTGTATATCGGCTTAGATTTTCAACAATACGAAGAATTTACTTACCATTTACATTTACCATTTGGGGTGAGAAGACGATAGTTTGGGTAGGGGGTATGGAATCTTCAAAGGAAAATGTATATTATAGTGATTTTGTTTATTGAGATTTTTTAAAGCATGAAACAAAACATATAGAAATAAATATTGGTTAAATAAAAAGCACTTAGAAGCCCTGAGGTGGAGAAAAACTCCAAATAATGGAAACTTCATTAGAAGATAGAAATTATAAGTCTGAAATTCAAGTTAAATCAGTAACTTCTACTAATCCAACCAAGGTTCCCTATGAGGGTCACATCCCATCTGCTTATTTTCCAGCCCAAGACAAGATTTTATTTCCTATTTGTCTTTCTCTTTTTTCAAACTGTCAACACTGCAAAGCCATACAGCTGCGGGTAAAGCAGCTGTGTGATATTCTGCCTTCCACATCGTCAACCAAATTGTCTGCTCAGTTTTTCTTTATTACTGGTACTGATGGGATAGAATGCCAAGGGCTGAGGGCTGACTTATGTCCATTAACTCTGTGTTTCTCAGGTCCTCTCTTTGGGATCTCTCTTTTCGCTAATCTTTCCCTCCCCTCATATTCTTTTAGCCTTTTTTCTCTGCCTTTTTTTTTTTTTTTCCTGAGTTATAGAAAGATCATGTTCGTGATACAGTTTTGATTCCTGATTATTTCCTTAATAAGTAACAATAAGTTACTGTAACGATGCACTGAAATATTCCCCTTCCTTTTTTGGATGGCTGTGTAGTACTACTACATGGAAGAATCACACTCCATTTAACTATTTTCATACTTAACCGCGAACAATTGCATGATGACTATCTATATACAAATCTTTATCTTCATCTCTGATTCTTTTCATCAGGTTGCCTAGAAGTGGCATCGCTGGGTGAAAGGCCATGTGTTTTTAAAAGGTTTCTGATGCATTATGCCAAGCTGCTTTCCTTTCTGGGTCTATGAGTGTAGGAGAGTCCAAGCCATTTTTAGTACATCCCACGTGGGAGAGAAATGTGCCTTCTTTCTCTTCTCGGTGTGATATACGGGTCACGTCAGACCTCAGAGCAGCCTTTGCCAGCCGTACCTGGCGTAAGCATCTTCCAGGGTGTTGGTTACCAATATGGATGTCTGGTGCCCTCGCCTAGAGAGTGGACTCAGATTCTGCACGTTAGCGGGCTCCCTGGGGCACACTTACGGCAGGGACACAGGAGAGATGCTCCCTGAGAGGTGGAGTGAGTGGAGTGGGGAGAGGAATAGCGAATGGTGTAAGGCACTTGGGCTTGTGCCTCTGAGGCAGAAACTTTGAACTAAATATTGGGATAGTGTTTGTTTCAGGGTTCTGTAAGGCCGGACCCAAAGAGATGCTGGGAGGGAGAAGAGGTGTGGTGAGAAAAGGGGTGATGTTGAAGGTCGGCATGCAAGAAGGGCAAGGTCAATGTGAGGTAATAGTGCGGGAAGGCTTCCTGGAGGAGGTGAGCCGAGCTGGCTGACAGCTTGCCTAAGGATTATTCTCCAGTTGTTAAGAGTTCGCACGTTTGAAATTTCTCCAACACTGCAAATTCTTATTTTGGGCAAAGGCTGTGTGTGTACATGTGTACATATCCCCATATATGTATACACATGAATACATTTGCTTCGCCCTAATATCTCATATGTATAAATTGTATGACTTCATTAGATAAGAAATACATGAATACATTTCTCCTATAAAACCTTAAAGCATTGCAGATAAGTCTAAAATTATCTTTAGCTATAATTACCCAACATATACCGCCCACCTCCTGAAGTGACCATTGCCATCAGCTAGGTATATATTTATATACTAGCAGAACTTTTTCTGTACACTTACATCCACACATATGCCTGTATAAAGTATACAGAATAGTTGTAGTGTGGGCACACTGTTTTGCAACTTGGGGGGGCAAGGGGTGGTGCAGCAGCATTTTGGCCCATTCTAACTTATTTTAGCGTTTTTTGGATTTCAAATTAATTTTATTTTTTGCATCTTTATTGGAGTATAATTGCCTTACAATGTTCTGTTAGTTTCTGCTTTATAACAAAGTGAATCAGCTATACATATACATATATCCCCATATCTCCTCCCTCTTGCGTCTCCCTCCCACCCTCCCCATCCCACCCCTCTAGGTGGTCACAAAGCACCGAGCTGATCTCCCTGTGCTATGCGGCTGCTTCCCACTAGCTATCTATTTTACATTTGGTAGTGTATGTATGTTCATGCCACTCTCTCACTTCGTCCCAGCTTACCCTCCCCTCCACCCCCCGCCCCCGTGTCCTCAAGTCTGTTCTCTACGTCTGCGTCTTTATTCCAATTAATTTTTACCTGCACAGTTAATATGACAGCGCGGTCTCCTTATAAATAAATTTTTAAAAAAGAAAGAAGTTGCAGATAAAGTTACATTTTTCTTTGCCCGTCTCCTCAATCCTGCTCCCCTCTTCTCCTTTCTAGAGGTAAATCCTGTCATCACTTTGGAGGGCATCCTTAACAATGGTTGTATTTTATACCTTCTCTGTATCTCCCTTAATTCCTCAACATCTAACTGAAATCGTTGCAGTTGTAGAGTCTTAGAACCAAAAGGACATTTTACAGATTATCTGGTCTTGCCTTTCGTTGTATAGATATAGAAATAATAATGGATCAAACGCCCGGTCTCAGGTCTCACTAATTCTCTCTGCCTTGGTTTTTATGACCCTTAGCCAGTGTGCTCCTCACTTTACCAGTTCGTGTTACTTCTAGCAATTTCCACGCTTACTGTTTAAATTGAAAACATCCTTAGTAGCAACTTCATTTGCAAGGAGTCTGTGAAATTCTCTCTTTTACCAAGACGTAGGCTTTGGGGAGGAAAGAATTAGACCACCAATGTCAAGTCCGAGCTATGTCAGGAGCTGTGCTTCCTGTGACTTAAGCAGCTGAGGGCACCGGGAAGAGTATGCCCCGTTAGTTTGACTTCTGATACTGCGGGTGAAGGGGGGCCTTGGCCCCAACTCTCTGAATCCCTCAGTGGGGCAAGATTTTCATTTTGAGGCCAACCGTTTGAAGACCAGCTCCCACCTTTTGGTTTTCTAACGATGTCAGAGGCAGAAAGAGCACAGCTTGATTCTTGAATTCCAGGTTTAGTCCATTGCAGGGATAAGCAGAAAGAAAGAAAGAAAGAAAGAAAGAAAGAAAGAAAGAAAGAAAGAAAGAAAGAAAGAAAGAAAGAAAGAAAGAAAGAAAGAAAAAAAAGAACAGAAAGAAAAGGGAGAAAACCCCTCTGGCTCACAAAGTAAGAGTCTTTGAAATGAAAGCTGTGCAGAGAGTAAAGGTGAAGGCCACAGTGCCATCTCTAGAGCCGCGATTCAGACCACAAGGGCACTCCCACTCTGCAACGGGACAGTAAAGAGATCTCATGTTCCTTAAGTAACGCACGCCTCAAGAGTCAGCGGGAGGCACCTGCACCGCCCCTACCTGAAGATGCCCATTTGCAGAAAAACTTCCAGCCGTGGGATTCATACAAGGGACACGCTGGCAATTGTGAGTTTCTTTTCAAATCGGCCTCTGTCTGTCATACCTATGTAGTTACAAAATCAAAAGGGATAATAAAGTCCAATTGTATATTCACAGTTTGCTATTTCTATTGACAGGGCTCACACAAAAAACACCATTTCAGGAAACTCTGATTCTGTGTCCCTCTACGAAAGGCAGTGAAAAGCTCTCCTGTGTTGCAAATCCCCACCCAACAATCCCTCTAATTCTGAATCTATAAAGTGGCCCCATCGAGGTTCAAAGGTGTCAAATTGGGCCTCCTCTCCCCAGGTTCTGTTTGTGATTTTAAAAAATCTCTCTGATGGTGAGGTAAAAAGGAAACCACCCAGACCAAACCGCAAGTGAGTTAAAAATCCCAGCCCCTCAGTGGAGGAGAGCAGTTAACCCAAGCGTCACCACACCCTGGAGGGGGACTGGAGTTGCTGCTCCCTCTGAGGCCTCGGGCAGACGAGGAACGACCCTCATATCTGCCCCACGAACCTCTCCTCACCCACAGGAGTCCGTATCAACCCTGAATACCTCTCTTGTTTTCCAGATGTCCATATATTTCACCGCCATGGAAATATTCTCCAGGGCCTCCTAGAAAACCATCATGCAGGTGCCTTTAATTTTTAGAGACTTTTTTCTTGGAAAAGAGGTGTGTGTGCTTGGTTGGATTCAAAACCAGCAAGTCTGTTCTTATAACAGTGTATGGGACTAGGCTTACGCAAGAGCAGAGCACATCTGAATGCAAAAATTAAATGGAGGAATGGGAGGAGGGGAACAGGTGCTCTTTTATAAAGGCTAAATTCCATATTTACCAAACTGATTTGCATGAGGCATATTTTCAATGAAAATATTGCTACTCATTTTGCTGCATTTGTGCAACAGAAACATAAGGATGGAGCAGAAGAGGGGCGCGGTTCTCAAGCTGTCTTCTTGTACCTACCCTTCAGCCAACAGTTAAACGGCACTTTGGGGATATTAGCTCTTAGAACTTCTGGCCTCCCACCGCCAAGAGAGCAGAACTTCGGGTTTCCTCTAACCCCAGGGTACAGCCACGGAGTCAAGAGTTAGAAGCGAATCTAGAAGGGATGGTGAGAGGTCATTAACTCCATTGACTTTCACCAAGTGAGAACACCTAAATTATCTCAAGACAAGAATTCTGTTCTAAGTTAATTCCATGCTTTCTCTTAGTAATCCAAGCCAGTGTTAAGTCTTAGGATCAAGAATGTCTTCCTCTGCTTTAAATATTTTACTGATGCTTTACTTCCTCTTCATGTAAACCCCAAATGAAAAAGTGCTGTCAGCCACATAGGTTATCTTACTTACATTCTTAAATCAACCATATGACATGGGTACTGTTACATCACCATTTTACAGATAGAGAAACTGAGGCAGAGAAACATGAAGAAACTGGGAGGAGGTCACCCAGCATGGTAGACCCAAGATTTAAATCCAGGCATCTGACTCCCAAGTCTATGGTGGTTCACTTCACCACCACAAGATGCTACCTGGCAATTTCAGGTATGGTCAACTGCAGGTATGGAGTTACTGAGAATGCACTAAGGAAGCTTCAGGGAAATGGAACCCAGCCAGAAATGAGAGGTAGAAATTGGAATAAAGTAAGGTGAGCAATTGGCTGATGGTAGATGCTGGAGCAATGGCTGGCACAGTGCCCATGCAAATAGACACAGACTCGCTTACAGGTGGGCCGGTGGTGAGCAGGTTCCAATGAGCAAGGCAGTCTCTTGGGTATTTATAGTCCATGTTCCCCAGAGTGGGTTCCAATAGGGCATATCCAATAGACTTGTCTCACTGGGGGACTCCCCTGGGTCACTATGAAGTTTCTACTTATCTTTGAGAGTTTGCTCTGAAAAGGTCTTGTAGAGCATCTTGCAGAGAAGTGAAGTTTCCAGAATGCTTCACTCTTTATTTGTTGGAATCAGACAAACTTAGAACCAGTTCAGGCTTCCTGTGGATCTTCTCCTTAGGGAAGATCCTAAGGAAATCATCCTGGATTTCCTTCTCCTTAGGGACCTAAAGTCTTCAGATACAGCCTCAAGTTTCAGGAGGAGGGTAGAGGCCACACCTGCTGATGCCTCTTCCTGGCTTGCAGCCGATGTGAAAACACACAAGATTGCTGCACTCACACCCTGGAAGAAGCTGACAGCCTCGGTGTTGGTGTCTGAGGCCAAAGAGTGTTTACTCCTCACTGCTCAACGGGTTTGAAATAAGCAGCTCTTCTTTCCCAATGACTATTGAATCATCTAGTTTACACCACACTTCCCTGTAAATAGTTGTGCAAACTCCATACTGGGTTGCATTTGCTTAGGTAAATGTCTTATTTCATCCTACATCTTGGCCGTCCAGCATTTCTGTTTATATACGTACCCAAGCTTCAAATGGGTGAAACAGACATTAGGCAGAATCAGAGCTTTCAAGACCACCCTACACTGGCCTCTCACACTCCCCATGAACATCCTTGGACCCGCAGTAGATCACCCTCTGGGATTTCCATACTGAATCTGTCTCCACCTGAGGAAGACTATTGGGAAAATATTCTATGTTTAGAATTTAACGTCTCAAGGAAGATTTAATCCCTCACTGGGGAAAAACCAAGCAGATAAAATCAGGGTTCTCCAACTCTCCATGATCTATGGCAAACACAATTTTAATTCTTTCTATAAAATTTGTTATTTTAAAAAAGCAGTACTTCAAGTGGTGGATACCCAATTCTTCAGTCTCTGAAGAGAGTCCCTTGTTCTCTCCAGCCTGCCTCAGAGGGACCCCAATTTCCATGACCTACATAGCACAGGTTGTGATCTGTTTTTACTGTTGTTATCTGATGGTTTGTCTGTTTGTTTCTTAGTGAAGGGCTGGTAGGTAGAGGAAGATCATATATGTCCAAATAAAAAATTTGAAGACTGAAACACAATTCAAGGGTCTCCCTCCCAGTGACCCTCAGGCACTAGTTCATCATGGCAAAGGCAAGCCCAGTTTTTACATTGGTCCTTTGGGAGAGAGTCTCTGCATGTATAAGTGTATGATGTGTGTGTATGCACAGAGATAAATGTTTTACACTAATGGAAGCATACTCTACACACTTCAGCATAATGGTAAAGAGCACGTGCTCTGGACTCTGGAGTTGGTGTCTGACTCCTGGCTCTGCTGTATGACTTTGGGCAAGTTACTTAACCTCTCTGAGTCTCAGTTTCCTCATCACTGAAACTGGGATATTAATAGTGCCTACTACATATGATTTAATGATTAAATTAATTAATTGAGGTGGAGGATTTAGAACAGTGCCTGCAACATAAATAGTAACTTTTTTTTGGTTTATCACTTAACTACAGATCTTGGAACTTCTTCTATATTTGTTTAGATGTGGCTCTTTGTTTCTAGTGGCTGAATAGTGTTCTATTGTATGAAAATACAAAAATGTATTTAACTAGTATTTAACTAATTTTTATTTAACTTTTATTTAATATTTATTTAAATTTACTCAATTTTTATTTAAATTTTATTTAATATGTAACTAATATTTGAACAATATTTAACTCCTGATGGTCATTTAGATTGTTTCTAGTCATTTGCTATTATAAACAGTGCTACAACAATTAATCATTGTACCTACATCCTAAAAGGAAAAAGAATTCCTAAAAGTATAATTGCTGAGTCTATTTTGCACAAGCTGACCTTCAAAAACTTTCTTTTAACTTATATTCTCAGAAACAATGTCCAGGGCTCTTCTGGACACTTGACAATCTTAAGTGTCACTTAAGTGTTAAGATTGACACTTCTCAATATTAACCAATCCAAGAGGTGAAAAATGTTCTCCTGGAGTTTACATTTCTTTTACAATGAGTGAAACAGGGCATTGTTCAAGCACCACACCCATTTTCCTATGGGGTTTTTGGTCTTTTTCTCATTGAGCAGTCTGTTTTTTCAACCAGAGATCTTTTCTGAGAGCGATTGGATCTGCCTCCTGGTTGCTCTCACTTAAAGTCCCATTAGCCTGTGCAGAAAGGTTTCCACTATGGTTTCCACTGTGGTAATTTTATTCAGAATGTTCACAGTACAAATCTGATCCCTGCAAGGATCCGTTAGCACTCATGCAACCTGATCTACTGTGCTGGGGAATGAGAGTTTATTGCATCGTAAAAGTCTACGCTTCACTTGTGTTAGGCAATTATTGACATTTTTATGAGCTCTTCCTAACTACAGTTATCAACAAATAACACACAATTCTTGACAGGGATAATTCTAGATTGATGCCAACCCCATAAAGAAGCTCTTGGCCCAACGGCCTGATCGTTTAAGGAGAGAAGGAAGATTCCAACTCTGAGTTATTAAGTTAGATTCCAACAGTGCAAAATAATCAGGTGGGTTAGCTTTCTGAGAGTAGGTCCCTACTGGTCAAGAGCATGGACGAATCACTATGATCACTCTGCACCTAGGTTGTTATAACACTATGAATCCCTCCATTGCCTTTTTGATCTGCCGTAGAAGAGGCCAAGTTGGCAAAGGTCCTTTCCGATGGTTTCTATACTTTAATGTTTATCAGAATCAACCAGGAAGCTACACTTTTCAACAGACTTACAGGTGATTCTGAAGCAGATGGTCAGAAGGCACGCTGGGAAACTCAGCTCGCAAAACCCATGCTGGATTACTGAATCAAAGTATCAAAGGACATGGCCCAGGAACCTCCATTTTTACAGGCACACCTGCTCATTCTCAGGCCCCCTGAAATAGAAGTTCTCCCTGTGCTAGGGAGAACCCCTATGCCATGTTATTGCCAAGAAGAGGCTGACGGTGTTGGAAGACTATTTTGGAATGTGTCCTCCAAAACTGTTGAATTGTTGGTGGTGATTGGAAGAGAATTTAACGTTTTCCTCTTTCACACACCTACACTTAGCATCTGTTTTACCTGCTCCCACCCCATGAAATAATAAAGTGAGTGAGGGACAAGTAATCTGTCCACAAGGGGAACAATGGGAAAAGGAGAGCAGTGAGGGACTTCTCCCTGTAATGTCCCTCTTTGATGTCTTGCCCTCAATTGGGAACACACAGCCTGACACCTGTCTGAGTAGGTGTTTCCTGACACTCCTGTATTTATCTAAGCTGTTTTGCACCTGAAAAGGAGACCCCCTTTTGAGAATCATCCTGTAAGAATAACAGCTAACACTGAATTATACCAGATGCAGTGCTAGGTGCTTTTACACATATTATTACAACAATCCTAGGAGATGGTATTGTTATTATTCCCATTTTACAGAAGAGAAAATGGAGACTCGGAGAGGTTGAGCAACTTGGCACATGTCACACAGCAGGTAAGTGACAAAAAGGTTTCAAACCTGGTAGTCTGACTTGAGTCACTACCCCTCATTACTCAGGGCGTGTTGCCCACAAGTAGTTTCTGATCCTCACCAGGTACATCTTAGAACTGTTCCTCATGCTGATAAGGCAGCATGATCTAGTAGAGCAGGAAGAGTTCAAAAATCAAGAAAACTCTGGAATGCTGGTACTTCCCTGGTGGCGCAGTGGTTAAGAATCCTCCTGCCCAATCTATGGAACGGGTAAAAATATTTGTAAACCATATATCTTATAAGGGGTTAATGCCCAAAATACATAAGGAACTCAATAGCAAAACCCCAAACAATCTGATTTAAAAATGGGCAAAAGACGTGAATAGACATTTTTTCCAAAGAAGACATACAAATGGCCAACAAGTACATGAAAAGGAGCTCTATATCACTAACCATCAGGGATATGCAAATCAAAACCACAACGAGATACTATCTCACATCTGTTAGCATGATTATTCTCAAAAAGACAAAAGATAACAAATGCTGACAAGGATGTGTAGAAAAGGAAATCTGGTGCACTGTTGGTGGGAATGTAAATTGGTATCGCCACTGTTGGAAAAGTATAGAGGGTTCTCAAAAAATTAAAAATACGACTGTAATATGATTCAGCAATCCTACTGATGGGTATATATTGAAAGGAAATGAAATCACTATCTCAAAGAGATATCTGCACCTCCGTGTTTACTATAGCATTCTTCACAACAGTCAAGACATGGAAATAACCTAAGTGTCCATTGACAGATGAATGGATAAAGAAAATGAGGTATATTTATAGAATGGAATATTATTTATCCATATAAAAGAAGGAAATCCTGCCATTTGTGACAACACGGATGGACCTTGAAGGCATTTTGATAAATGAAATAAGCCAGAGAGAGAAAGACAAATGCTTTATGAACTCACATGTGGAATCTAAAAATATCAAACTCATAGAAACAGAAAGTAGTATGGTGGTTGCCAGGGGCTGAGGGATGGAGAAAATGGGAAATGTTGGTCAAACAGTACAAGCTTTCAGTTAGAAGATGAACAAATTCTTGGGATCTAAGGTAGATCACCTTAGATCACCATGCAGTCATGGTGACTCTAGTTAACATTATTGTATTGTACACTAGGAAGTTGCTATGAGAGCAGAGTTTTAACATTCTCATGCTAACAACAACAACAGCAACAAAGGTAATTATGTGAGACGAGGAATGTTTTAATCTTATTGTGGTAAATATTTCACAATATATATGTGTATCAAACGATCACATTGTACACTTTAAACCTACACAATGTTATGTCATTTATATTTCAATAAAGCTGGAAAAAAGTGGAAAAAAGAAAAAGAAACCACCTGCCAGTGCAGGGAACATGGGTTCAATCCCTGGTCTGGGAAGATCCCACATGCCTTGGAGCAACGAAGCCCATGCGCCACAACTACTGAGCCTGCGCTCTAGAGCCCGTGCTCCATAACAAGAGAAGCCACTGTAATGAGAAGCCCGTGCACTGCAACAAAGACCCAATGTAGCCAAAAATAAATAAATAAAAAATATATATGTATATAAAAAACCTCTGGAATGCCTCTGACACGGAAATTTTGTGTAAATCAATTTCTTTTACTACCTCCTTCTAACCATATATAAGGAATACTGATCGTATTGTTATAATATTTGTAAAACTGTTTGGTTTGTATAACTGTACGTGCATGTGCAAATATAATATGACAACAGTCTACAGTGTGCCTGGCTGAGGGATCAACCCAAAGGGTAGTAGAGATCCCTTGAAGCCAGCTCAGAATGCCACCAGGGCACTGAGATGATCGTGAGGGTGGGATGCAGGAGATTTGCTTCCTGTCTCACCTCTGCACGTGTGTGTGTGACTTGGACTATTAGGCCACATCTCTGGAACTCATTTTCTCAACTGTAAAATGAGAAGAACCAATTAAACCAATTGTTTAAAAGTTTTTAAACATAAAAAATAGTGCCCAATAGATTCCTGTTATTAAAAAAAATCCAAACAGTGTGGATAAAGTAAAAGCCCCCATTGACTCCCACCCAATCCCACTCATCCCTTGAGTGGAACTACTGTAAACAATTTGGTGCAATATGGCGTGTGATTCCACTCACTTTCACCAAACATGCACATTCCTTTGCAAGTGTATAGATTCTTTCATTGTTATTTTACATAAGTGACATCCGATCAGTAGTTCTTATTCATTTTTTTTTTTTTTTTTAGATTTTAAGAACCCAGCGAAAGCTAAATATCTTCTCCCCTCCCCTAAAATGTACACGTACACATTTTGAATAGAAGATCGTCAAGGATATTCATGGACCCCTTGAACCTCATTCATGGATTCCCTACCCATGCGTTCCAGATTGAGAAACCTGGACTAGAAGATTCCAAGGGCTTTTAGTTCAAAATTATGTCTATAATTTTAAGTACAGAGCCATTCTGTGTTTCTAAACTTTCCCTGTCAACCTTTCCCCACACTGTGCCTTTCCACACAGCATTTGCTTTATTTAAATAAAATTTTATTTTTATCAAACTTACATGCACACAGTTTTAAAAATCATACGAGCAAAACTCGTAATGAAAAAAAAATTCTTCTCCAACTTCAAATCATGCTTCCCAGAGGCAACCTCTTTCCTGTCTTTCAGTTGTTTCTTCTGGGATTTTCTCCATGTTTCTGAATAATATGCTTATAACTGGTTTACTGAAAAGGCTCAACTAGATGACGTACAAACAGAAGATGGCTTTATTTTTCTCCAACCAAAGCCTTTGCTCTTTCCCAGCCTTAATGCCATCTCAGGCATATCCCCTAGTGTGTAATTATAACTTAGACATCATAATTTTCCGGGGAAGTCAGTCTAGACCTACTTGTACGCATCAATCAAATCTGGGTTAAAATGTCTCCCTTCTCTCAGCTCAGGTCTGGCCAGTGGCTGAGGGCTGTGTAGGGACGAAGATGAGGCCGGTGTGTTGGTCAGGGTTGAACACCCCTCCGATGCAGTAGTTCCTTTCTTTGCCTGCTGCTTGGCTGGCCTGAGAAGCCCAAAGTAACCCAGTGGTAGTCACAACTCTAAGGTTCCTGGAACCCTTAGTGCTCCCTGGCATCAGCATGGTTGAGAACAGAACTGACTGATGTTCACGGAAGAGTCACACCGTCCACTTGGTTGTTGAATGCCTCCTCTGTGATGGGTGCTTTTTGGTGAACACAAAGAGCCCATAGATACATCCACATACCCCTTCCCCAGTACTCCCTGTCTCCGATATTGCAGTCTTATTCATTACAGGCCACTGGCCAGGAGTCCCTTTCTAACGTCTCATAGGAAGTGATCAGCCATATGTACTGCTTGAAGCTCTGGACGCTGGGAGGGCATCCCTTCACCACTGCCCTTCAGAACCGCCTCTGAGTGAGGCTGCGATGCAGGAGAAGTCTACTCTGAGCCGCACAAACATATAATGTCAACTCATCAGGAATCTGGCTTGAGTTCTTTCCTCTTCCTTCATTTGGCCAAAGGGGTTCCCAAGAGCACAGGGGTGTGAGTTGAGGGTGATGTTTTGGTGCAGCAAGGTAGGTGATATGGGAATCTGGGCCATGTTTCCATGTAATTTACTCATGCCTGGGTTAGATCCTGAAAGTACCATTTCTGGTTTTTCTTTTTTAATTGAAGTATAATTGATCTGCAATGTTGTATTAGTTTTATCATTTCTGTTTTACAATGGATTGCTGCTGTGCTCCATTTTCCATGCCATCTTTCATGAATTCTCCCAATTATTAGTTTTATTAAACATCATAACATGGGACAAATACGCTTGCGGAAAATTTATGCAAGAAGTTTATGCAAGAGAAAACACCTAGACTAAATACTCTCTGTGGAAAACGGTAATATAGGATTGGCAAATTCTGGGCAATTTCAGCTTGCAAAGCACATTCAATTATTCCTCAACCACAGATAATTTGCCTGTTTTCATAAATGGATGTGGAAGCTTGGAGTGCACGAGCTTCTGTGTTTCTTCTCCAGCATTTCCTCGAACTTCGTGCATACGCTCTAATGTGGACTCAGCCAAGAGTTTGCTCTCTGGTTACATCAAACCACGGTCCCTTATCCATCTATGTCTGTGAAAGCCACTGACCTGGCTATAGCTTTATGTTGTTTCACCTACTCTCTCCCAAAGACAGGAATATAGTAAGAGTGAGAGTTCCAGGTCACCTCCCTAGTGTTGCCCAAGAGAGGAGAACTGGAACTTTCAGTGGAGGCTCCAAGCTTGTGTCTCTGTTCTACTCATTGCTAATTCTCTCTTGAGCAGAGAGACACTTTCCTTTTCCAAGTGGGTCCTCTCTGAGCCCATTGCTTCTCAGCAAAGGTACATCACTTGTATTACCTCTATGGTACATGTTTCTAGTACAATCATATTACAAGTATTGTAAACATTTGCCCCAGTGATCACATTATAAAGAGATGTTGCTTTTTAGCTCTTAAAAAGCAGAAAGCCAGCATGTGAGATATTTCCAGATAATTCTTGCTCTTAATACTTCTTTTCTTCTGCTCTGACTTGGGACACTGAGTGGTGATTATAATTACTTTATAACACAATGGAATGGCTTATTATAGCAGAAGAAAATGTTCCAAAGGAGCGCTTAAATCCATCAAAGCATCCCTTAGCCAAGGTTGCTAACTTAAATGAAGAACTGTTAACAATGTATTCTCTTTCATTTGTTAAATGTCCTTCTTGACCTTTTATTGTTTCACATTTCGAAAGGAAATTATGGTAAAATTGTCTGAGCTACCCTCCTCTGGATCCAAAGTCTATTTAGTTCTATACCTTGGGTTTGCCCTGAGCAGAAGCTGTCTATACAATCCAGATCCTCTTTCCACAGGGAGCCTGCCAGAATATTTCCAGGGGCAGCAGGCGAGCTTAAGGCCCCCATGAATCCATTCATATTATTACTGAATCCGTACTGGCCTCTGGTGTGAGCTTGTTGTGTTGAGTCCATATAACCCTCATTGGGCCCTAATCCTGTGTGCCTTTCCTGCCACGTTCACGGATCCTTTGTTAGACTTTTAATATATAACAGTAATAAAATTGAGACGAATAAGAAAAGAGCAAACAAGATGATAAGAGAGGCAGAAATAGGTCCTATGAGAAAGTGTCTGTGGAATTATAGGCTTTATCCTGAAGAAAGGGGAAAAATCTGAAGGGCCATGCTGGCACGAGCTGGTCAGTGAGGCTTCCTGGAGAAGCAGGGCTTAGGAGGGTCTCTGAATGATGGGTAAGCATCAGAAATGGAGGCAAACTGGGCCTTCTATGTAAGGGAAACAGTGGGAGCGAGTGCGTGGGGGCTGGAGTGCTGTGGTTTTGTGCGGAGGGAGTAGACCCATGGCACCGGAGTAGAGATTTTGTGAAGGAAGAAGTGAGAGAGGAGCTTGAGCAGGTGGATAGATTTGGGCAGTGTGTCGAGTCCTAGAACGAGGAGATGGATCTACTGATGGGATATATATGCTGGAGTTAAGAGCACCAGACGCTGGAAGGCTAGCCAGGCATCAAGGCCGTAGTAACTGGAATAGAAAGAAGGAAGTGGCCTGAGCATCACTGGGGTGGGCACGTTACAGTTCTCCATGACCCACACTCCCTCACTTTATAGACTGTTCCAACCTCATTCCAACGGCCACAGGGATTGGCTCCAGGATGACAGGCATAGGACATAAACAGAGCCAATCAAAACTTTAGTTTGGAGTGGGAGGAATGGAGGCACAGAGCTGTCAGATGTTGACCGCCGTCTTCAGCACCTGGGAACTCTGTCTGCGGCAGGTGGGGATGAGGCCAACCCACAGGCCGAGGCAGAGTCCAGAGATGAGGGAGTGAGGAGACACCTGACAACCTAACGACCTCGTTTGGGCTCCTGGACCCAGTTGTGCCATTCTAGTTTTCCAAGCTACGTAAGTCAATAGATTCTGATACTTTCAGTTAAAAGAGTCCCAATTAATACAGATATTAATTTTTAAGTCTCAATAGGATTATTAGAGTATGGAGAAAATCAGGAGTCAACAACTCCGACATTTTTATTTGGGTAGCCAGGTGTATTGAGCATAGTGGCTAGCGTGCACTTGTATCCACAGTTTTGGTGAATGAATGAATGAATGAATGAATGAAGCAGGACAAAGGGAAAGTGTGAGAGTACTGATGTTGTTTTCAAATATAGGATGCTTAATTTTAAAAAAATACATATTTTATGAGTAAATTCTGTTTAATCCGTACCAAACAATTACATCTCTCCACTGCTATGAAATTGGTAGCAATTAGAGGAGAAAGAAACTTCTCACAGTGAAGGAAAACAGGGAGGAAGAAAATGAGGGGTATATGAAATGTCTGTGGCAAAAACACAACTTTTCCTTATTTACAGCCCTAGAAAAATAACTGAAAGTATATTCCAGCCCCATTAAAAGATGGTGCCGCATCATGTAACGTGTGATCACTTATTGGGTGGGCCAAAATGTTTGTTTGTTTGTTTTCCGTAAGATGGCTCTAGTAGCGCTTTGTTGTCTCTAACTTCATTTGAAATAATTTTGTTAGATTGTATTGTGACAGCTGTCATATCAGCGTGCATTTAAAAAAAACATCAAAATTGGTGAATTTTTGTGTAGCCATTTTAATATTGAATATGGAAGAAAAAAAGCAACATTTTTGGGATATTGTGCTTTATTATTTCCAGAAAGGTAAAAACGCAACTGAAACGCAAAAAAAGATTTGTGCAGTGTATGGAGAAGGTGCTGTGACTCACTGAACGTGTCGAAAGTGGTTTGCGGAGTTTCATGCTAGAGATTTCTCGCTGAATAATGCTACATGGTCGGGTAGACCAGCTGAAATTGATAGTGATCAAACTGAGACATTAACTGAGAACAATCAATGTTATACCACACGGGAGATAGCCGACATACTCAAAATATCCAAATCAAGTGCTGAAAATAATTTGCATCAGCTTGGTTATGTTCATTGCTTTGATGTTTGGGTTCCACATAAGGTAAGCAAAAAAATCCTTCTTGACCATATTTCCTCATGAGATTCTCTACTTAAATGTAATGAAAACGTTACGTTTTTAAAACAAATTGTGATGGGCGTTGGAAAGTGGATACTGTACAATAATGTGGAACAGAAGAGATCGTGGGGCAAGCGAAATGAACCACCACCAACCACACCAAAGGCTGGTCTTCATCCAAAGAAGGTGATGCTGTGTATATGGTAGGATTGGAAGGGAGTCCTCTATTATGAGCTCCTTCCAGAAAACCAAACGATTAATTCCAACAAGTACTGCTCCCAATTAGACCAACTGAAAGCGGCACTCGACGAAAAGCGTCCAGAATTAGTCAACAGAATACACGTAATCTTCCATCAGGATAATGCAAGACCACATGTTTTTTGATGACCAGGTAAAAACTGTTACAGCTTGGCTGGGAAGTTCTGATTCATCCACCTTATTCACCAGACGTTGCACCTTCAGATTTCCATTTATTTCGGTCTTTACAAAATTCTGTTAATGGAAAAAATTTCAATTCCCTGCAAGACTGTAAAAGGCACCTGGAAGAGTTCTTTGCTCAAAAAGATATAAAGTTTTGGGAAGATGGAATTATGAAGTTGCCTGAAAAATGGCAGAAGGTAGTGGGACAAAAGGGTGAATACGTTGTTCAATAAAGTTCTTGGTGAAAATGAAAAATGTGTCTTTTATTTTTACTTAAAAACCGAAGGCACTTTTTGGCCACCCGAATACATTAGCACAGTGTTCTAGTCTTTTGCTAAAGTTAGTAAACTGCTTGATGGCCTCTTCTTCAGAAGATTGCTTTCATTTCTGGATGTGTTCAAGACTTAAGTTGGGCTCTCGCAGCAGAAGCAAGAAGGATGCGCCTCCACGAGAAGAGGAGGGCTTCGCAGGCCAAGTGGGGATGTTACCATGCACGCCAAGGACACATCCCACACCCTCTCTTACAGTGTATCATTGACACTCTTTCCAGAAATATGGTTCATGTCCCCTCTCCATGAACTTGGGCAGGCTTTTGATTTGGTCATAACCAACAGAGTGAAGGTGACACTGTGTGATTTCTGAGGCTAGGTTGTAGAAAACGGGCAGCTTCTGCCTCATTCCTTGAATACTGACACTGGAGTTGTGAGCTGCCATGGAAGCAGTCCAACTGCCCCAAGGCCACTGTGCTGTGAGGAAGCCCAACTAGTCCACAAGGAGAGAGCACATGAAGAAGCCTAAGACCACGAGAGTAGGGAGAGAAATGCCTGGCCAGCCTCTGACTGTTCCAGACACCCCACTGGAAGTGGGTGACTCCAGCCACTGTCTGATTGCAACTGTAGGAAAGAACTGCTGGATCAAGCCCTTCCTGAATTCCTGACCCATAGAAACCATGGGGTAATTTGTTGTTTAACAATAATAACCAGACTTTTATGTAGTCATTGGAAGGGGTTTTTAGCTATTACCAGATCTTCTGATATCCTGGAAAATTTCAGACCCAGATCTACTTTACTAATTCGCAAATGGATCCTCCCTTGGCATAACTGACTTTGTCTGCTCCCAGGAGCAAATGCATAGAATATCACATAGACCATTTGAGCTGCCTCTACTACGGCAGTCTGCCTCTGAAAAGAGACACAAAAACATAGCTTATACCTCCATTGAAAGATACAGTCTATGCAATTAGCAGAACTCAAATACTAATGTAAATCACCTAGATTTGTTTTTAGTCATTCCTCTAACAAAGACAGAAAAAAATGAATTATTTATCATGTTAGCTTTAACCACTGGAAATGTAAAATTGTTACATATATACCAACGTAAGGCTTGTTATAGTCTTAATTTCCCAATAACAATGGAAAATTTTGTCAGTGCACAGATTAGGCACTGAATAAATGTTCCAGTAAGATTACACTATGTAGCTTTTGTAACTCAATGTGGTGAAATAGTGCATTTTCCTGCCACTGAAAATAGAGTAAAATGCAGTTATTAGAATTACTGCAAAATCTATATGCACATTTTCAAATATAAATGGCATACTATAAACATAAATCATGCAACTGTAGTGTGATTATGGTGAAATAATACAACATGGACATAAATGAAGAGAAATGATGTTGAACTGCCTTTCCAGTTACACGATTTAAAATTCTACCATGAAGATCAGAATTGTAATTGGAAAACTGAGTAAATACTGTGGCAGTAGTTTTAACCTGAGAAAAGCACCAATTTCTTTAAAAGTGGAATTGTAGATATACATTCCTATTTATCTCACCAGGCACTTCTTTTGCACTGCACAAAATAGTCATATCACAAGCAGAAATGAGATAGGATGTTAGCTTAAATCAGAGATAAAATTTAATCTGGCGAGGTGGTTAAAACGAAAAAGAAGCAACGGTTTTGTTTGAAAGGCTCCAAATAAGAAGCAAAATATAGGGGTCCCATAATGTACCATTATCTATATCAGCCCACAGGAAAGCAGGAGGCACTGGTGGCTCACATGTCAAATACATAGATTTTCTACATTTTTCAAAATGAGTGAACTTTGTACCCTCAGCTGCACTCCAGCTGTCTGACCTCACAAGGGCAACAGAGCACAAGGGGGTGAAATACAGCACTAGGAAGGTGTGAAAATTGCTTCTCGTCTGAAGGAGGAAACCAGCAGCGCCTGTCCATTGATTCCAACAAGACCATTGACAGAGTCGCCAAAGCTGTACCCAACAGTGGGTAGTGATCAAAATTCAGGATCGGGGATGTGGGGAGAGGAGAGACAGAAAAACCAAGAAAAGGGCTCAAAGCAGTTTTGTAACCCTCTTGTTCTTGTTGATAAAGAGCAAGAGGGTTACATAGCCATAAAGAACCCTGACGAGACTTCCAGAACTTCTAGACCAGTTCATCTCAACTGTATCAATGTATCAATGCCAATGCCCCTCCTTATGATGAATTTCGTGTAATTTCTCCCCTTTTATTATCTTGAAAGGAAATGCTGCTGACCTAGACACACAGTTTTTTTTAAAGACCTTGAAATGGCCTAAGTATAATACAGAAGCATAATAAAAGGCAAGCAATATATGATAACCTGAGATGTATTTCAATGTAAAGATGCTCAGCTCCAAATACTGCTATCAGCTACATGTGGCGTCACTGTGAGCATGAAAGCAGCAAACACAGCCAGGCGTAGAGTGGTGAGTTGCTGCGCTGGCACATTCAGTACCAGGAGCTGTGTTTTGTAATTGGTGGTGCGATTTTCCAAAATTGGGAGCAACTTTTGCTCAGGTTCCAGATGAAACAAAGTGCAGCCTTTCCCTGATTTGCACAATATTCCAGAAAAATAGAGCATTACTAAAACTATGGAAAGGACTTCATGTTTACCTATAAAAGAGTTCTTTTTAAAAAAGAGGGTGAGTTCTAGTCTCAGGTAATCATGAATGTGTTTTTCACTTGTGTGAATGTCCAGTGGGGGGATTTCTGCCAGTCAAGCAGGAGGTGAGGCAACTTTTCACCATATAGGGCTAAACATCCTGCCCCCCACTCTCATTAAATATCAGTAGAATCCCTGCCATGATTTGGACAATTCATTAGTCCCCATGAATTTCCAAAACACCACTGATTTAGATGAACCAGAGCTCTGGCTTTCGTTTAGATGGGATCACACTCTCCCAATGAATGAGAATCTATCTTTTGCTGGTTTTGGAGAAGGGAGAACTGGTATGTAAGAGGAAGGACAGGAGCCCAAATACTGGAGACTTTGAGGATGGGTGGGGAGGGGCTGAGTCACACAGCAGAGAGTCCTGCCGGAGTCTGCTGGGCTTGGGATGGAATTCCGTCTCCACAAAGCTGTGAGTTGGGAAAGCAGAATAGAGATGTTTCTCTATTTATAATAGAGAAGCATGCCCAAGTTTCTCTCTTTATAATAGAGTTAAGAATGTTCATAAAAAGCCATCCAAGGTTGTTCTTCCTGAACCATCCAAGTTACCTTGGGACTGCGCGCCATGGCAAAACCCAGACAAGGGAATGAACGATACCGTTTATAAGGATCCAATACCCTCCTGTCCTCTGTCTCTGACTCTGTCACGGTTGGGATGTGCAGTTTTTCCCTCAGAGTAGCTCTGCTTACAGCAGAGAGAAAAAGGTTCCTAACTGGGCTTATTTTTCCAGGGAGTCAGGATGGTTCCCTTCTGGCACTGTTCTCATTTCTTCATCCTTTCAGGAAAATCTTTGCTTTTTCATGAACGGTGTTAGATTCTTAGCATGGATGCAGTTTGTTAAAAAAAAAAAAAAATCGCTTTTCCACACACAAAAAACAAAAGGGTGGGTTCCTATGCCACTGAGTCCAAAGGTGTCCCCATGAGTCCCCCATGAACAGTGGCCATGAGAGTTCCCTGCCGGGGCTGGGAGCCGGGCGGGTCCCTGTGTGGAGCTGGAGGCTTGCCTGACCATGTGCGGAGCAAGCCCAGCATCTTCTGCCACCAGGCACAATTTGGTGATGGGGGCTGGCTGGCTGGCTCCGCCCCCCCCCCCCCCCCCCACGAGAAGTAACAGCACGGCTGTCAGCACAACCACCGACCAAGTGCCTGTGCAGGTGAAGGTGCGCGCTGGAACCTGCTTGACCACAAACCCCGCACTAAGGCAGACCCAACAGCAACCCTCTCCTCCCATGTCCATTCTGGGCTATTCTGTGAGAGTAAGTCTTGCTTCCTTCTCCCTCAGCTTCTCCTCCTTCCTCTCCTGAGTGACCATCATTCCAGCAGTGGGAATGCAGGGGTCCTCCACATTCCCCACACAGGCCAGGTCTCTCGAGCAGAATTTCCCTCCTATTAAACCCAGGAACACCTTACTCCAAATGAGCTTTTCCCCCCCATTCAAAGCCAATTTTTTTGTGTGCCTCTCTGCAAAAATCTTTCTAATCTTACCACATGTACAATGGTATTTGCTCCTTTCTGATGGGGTATGGTCAAAAGTTGGACTCCTTACTGAGAACCCATCTGAGTTCTGTTAAGCAGTTGCCCACAGACCCTGCAGTGCTTGGGACCATGTAATGGTCCCCCTAATGCTAGGGGCCACTGGCTCTACCATGTTCATCACTTTTCCTCCCTAGAATGGCTTCTCATGCAACATCACCGTGACCTTGGCCACCATTTCTTGCGAGAACACCAGTTTCTTGGCCTCCACCGAGAACTCTGAAGTTTGACTTATGGTTGGTGCCCAGAACACGCTTAGGCTTTAGGAGGTTCTGTCTGGGCCGATGGAACAGAGATGAGGGTCTTTGATTAGACTGAGCATATCTGCCAACATCCTCTGCTACCCTTCTAGGAAAAACGTATTTGAATAAATTGTCGGTCTATGGACAACCACGTCTGTCTGACTCCAAAGGCAGCTCTTACCCGTCCTCCTCGTCTCCTGACCCACTCCATGCTGTGGCTCCACTGCACTAACTGTTCCAGAACGTCATACCCCCAAAAGGTGCACATGCCTTGCAATTAAGAATAAGGAAAGGGCTTCCCTGGTGGCGCAGTGGTTGAGAATCTGCCTGCTAATGCAGGGGACACGGGTTCAAGCCCTGGTCTGGGAAGATCCCACATGCCGCGGAGCGACTAGGCCCGTGAGCCACAACTACTGAGCCTGCGCATCTGGAGCCTGTGCTCCGCAACAGGAGAGGCCGCGATAGTGAGAGGCCCGTGCACCGCGATGAAGAATGGCCCCCACTTGCCACAACTAGGGAAAGCCCTCGCACAGAAACGAAGACCCAACACAGCCATAAATAAATAAATAAATAAATAAATAAATAAAGAATCTATCAAGGGACTAAGTTAATTTAAAAAAAAAAAAGAATTAAAAAAACAGGAATAAAAAAAAAAAAGAATAAGGAAAAAATATATGTATATATAACTGGATCACTTTGGTGTATACCAGAACCTAACACAACATTGTAAATCAAATATACTCCAATAAAATTTTTTTAAAAAATTTAAAAAAAGAATAAGGAAAATACATCAGACGTTTTTCCATCAATTGTTATAGAAGTATATAAAACAAGGACCCACTATCTTTTTTTCTTTTTTTTTAACAGAATTTTTTTTTTAATTAATTAATTTATTTTTGGCTGCACTGGGTCTTCGTTGCTGCATGCGGGCTTTCTCTAGTTGTGGCGAGCAGGGGCTACTTTTCGTGGCACTGCGCGGGCTTCTCATTGAAGTAGCTTCTCTTATTGCGGAGCACGGGCTGTAGATGCGCAGGCTTCAGTAGTTGTGGCACGTGGGCTCAGTAGTTGTTGCTCGTGGACTCTAGAGCACAGGCTCAGTAGTTGTGGCGCACGGGCTTAGTTGCTCCGCGGCATGTGGGAACTTCCCGGACCAGGGCTTGAACCTGTGTCCCCTGAATTGGCAGGCGGATTCTTAACCACTGTGCCACCAGGGAAGTCCCCAGGACCCACTATCTTTTAATTATAATCACTAAAGCAATTTAAAATCTTACAAAGCCTCTCTCATAAGTACAGAATATTTTTGTGATTTTTTAAAAAGAAGGTAGAAATTAGCCTTGTGTTGCCACGTTGTCATTTGCTTGTGGACTTCAAAATTCAGTTTCAGTTGGAGTTGCTTGTGAGTGAGGCACCAACATTAATCTTTCATTCCCGGGCCACGTTTCTTCCCTTGGTGACTCTTGCTCTCCTCTTTTTGTAACAGCTGCCAAGAATTCGGTCCTTCCCCCAGCTGGGAAGAGGCATGAGCCTCTTGTAGGCTTCTGTCTCACTCAGAGAGTTACAATATGAAGTTTAGTCATAGCACATCTTGGGGATAGGAAAGAGTCATGAAAAAAAAACCAAATAAAAAAACCCCCAAAAAACAAAAAGCCACCATCACTCCAAGCCAGCCTGCTTCTGACGCACTGAACAGTCTCTGTCATGCTCCAGTGTCTTGCTCACTCTAGAAGTATCCGTCACCCTGTTATTTTCCCATAGTGGTGACATTTTTCTTTAGCTGAGCCATAAAGCTTGAACTTGGAAAGGAAAACTGTGGGAGAGTAGTCACCAGTGAGCAAACACCAGCTGGGGACAGCAGGATCTTGAATCAAGTTTGCTACATTTCTGGAGGTCATGAAAGCAGGCTGAATAAAGTCATATTTTCAATCTACGTGGCCTTCCCTTCCTTTTCTGAGAAAACATAAACTATAGGATTTTATAAGAAAATGCTGTGGACAAAAAAAATCAAGAAAAAGAGTAAGAGGAGAAAAATGAGACATAGTACCAAATGAGCAAGGAAATGAGTAAAATAAACAAAAATACATAAACTTTCTGGAGGGCAGTTTGACAAAATGTACAGAATTCGTCAGAGATGTGTATAGTTTTGATCCAAAATATCCACTTCTAGGACTTTCTCTTACAAAAGTAATTAGAGAAGTTTATAAATCTTTAGCTTCAGAACATTTGGCCTAACATTGTAAGTAATGACAGAAAAATTGGAGACAATATAAACATTCAATAATATAAGATTGGTTTAGAAAGTTCTGGTCTGTCCAAATAGTGGAATGCTATGCAGCCATTTAAAATAATACTGTTGATGTTCTTTATTGATGTCAAAATAAATTATTTAAATATTTTAGAGTAAAAAAGTCAGGTTTCAAAAACAGTGTGTAGGAAATTCTGCTCTGGCCAAGAAGGAGTTAGCAAGAACCAAACTTAACCTCCTGCCAGAAACAACCAAAAAATGGACAAAATATATGAAAAATTTTCAAGATACTGTACATTAGTCAACCAAGGACAGTGATTTCCCAGAAATGGGAAATAAGTGAGGTGAGCCCTACTACTGTTTTAGTTTACCACCTTGACAGAATTTCCAGAGCATAGTACAAGGAGAAAAAACCTAGTCAGAGACCAGTGGATTCCCTGAGTGGCAGAGATGGAAGAGAGAGTACAAGGACATTAAGATGGCTAGAGTTTTCAGGAAAGAGCACCTGAAAGGAGAGAGCTACACAGAGAGAGAATTCTGGAAATATGCAGAAGGTCAGTCTTGAGTATTCAGCTGATCGGTGCATGCATGTGAAGAAACGAGGGAAAGGGAAAGAACTACTCACGAGGGTTAGAGAGAACAATGCCTGATACACAAACAGGGCCAGGAATAATGCCCATTCCCACTAGACAGACTAAAAAAAAACAAACCCTCATGATTCACAGGGCCTTGGGTAGAGTATACAAAATGGTCTTGCTTCAGTAACGGGGAATAATTAGCCCTAGACAGAGCACTACCCCAGTCCTGCATGATAAATCTTAAAAGCAAGACCCAAAAGGATCAAACTCTTCCAAGTAAGTTAACTATGTCACAAAGTTCAATATTATTTATAGGAATACTCAGCAGGTAAATTCACAATGTCTGGCATCCAGTCAGAATTACCAGGGATAAAAGAAGAAAGAAAATACAACTTGTAATGAGGAGAAAAATCAATCAATCAAAACTGACCCAGAACTGACACAGATGTTAGAATTGGTAGAAAAAAAACACTAAAAGAGTTATTATAATTGTGTCCCATATGTTCAAAAAGTTAAGTAGAGACATGGACGATATAAAAAAAAAGACCCCATTCAATCTTTAGGGGATTAAATATACAATGTCTAAGATTTTTTTTTTAATCCACTGGATGGATTAATGACAGATTATACATTATATAAGAAAGGAATGGTAAACAGCAATAAAAATTATGAAAAATAAAACAGAGTGAAAAGGGAATTTTACAAATATGAACAGAGTCTTGGTGAGCTGTGGAACAACTTCAAGCAGACCAATATACATGTAAGTGGAAGCCCTAAAGGAGAGGAGAGAGAGAGATGGGTAAAAAAAAAAAAAAAAAAAAAAAAAATATATATATATATATATATATATATATATTTGAAGAAATAGTGGCCAGAAAGTGTTTCAACTTTGATGAAAGCTATACACACAGGGATGCAAGAAATTCAACAAACCCAAGCACTCAGAGAAACAAGAAAAACATCAAGTCATATCATAATCAAATTGCTCCAAATCAGTGATAAAAAGAAAATCTTAAAGGAAGCCAGGAAAAAAAAGAGACATCTTACACACAGAGGAACAAAGATAGGGATGACAGAAGATTTCCTGCAGAAGAAATTCAAGCAAAAAAACAGTGGATCTTTGAAGTATTGAGAGAAAAAGACTGCCCATTTGTATCCTATATGCAGCAATATCTTTCAAAAATGAAAACAAAATAAAGGCATTTTCAGACATAAAATAACTGAAAGAATTCATTACTAGCAGACCACATTATAAGCAATGTTAAAAAAAAGTCTTTCAGGCAAAGGGAAAATGATTCCAGATGGAAATGTGGATCTAGACAAAGCAATGAAGAGCACCAGATATGGTAACTAGAATATATAAGGTATTTTTCTTAATATTTAAATCTCTTTAAAAGAACTTTTAAAGATAATTGACTGTTTAAACAGAAACAATAACAATATAGTGGGGGGGAATATAACACATGTAAAAGTAAAATGTATACCAATAAGAGCACAAAGGTCAGGAGAGGAGAAATAGAAGTACTTGATTTTAAGGTTTTTATACTGTACATTAAATGGTTTAATATCACGTAAAGGTAGACTGTGATAAGTTAAAGATGTATACTATAAACACTAAAGCAAACAATAAAATAAAAAACCAAAGAGTTATAGCTAATAAGCCAACGAAGGTGATGAGATATAATCACAAAAATATCAATTAATCAACAAAAAGGCTGGAAAAGAGGAAAGGGAAAACAAAGAACACATGGGACAAATAAAAGGAATAGCAAGATGATAGATTTAAACCTAACCTAACCTTATCAACAGTCACATAAAATACAAATGGTCTCAATTCCCCAATTAAAAGACAGAGATTGTTAGAATGTGTTTTAAAAGCAAGATTCAACTTTATGTTGTCTACAGGAAATGCATTTTAAATATAAAAATACAAATGGGTTAAAAGTTAAAGAATGGAAAAACATACCATGCTAACACCATTCAAATGAAAGCTGAAATGCCTATATTTAACGTCAGACAATGTAGATTTCAGAGCAAAAAATATTACCAGGGATAAAAAAGGGCATTTAATAATAATAAAGTATTCATTAAAAGGACATAACAATTCTAAATGTTTATGTCCTTAATCACATTTCTGCAAAACACATGAAGCAAAAATTGAAATGGCTTCAAGGAGAAATAGACAAATCTTAAAACATAGTCAGATATTTCAACTGCCTTCTCTCAATAATCGATAGAACAAGTAGACAGGAAATAAGTAAGGATATAGAATATTTGAACAACACTATCAACCAACTTGACCTAATTGACATTTAGAGAGCATTCCACCCAACAGCAGCAGAATATACATTCTTTTCAAGTATATATATGGAACATTTATAAATATAGACCATATTCTGGGTTATAAATAAGTATTACTTAATACATTTAAAGGGATATAAGTCATACAAGTTTTGTTCTCTGACTATGGTGGAATTAAATTAGAAATCAGTAATGAAAAGATTTCTGGGAAATCTCCAAATATTTGGAAAATAATATATTTCTAAATAGTCCATGGGTCAAAGAAGTAATCAAAAGGGAAATTATAAAATATTTTGGACTAAAAGAAAACAAAAACATAACATATCAGAATTTGTAGCCTACTGCTAAATCAGTACTTATAGGGTAATTTATTGAACTAAATGCCTATGTTGGAGAAGAAAAAAAGGTCTCAAATCAATAATTTCAGCTTCTAGCTTAAGAAACTCTAAATGGAACAGCAAATTAAACCCAAAGTAAGAAGAAGAAAAGAAATAATAAAGACTGGAGCAGAAAAAAAATAGAAAACAGAAAAACAATAGGAAAAAACAATGAAACTAAAAGCTGGCTCTTTGAAAAGATAAATAAAATTGATAACCTCTAGTCAGAATGTTCAGAGAGAAAAAAGAGTAAAGACACAAATTACCAAACTCAGAAATGAGACTTCACTACAGATCCTATTAAAAGGATAGTAAGGGAATATTGTGAATAACTTCATGTCAATAAATTCAACAATTCAGAAGAAATGGACAAATTCCTTGGAAGACACAAAAAACCAAAGTTCCCTCAAGAAGAAATACATAACCTGAATAGCCCTATATCTATTAAAGACATTGAATTTGGAGTTTAAAATCTTCCAACAAAGTAAACTCTAGGCCCAGATTGCTTTACTGGTGAATTCTACCAAATATTTAAAGAAGATATAATAACAATTCTATGCAAACTTCCAGATAACTGAAAAGAAGATGAAACTTCCAAACACATCCTATGAGACCAGCATTACCTTGATACCAAAATCAGACAAAAACTTTATAGGCAAATAAACCTCATTAACATAGATACAAAATTTTTAAACAAAAATATAGCAAGTCAAATTTGTCAATATATAAACATGATAATATATCATGACCCAGGCATGAAAATCAATCAATGTAATTTACAATATAAACAAACAGTAAAAGAAAAGACCCTAAGATCATCTCAATAATGTAGACAAGCATTTGACAAAATCTACCATCAATTTCTAAGAAAAACTCTCAGGAAACTAGGAATAAAAGTTAACTTCCTCAACCTAATAAAGGGCATCTATGAAGAACCTACAATAAACATCATATTTAATGGTAAAAGACTGAATGCCTTCCTTCTAAGATCAGGAACAAGTCAAGGATATCCACCCTCACTATATCTGTTCAACAGTATACTGGATATTCTAGCCAGTGCAGTATGGCAAGAAAAAGAAACAAAAGGCATCCAGATTAGAAAGATAGATGTCTTTGTAGACAACATAATCATCTATATAGAATATAATTAAATCTATAAGAGAGGCTACTAGAACTAATACGTGGGTTTAGCATGGTTGCAGGATACAAGATCAATATATACAAAAATCTACTATATACTATGCACCAGCAAAGAACAATTAGAAATTGATTTTTTTTGAAAACCACCATTTATAACAGACTAACAGTTAATCTGACAAAATATATGAAAGATCTGTGCACTAAAAACTGCAAACACACTGAAAGAGATTTTAAAAGACCTAAATAAATTGAGTCAGATACCACATTCATGGGTCAGAAGACTCAATATCATTAAGATGTTAATTCTCCTCAAATTTATCTAAAGATTCAAAGTAATCCCAGTCAAAATCCCAGCAGGCTTTTTAATAGTATTTGACAAGCTGTTTATAAAGTTCATATGGAATGAAATGCAAAGGATCTAGAATAATCAAAACAACTCTGAAAAAGAACAAAGGTAGAGAAGTAACATTGCCTGATTTCAAAATTTATTATAAAAATACAGTAATAAAGACAGTGTGGTGATGGTGTAAAGATAGACAAATACAACAGAAGAGAGATTCCAGTAATAGACCAATGCATATGTGGACAAGATTTTTTACAAAGATGTAAAGTAGAGAAAGGATAGTATTTTCAATAAATGATGCTGAAACAACTGAATGTCCATAAGCAAGAGAGAGAGAGAAAGAGAGAACTTTGAGGCATATCTCAAACCATATAAAATTAACTTAAACTGGATGATAGACCTAAAGATAAAATTTTAAACTATAACATTTCTAGAAAAAAATAAAGGAGAAAACTTTTACGACTCTGGGTTAAATAAAGGTTTCTTACATATGACACCAGAGAATTAAAAAAATTAATAAACTGACTTCATCAAAATGAAAAATTTAGGCTCTACAAAAGATACTATTAAGAGAATGAAAAGATAAGCCATAGACTTGGAGAAAATATTTTCAAGTCATATACCTGATAAAGGACTTGCATTCCAGAATATAATAAAAACTATCAAAACTCAGCAAGAAAATGACCCAGTTGTTAAAAATGAGTAAAGAAGTTATATGATGGCAAATAAGCACACCATTATACATCTACTAGAATAGCTAAAGTTTTTTAAACTGACCACACCAAGTGCTGGAAAAGGTATGGAGGAACTAGAACTCTCATATACTGCTGGTGGGAATGAAAAGTGGTATAAGTACTTGGAAGCAATTTGGCAGTTTCTTAAAAAATTAAACATACAGCTGCCATATCATTTAGTCATTCCCATTCCTAGGCATTTACCCCCGAGAAATAAAACGTATGTCCTACAAAGACTTGTACACAAGTATTCATGGAAGCTTTATTTGTAATAACCTAAAGAGGAAACAAACCAAATGTCCTTCAGAAGTAAAATAATAAACAGACTGTAGTATATCCACACAATAGGATTCTACGCAGCAATGAAAAGGAATAAACTACTGATCGTGCTACAACGTGGGAGAATCTCAAGATAATTATGCTGAGTGAAAGAAGCCGGAAAAGAAGGGTACATAATGCGTGATACTATTTATATAATATTCAAGAGAATTTAAACCAATCCATAGTGACAGAAAGCAGATCTGTTATTGCCTGAAATTGGACCCGTGGGAGAGGAGGCAGGATGGAGGGATTACAATGAGCATGAGAAAACATAGGGGGTGATGGATTTGTTTACTATCTTAATTGCGATGGTTTCACAGGTATATACACAAGTCGACACATTAAATTGTACACTTAAAAAAAAAATTTTTTTATTGGAGTATAGTTGCTTTACAATGTTATTAGTTTCTACTGTACAGCAAAGTGAATCAGCTATACATATATTTTAAAATGTGCAATTTATGATATGTCAATTATTCATCAATAAAGCTGTTAAAATAGTATAGCCTTATTTTGGTAAAAATATCTAGGTTGGGAGAGGATATATACACTGAAAGACTGAAACACAGCTTATTTTTCTTTTCTCTCCTTTTCCCCCTTCTTTCTCCTCATCTTTCTCTTCTTCTTTTGCTTACGTACAATTTGTGATTTTCCAAAAATGACATGTGGTACACGTGTAACCAAGCAAAAAAAAAAAAAAAAAAAAAAATGTGAACAATGTGGAGCAAAGGAACCAGAGAGATGAAGAAAAGCTGGGAATTTTGTTAACAAACTCAGAAAAAAGCACAGGAGACACCATTTGGAGGAATTATAAACAAGATCTTTTTTTAGAACAAAGATTTTTAGAAAAATTCATCAGGAACAAAAAGTTTAAGGATCAACTTTATGGACTTTCATGCACACCAACTTGTCAGAAATTTCCAAGGCAGTTTGACCAGATTATCACAGTTTCAGAAATATGTACATAAATAAATAATTATGGTTGGTTATTTTCCAAGCAGCAACTTCAGCACAATATGCAGAAGGAGAAAACAAGCCCACTGGTGGCTGAAGGTTTGGAAAGAACAAAATTATTTTCTACATAGTGATGAATTTCCAATTAAGAGAGGATGGATGGTCTACGTCAGATTTATTGCCAATGGCAATTCTGAAAAAGAGTGTTCTGTTTTTGGAAGAATTAGCCATTGCATTATGACAGCTGACATACTTAGTGACCTAGATAATTTTCTGGAATCAAAAGGATAGTGCAAATGACATTTTTGTGTTAGAGCTGATAGCTAGTGAAACAATGACAACGAAGTACTAGAACATCAAATGTTTTACTACGTCCCAAAGCCCTCAGAGGGAGAATCACTCCAAAGCAGGATGCTCCAACTGTCTGCTATTTTATAAAATACACAGTAGATGACACTGTTGATTGGCTGGGGAAGGAGAGGGGGCATTATAGCTCAGTAGCCATGTCCATAGTCTAGGGACTCAGACAACGCAAACTGAGACCCCCAACTCTACCCCTGTCTTTGTGGTCGTGGGCATTTTATTTTTTCATCAGCCCCAATAAGAATTCCAACAGTTAGTTGTAGGATGTTATGAAGATGAAATGAGATAATACATGAAAGGCACTTATGTTTAAAATGTCATACTTACAATAATGTCCTTGATATATTTTAGAATGTTTTGGTTCTTTCCTAAATGAAAACTAAAATAATAAATTAGACTAATAGAATGTCAGAGTTGAAGAAATCTTAGAGACTATGGTCCAGTTCCCCAAAGTGTAGGCCTGGGGAATTTAAACTGAGACAGAGCCTGATAGCTCTCCCTCCTTAAAGTGTGTCCCATTACACAGCACAGTTGCTTGATATTGCTCATCTGGATTCACTGTAAGTTCTTCAGCAGCTCATAAGCTTCTACTGAGCAGTGATTAGGATGTTTTAAGCAAGTACAAAATGGTCAGCAGAGCCCAGCTCTCCAGGGTGCTTGATAAGTATTACCTGGTGATGGCAATTACATGACAATGTAGAGACAAGGAGAGAGACCGGTTCCAGAAGCTCCCCAGAGTGAAAATGAATCCTGTTCTCCCTCACTCTGCTCTCTCTCTTACACACACACACAGTCTATTCCTCTTTGTCTTCTTTGCCTGGCTCAATAAACATTTATGCAGCAAAACCAACTCATTCTCATACTAGAATGTCCAGAAATATAACTTACCCTTAAAATAAACTTTATGTAAGGTTACATTATTTCAGATTTACTGACTGTCTATACCTAGCCTAAGATACTTGCTTAGCACATTGTTTATAAGACAGAAATCAAGTCCTTAACTACCCCACCCCCTTTCATGGCAGCTTGGTTCAAATTCCTATTCTGCTTGGACCTGAGCTTCAACAGATTCAATCCCAGCATGCACTGGAATATAGGGCAGTGGAGCCCAAATGGCAGAAAGACCCTCTTCCAGCTTTTCCTGAGTGATGTCTCTACGGTGTGGCTTCATGATTGTTTTTAAAGCAAATTCTATTCAACTTAGAACCATGCACCAAAATTGTGTTCCAAACACAAATATACATTATTTTCAGACTCTCAACCACTTGAAGCCATTCCATACCCATCCACTCCTCTCTCCACTACTTACAAATGATCAAAACTGGACTCACAGTCATTCTACAAAATTCTCTTTTGTTTGTTCCAAATTCTGCCTTGTCTTCCTACTGTATTTTCACAGACAATGGAAAACAAAGTGACAGTGACATGAGGAGGGTCTGGCCCTACATGGGAAGCTAATCGAATCCTCCCAAGGCAGTTGCCAACAGCATCCTGACCCTTGCTGGGATTCTTCAATATTGCGATGAAAAGTGCAAATTGTACTTCAAATATGTCTTCACTCTAAGTGCATTGGGTCATTTCCGTTAACAATGTGAACGTGCTCTCATTATCATGCTCAACTTGATTAGTGTATGGTCTAACATTTAAAAGTGCACTTCAGATAAAAGAATGTATAAATGCATGATTGGTTCCTAATAAATTGAGCAACCCTTTAATGAACGGTGAGCCATCTAGAGAGGAACTATTACTATTACACAGAAATGGCAAACCAGACAAAAATAGAGTGTGTGTGTGTGTGTGTGTGTGTGTGCATGTGTGTGTGTGTAGGGAGAGAAGACGATCTTTCTCCATCTTTCATGATACACTGCTAACTTCACTGAAAAAATAACTAACAGAATTCAAGGCAACCAGCAAAATTAGTTCATTTAGGAGCCAAATATAAACAAATATCATCTTTTGGCAAATGTTCAGCATGGCTGACCTAGTACAGCTAAAAACGAAATTCAGAGGGGTGTGTGGAGAAATCTCTTGAACAAGCTTTCTTACTGTTTTCTTCAAGGTAAGCTAGAGCTGATTTAGGATGTAAGATTTTCTTAGTCATTTAAGATAAATTCTGTCCCACCCCTCTCTATTCCCATTTCTCTTTCTTTTCTGCCTTTTTTGTTTGGCTTTTACTTCCTAAACATGTATTTTATAGTGTTAGAATAAGCCACGGCACTGGCCAAGTGGTCTGTTCACAGAGTTTAAAACTAGTAGTTTGGCATCTTTTTTGTGAAATATACCTTACATTTACTCCTGTTAGGAACCTAAACATTTTCAGAAGAATGAGACAGTGTGCCTCTTCTCTGAACTTTATTTCTAACTCGTATCAGATAAACACTGGTGACATTTAAATGTGAGCTTGAAGAGTTTACATATTACTTGGCAGCAGCCTCATCCATAAGAAATTTAAGAACTGTGCAGACCAGCATCACCAAATGTTTACTTGGTGCTGAGTAAGCACAAGAGGAATACAAACAACTACGAGCCAGGGTCCCTCGTCGTGAACAAGGCAGCCCTCGCCAAGTGCCCCGTGCGCGCTACAGGCAACGCACCTGAGAAAGGAGGGCTCATCAGAGGCAGGATGGTGGGGGAAGGGCTCAAAGAAGAGATGACACTTGAGTTTGGCCTGAAAGGATGTGACTGGACCAAGATAAATCCAGTGAAGGACAGAGGACATTGGGGCAGGAGGCCCCAACTGGGAGAGAACACTATGTGTCTGGGGTCTATGGAGGAGTGCAGTTAAGGCTGCCGGGACATTCCATGGAGGGGAACACGATGACACGAGAAGCTGAGGACCATGAAACTGCCTAAGAATGGGAAAGTATCAAAGGCTTCAGAAGACGGCAGTGACTCCTGCAGAGACAGATGGCTCTGGCCTGGTGTGTAGGCCAGGTTGTAAGGGGAGAGTACGGCAAGCAGAAAGTTGTCCGAAGAAGGGCAGGCACGTGTGAGTAACAAAGGAAAGACAGTAGTGAGGATAAGTAGTCGGAAGGCAAGGATGATCTGGGTGAGGGGTCTTATCCCATGTTGCAGCTTTTACAAAGATGGAGATATATGTAACTCCTGTTTGCTCTCCTTAAAATGAGACATGGATATTCCTGTATCAAGAACTGGGTCTGGGGGCTTCTCTGGTGGCGCAGTGGTTGAGAATCTGCCTGCCAGTGCAGGGGACATGGGTTCAAGCCCTGGTCTGGGAGGATCCCACATGCCACGGAGCAACTGGGCCCGTGAGCCACAATTACTGAGCCTGCGTGTCTGGAGCCTGTGCTCCCCAACAAGAGAGGCCGCAATAGTGAGAGGCCCGCGCACGGCGATGAAGAGTGGCCCCCGCTTGCCACAACTAGAGAAAGCCCTCGCGCAGAAATGAAGACCCAACACAGCCAAAAATAAATAAATAAATTAAAAAAAAAAAAAAAAAAAAGAACTGGGTCTGTATTGTCTCCTCTTGGCCTGGGCAGAATGTTGTAACTGCTTCAACCAATAGGATACAGGGGAAGAATTGCAGCCTGACTCATGCAGCTGATGCTAGGTCATAAAAGCTTTCACGCCTCTCCCTCCATCTCTCTCTCTCTCCCTCTCTCTCGCTCTCTCTCTCTCTCTCTCTCTCTCTCACACACACACACACACACACACACACACACTTGGGAGCCCTGAGCCAGCAGATGTGAATGCTGGAGAGATTGCATAGGGAGAGCACAGAGAGAGATGCTTAAGGAGCCCCAGGCTTTCAAGCCTGTATATAGCCTTAGACTCGTCCAGCTGAAACACCACACATCATGAAGCAGAGATAAGCATCCCCTCTGGGCTCTGTTCTGACCTATAGAATCCATGAGCCTAAGAAATGGTCATTTTATGGCACTCACTACGTTTTTGGGGTAACTCGTTCCAAAGATATAGCATCTGTAAACTTCCTATCTCTTGACTATAAATCCACTAAGCATACCTTATCCTTCTACAGCCCCTACTGCAGTGGTCAGATTTTTTCTGTAAAGGACCAGAGAGTAAATATTTTAGGTTTTGCATCTATTCTGCCATTCTTATATAAAAACAGCCATAGACAATAACTAAATGAATGAACCTGGCTGTATTCCAATAAAACTTTATATACAAAAACAAGCAGTGGCTGAATTTGGCCTGGGAGCCTAGAGGGATGACCCCTATCCTATACTTAGAGGTCATCAGCGCTATGTCTCATGATCATAGCAGTTTAGGTCGGTCCAGCAGGCAGTACCAAGAGGACAGGGATGGTACACGGGGCCCATGTCCAAGAGCATGTCACGTGAGCCAGAGTGAACAAAAGGTCTGGGGTGATATATTTTCCCACCCTTTACCCCTATCCATTGAACAACCCTAACTATTTCCACCACCATGGTAGTTAGGTCCTCAGAACTATCCTAAGCTGGAGTCCTTCCTTCTCTTTCCTCCTATTTTACTTGGCTCTTAATTGCTCCATATTGACTGAGTTGAACACTATAATCCTGAGGGTTTTCCCACTAGCTCAAAGCATAACTGATTTGTAAAACCCAGCTCCCTGTTACTAAGTGCTCGGAATTCATTTCAGAAGCCAAAGGGGTGCTCTTCACCCATGATACATGGAACTCAAGGATGGTCAAGAATGCATCCCATAGTCCAATTCCTATTCCTTGAAATGCCAACAGCTGTGAGCAGCAGAAAGTGACAAGTAGACAGGAGAGTACAATGGGCCTGTGCTTTTGTTCTGCCTCCTGAGAGCCGAGTTGCTGTTGGGTCCTTGATTCCTTTAAGTGCTGATTTTACAATGATGGTGAAGTAAGCGGTACTGAGTTCACAAGTTCACATCACAGGATCCGCCGAGAAAGAGGCCTTAATGAGAGACAGAAGGACTATAAGCTAACCAGAAAATTCGCCTCTCCTTCCTCCTGGTTTTACAGGATTCTCTAATAAGGGGATAACTTGGAGAAAAAGGAGAGAAACTCAACTAAGTGTAACAGCAGGAGTCCCTCCAGCAATCTTCTAAGCAGCTTCCTGAGAAGGCCTCCAGCCATTCAGCAGAGCCCGGGAAGGCTTAATGAGAGCAGCCTCACATGTGGGACCTGTACACAGCCGCTCCGAGGCCGGCTGCCGTGGGCCTTTGCCCTCCCAAAGTCAGCGGGCCACTCACAAAAAGCAGGACAGGAGGAAATCTCAGTGACTGCTCTCAGCCCCGACCCAGCTGTTATTATATTATATTATAATATAATGTAAACATATAAAATAAAAAGGCCTTAGAGGACCATATATATATATATATATATGGTTTTATAATGGGGTCACAGAAATGTAGGTAGTAAAGGGTGCTAGGGAACTGAACTTGTGATTTCGCTTCTAAGATAAATGGAAAGTGAGAATAGAATTATGAAGAAATCTTCTATTTCATCCAGTCCAAAAAAAAAAAAAAAAAAAAAAGAAGTGGCAATCGTCAGTGAAGGTTGTTTAGAGGGAAGATATGTCACCCTGAGAAGGTAGACAAATGCCTTTCAGACTGACCTAACGGACTCTTGGGCATTGCAGCGAGTTAGAAATTTGGCAAGCTCAAACGACCAGAGTAGGGATGGTTTGGGAATCTTTGAATGGAGAATATCCTTCCTTCCTCCTTCACCTGTCCCCTAGCTTATGACAGCTTTATAAGGAAGCAGGACAGCAGCTGCAGTGAACTCTCACCTCAGGCCTCAGGGGAACCGCCATATGCTTTCAGAAAGCACTTGATGAAACAGCTGTTTGTGTGAGAGCTAGCTCAAACCTTCTGGGAAAACTGTGTTTAAAAGAGGCACTTTGATTTATACAAGGTAGCAGAGTGAATTTCTGTTCTGAAATACCACAGAAAGGCTTTCTACAGAATCAGATACTTTCCAATGCAGAGTGCTGCATTTGTGCCAGGTGGTGAGCGGAACGGCTGCTTCAGAGATCCTAGCCTGGGCCCAGCCATGTGACCGGGGGTGAGCCATTGAACCCTCAGTCTTCTCGTCTGCAAAATGGGTCTAGTAAACCAATGTAGCTCCTTCAGTTGTTATGAGTAAAGTCCAAATGAGATCAAATACGGGAAAACGGGAAGTGCTTTGCAAAGTTACTACCTTTGTGACATTCTGTACATCTGTAAGCAAAATTCAATAGGGAGAGAGAAAGAGAATGGAGATGATCTGGTGACCAAAGTGTTTTTATTATTAAGCATTGATATAGCACTTTTGTTTTCAGAGAGCATAACAATCTTTTCCCCTGAGTTACTTTGACAGGTTAACATCTCATTTACTGACCTTGGAGCAATTACCAGTGTCAAAACATGGCAGAAAGGGTAAAAGTTCAGAAAAGCAGTAGTGCAGCTATTTCCTTCCTGGATGCACGTGGATGTCGTCAGCCATCAAGAAATTGCTTCCCTCCTCCCCCTTACCCCCCACCCCAACTTATCTAAACTAGGGGCAATGTAAAATAGAACCCAAGACGAAATTTTAGCTACAAACTACACATAAACTTAAAACTCAAGACTTCTTATGAAACCTACTTGCCAATGTCCTGATTTTCCTAAACGGCACAGAAAAAGCCAGATTCTTGGGCTTTGCCCCGGGAAAGGGAGATAGACCTTCTGGAGCTCCACCCTGGGCCCTAATCATAGCTATGTGCTCAGGGCCAGCTGGTGAAGGGCTGCAGGTCAGATACTGATCCTCTAATCTCTGATCGCTTAAAACAAACTCATCCTGCAATTGCTGATATCTTAAAAACAAATAAAGCTTTGGCGGTTCTTTCTATTGCTGGAGATGGAGGCTTAAACTGAGGGCCAGGGTGCATTTATCTTCAGGGAGTAAAACACAAACAAAAGGAAACATTTCAATGGCCTAGGCAAATGTCGGGCCAAAATCCTATTCTGAAATGGAGACATTTGGGGCCCTGTGTTGAAAGCTTGGTTTTGGCTGTAGCTGAGTTGTAGCAAGGCTGGTTTACTTTCGCCCTTTTGCCCTCCCCTGGGCTGGGTCCTGAGAGCAAAGCAGGGGCCTGGTCCTAGGGTGGGGAGGACATGGACAAAGGCCCTCACAAAAGTGGCGGGCCAGGGTGCCGAGGAGGAAGGACAGACGGATGTGGAGGAACAAGAGTGGCCGCAGGGCCTCGTCGTGGAGGGTTATGGCTGGTGCACTCTGGGAAGGAGTTCCAGCTAGTATTGAGTTTTAAGTTTGTTTTTTTTCTCATTGTAAATCCCATCTGTAAACTCCAGTCAATTTTATTGTGTATTAGGTATCCTGGCACCTGAGAGAATGGTCGTGTCAGCAGTGCTTTGGGAAGTCGGGGAGGGGGAAAGACTTAGCAGAAAATAACCATGTATCTTTGTGGAGCCTGTTGGGGCTTAGGATCCAGAAAGGGGGCAGGAAATATCAGAAGCACAGAGCTAAGGATGCAGCATTGAAGGAGACCCTAGGGAACATCTTACCCCTCCCCCTCCCCCGCACCACAGATAAGAAAACTGGCCCAGAGGCCTTCATTCACTTCCCAAAGTTTGATGAAAAGTTCCCATTTGCTGTTTATATATTTGGGCTGGAATTCCCCTGCCAACCCCTCCCCCCCTCCCCTTGCCCTTTTATCCAAGAAAAGGTTGGAATTTCTCATTCTGTTTCTCTGCACCCACCCTCACTCCCCCAACACCAAATTGCTAAAATATATTGACTAGAAGCCAGGTCAAGACAATAAGTATCCAAACAAGAACAATGGCTCGTTCAGACTAGGCCGACTCTCATTTAGGATTGTGCTGGGGTTTTTTTTTTCTCCTCTTTTCCTCAGATTTTCTTTATCCTAACCGGCTCTTTTCAATGATGGCCCTTGACGTTTTCTTAGTTGCTTAGTCTGCCTACAGTCTTTTGAAAGATGTAGTTATTGCCTTACCCCACTCAGCAAACATTTATTGAAAGCTTGCTGTATGTGCCAGGCATTGTTCTAGACACTGGCTATGTGGTGATGGAAGGGAAGACCCTACCCTCTTGGGGTGCACACTAGAGGTTTGCTGCCTCTTCCAACTTGGGGAACAGTCCTCAATGGAATAGCACAGTCTTTATTTTCTACTAGACTCTGAAAGCATGTTAACACTCAGAAATCTAGCCATAATCAGTGGTAAACAATTCTATTTCATTCAAGCTCCGTTGATTCTTTGTACTCTTTCCTTTATTTAGTCATTTTATTTATTTATTTATTTATTTTTTGACTGTGTTGGGTCTTCGTTTCTGTGAGAGGGCTTTCTCCAGTTGCGGCGAGCGGGGGCCACTCTTCATTGCGGTGCGCGGGCCTCTCACTATCGCAGCCTCTCTTGTTGCGGAGCACAGGCTCCAGACGCACAGGCTCAGCAATTGTGGCTCACGGGCCTAGTTGCTCCGCGGCATGTGGGATCTTCCCAGACCAGGGCTCGAACCCGTGTCCCCTGCATTGGCAGGCAGATGCTTAACCATTGCGCCACCAGGGAAGCCCTATTTCGTCATTTTTAATCAGTGCATTCTTTGTCTGCATCCTCCAGCTCCTACACCCCCAAGTAACTCAGGAAGTACCTTTAAAATGCACATAATATTGAAAACCTTCGAGAAATGTAAGTACAGCTCTCTTTCCCATTTAGCATCCTGATGCCAAGTCAAAAGGAAGTTCATCAATGCCAAGTGCAGATAACTTGGAAGTGTTTTTAGAGGTTAGGTCTCTACTACACCAAGATGCCTCATCGTTTTGAAAATACAGGCTGAGTTAAGGAAAATGAGGAAAATCTGGGAAGCCAGTTGAATTGATACCTTGAAGTTGAGAACTACCATGCATGGCCCCCCTAATACTTCTGCAGAACCCCAGGTTGACAGGAAGTCACCACAGTGAGGTGCAAAGGCAAAAGCCAAGGAGACCTATCCCTGTGTCTTCTTTTCCCTTTTAAGGCCTTGACAAGGAGAGAAAACAGAACTGCCAGCACATCAAATCTTTCCAGGGTCATCCTAGTGGAATTGGCTGGAATCTTGGAAATATATTATAAAGGCTTGCCAGCTCCAGGGCCTGGTGTAAGTCCACAATTGCAAATACTATTGGGACCAGAACATCCATAAGTCAATTATAACCATCTAAATCCATAAGATTAACCATGTGACTTGCTTGTGACTTCGGGCATTAAAAAAAAGATGAGATGAACACATGAAAAGAACCAAGCAAAGGTATTTTCTGGAGACACATACTACTCTCCAAGACAAGCCAAGAGTTTTCCGTAATCAACAGTAATAAATTTCAGTGAATGATACTGAAACAAAGGCTGCTGGTTTACAACTGTGATGAATAGTTCCCCAAATGGCAAGAATTTCCATGCATGTTCCAAGGCAACTTTTCCCAGCCCAAGTGACTCACCACCAAGGTCCAGGATGCATTACCTAGAGTGACTTCATTCTTTCCAGCCACAGTGAAACTGCTGTTCCCCTCTGTGTTTGCTCACTTTTTGAATCATAGCATGAACTGACAATAGAATCATGTCAAACAAAATCCCAACATCAAGACGAAGTTTTCTGAAGGATGTGCCTGCATCCACTCAGCCTCTTGCAATGGCGATGCATGCATACCCGCTGCACTTAAAACATGAAAACTTGTATTGCTTTTTAGCAAATCTGTGAATAGAAGGGTCACTTTCTGCTTTGCTTTCCTTAAACTTCACGTGTTTAAGAAGGATAAAAAGCACGTTAGGCGAATGGCAAAGCACAGCCACCACAATATCCTAGCTCTGTCGGTCCTATTCAACTCTTTTTTTTTTCCTCTTCAGTGAGCTTTGCATAAAGCTTACCCAAACCCACATGGATTTCTATAATATCCAAAAAGAACGACAATGAGTGATGTGATGTAGGTGGAAACTGCCTGAAGAAACCTAAATTGTAACAGGAAAAAAAATTGACATTTTAGATTTTAAATGTTACACAGTTTTTATAAAGCTTCAGTCAATTTATTTTATTTATTCTAATGAAGAGCATTACAACTGCTTTACTGCGCTGAAGCAAGCATTGATCACATCATTAATCACACCTTGTGAATAGCTACAAATCAAGTTCTAACAGCAAGCTCTGAATCAGGAGCAATGAAGCATAAACTCCTTCACAATTTATGATCTCTCCAATTGCATCTTTTCAACCATTAAATTGCAAGATACCATAAATTTTTATCTTCTTCACTTCAGTCACATTATTGATTCTGCCGTGTGAAATATAGAAGCGCCGTAAATCTCGGCTATTGAATTAAATTTAAAGTCCCGACTTCAGAAAAGAAACCCGACACACCGCCATGGCTGTTAATTTACACTGAGGGACAAATGATAGAAACATTAAAATTTAAATGGACAGTGGGGATTTCTAAAAGCCATAGTGCTGTCAATCCTAGTCCTTGTCAACCTTGAGGGCTTTTTTTACATTATTATTATGAATTCAAAATTTAAAATGTTAAACAAAAAAGAATCAAAAACGTGAAAAGTAGAAGGTAGGTTGTTCATAAGAGCAGATCATAGAAAGGTTCCTCAATGGGAATGGCTGCCAATACTAGATATTTTAAAAAGCAGGATGGGCTTCCCTGGTGGCACAGTGGTTGAGAATCTGCCTGCCAATGCAGGGGACACGGGTTCGAGCCCTGGTCTGGGAAGATCCCACGTGCCGCGGAGCAACTAGGCCCGTGTGCCACAACTACTGAGCCTGCGCGTCTGGAGCCTGTGCTCCGCAACAAGAGAGGCCGCGATAGTGAGAGGCCCGCGCACCGCGATGAAGAGTGGCCCCCACTTGCCGCAAGTGGAGAAAGCCCTTGCACAGAAACGAAGACCCAACACAGCCAAAAATAAATAATAAATAAATAATAAATAAATTAAAAAAAAAAACAACTCAATTTAAAAAAATAAAAAAAATAAAAAAAAATAAAAAGCAGGACGATGATATTCACCGCCCCCTCCCCCATCCCATGGGTTAGGTCCAAATGAATCCATGTGCCCTGCATCCCACTCAGGACTCCTCTGGCTAAAGTGCTGATCCCACAGGAGGCACCGACAGTCCCTAGGCAGGTGCGCTTGTCTCCATTTACCACCCGGACTCCTCATGCATTTGCTGCCTGCTGCCTGCTGTCCCAGGATGCTGCTGCTGCAGGCTGCCTTACAAGACCCTCTTGCTGTCTGGCTTCCTGTTGGGCTTGGCCCGTGGGAAGGACCAGCAGAATGGCACAGGGCAGAGTGAGAGAGAGCTTGGAGGAAGAGTCCCCCACTCCCTCCCTGCTTTGATGCCAGAGCTTGGCAGGGGGAGGGTCCCTCCCTGACTAGAGCCCCTCTGTGTGTGTGTGTGTGTGTGTGTGTGTGTGTGTGTGTGTGTGTGTGGAGGGGATGGTGACCCTCCTTGGTGCAAGTTCTCACAGAGCTCCACTAACACTCTTCCTCCCTCTGCCCCTTCAGGCCTGGGGTTAGGAAAGACTCTTCCAGGTGTTTCTCTCCAGGTGCCTCAGAGTCCCTTCAGGTACCCTTAACCCGCCCATAGCTCCGTAAAGAGGCCCTTCATTACAGTCTCTTTAGTTGAATGTCTGAATGGATTCTGCTGCCTGCTGGAACCTTGACTGCTACAAGCAGGGCACAGGGAAGATCTTAAAAGCTCCAGAAAACAGCGGATAGCAGCCCAGGCTTGCAGTAAAAGCCAGAGATATCATACCCCCAAAATGATGAAAACTCGAAGTAAACCCAGACCACATACAGATCAAGAAATGCCAATCATGTTTTGGCAGATAGCTGACCCTGGCTATTATGAAGCTCATGCGTTGCACCCAGAAGTGAGACACGTGAGATCATGACAAGAGGCTTTTTTCACCAGCCACCAGGCAAGCTGAGATCTAGCCATGGAGCATAAGGGGGAGGTTGCTGAGCAGTGGCTGCACTAGAGGAGGAAGTAGGGGCTCGATTTCGTGCACACAGTGCCCTAACGCAGACGGAGGCCATCCAGTGTCCACTGCGATGTCCAGGGCTGGGACTCAGCAGGCATAAGCAGGCCACTAGCCTGTGCTCGCAGGATCCGAAATAACCCTATGGTGTGTGAGCTGTGATCTGAGGAAGCCCCGAATGGCTTCTAGCCTTATCTACTCCCCAGTGAATTATCATACTTCCTGCATGAATTTTCTATGTCCTTCAAGGTACTCCCAAATCTCAGACCCAGCTGCTTCCCTCTGGGAGAGTGAGACAGCTAAGAATAGCAGTAATTCAAAAATACTATTCTATGATGACTGTCCCATGATCCAACAAATACTCCTCCTCCCCCCCCGTAATTGACCAAAGACTCCTGGAACAGAATATGCTAACTTCTCCAACCAAATGACAATCTCAGGAGATAGAGGGATTGAGTGTCTCTCTCAATCTAAGGCTGTGCCAGAGGTCAGAACATCCCTGAGAGCCAGCAAAGCCATTCTGGGACCAACTGGGGTCCAACCTACTCCAGTAGAATCCAGGCAGGTCCAGGCTAAACAAGATTTCTAGGATTATCCTCCATTTGATTGAAAGTCACGTGAGCCGTGGAAGAACAAAGAACGACACCTGATTCGTCTGTTAGACATGTGTTCTGAACCTGGAGATTCCTGCTCCAAAGTGACTGAACCCCCTTCAGTCTATCACAGTAATGCCTCCAATGCCTCCAATATCAGAATGGCAATTCTTGGGACTTCCCTGGTGGCACAGTGGTTAAGAATCTGCCTGCCAATGCAGGGGACATGGGTTCGAGCCCTGCTCCGGGAAGATCCCACATGCCGCGGAGCAACTGAGCCTGCGAGCCACAACTACTGAACCCCGCGCGCCTAGAGCCCGTGCTTGGCAACAAGAGAAGCCACCGCAATGAGAAGCCTGCACAGCACAACGAAGAGTAGCCCCCACTTGCCACAACTAGAGAAAGCCTGCGCACAGCAACAAAGACCCAACGCAGCCAAAAATAAATAAATTTACAAAAAAAAAAAAAGAATGGCAATTCTTGATATTCAGAGGAAATAACTAAGACTCTGGAAGAGGTGATGTACTGATGATTCTCAGGCCCTTCACAAACATCTGTTTGGTAAAATAATAATTATGCACATGGGTCAAAATTCTAAATATATAAAAGAGGATAAGGTAAAAGCTTTCCCTCCCATCCTATCTTTCAGCCATCCAGTTTCCTTCCCAGGGGCAACCAGTGCTGCTAGTTTATCTATAAGTCTATGCATGTATCTACCTGTTTATCTATCTACCTAGATGTAGATATATGTATGCATATATGTATACATATGTGTATACTTTCAGAAAGATCCTATTCATATATAAACAAATGAATACATATATATATACTCCCCCTCCTTTACACAAATGCTAGCATGCCATACAGACCGCACGACATTTCACGTTTTTCATTTAATATGTCATGAAGCACATAAGGATTCCCCTTGCTGCTCTTTAAGGCTCCAGAGTAGTTACATAAGATGGACCATAATTTATTGAATCGGTCTACTGTTGAGGAACATTTAGGTTGTTTCTAATCTCTTGCTATTACAAACAAGACTACAGTAATAAAATAATGCTTGTCTTTGCACAAACACAGCATAGCAGTTTTAAAAAATTGATCCAACATTTTTTTTAAATCCAATTTCACATGAAAAGTGGATTTGAAGCTTCTCTTGAAAAATGTAAGATTTGGCAGAAGGGAACTCCCACTCCCACATGGCAACAGGCAGCTAGAGCTGAGCAGTGGACGCCCCTTTGGAAGAGTTATGTGCTCTCCAGTGTGTCATATCTTCCATGCACTTTTGCGTGGCCTGCCTGGTGCCTGTGCGCATTTAAAATCCTGTCCACCTTAGGCTGTGGTAAGGATTAAATGAGATAATGAAGTTAAAGCACCTGGCTCCCCGTGAGTGGTGGGGGCCTCTCAGGGAAATGAGATACTTATTAAAGGGCTATTCCCGTCCATTCTCCTTCTCCTTCCTTGCATCTGTGAATCCTGGCTCTTCAGCCTCTCTCTAATCTCATAAGAAAGTAAACTCCATGAAGACACAGACTTTATTTTGTTCACCACCACGATTCCAGTACCTCAAAGGGCACAGGGCGTATGAAATGAATGAGTGAGTAAATGGATGAATAAAAGAAAGACAGCACCAAGAAATAAGCTATTCCTCAACTATATACCTGTTTCTCAAAGCTTTCTTGTTTTCATTCATTTTCCATTTACTTCCCCAATCTAAGCTTTTCCATTTTGTCAATTACATAAACATTTTCCCAAGTTCTTTAGTATTTACCTTCTATTCCTTATCTTTTGAATTACCGTTACTGTTCTGACTGCAAATTCCTTCTGTTGCTTTCAGTCGTTTCAACCTCATGGTTTCAAACCAGAAGAGATCAGATTAATTTTTTTATGTGGTCCCCAAAGCCATACATCTAATTTTAAATTCCAAAACAGCCCTAACATCTTTGAAATGTTAATAACCCTATAAAAATATTCACATTAGTCCAAATTATATGATTAATGTGGCGTCTTCCCCAGGAACATTTACATGACTTTAAACACAGGACTTTGTGACATTTGCTATGTGACACAAGTTCCTTCTTAGAAAATGAAGAAGGTGAAGAATGTTACCTGATTCATGTAGTTTTGAAATAAACACCATAGACTTTATCAGTCCATAGTTAGTTTCCAGCTTGCTCTGTTATATAATGAATGGAATGCCATGGTTGTAGGAGCTTTAACGTTTGCAAAGCGTTGGCTCCACATCGCCCTGGCCCATTTGCTCTTCTCTGCAACCCAGAGGGAGTGGGTCAGGATGGTGGAGATGGTTTGAGTGAGTTACAGATTATCAAACTATCTTAAACTAACATGAGCAATTGTCGGGGAGAGACAGTTATCTCACCACTTGAGGACAGGAACTGTGGCTCCACGCCAACAGGAGCTGAGAAACTGCAAAATCATTGGGAACCGAGACATCTATTGCCTCTCGGTGAGGCCACAGTCTCTCCTCTCAGCTTCTCTCTGTGCACCTGTTCCCCGACTTCGTCTCTACCTGCAGGGGCTTTCTTTGTTTTCCCTATGCATAGAAGACAGCTGCCCTCCAGTTTCTGATTGGTCCACCTTGGGTCAGATGTCCCTCTCAGTCAAACACGAGATAGGAGCAAGACACTACTCACCACGTTTTATTCTTTGACATTCCAGCTACATGAACCAAGGGCAGCTTGCATGTGGCTGTGAGTTACCGAAGCCATCCAGACAACCTTGAGCATAGAGGGGGACTTGCAGGGGAGAGGCGTGGGTATCTCTTGGCTCCAGTAAAGGAAGGGCGGCTCCACCCCTGATTTGTTCTGAGTGACTCACCCACAGCCGGGACGCCCCGTGCAGTCACCTAACGTGGGAGCCCAGTGCTAAATGAAAACGCAGCATTCCTTGTTCAACGACTATGAAGAATTCAAGAAGCTGACAGCAGAACTGTCCGAGACTAGGGCCCTTCTAAGCCCAGGTCCCATGAAGCCAGCTCTGCATGGAAGGTAGACCCTTGAGAAGGGAGGAGGACATAGGTCAGCAAGCACTCCCAAAGGTCTCTGTCTTAAGCAAGTGCTGATATTTTACCATTTTATAGGTTTATTGTGATTAGGTGACTTGCCCAGGGCTATAAAGGTAGCAAGTAGACTTCTGGCCTAGATCTGCTCCACCCCAAACATATTCTTTTCATTTTACCACATTCCCTTTTCCACAACTTGGCACATAATAGGTACTCGGGACACAGAAATTTCCAGAGCAGAAAAAATGATAAAATATTTATGGATAGGCTGCTAACATCTCCATTCTCTGGTATGATGTTCATCCATTTAAAAAACACCAAATTTCAGTAGAAATTGAATTCTAAATACAAGCATATCCTCACCATCACTGTAATTTTACCATAACTATCCTATCATATAATTCCTGGAATTCTTTCTGAACCCCAGACAGAGTGTCAAATTGACACTCACTTTCCAGGAATCATCAGATTTTTAGGCATTGAATATTACTGTCAGTTCCTCTCCCATCAAGGCATGTGATGATTCTCCCAAAATGTGCTGCCCCTACCTTTTTACTTTTAATAAATGTAATTGAATCAGTCCTGGGCAGGAGCATCTGGCCTTGGGTTGCCATGTGGAGTTTTTTTTTTTTTTTTGGTCCAGAGGGCACATTTCTTGTTCTGGGGTCAATGAAATAATCAAAACCTAGTCCCTGGGGAGGAAATTTTATGGTTCTCATTTATTTGATCCACAATCTACTAAACTCCATGCCATAGTCAATCAGCAGCAAAATCAAGAAGGAGAGAACAGCTAGTTTGCTCTAGATAAGGTAAAATCCATTGGATCCTGGGATGGTTGAGTTAGAAACAGATTGATTAAACCTAAGCTGGGGGCTCACAGTGCTTCAATGAAAATGCTCAGTAGTTGGGAGCTCACTCATTTATTTTGCTCGCAAACAGAAACTGCCTTTTGAATTGACAAGATGAATCCTAGTTAACCAGGTTTCCAACCCAGGCAATGGTGGAGATTGACAGGCTCAGATTGCCAGAAAAGAACAGCAGGAAGGTAATGAAGGGACAGCACTTTAGAAGCGACGGGCCAAGGTTCACAGGGAGAAAGCGTGTGTTCAGAGGTGCCCACCACCGCCCCGCAGACACCCAGGGCCATCTCCTCGGTGACCCACCCCTCTCAGCCCTCACATCACTGGGCTGGCCCATCAATTGATCTCTAATGCCTGCCTTGGTTAATGTAATTGGAATGTCAAAGAATAAAATGTGGTTAGTTACGCGTTATTCTCTTTCTCATAAAACTCACCCTTGGACAGAGGGAACCAGCCTTTGATGAGGACTGTCACGGGGCTTCCAGAGAGCACTTATTTCTACATGTTCTCCAGGAGACATTTGAAGCATTGGCGACTCCAAGTTGAGCATGAATTTAAATGAGTGGTACAGTGTCAGCAGGTTCTCAGACAATTGTATGACCAGGGGCTCTAGGAATTTTCTTGCCAGCCCATAGGAATAGTCACCACCCAAGGAATCCTTTCCACCCTTGCTGTCCCACCAGTTCCCACCACTTAACATGGAGGTAGCAGTGGGGATGGAGGGGCTTTCTTTCCAGGGTTTGCCTGGGGACACAATACTCCCTACCCCAGTGTCGCTGTGATTTGAGGCCTTATGGTACTCTCATAGTTGCCTTTGAGCTCCGATCTGCAGCCTCCAGGAGAGCAGAGACTATGTCCATTTACTTACGGCTACAGGGCCAGGGCCCAGCTCAGTGCCTGACACACTGTAGGTGTTAATAAATGTTTGTTGAGTCATTAAATGGATCTGTAAAATTTTCAGGGAAACATTCTGTGAAGAGAGATCTAAGCTAGCAGGACAGGTGTGAAATTGGTGTTATAGATACTACCCCTCAGGTAAGGAGATAGGAAAAAGGTGCGTTCGTTTTGCTAGATTTTTTTTTTTTTAATGATCATATATTCACTGGTCAGGGTAGTGAGATGGAGCAGAAACTATAAAGCAGGGGCAGCCTGGGGATGGTCTGATGTAGAGTGTACAAATGAAAAGCGTTTAGAAACGGCCAAAATATGGGCCAAACAGCCATCGATTCTCCCTTGACCATCCTCCTGGTCAAGGGAGACCATCCTCCTGCCTTCAGTTCGGGCCATATCTAAGACACTCCGTGAGGTGAGAGCTTGGTTGGAAGAGAGCCAGAGAGGGGCCTCTAGGAGTCAGCATGGCCCCTGGGAAGCCCTGGCCAGCAGCACGCTAGCATGCCTGTAGGTGGAGCACCTTCAGGTTCAAGTACAATCAGACAAAGTGTCTCTGTAGGAGACCCTCCTCTGCCATTGAGAGAGGTAGAATGCAAATTCAAGGGCAGGTGGCCTACCCCACTTTACCTCTACTACAGATTCTTTTTGTGTGTATATTTTGAGCTATTTGCTAGAAAACCCATAAAGACACTCTAAATTCATTTTTCTTCAAAAGTAGTTGTAGCCTCTTGCTAAGAATAATTTGAGCATGAAATGGTTTTTCTGTCTAGTTTAAGCTGCTTCTGCAAGTCACCAAAGTTGGAGTGGGCTGCAAGCATGTCAAAATGGAATCCTCCCACTCATACTGAATAGGCCTAGAAAATGCCCTGAGAGACAGCAACTGCCTATTAAACATGATAGAGAGGTGCTCTGTCCAGCAGAAAATGGACAGGGAAGAGAGGAATAGGAACTCCCATCAGCAAACAGTGAGCGTTTGCAGAGCGAAAGCCCCCTCAATATATAATGAAGCAGGCACACTCGCTAGGGAAACACCTTCAAAAGTAAGTAATAAATACCTCAAACTCATCGTATATTGATTTCACATAAATATCATTGATGCATGTTGAGTATAATTATTTTTACCACTTTTTTTTACCCCCAGAATTAAGCCAATTCTATCCCTGTAAGGCTTTTGATACCAAAAAATGACATATGGGGGAGATTTGAAGACCAAGTGGAGTTTTATGTTAAGAGATTCTCCCCCCCCTCCCACATTTTTAATTCTCTTTGAATGCAGTCACTTACCTGATCCTGGAAGGCCCAGACACTTGCAAATGCAAAATAGGTTTCACACAGTGCAGGAGGAGAGTCTGGGGGAGTATTCTGGGCTGTCAGGAGACAATCCAGTAATGAGCACGAAGTCTTCAATAAAGACAAACAATAAAAGGCCTGTATTGAAATTACTGCAGACTTGCATAATAGCTGAGCTGCAAAGATACTGCAGAAATGTTAATGAGTACAATAATTCTCTGAACTTGGAGTGTTTTTATTTAAAAGATTTTAATTAACCAGAAAATGAGCATTAATCCCGGCAACTTGAAAAATAACAACATGCCATCTTTTTGCTACAAGCAAAAAAGGTAAGAAAAAGAACAAGAAAATGTTATCTGGGGAAATAAGCCCTTTGAAAGATAAACAATTCAGAGCACTAGCTAGAGTATATAGCATGGCCACTTCTAAACGGTCAATTTACAATGGCTTGTTAAATTTGACATTTCTACCCTTAAATTCTTGGGAATCCAGTTCTATTCCATGCTCTGGTTTCCCAAGTTAAATAGAGTGAATGAAATTTTCAGTCATCTAGAATTTATATTCTTAAAAACTTACTCTTTGTTGGGAAATCCAAAGAGCCAACAAACATCAGCTGCCTGCAGCCTCTCCAAAAATATCAGAGTAGTGCGCAAACACTAAAAAGAGGCCAATGGGGACATTTTTACCTATAAATGTCTCTGCAAAGGACATGCTACCACACCAAGTTTCCTACTGCTGCTCAAAAAAATAATTATAATTTGTATCCACTACATGAGCTATAGTTTCCAACAGAAGAGAGCCTGGGTTTATTACATGAATAACAGAAGCGGACCTCAAAACATGAAATTGATTGTCCTAAAGCTTCCCTTTAGCAACCACGCACCTGCAAAATGCAGGCATTGAAAAGGCAAAGTTCTATTTTAAGAAATTCTCCAAAATGCTCCCACACCATTTTTTCTTAGATTTACCCTCGGGATACAGATTTCAAAGCTCTATGGCTGTAATTTCTATTGTCATTGGCAATCACATGATAGATAGAGTTAGGATCATAGAGCCTCAAACTGAGCACGTCCAACATTTGACTTTGCAACCTGCACCTTGCCCTCAACTCCTTCCCTTGGGCAATGCACCGTGAGCGCCATGACCTTCCAAGCTGGAAGTTATCTTAGACTATCTCACAAAATCTTGTCAATTCTACTCCAGAAATGTCTCCTGAATTTGCTCCTTCCCACTTATCCCTCAGTTCAGGCATCCAGCCCTTCTCTCACTCACAAAAATTCCAATAATCTTCCAGTTCTTCCCACTGTCTTGATTCCATTTGTCTCCAGTCTTTTCCTCCTAAGAAATAGTTAACAAAGCTCTCACGTTTAAAAATGTCCTCTGCCCACCAAACAAAGCCCACAGTGCTCAACATGCCCTTTACAATCTTGCCCTACTTTTCTGCCCCTTACTACAAATAATCCATGTTTGGGACACACTGAATTTCTTGATATTTCTCCTGTCCAACCATGTTCTTACACAACTTCAGTCATTATACAAGTTGTGGGTTTTTTTGCTTGTTTTTGTTGTTGTTTTGTGCAAAATTGTCCTTTGGCTGTGCAAGAGAAACACCTGTCTAGGTCCCTATGCTTTAGGGGGCTCCTGCTTTGCCCCTCTCCTCTGGCCACCCTTCTCCACCAAGCAGGCAGTCCGTGGGACCAAGGTTAAATGCCTGCACGGGGGCTGCACTTCCCTTTCTAGACCACACTCCCAGTGGCCAGGGCTCCAGTGTTGCCTGTCCGAAAGACCCAAGCCTGCCTCTAGGGCCAGTGTGGGTCTCTTCCTATGTGCATCCTTCAGAGGACAGTCCAAACCACGAGCCTGACCACTCCTAAGCCTGAGGGTGGCCAGGAGGCGGCTGTTTGCAGAGGGGCTGGGGTAAAACCAAAGTGTCCACACGTGGCACATGAAGACCTTGTAATACAGGATAGAGCTGGAGGTTGGGAAAAGAAGGAAAGAGGTTCCCAAGAAGGAGCACAGGTGACACGGGCCAGCTCACCCCATGCCTTTACATTCCAGCATGGAACTCCTAAGAGTGCTAGAATTCAAAATTTGTATTTGGTTTTCCCAGTCATCGTAAAAGTAAATTTATCACGGGAGTGGAGTGGATTATATTTTCTTTAACAAGTTTACTAGCTTGATTTATAACTTGTAAGTATTGACATATATGGCATTTGGGCCTCTGTACTCCTGTTCTGGACCCTGTGGTAAACATTAGGGGCAGGCCTGCTTTTCCATCCTGCTGTTATCTCCTTCCTGCTAATGTCTGTCTGGTGAACTCTTATTCACCAGTCAAAATCCACTGCAAATAGATGAACTCCGTCTTCTTCTCCCTCTCCTTCTCCTTCTTCAGTAAAGTTAGGGAACTGGAAGGCAGCTGAACTTGGGCCTGGAGCCAGGAGGTGGGGTGCCATCAGGTCCCTAGGGGGCATGCTCAGCCATCTTCTGTCAGCTTTATCTGACACTCATCCGCATGGTGGAAGATGGCCGTGTCACACTTTAGAAAATGAAAATTAGGTGGGCTAGACGATCTAGTCTCCTTTCAAAAACGTATACTTACAAGGTTTGTGAGTTTTCTCTTTCAGAAATTTTGATATTTCTTCCACTCAAGAGGCCAGCCCCAAGAGAGGCTAATTTCATAATGCCAACTCCAGATTCCCAGAGAAGGGACTCATATAATGGCAGGAACTGATGCCATGCCCTTCCGAGGTAAGATGATACCTTGAGATATGGACCCCTCTTGTACCCTTGTCTTTCCCTTATTCAGTCCGGAGCATTTGTTGCCTTGGAGACTGGGGGGCATGGAGAGAAAAAGCTGTTGAGTTTCAAAAGCCTTGGCTTTCGCTTCATAGAGCCTAGCTGCTGAGGCGACTCTGAACTTGGTGAATGCGTTTGGAGGCAGAACAAGGTCCAATGCACCCCTGGGAACACACACCCTCAAGTGAGTTAGATCTGCTATTCCCTTTTGACATACCATTGTCTAGGCTGAGCCTCATGGAAAGAGTAGAAGACTAGAAACCACAACAGTTTAGAGTTGAACCCAGAGCAGGCAGGCCCTGGGTCCCATTCATTGTAAAGTGGAGCCTTCAGCGGTGGTGAGACCCAGAGTTGCCCACCCCTGAGGGCGTCATGGCACGGGAGAAGAAGAGCAGAAATGGTGGGGCAGCGTCTCTGGGCAGATGGGCCTGGGGGCGCTGTGCTGAACATCATGCGAGCAGTGGATGGTTCCCTGTGTGCCGGAGGGAGGGTCCCTGAAGGAGCCTAGAAAACCTCCTGGGTGTGAAGGCGGCACTGTGGACACAAACGAGGGTGACCCAGGGGCAACTGGCAAGAACTGACAAACAGTCTTGGGTGATGACAAAGAAGGGAAGGCAGCAGCCAAAACCGTCTGCTGATGTTAACCCCCAAACTTATCTTTGAGGAAAGAGGGGGGGGGATCTCTGACATGACTGCCACATCGTCAAATGGAGGTTTGGAAGACAGATGCATGTTTTAGGATTATTATTTTGAAAAGAAAATGTTTTTTGCTTGATTGTGATATATTCCCTAGTCAAGCTGTCCCAGAAAATAAATGTGATGCATGTCTCAGAATTTGCATTTTCCCCACCAACTTAAATCTGTGCTCTCCAGAGGGGATTTCAGCCATCATGAGGAGCAGCCTTTGCCCAAAAAAGTTAAACCTTCTAGGAATCCGCCTGCTAATGCAGGGGACACGGGTTTGAGCCCTGGTTCAGGAAGATCCCACATGCTGCAGAGCAGCTAGGCCCGTGCGCCACAACTACTGAGCCTGAGCTCTAGAGCCCGCGCACCTAGAGCCGGTGCTCCAAGATGAGAGAGGCCACCACAATGAGAGGCCCGCACACGGCAATGAAGAGTAGCCCCTGCTCACCGCAACTAAAAAGAAAGCCCATGCACAGCAACGAAGACCCAATGCAGACAAAAATAAAAAAAAATAAAAAAATAAAAAGTTACACCTTCGAGCTCCCTCAGTGGCACATTGCCTGTAAGGAGAGCTAAGCAGGCACCCGACTGGGAGGACACAGAGCTCTGAGCTCCGCTGCAGAGTCAGGGTGGCAAGCAGGAGCCGAGCCGGACGGCGTGTCCAGGGCTGCTCTGTGGAACTGGCAGCAGTCCTTCAGCATCAAGTCCCGAACAGAATCGGCTAAACGTATCTCAGGGACATCGTACAGGCTTGCAAAACACCCCAGGACGTGAAAATTAGTGTACAGATGACCTGTTTCTGTTTTCTCTCAAATTATATTTAAATAAAACATCTGAGGATTTCCCCTTTCTGGCTATTTTTTCATCTGTAGCAGTTACTGAATTTGAATCAATGCTTTTTAAAAAATTAGGTAGATTATGGCTATGAAGGTCTCTCCGCTCATAAACTTGGTCATTGCCACGCTTTCATAAAAGAACATCTGAAGTCACTATTTCATTGAATGAATGATATTATCAGGTTAATTCTCAAAGTTGCCAAAGACTTCCATGGTATTCCTGTTGTCTGCCGTGACTTCTGTGGATTGGACTGAAAGTGGCAAACCGTGTTACCTCTGCTCAGAGCACCACCAGCAAGGGGGCTCCAGCAGAGCAGACTGTTGATTTGTTTTGTTTTTCTAGTTCAATGATAACTTAATAATCTATTTTTTTCTCCTTCCTTTGAAGACTTCGGGAGAGAAAGGGTCATTGCTCAACATGAGGGACAAATTGGTACCGTCATAGGCAAGGGCAGGAGATGAATCGTACGGTTCTGGAGGGATCTGACAGATTGGGATGTGAGCATGAAAGTACACTCACCTCTCCCGTGCACCACTCTCTCCCCAGGCTTCCTGGAAGGGCAACCACTGTCAGTTCACACAACAGCCATGAGCATTGGCAGAACAATAGATTTTGATTAGAAAAACACTAATGCCAGATCTATCTGTTAATTGTAGACTCTTAACAATTTCTGTCAGATGTGGGATTCTTTTTTTAAATTTCAGAGATGTAATCACAGCCTCCTGAAATTCGGGTGCGAACCCTATCCATTCAGGCTTTTGTTTGCCTAATGCGTGGAGTGTTGGGGAGGGAGGCACCATGAGAGGAACATAATAGAGTAGTTCTCTTTCCAAGGGCACTTGAGAAAGCGTGTTGAGCTTACAGTTTTAATCATGAAGGACTAAAGATAACCAACTGAAAAGTTTTTGATCAAGATGTTTACACTTTCAATTTAAGCCCTGGAATTGAGAGAGCAAAACACACGCAGAAGCCATGACTTTTATTCGTGTACATGGAATCTGAGTGTTTACCTAGTGTCTCAGAATTTTCACATATTTATTGCCTACCGCTAAAAATGTAAAAAGGATAAGAAAACCATCCAAATGAAGAGAAAAGAAGAAAAATAAAAACCATGAGAGAAAAGCATTCTTTGGGGAGGGGAGGTTGTTTGGGGTGGTCTACTCTGAGGAAGCAAGAAAATTAAACTAAATATCAATTTTAAAATCTATCATATAAAACAAGAACATTGAACAGCCACTGAACAGGGAGTACAACAGGGTACAGTAGAGTCATTCTGATTTATCACCGTGTGGCAGTGGGAATCATTTCAGCTCAACTTGTGGGTAAGAACCTGCTGAGAGGCAAACACATCTGTGCGTATCTGACAAATTGTTGGGGCAGCCCTGCCTGAAGTATTTTTGCCTAAAAAGTGAGAAGGGGAGCATTTTGGGTAGCACCTCATCCTTAGAGGAGGATCCAGGCACATTGAGCCTGGCCCAGTGACAAAGAGGGAGAGTAGGTGAAAATGAACACAGCTCTAAGTCTGTGAGTTGGATTTGTCTTCTACTCTTGCTCCACGTTTGTCTCATGGTTGGATCCTCATAGGACATAAGGCAGAGGGAGTATGAGATGTTTGCAAAGAACGTCTATGGGAAAATTTACATAAGCATGTGTGGCACAAGCAATTCTGCTTGGAGATCCCTCCCACAGCAAACACAAGAGAGAAAGTTCTCCTGTCTTGCCGCCTGAACACCAAGCACCTTTAGTATTCTAGAGGGACCTGGTATTCCCATTGGGGTGGTGACTCATTGCCTGGAGACACCCAGTGGAGGGAGAACCCCTCGCCTGCCCAGACTAGCTTCAGAGCACTTGTAAAGACACCCCCTGGGGACTCTCAAAAATACCTAGTGGTGAATGTCACTTGCAAGAGACTGAGGCAAGGGGATCAAAAGCCAATGAAATATTTATTACATACTTGTTTCCTTTTTTGTTGACTCATGTTTAGGTAGGTTAATTGGTGTCATCATTCTAACATCTTGCTATATCTCCAAGCTTTCAATGACTCATTGTTGATTAAGGATATAAACTCTGACTGTAAACACTTTTTAATAGCCTACAGTATTTGAATTTTGGTCACAGAGCTCTCTTCCTCAGTTACGTATTCTGATGCTTCTAACTATGAAAGGGCCGCAACAAATACAGCTTTTAATGCACTTTAAAATGGTTTACATTTATATTCAATTAGGGGGAGTTAATTTTTCATCCCATGCCAGTTATTTATTGCTGCTTAACACTCCAAACTTAGTGAATTAAACTACACAAATATTGAAAGGTCTAAAATTTTAAAGCTGACTATACTAAGTGTTGTCAAGGAATTAGAGCAATTAGAATTCTCATTTTCCCACTGCTAGAGGGAAGGTAAAATGGTATAACCACTTTGAAGAGCGGTGTAAAACAGTTGGTAATTCCTTAAAATATTAAACATACACTACCATGTGATCCAGCTATTCTATTCCTACCTATTTACTCAAGAGAAATGAAAGTATACAGCCATGCAAAGAACTATGAATGTTCATAGCAGCTTTAGTTTTTAATCAGCAAAAACTGGAAACAATGTCCACAAGTGAATGGTTAAAGAATTTGTGGTATATTCATACAATAGATTACTACTCAAGTAATAAAAATAAAAAGGAATGAACTACTAATACACCCAATAACATGAATGAATTTCAAAATAATAATGCTGAGTGAATGAAGCCAGACAAAAACAATATATATATGAGTCCATTTTAAAATTCTAGAAAATGTAAACTAGTCTGTAGTGACAGGAAGCAGATCAGTGGTTGTCTGGTTGGGAGGGGAGAGCAGAGGGAGAGATTATGAGGGAGCACAGAAAACTTTTATGAGGGGAGGGTGTCAGAGCGAACGCACGTGTCCCGGGCTTGCCCACGCTCCCGGACTGGAGAGGCACCCACCGGCCGCAGCCGAGGCAACCCGGGAGTGCCAGGGGTAGGGCCGCCCACGTGTCGCCCCTGCCCGGCTCCTGGCACCGTGTCACCCCTGCCCGGCTCCTGGCACCGTGTCACCCCTGAGCGCCGCCCAGACGGCGGGGCCGCAGTGAGGAGCTGTGGAGGCCGAGGACCCAGGAAGGAGGATCCCGTGGACGCCCGCAGCCCTAGGGAATCACCAGGGACTGGATGGTCCTCACCCAGACATCAGACACTGGCGACTTGAAATGCGGACTCCAGAGGTGGTGCGCATGGTCAGGTCAAGGTGTGCCTCGGCTGCCCTTCTGTGCTGAGGGCCAACTCATGATAACTTACAGCTGTGACTCTTCTGACACCCACTCTACAAACAAACTTCAGGTCTTTCTCAAGGCTACATGACTGTAGAACCCAGTTGCTCTGCCGTGGGGGAAGCCCAGACCAGCCCATATGGAGAGACCACGTGGACAGGCGCAGTGGATAGGAACTGAGACTCTTAGATGACAGCCAGTATCAATCACCAGATTTTTCTGGTTTGCTGCCACTCAAGTTGACCAGCCATAGCAGCCCAGTGGGCACCACTGTTTTCCAGAATTCAGACAGGAACTAACATATAAATTCCAAAGAAGTAGACTTCATTTAGCCCCCTCACGTGAACTTAGCTTAGCTGGAAACCTGGATAGAGCGTGATGGTGCAGACAGAGAGCTCAGGAGAAGCTTTCTACTTCTGGCTTAAGGAGCAGGAAACTCAACTTCTAAAGCTCAGACTGTGTGGCTGACAGGGTCTTGGTGCTCTGGCCGGGTGTCAGGTCTGTGCCTCTGAGGTGGGAGAGCCAAGTTCAGGACATTGGTCCACCAGAGACCTCCCAGCTCCACGTAATATCAAATAGCAAAAGCTCTCGCAGAGATCTCCATCTCAATTCTAAGACCCAGCTCCACTCAACAACCAGCAAGCTACAGTGCTAGACACCCTATGGCAAACAGCTAGCAAGACAGGAACACAACCCCACCCATTAGCAGAGAGGCTGCCTAAAATCATACTAAGTTCACAGACACCCGAAAACACACCACCGGACATGGTCCTGCCCACTAGAAAGACAAGATTCAGCCTCATCCACCAGAACACAGGCACTAGTCCCCTCCACCAGGAAGCCTACACAACCCACTGAACCAACCTTAGCCACTGGGGCAGACGCCAAAAACAACGGGAACTACGAACCTGCAGCCTGCAAAAAGAAGACCCCAAACACAGTAAGTTAAGCAAAATGAGAAGACAGAGAAAACACACAGCAGATGAAGGAGCAGGTAAAAATCCACCAGACCAAACAAATGAAGAGGAAATAGGCAGTCTACCTGAAAAAGAATTCAGAGCAATGACAGTAAAGATGATCCAAAATCTTGGAAATAGAATGGAGAAAATACAAGAAACGTTTAACAAAGACCTAGAAGAACTAAAGAGCAAACAAACAGTGATGAACAACACAATAAATGAAGTTAAAAATTCTCTAGAAGGAATCAATAGCAGAATAACTGAAGCAGAAGAACGGATGAGTGACCTGGAAGATAAAATAGTGGAAATAACTACCACAGAGCAGAATAAAGAAAAAAGGATGAAAAGAATTGAGGACAGTCTCAGAGACCTCTGGGACAACATTAAACGAACCAGCATTTGAATTATAGGGGTCCCAGAAGAAGAAGAGAAAAAGAAAGGGACTAAGAAAATATTTGAAGAGATTATAGCTGAAAACTTCCCTAATATGGGAAAGAAAATAGTCAATCAAGTCCAAGAAGTGCACAGAGTCCCACACAGGATAAATCCAGGGAGAAACACACCTAGACACACATTAATCAAACTATCAAAAATTAAATACAAAGACAAATTATTAAAAGCAGCAAATAATATACAAGGGAATCCCCATAAGGTTAACAGCTTATCTTTCAGCAGAAACTCTGCAAGCCAGAAGGGAGTGGCAAGACATATTTAAAGTGATGAAAGGGAAAAACCTACAACCACGGTTACTCTACCCAGCAAGGATCTCATTCAGATTTGATGGAGAAATTAAAACCTTTACAGACAAGCAAAAGCTCTCATTCAGATTTGATGGAGAAATTAAAACCTTTACAGACAAGCAAAAGCTAAGAGAATTCAGCACCACCAGACCAGCTTTACAACAAATGCTAAAGGAACTTCTCTAGGCAGGAAACATAAGAGAAGGAAAACTACAATAACAAACCCAAAACAATTAAGAAAATGGTAATAGGGACACACATATCAATAATTACCTTAAATGTAAATGGATTAAATGCTCCAACCGAAAGACATAGACTGGCTGAATGGATACAAAAACAAGACCCGTATATATGCTGTCTACAAGAGACCCACTTCAGACCTAGGGACACATACAGACTGAAAGTGAGGGGATGGAAAAAGATATTCCATGCAAATGGAAATCAAAAGAAAGCTGGAGTAGCAATTCTCATATCAGACAAAATAGACTTTAAAATAAAGACTATTACAAGAGACAAAGAAGGACACTACATAATGATCAAGGGATCAATCCAAGAAGAAGATATAAAAATTGTAAATATTTATGCACCCAACATAGGAGCAGCTCAATACATAAGGCAAATGTTAACAGCCATAAAAGGGGAAATCAACAGTAACACAATCATAGTAGCGGACTTTAACACCCCACTTTCACCACTTTCACCAATGGACAGATCATCCAAAATGAAAATAAATAAGGAAACACAAGCTTTAAATGATACATTAAACTAGATAAACTTAATTGATATTTATAGGACATTCCATCCAAAAACAACAGAATACACTTTCTTCTCAAGTGCTCATGGAACATTCTCCGGATAGATCATATCTTGGATCACAAATCAAGTCTTCATAAATTTAAGAAAATTGAAATCATATCAAGCATCTTTTCCGACCACAATGCTATGAGACTAGATATCAATTACAGGGAAAAAATCTGTAAAAAATACAAACACATGGAGGCTAAACAGTACACTACTTTATAACCAAGAGATCACTGAAGAAATCAAAGAGGAAATCAAAAAATACCTAGAAACAAATGACAATGAAAACACGACAACCCAAAACCTATGGGATGCAGCAAAAGCAGTTCTAAGGGGGAAGTTTATAGCGACACAATCCTACCTCAAGAAACAAGAAACATCTCAAATAAACAGATTAACCTTACACCTAAAGCAATTAGAGAAAGAAGAACAAAAAAAACCCCAAAGTTAGTAGAAGGAAAGAAATCATAAAGATCATATCAGAAGAAATGAAAAAGAAATGAAGGAAACGATAGCAAAGATCAAACTAAAAGCTGGTTCTTTGAGAAGATAAACAAAATTGATAAACCATTAGCCAGACTCAAATCAATAGAGTTAGAAATGAAAAAGGAGAAGTAACAACTGACACCGCAGAAATACAAAGGATCATGAGAGATTACTACAAGCAACTATATGCCAATAAAATGTGCAACCTGGAAGAAATGGACAAATTCTTAGAAAAGCACAACCTTCTGAGACTGAATCAGGAAGAAATAGAAAATATAAACAGACCAATCACAAGCACTGAAATTGAGAATGTGATTAAAAATCTTCCAACAAACAAAAGTCCAGGACCAGAGGGCTTCACAAGCAAATTCTATCAAACATTTAGAGAAGAGCTAACACCTATCCTTCTCAAACTCTTCCATAATATAGCAGAGGGAGGAACACTCCCAAACTCATTCTACGAGGCCTCCATCACCCTGATACCAAAACCAGACAAAGATGTCACAAAGAAAGAAAACTACAGGCCAATATCACTGATGAACACAGATGAAAAAATCCTCAACAAAATACTAGCAAACAGAATCCAACAGCACATTAAAAGGATCATATACCATTATCCCAGGAATGCAAGGATTCTTCAATATACTCAAATTAATCAATGTAATAAACCATATTAACAAACTGAAGGAGAAAAACCATATGATCATCTCAATAGATGCAGAAAAAGCTTTTGACAAAATTCAACACCCATTTGTGATAAAAACCCTCCAGAAAGCAGGCATAGAGAGAACTTACCTCAACATAATAAAGGTCATATATGACAAACCCACAGCCAACATCGTTCTCAATGGTGAAAAACTGAAACCATTTCCTCCAAGATCAGGAGCAAGACAAGGTTGTCCACTCTCACCACTATTATTCAACATAGTTTTGGAAGTTTTAGCCACAGCAATCAGAGAAGAAAAAGAAATAAAAGGAATCCAAATCGGAAAAGAAGTAAGGTTGTCACTGTTTGCAGATGACATGATACTATACATAGAGAATCCTAAAGTTGCTACCAGAAAACTACTAGAGCTAATCAAAGAATTTGGTAAAGTAGCAGGATACAAAATTAATGCACAGAAATTTCTTGCATTCCTATACACTAATGATGAAAATCTGAAAGAGAAATTAAGAAAACACTCCCATTTAGCATTGCAACAAAAAGAATAAAATACCTAGGAGTAAACTGCCTAAGGAGACAAAAGACCTGTATGCAAAAAACTATAAGACACTGATGAAAGAAATTAAAGACGATACAAACAGATGGAGAGATATACCATGTACTTGGATTGGAAGAATCAACATTGTGAAAATGACTCTACTACCCAAAGCAATCTACAGATTCAATGCAACCCCTATCAAACTACCAATGGCATTTTTCACAGAACTAGAACAAAAAATTTCACAATTTGTATGGAAACACAAAAGACCCCGAATAGCCAAAGCAATCTTGAGAAAGAAAAATGGAGCTGGAGGAATCAGGCTCCCAGACTTCAGACTACACTACAAAGCTACAGTAATCAAGACAGTATGGTACTGGCACAAAAAGAGAAATATAGATCAATGGAACAGGATAGAAAGCCCAGAGATAAACCCAGGCATATATGGTCACCTTATTTTTGATACAGGAGGCAGGAATATACAATGGAGAAAAGACAGCCTCTTTAATAAGTGGTGCTGGGAAAACTGGACAGCTACATGTAAAAGAATGAAATTAGAACACTCCCTAACACCATACACAAAAATAAACTCAAAATGGATTAAAGACCTAAATATAAGGCCAGACACCATCAAACTCTTAGAGGAAAACATAGGCAGAACACTCTATGACATAAATCACAGCAAGATCCTTTTTGACCCACCTCCTAGAGAAATGGAAATAAGAACAAAAATAAGCAAATGGGACCTAATGAAACTTAAAAGCTTTTGCACACCAAAGGACACCATAAACAAGACCAAAAGACAACCCTCAGAATGGGAGAAAATATTTGCAAATGAAGCAACTGAAAGGATTAATTTCCAAAATTTACAAGCAGCTCATGCAGCTCAATATCAAAAGACAAACAACCCAATCCAAAAATGGGCAGAAGACCTAAATAGACATTTCTCCAAAGAAGATATACAGATTGCCAACAAACACATGAGAGGATGCTCAACATCACTAATCATTAGAGAAATGCAAATCAAAACTACAATGAGGTATCACCTCACATCAGTCAGAATGGCCATCATCAAAAAATCTACAAACAATAAATGCTGGAGAGGGTGTGGGAAAAGGGAACCCTCTTGCACTGTTGGTGGGAATGTGGATTGATCCAGCCACTATGGAGAACAGTATGGAGGTTCCTTGAAAAACTAAAAATAGAACTACCATACGACCCAGCAATCCCACTACTGGGCATATACCCTGAGAAAACCATAATTCAAAAAGAGTCATGTACCACAATGTTCATTGCAGCTCTATTTACAATAGCCAGGACATGGAAGCAACCTAAGTGTCCATCATCGGATGAATGGATAAAGAAGATGTGGCACATATATACAATGGAATATTGCTCAGCCATAAAAAGAAATGAAATGGAGGTATTTGTAATGAGGTGGATGGAGTTAGAGTCTGTCATACAGAGTGAAGTAAGTCAGAAAGAGAAAAACAAATACAGTATGCTAACACATATATATGGAATCTAAGGAAAAAAAAAAAAAAAGGTCATGAAGAACCTAGTGGCCAGACGGGAATAAAGACACAGACCTACTAGAGAATGGACTTGAGGATATGGGGAGGGGGAGGGGTGAGATGTGACAGGGTGAGAGAGTGTCATGGACATATATACACTACCAAATGTAAAATAGATAGCTAGTGGGAAGCAGCCGCATTGCACAGGGAGATCAGCTCGGTGCTTTGTGACCACCTAGAGGGGTGGGATAGGGAGGGTGGGAGGAAGGGAGATGCAAGAGGAAAGAGATATGGGAACATATGTATATGTATAACTGATTCACTTTGTTATAAAGCAGAAACTAACACACGATTGTAAAGCAATTATACTCCAAAAAAGATGTTTAAAAAAAAAAAAAAAAACTAAAAATAGAACTGCCATACAACCCAGCAATCCCACTACTGGGCGTATACCCTGAGAAAACCATAATTCAAAAAGAGTCATGTACCACAATGTTCATTGAAGCTCTATTTACAATAGCCAGGACATGGAAGCAACCTAAGTGTCCATTGACAGATGAATGGATAAAGAAGGTGTGGCACATATATACAATGGAATATTACTCAGCCATAAAAAGAAACGAAATTGAGTTATTTGTAGTGAGGTGGATGGACCTAGAGACTGTCATACAGAGTGAAGTAAGTCAGAAAGAGAAAAACAAATATGGTATGCTAACACATATATATGGAATCTAAAAAAAATATATATATATATATATATATATATATATATATGGTTCTGAAGAACCTAGGGGCAGGACAGGAATAAAGACGCAGACATAGAGAATGGACTTGAGGACACAGGGAGGGGGAAGGGTAAGCTGGGACGAAGTGAGAGAGTGACATGGACTTATATACACTACCAAATGTAAAATAGGTAACTAGTGGGAAGCAGCTGCATAGCACAGGGAGATCAGCTCGGTGCTTTGTGACCACCTAAAGGGGTGGGATAGGGAGTGTGGGAGGGAGACGCAAGAGGGAGGAGATATGTAGATATATGTATATGTATAGCTGATTCACTTTGTTATAAAGCAGAAACTAACACACCATTGTAAAGCAATTATACTCCAATAAACATGTTAAACAAATAAAAAAAAACTTTTAGGAGTAATAGATATATTTATTATCTTAATTGTAGTGAGGGCTTTACAGGTATACACATATGTCAAAACGTCAAATTGGACACTTTAAATATGTATAGCTTATTATATATCAATTCTTCCTGAATAAAAAAATTTAATTTTGATAAGCAATGCCAAAAGAAAATTCAGTGGCTTAAAACAAATAAAGCTAAATAAAATCATTTAATCTGCTCATAGATCTACAAATTGGGCAGGGCTTCATGGGGAAGGCTCATTTCTGCTGCATGTGGCACCAGCTGTGACAAGTGAATTGAAGGCTGGAGGATCAGATCCCAAGATGGCTCACTCACATGATGACAAGTTGGTACTGACTGTTAACTGGGAGCTCAATCTGAGTTGAGTACTGGAGGCTCTGCTCCTCTCCATCTGAACCATTGCGAGTGAATTGAGCTTCCCATCTAGTGACTGGGTTCAAAAGGCAAGTGTCCTGAGAGATCAGGAAGAAGCTGCATCACCTTTTACAGCTTGGAAATCATGTAGTGTCGCTTCCACCAAACCCTAGTAATTGAGGCAGTCACAAAGGCACACCCTGGTTTAAGGAAAGGGGAAACAGACGCTACATCTTGATGAGGAGTAGCAAAGTCTGGTAGGGCATGTGGAATGGGAATTATTGTTGAAGCTATTTTTTTGGAAAGTATGATCTACCACAGTCCAATCTCTGGCCCAATAATTCACATTCCTCATACATTCAAAATGCACCCTCTCCTTCTCCGAGACCCTCAAAGTCTTATCCCATGATGGTATTAGGCTCAGGCTTGAGGTCCAGGATCTCACCTTCTAAAGCAAATCCGTGGAAAACAGTTTTCCTAAGAAGTTAAGATTCTTCAAAAGTTAAATGTACACCTACTATAAGATCCAGTCTTTCCAATTCTAGATATTTACCCAAGAGAAATGAAAGCACATGGCCGAGGAGAGGAAGCTCTTTGGCTGAAGTTCCTCAAGTACAGCTCCCCATGTGAAATGTCTCTTGATCTTAAAACCCATGAATTTCAGAGAAAGTTATTTACCCCATACACACCCAACACATAATGGTAGGACAGATATAATATATATATAAACACTCTTGTTCAAAAAGAAAGAAAATGGAGGCACACAGAAATCATTGCTCCAAAGTAATTCTGAAATCCAGTTGGGCACATTTTGCCAGTTCCTTGATCAGAGTTCAATTCTACTTCCTGTGTAAAATTTGCTAAAGCTCTTAACTCTACCCTCTGGGCTCCTGATTCTATACTCTGAATTATCCTTACTTTACTTTTCAATAAAATATAGCCAACATTTGTTAAAAATATTTTCTGCCAGTTTTTCTATTGTCTTTGGCTTTGCTTATTGCATTTTCTGTCGGGCAAAAGTTTTTCTTTTCAGTAATGCAGTCAATTGTACCCATGTTTTCGTTTGATTGCAAAGGGAAACAAATGATTTTAACTGTAAATAAATTGGATAACGTGACTACATAGGGAAAAAATGGTAAACTCAGTATTTGGCTGCACATCTTTAATAGAATGTATTGTTGTCAATGGTAATGGTGCATTAATTTTGAGATGATTTCATATGCATACCACAGGAAAGAGCAAATGAATTACTATATTTAAGGAGGAGGAGAAGGGGAAGGGGAAGAGGAGGGAGAATGCTTTTCCTAACTCACTAGGTTTTCCACTGTCAGCCCCTCCCACCTGAACCGTGGTAATCCAATCACAATCCATAAAAAAGCAAGAGCTGTGCACCAACATGCAGAATGGAGATTTAAGGAAATTCTGTCACCACCTTCACTTTGGGGAGCTGTGCCTGGGAATCAAATGAGGACCCCCAACAATGAGATAGCACTAAAACACTCTCTCATCTCTAAAAGGACTTTTTATTTACTCTTCCTCTTTGCAAAGGGGAAAGGCAAGGTAGTTAACATTTTGAGAGTAGCTTGCATGTACTTTACTTACATTACCCAATTTAACCCTCGGAACAACTTCGTGGAAAAAAAAATAGTTTTCAACCCACCATTTCAGTGAAAAGCCAGAGACTCAAAAAGATAACACAACTAAGATATTGAGCATTTTCTATTTTTTCATTTAATCCTCATGATAATCCTATGAAGGGGCACTATTACTATGCCCATTTTCCATATGAGAAAGCTGAGGTAGATAAAGGTTAAGTAACTTGCCCAAGGTTTTACGATTAAGTTATGGAGTTAGAATTTGTACCTCAGCAGTCTGGCTACAGAGCCAATGCTTTTATCTCTTCCCTTTAAAGGGGGTCAGACACAGGATTCAGCCTGAAGGGGCTCACATTGGCAAAACTGGGGATAACTGCGCATCAAATAAATGATAGCAAAGGATTATAACCCGATGAATAAAATTGGGATTCATGAATCCATACAAATTAGAGAGAAAGAGAGAAAGAGAAGAGACAGAAGGATGGGCAGGAGGATGTAGAGGGAGTGTCTTTAATATGTATTATATATTATATATATATAACATTAGAAAGCCAACTAATAAACGTACAAGGAATAGAAATGTCGCCATTTGGCAATTACCACAATAATGATCATTTTAGGTGAAAATCATGAATGGATGCTAAAATTCATGGATAGAAGTTTGAGGAGTATCAGGGTGTTTAGATAGTCTCAAAGTATCCCACCACAATACTTACTAATTACAAAGAGAAAAATGTTACATTTATAGTACAGAAACCTAGCAGCTAGCATCTTAACAAATGCTTGAAATTAACATCAGCAGTAACAGGACAAATGGACATAATGTGGCTCCTTACATAATTCACTGAAAAAAAACACAGCATCATTTCTGTTATATTCCTGCCAAAGATTTACAACCTGAATCTTATCATGAGGAAACTTCAGACAAACCCAAACTGAGGCACATTCTATAAAATATCTTGTCTGTACTCTTAAAGAATAGCAATGTCATGAAAGACTGAGGATTTTAAAAGACTAAAGAGACATGACAATGAATACAATGCATGGGCCAAAATTTTCTTTTGCTCTGAAGGACAGTTTGGAGGCAAGTAGTATAATCTATACAAGGTTAATAGATGAGATAAGAGCATTATACCAATATCAATTTCCCGACTTTGGTAATTACACTGTGGTTATGTAAAAGAATGTCCTTTTTTTAGGAAACACACTGAAATGATTAGGAGTAAAGGAGCATCTGCGTGTGTGTGTGTGTGTGTGTGTGTGTGTGTGTGTGTGTGTAGAGAGAGGGAGGGAGGGAGGGAAAGTACAAATGTGGTAAAATTGTTAGCACTTGGGAAATCTGGGTAAAGGGAATTCTTCTATATTATTCTTGCAGCTTTTCTGTAAGTTTGAAATTATGTCAAAATAAAAAAGAAGAAAGTAAGAAAGAGGTATCAAAGCCAGGATCCAAATTCAGACCCTCCGTGTCTGAGGACTCTTTCTGCCACAAGTGACAGGAAATCCAATTCAAACCAGCTCAAGCAAAGTAAATAAACCCAAATGTTATGCGTCCATGTAGCTGACAAGTCCCAGGGAAAGGATGGCCTCAGGCACAGCTTGTGCCAAAATTCAAAAAATTTTGAATTGTTTTCAAATCAAAACAGTTTAGGACTTGGTTTCTCCATCTCTCGGCCCAGCCTTCTGCGATGTTGGCTTCATTTTCAGCCTCTACCTGATGGACCCTAGCAATTCCAGGCTCATATCTTTTTGGCTTTTGATCCAGTTGAAAAGAAAAAGGGCTCTCTCACCAGTACCAGAAAAAGTCTTTTATTGTATCTCACTAGCCCTGACTGAGTCACACATCTGGTTCCAGAAGCAATCTCAGTGGTCAGTTCCTCTGATTTTGGTCATGCTGCATCATAAGCTCATCCCTGGAGTCAGGGATGGACTCAACTCCATTCAAAGTATATGTACTGAGAGTGGGAATGGGATTGGTTCCCCCAAGGAAAATAAAGGTAACCTTACCACAGGATGGGCACATGGATTCTGGAAGCACAAACACTAGGCTCCCACAGACACCACACTTTCTATGGCTGTGTAACAAGCCCCTCCAAAACTCAGTGGCATGAAACAGCAACAATCATTTATTTGCACAGACCTTTGCAATCTGGTCAAGGCTCAGCAGGGATGGCTCACCTCTGCCCCACATGTTGTCAGCTGTGGAGGCTTGACTGGGAATGGAGGGTCCATTTGCAGGATGGCTCCTTCACATGAATGGCAATTTGGTGCTGGACATCAGCTGGGACCACAACTCTCCTCCATGTGGGCCTCCTGCACAGCTGCTTGGGCTTCCTCATAGCATGGAGGCGGGGGTTCAAGAGGAAGAAACAGAAGTTGTCAGTCATCTGAAAGGTTAGCGTCACTTCCCCCATACCATGTTGATTAAAGTAGTCATAGGCCCAGAACAGATTTAAGGGGGTGGAGAAATAGAATCCACCTCTCCTTGGGCAAAATGACAAAGAATTTGCAGCTGTCTTTAATCTACTACAGGTACACTCTGTCTCATTCCATAATCTCACAACTGCCAGAGTAAAAATTAGAGTTCCAGTGTCTTAAAGCTCCGCCCTCACAACCGCATATCCTGGGTCCCCACTAAACTCTGAGGAGCCTCTTGCTAAACATTTAAGAGCAACCCTATCCTCTGGTCACTAAAGCAGGGGATGCAACTCAAGTGTCTACAGCAGTCAGGCAGGAAACCTATGTAAGTGAAGTGGACAGGGGCATTGGCAATTTGAACACGTAAGAATATTCTTCTACTCCACACACATAAAAATGCATTCTATCATTTCTGGGAACATACAGCCCTATTCGTCTTCTGTTTTCTCACTTTCAGTAAAGATTGAGTACAGATATATATTGTTCTACCATAAGAAAAAAACCCATGCAGGCACATAGAAAAATGACATTTAACTTTAGATATTGACAGAGTTGATGCCTTCTAAGGGGACAGCTGCTGCTCAGCTCTCGTCAAGCACTGCCAAGTAGAGTTCAGGCCCTCTAATGACCCAAATTTTCCATTTTCCAAGAGAAGTTGAAAATTTGGAGTTTTATATGAAATCCTATTTTTAAATGTTGGCTCATCTTTTTGAAAACACTGTGAAGGTCAAACAAAACATCCTGAGGCAAGTTCAGCCAATAGATCACCACTTTGTGACTAAAAGTTTTAAAAAGAATTTAGCATTCATTGTCAAGCATTTACATACTTAAAAAGAAACTCAAAAAATCATTTTACTTTCCTAAGCTAATGCTTCAGAGCATAATTCAATCAAGTAGTTCATTAAATATGAAATAGTGTGGATGATTTCATATCTTAGACGTATTTCCAGCACCACCTATAGTACATTAAAAACAGCCTTAAATTCTTTAACACTCCTCCCATCTAGAGGTGGGATCTGATTCCCCCTCCCTTGAGTATGGGCTGGCTGTGATGATTTGCTTGTAACCAATAGAATGTGGCAGAGATGGTACTGATGACTTCTGGGGCCAGGTCCAGGGAAGCCTTGCAGTTCCTACCTTGGCCTCTTGAACATTCTCTCTCTGGACACTCCCTCTCTGGATATTCCCTGTTGGAATCCAGCTGCTATGCTGTGACAAGCCCGCAGCACATAGAGGCACCACATACGGACACCCTGGTCAACAGCTTGGCTGAGCTCCCAGCCAACAGCCAGCATGAGCTGCCGCCACAAGAGGGGTCTCCCTGAACATCCTTCCCAGTTATGCCTTTAGAGCGCTGTGGCTCCAGATGACAGCTCATTGCAGCTGAATGAAGACCCCAGAAGGGAACTGCTCAGACAAGTCTCTTGGGAATTTTGGACCTAAAAAATTACAAAGAGGAAAAAGTGGCTGTGTTACAGTGCTAAATTCTGGGGTTGTTCATACCCAGCAACAGATAAGAGGATATTACCTTAATGTAGTTGATCATGAGAGTCAAACTTCTCAGGCCTAAGAAAACTTGTCTGCTGCCAGCACTATTTCCACTTAATATTCTTTCCTATTGCCACTGTTATGAAGGCTTATGGATTAATTTTTAAAGAATAAAATGTCTGAATCTTTAGGCATTTTAAATAAAATACCTGATGTTAATGTCTGATTCTTTTTTTTTCTGCCCTGATTTCCTGTTGTGGTGGTGAAAACATGAGGAATAGCTGTAAGAAGTCAGCAGAAGAATTACCAGAAATGTTTGCTCTCCTGTTTCTTTATGGCACATACTATGGATTTCTAAACAACATACTTGATGGAGGGTAAGCAGACTTTTAAGATGAAAAAGAATAAGTAAAGCTCTTCTAGAAGGATTTGGAGACTGTAATCAAAAGTACTCAAAATAAAAGGATGGCTAATTATCTCATTAGTAAAATTATGAACTAAAGATGCAATTTAAAAATTAAATATATAAATGCTCCCAGTTAGGCATCATACACGTAGGATAAAGAAAAGTTTCATGTCTGCCTGGAGGGCAACATAAAGGAACCCAAGTTTTCACATATGGTGCCCAGAGAGGGTAGGTTTGATAGTATGTGTTTTTAGAAGAATAATCTATACCCATTTGCTATTTTGCAACGCCCTATACCTAGTTTATAAGTTCAAATAATAGGAAGGTAGGAACAAAGATCATTTAGGGAACAGAAAAGTAAATACTTACAAATCTACTAGACCCTTCATCCACTTCCATTTTTAAAAGAACAAAGAAATGACGTATATATTTATACTCTTGTACTGAGGGAAAGGTAAGACTTCAGAAATTAAAGTGTCAACTAGAAAGCTCTGATTGTTCTGCAAAAGTCCCTATACCCAATGAACAAAAACTCTTCTCTCCAGCTGGGCTCACACAAAATCCAGTCTTTGAGTAAAAATGCCCAGTCACTGCATTTCCTTAAGGAGGGCCACCTGAATGAGTCAAAATAATTCTTGTGATAACAGGACAAGATTTTCTTTTAAAGAATGATGTTCTAAAATGGGAGGATTAATTACCTTGCTTAAGAGTATGAGAAACTGGTCATAAGTGGGGAAAAGTGTGGGTCTGGTGATTTTTGACCTTGACTCTGCAGGGGAGACACAACCTAGAGGAAGCCCAGAGCCAAGTGGGAAAGTCGGCCACTTCCAGCGCTTAGCAGTGGGGAGGCATTGTAGGAAAACCAGCCTTGGCCACATCAGTAACCTCAGACCTCTGCTTTGCAGAAGGAACGCCTGTCTCCTGCAACCACCCGTCTTATACTAATTGCATTGGCCCTGTTCACATCTCACAGCCTTGTGGGGGTCACTGCAAAGCTAATGGCTCCTGATCGGAGCAGGCAGAGACTCGGGCCCTGTCAGTCATGGGAAAGGAAGGAAGGGAGAAAAGGCACAGATTCAAACAAAACTGACCCACCTTGGTCTCCGTGGCTTATTTTCGGCTTCCTGACCTGGTTTGACTCAGGGGAAAACAAACAAACAAAAAAACCCCAAAAAGCTGTTTTGAACGAGAGCAGGTATCCCTAGAAAGCTTATTAAGGAAGAGGCCACATTTCACGTTACAATAGTGTATACCAGCGGCCATGGAAAGACGTGGAAAATCTTTTACCTGCTCTGTAGGTAGGAAGTGAGGCAAGTGGATGCCTTGGCTGGGAAATTCATATCCCTCTTTCAAAGAGCAAGATTCGGTGTTCTTCATCCATGTTAATCTGAGAACAGAAAGCCAGTCTTAAAAGGAGCTTACAGTGAGAACTGCCTGATGCCACGCTGCTCCTGCAAGTAATCGTCTTGTTGAAAACTTCAAGAGGAGGTGCGGCATGAGCCCTGCCCCAGTATATCCAATAACCACAACTGGCTGACTAATGAAAAGAAAGCAGATCAAGAATGAGCAGGGGTTCCCGGTAGGGTGCAAATAAGGACACATGAGAGGGATGGATGGTGAGAGAGCACACAACGTCCCTGGCTGGGTACTCAAACTGGACCGTGGCAACCCTATCACTCTGAGGGCTTCTGGGCCACGGTTATTCACATGGCCAGCACTGGCCTTGTAAGTGGTTTTCACACCCTTCTTGTTCTGTTTTCTGCAGCATTCTCCCAGCTCACCATCTCCCAGACCTTCATTGAACGTATAAGAGGATCTGGTGCAATGGTTCTCAAGGGGTCTGGAAGTGCCCTACAGGAGATGTTTTGGAAATTTGTGGGTGTACTTTTGATTGTCAAAATAATTACTGGAGGGGGTTACTGCATACCTTTAGCGGGCAGGGCCGAAGAGGCTGGATGTTCTGCAATGCATAAGCACTCCCAGACCACGAAGAATCACCCTCCCAGCCGCATCCTTCAGGGCTTTCAAAGGATCCACTGCACATCATATACGTGAACACCATCTTATTTTTAAGCCTAGAAACTTCTTCCATTTTACATATAAACACAGAAGATTCTTTTGCGCTTTGCATGATTTTATTATGCTCTCAATTTTCCAGTTGATTGTGGAAAGATGATTCTTAGCTTGGTTGGAGACTTTACCAAGAGTAGTCACGGTTGCAGAATGTCAGTTCATGACCATAATGCTGCTCTAGGTATCTGAGACTCTGACACAGTACTCCTGGGTCACCTGCTTCTGTAGCTGCTGCAGGACTAGGTCTGGATTCTTACACCATTGCTCACAAGCATTTACATATTAAAATAAAAAATACTTTAACTGTCTTTTATTTCTCTTTTATATTATAACTGGGAATTCTATGTTTAAAAAAATTTCGTGTGAAGTAGATTACATTACCTATGAAATGTCATGACTGGACAGGAGAGAGTGTTAACAAAATGTTCTGGAGCACAAGGTCTGTCAGCGTTGAGAAATTCTGCTATAATGAGCTGGAGCGTCTAGAAGTTAGTAATTTTTCATTTACTGACTCAAGTACTCTCCTCCTCCTACCTATTCTCAATAAAATGCTAAGGAGGAAAGAAGAGAGAGGGGAGCTAAAAGATTATCACCCACAGAGAAAAGGCCCATGGAGACGCTTCTCTAGTCCAGGACCCCCTACAGCAGCCTCATTTAGTTTGTAGCATTTTTTCATCTGGGGCCTGATTTAACTAGTATTTGCTCCCTTTTCTACTAGAATCCTCCCCACCCTCTCCCTGTTCACTGGTGATCATCTCTTATCTCTCTTTTTTCAATTGTGTAATTTTGGTTGTGTTCATTTAAAGTTCTCAACCCGGTACCCAAATTCTTTGGAAGAAAGATGCTATATGAATGTCTGTCAAAAGCAAACACGTTTATAGTTAACCCATGAATAAAATATTCATAAATTCTAACTGTCCCTATTTGGAAAAGAAACTTGCAGATTATTAAATTTCTTCAACTTTAGGGGCCTAATTTCTTTTAGCTGATGAACTGCTTCCTTAAGGTCCCAGTTTCATTTACTTTAGACCTAACATATAGATGTGCCCTAAGATCCTCTTTATACTGTCTCAGACTTCTAATTTAAAACCGGTAGACCATTTCCCAGGCATATCAAGAGACTGACCGATTCTGAATCAAGAACATTTCCAAAATCAAAATATTTCCAAATTTTAAAGAGCTTACATCTGAAGCAGCAAAATCAGAAAAAGATTCAATTCAAACCCAAGAGGTACTTTTTTATTATATAGAATAAACAGTGGGTTATGTAGTGTATATTTGCACAGTGCTGTAGAATAGGTGTTTCCCATGAGAATATAAGCCGTGCATCCAGAACAGTGACACAGCCGTGATGTCCCCGACACCTATCTGTGTTGTGGTTTAGACCCCTGACTTCACCAACCAGCCTTCAGAAGCCCAGCAGCTCACATGTCAGCAAACACAACACAGTATATGGACTCAGTCTCAAGTATTGCAATGGCGTAATCTTTAAAATGGGTGACTATAAAAAATATTCTTTGTTTGGCTGCATCTTGGGTTTAGACTCTGAGATTAAAATCTTTAATCATAATTACATTTTAAAATATAAGAAGTAAAACACCAAGGAGCCAAGCCGAGATCAGGAAGGCAGTTGACCTATCTCTACACCTCTGAAATCAAGCAAGCATGCCAGGTGAGAAACACCAAGGCAGGCAGACATTTTACTTACATACAATGGAAGCAAGTCTCAGGCACATTACTGGTTAAATTAGGCAAGAGAAGGTTTGGGATTTTTTTTTTTTTAGAAACAATTAGGTACTTGTCTTCAGCACATACACTCACACAGACAATCGAAAGTATTAGTACAGAGTAATGGAATGTTCATATCCTTTAAAGAGAAATCTAAAGTAAAATAAACATACTTATCTTTACCCGCCCCCCCCAGGCACAGGCAAGCTTCCTGGAGACGGGATCTGGATTCAAGATTCAAGCAGGTAGCAGAGTCAGCCGTGCCTGGAAAGGGGAGCCAGCTAGGGGAGACTGAACCCGGAAGCCCCTCCTTTCCACTGGCTCCACAGCCTGAGGGTCCCTCTTGGACTGTCTAAGGAGTCCAAGAAACCGGGCGTGCTGTGATCCTTTGCAGGCCCCTGTGGCTGTGGGAGAGTGTACAGCACTATTTAAGTATCCTGGTACTGTCTAGTTTCGAAATGAGTTGATAATGGGGGGTGGGGAGGTGGGGGAAGGGAAGCAGGAATGAGGGAGGGAACAGAGACAAAGAAAGAAGATGTACACAGGCCAACCACTCTTACTTATCTAAGGAGTGCAATATGTACTTCTCCCTAATTTTGGTTTTTATCACACTCGCATTACTAGATCCATTATTCATATAGATGCCAACTCTGAACACAATCAAAGTTGCTTTCTGGCAGGGGCTAATTTGAAACAGTAATCATGCTAGTGGGGTTTCTAAAATGTGCATCAGTACTTATAAAGCACTAGAACACTAGACTGTTTAAAAATATTTATCTTACTAGTTCTAGATTTTTTATTGACATGACAAAAATCTCTCTGTGATTGGACAGTAGAATAGCTATAAAAACATGATTCTATTTGTAAGTGTAATATATGTATATAATATGTAGTATATATAATATACAGAATATACTATAAGTATATACATTATAATTACATAATATAAATATATTACATAGTTTTGTTAAGCATAATAGATGCATGTTATCTATATGTTTATATACATATATATTCCACTTATAATTATCTTCTTATTCAATTATATCCTCGTGCAAACCAGCATTCCTGAGTCATTATTTCTCCAGTGTAATTTTCATGTATATTTCCTTGCTCTCTCCCTAAGGAAGGCAGCTTGCCAATAGCTGACAGGCCTGGTGCTTTGCAAGTGCTGGGAGATGCTATTAATCCTAAAGGATTTCATTCTAGATGATACAAGGGATTTATTGTCATGGGGTTTAGTAATAGCAGTTAGTAGTAGTAGTAGCAGTAGTAGTAGTGGTAGTAGTAGTAGTAGTAGTAACAGTAGTAGCATTTTAGATTGAGGCATCTGCTTATTATTATAAACTCTTTGGTTTACTTGCCTTTCAAAACTCAGATTTATGATTGCAAAGTCTAAAGTAGGTGACATTGTGAATGATGCATTATTGTTGATTTTGAGGCAAATCTTGAAAGCCATTTTCATCAAGTTGTACGGAGAGTGCAAAATGAGCCAGCATGTTCAAACCCAGTTAGCCAGTCAAATGTAAGCATACTCCAGAAAATAAATTTTAAGCCTCTCAGATACCATATGTGGAATCTAAAAAAAAAAAAAGGTTCTGAAGAACCTAGGGGCAGGACAGGAATAAAGACGCAGACATAGAGAATGGACTTGAGGACAAGGGGAGGGGGAAGGGTAAGCTGGGACGGAGTGAGAGAGTGGCATGGACATATATACACTACCAAATGTAAAACAGACAGCTAGTGGGAAGCAGCCGCATAGCACAGGGAGATCAGCTCCGTGCTTTGTGACCACCTAGAGGGGTGGGTTACGGAGGGTGGGAGGGAGACACAAGAGGGAGGAGATATGAGGATATATGTATATGTATAGCTGATTCACTTTGCTATACAGCAGAAACTAGCACAACATCGTAAAGCAATTATACTCCAATAAAGATGTTAAAAAACAAACAAACAAAAAAAAACCTCTCAGATAAAAATTAAGCTAACACTGAGTTATGCAATTACGATTATGACTAGTATATTTATAAGTAGCAGCACAAATTGTACATTAAGAAAGTAATAACAAACATGACTGAGGGGAACAGATAAGAAAATAGGAAATTTAGAGGTTGCAAACCCAAATGTTTGCAAGGGCAGGCAAGTAATAGCAATAAGGACAGGCTGGTAAAAGCAATGTGAACGGTAAGGATGTGAAAACCAGAGGGCGTGTTCCTTGTCTGATAACATTCTACAACATAAAAACAAACACTGTGAGCCCCAAAAGATCTGCAGATGAAATTCATGTCTGAGATTTGCCTCAAAGTAATCCAGGGCAAAGTGGGAAGAGGTAGAGACGAGGGAGGATTATAGATGAAACAAGATTAGCTTTAAGTTGATAGTTCTTGAGGCTGGTGATGGGCACCTAGACTTCATTTTACTATTCTCCTTATTCCTGCGTAGATTCAAATGTTTCCACAAATAAAAAGTAAAAACCATTTTCAAATACTCAAAAATGAGGTCCATAAGGTTGCTAATTTTCAGTCTCAGTTATAATTGAAAAAACACATAATAATGGCTTTAGCATCTAGTACCTGATCACAAGAATGAAGACAAATAGTAAATTCACTGTTGCCATTAATAAGAGTGTCCCAAAGCCAGTAGGATCAGGTGAGGTAGGTATGGGTGGTTTTGTTTTTATGTCTTTAGTATTTATTCATAATTATATAACAAATTCAAAGCATGGGAGAACTGAGCCCTAAAATGTAATGCTCAGATACTCCCAGGTGCGCGTGCACACACACACACACACACACACACACACACTCACATCTCACTTACTCAGCAACATCAAGCAGATGCTGAGATGCCCTATTCGATGAGTTACTCCTTAGCAGGTGGATAGCTTTTTACTGCCCTCTTAGCATGACAGTTGAATTCCCAGAAGTGGGGATTAAGACTTTTTCATCACCAGACTCCTGGAACGCAGTAGGTACATAACAAATATTTGTTGAATTAATTAACAAAACAGCCTTTGTGCATTGGGAACATCATCTTGACAACTCACAGCGAGTCTATGTGTTGAAAATGAGTAAAATGAAATTATTGGGATAATTTAGAAAAACTTTAGCAAAATGTGAAATGTAATGAGCAATGGGAGAACAACTGTATTTCCCCAGTTTAAAAATAAAACAAAATGTGATTCTAAATATATTCAGTAAATCACTTTTTCTGGAATTGACTTAAAAGCTGCCCTAATGCATTCCATCCCCCATTTCCCAAGGCTATCACACTCTCTGGGACTGGAATCACAACAGACAATTTTCCAGTCAAGTGCCAGAGACTTACATAACAGGCAAGTTTGATCACAGAAGTACAGCTATGGGAGCTCTTCCCTCCAAGAGGCTCCTTGAGTTCGTGAGTGTCCTGGAACCCTGAGGGAACTGTCCTCAAAGGATGACCCAGCAATGTGGGGTTGATGCATTTTGGTCATGGGCAGAGCATTGCTCCACTCTCAGGGTTAGTTGGAGGTAGGCAGGTGAGGTGCGTAAGTACAGGTGGAGGAAAGTGCCCACTACATGAAGACAGCACGCTTAGCCAGAGAAGCCTGTGATCCAGCACGACTCCTGCGCCCCCAAACCGGGCTCCTTACATTTAGGTGGGTGGATGCAAGAGAGAGATACCAGTTAAATAAAATGAAAGCCAACTCAGGAGGTAATTCAAAATATTGTCACCATCACAAGCAGGTCACTTATTCATAGGCTGATACATCATGCCCCTTTCTCCATCCTTAGAAAATCATAAAGCCAGTCCCTTTCACAGAAAACACACATGTCACAGAGCCATTTCCCTCTGTGACTGAGTCACTAGAAACGCTCTCCTTTCTACTTCTTGGATCAGCCTGATTTGATGACAGCACAAATGACAGAATAATTCAGTTGTGACAGGAGTACCACAAGGGGACACACTTGTCAGTGGGCCCATCTGTCTGCTGTCATTCTCCATCCCCTCAAATGCTTAAGAGCTTGTCCTGCTACTGAAAATGTTATAAGCAGACGGAGTTACACCCACGCATCCCCATTCCAAACGGGGTGAAGGAAGGTCGTGAATAATAGATGGTGCATGCGTAGAAAAAACAGTCACCAGCAGAGCAAGAGATGAATCTAGAACTTCCAACTCTCTGGGTAATTGTAGCCTCTCATCTTTCTTATGCTCTAGAATTCCACTAAGACAATAAGAAACTGTAATGTCTTGTACTTATTTATTGAATGTTTAGTGAGTGCCTACTGTATAGATAGCAATGGGCTGGAGATTAGAGGGAACACAAAGCAGTAAAATTCATAATTTCTGCCCTCAATAAATTTAACAGCTAGTTAAGAAAAGCGGCACACCAATAAAAAGTTAAGTTATAAAATGATACAAGTCCTAACTGATCACATAGCCCCACGAGCTCCATTTTATAATTTAGAATCAAATGAGTAGAACAGATCCCAGATATTGCAAGTTGACTACTATTGACACCCCAAATACTGCCTCTGGGAAATGCAGCGGAGAAGTGGCATCTCCCAGTTTGGCCCCCCATGGTTCTGTTTCTTATGTGTAAGTCTGGTCTCCTCAGCCAGGCTGTGAGGTCTCTGGGGGCAGCCCCTTACCTCTTGCACATTACATAGACTTCTTAATGCCCAGCGCATTGTTGGGTGACCAGTAGAACCAGGTAGACTCTCCCCACGGATCCCACTGTGTTCTCTTATTTACCTCCTGGTATTCCCTCCCATAGAGCTTAACACACTTCACTGTGGCCATTTAGAGTGGTCCCTGTTAAAATGTAAGTTCTCTGGGTAGGAACTGGGTCTTTCTTTCTTATCACTGTGTTCCCAGCGGCCACCTGGTCACAGTGACTGAAAGAATGTACAGCTGTTACAACTTTGCTCAATCAGCAATGTAACTAGGGAATCTGAGAATTTGTAAAATAGTACCAAGATACAGTTATACAAAAAATTAAAGGGAATGGATAGAAAAGGATGAAAAGATAGGAAAAAATTCTAACCTACATCACAATTTTATAGGTCATATTATTGCCCATACATATTTTTCTCCTGACTACCCAAGCTGTCCCTGTTTTAACTGCCATCTGAAAATCCATGGGCCATCTTCCATGTTGCTGATCAACCTGCAGCAGTAATAGATGCAAGACTTAGGCTGATCTTTGAGTGACTTCGATCACTAATCTATGAGCAGCTTCTGCACACACCCTCTGAGCTGGCCCTGTTTCTGGGCTCTGCCCAAGTACATTGATGCACCACCCCCCATGGAAACACTCAGATGCCATCCAATCTGAGATGGAGCCACAGGTATACTGGTAAAACCACGAATGTCTCAATCCTTGTGGCTCACCCAGGAAACAAAATACAAAAGAGCAGAAGGTGGGAGATGCCCACATAGTTCCATGGATGTGCAAAGATTTATACCATTACATATGCTGGGCCACCAGCCTGGTGAGATCACTGACCAGCCTACACACTCTTTGTTTTGTCATCACCGGCTGTTTTGTGGTCACAGCATAGCCAAAGGTGTTGAGAAGCGACTAAGACAGGACTGGGTCACATGGGAAGAAGCAAATTTAGAATTTGGCTTGGCAGTGAGCAGGTGAAGAAGATAAAGGTCCACATATGGCTTCTGCCTTTGCTCCTTTTCGTCGTGTCACACTGAGTCTACAGACACACATGCACACACACATGCACACAGCATGCCAAGGCAGACCTCATAGTGCCAGGTCTGGATTCCAAACAGCTGGAGCAGAAAGCAGCAGTTGGCAGGAGCAGACAATAACAAGAGACACAGTATTGAGTCCAGATTGACACTCGAGTTCTTGGCATGACCACATTGCAACCCTTTTTCAGGAGAACTGGCAAACTTCCAGGCCTCCCCAGCCCTTCTCCAAATGGCAAACCCTAGACCGTCTAGGATAAAGGAAAACTTAATAGGTAAAGCCATTTGCCTCTGACTGTTTTCCAGCTATATCAAATTATACTTGTTAGACTAGGTTTCAAAATGAAATGTGTTTGCATGTTAATAAGAACAATAGCATGAAAGTAATAAGGGCCCATTTCTTCATATGTTGTAACTTGAAGAGACCTTGGACATAATTACTCTAATGTTCTCGTGTTATCGTTGAGGAAAATGAGTCCCAGAGAAGTTATATGACTTGATGGAGGTCACACTGCCAGTTAGTGGCAGAGTTCCTGCCCTGACTTCCAGGTAGCTTTCTTTATTTTCTGCCATGCTGCCCTCGTGATTCATTTCACATCCATCATTAGCTCCCTGCAAGATCATAATATCAAATTATGATTTTGCCATGTCTTATTCATAGCTAAAGCAACATCCTGTGCTTTCACAAATATAGTTGCATGTTCTGACCCGGCTGCAGGATAAAGAAAGGTGGTCTGGGGTGGTGGTGGGAAACTTAGTGATGACTTGAGTGGTCAGGAGGCAAGAGAGCAATGACTTCCTCAGTAATTTTCTTTTGCCGAAAATCAAACACTAAGTCTCTGTTGATAGTGGTTGAGTTGATGACGTTGTAGTTTAGGATGACTGGGTTTAAATTCTGGGTTCACCGCTTAATAGTGGTGTGATTGTGGGCAGGTTCTTTACTCTTTCTAAACCTCAGTTTCTGTATCCGTAAAACAGGAATGAAAATAGCACCTCCTTCACGGAGTTCTTATAAGAATTAAATGAAAGGAGGCACTAAAGATGCTTAGCACATGCCAGTTGCTCTTATATACCTAATGAGTTTAATCTTTCATTTTTCTTTGATTCTGGTTTTTAACGTACTCGTACAACCCATCCGTTCACTCATATATCACCTCTGGACATGATCAAATTTGCTTTCTGGAGGTAGCTGATATGAACTATCAGTCTTACTGGTGGAGTTTCTAAATGTGTATCAACACTTATAAGGGCATCTAAAATACTAGGCTCTTTAAAAAATAATCTGTTACTATTTCAATTAAGGTTAGCTATTCCCCTCAACATCATCATCTTCTTCTTCAACATCACCATCATCATCATCTTCTTCTTCCTCAATACCATCATCTACCAAGTGACCAGAACAATCTAGAGGAAATCCACCTTGATGATAAGGTTTGGCATTTTTACAGAGCAGGAAGACATAAAGCTACATAGTTTCTGGTAGTAGACATGGCAAGGACACGGAAGACCAGAGTAGTGAGCATTTCGTTTTCTAAGCTAGCAAAGAGGAAGCATTTCCAGATACTAGAATTGTCTCAACTTCTACTCTCCCAGGAGATTCTACTTGTTGCTTCTAAAAGTAGGCCTTCTGTCTCTGAAAAGTTCCTGGAGCAGACATTATCCCCTCTTTTTTCTTCACCTCAAAGCTTCTCACTTGTATTTTCACATGGAAAGTACACAGTTGTAGGCTGACTCTTTTCAGATCATAATTCTACCAAACACCCTGGTTCTTGAAATGGCAGATGCTTGGCCAACAGACCCAAGCCTGCCTCCCTCTCAATCTCTCTCTCTCTGTCTCTCTCTATCTCTGTGCCTGTCTCTCTCTCTTTCTCACTCTGATCCTTATCAAAATAGCTTTTGCTTCTACAAAAAAAAAAAAAAAAGCCAAAATTCCACAGTCTTTAAATATAGTAATAATGTTTTTAAAATGTGAAAATAAATAAATCTGGGTAAAGCAATTAAAAATGACCTTTTAATTATTTTTTAAAAATGATAAGAGAAAAAACTATTAAAAAATTTTTTAAAACCTCAAGTAATAATTTTCTTTTCAAATTTTACTTTTATTCTTATTTAAATGGTATTAGTCACAGAAAACTTAGATTTAAAGTACCTTAGCATAATCTTAGTGATGGAAATATTTACACCAGACACCTTGCCTATATTATTATTATTTCTTAAATTCCATTATTTAAAATAATAGACAAACTGCTTATTCCAATTCAAGGTACTATACTTTTCAATGTTACCCCTTCAATCTGTTATCTCCAGAACACAAATTGTTTCCTTTTCTGTTGTATGAGTTTTACTGATTCAGCTTCAACCTGATCTCAGGACATAAGCCAATTTTCCTAAATTTATCTTGTGCTTGTTAGCAATTTGGATTTGTCTCTGACAGAGGCTAAACAGGGCTTAGAATATTAATTTAAACTCATGCTAAAAATGTAATAAAAACCTTGGGTTTTGAACGTAGAGGCTGCAGCATTTCCATAACAATATGCAAAAGGCTCTGTTTTTAATAAATGTACCAGGGTGAAGTTCATCCAGAAAATAAAATTGTTTCTCTCTCTCTCTCTCTTTAATGTCTTGATACATGAACTAGTGATACTTACTTCAAGCACAATTCCCAGCCTACTTAAAACAAAAGCTCTGGGCAGCACACTGTGATACCGAGGCTAACAGCTGTCAGCTAGTAAAGGCATTTGCCAGATGTTGGAGCCCAGAGGCGCCCAACAGCAGTGATCATTACAGCCTTCAATCACCCCATTTCGAATTTACAACAAACTGAGCAGAAAGCTATTATTTCCACCTTTAGTATAAAGTTTTCCTCAGGCTGCAAGTGGAGTTCGGCAACGGACGGATGCACCGTCTGCTCTAAGTTCACACTGCTCTTTGCATGGAACTTGCACCCATAGAAGTAAGTCCCAGATAAAGTCCAGAAATACTGAGATGTTATTCGCTCTTATTTGAGGGAATATCAAGATCCCTAAGGGTTCTTGATCATGGCTAGAAAAAGGACTTGCGTTGTAATTAAATGAAACAATAACAAATCATAATATAAGGCATAAAATGAACAAACATTATGAATTAATCATACTCAGACAATTACAACCCATATGGCTTGTTAAACTCAATCTGCTACCGGTAGTGACATCAAGTGCATACTGCATATTTGATGCTGCAGCTCTTTCTCCCCCCAGGATATAATTACTTAATTTTGTGAATGAGCAAATGAGATATACAGGCAATGTGTTCACCATTTGGTATCCTCTCTAGTCTCCCTTAATGGGTCGAAGGATGCCTTCCACACACAGCTCAGAAGGCTTCTGCATTCCTTTCCTTAGAGACACTGGCTCCTTTGTAGACAAACGCCCATCTTCCTCCTCCCACTCCGTTCTAACTTTTCCCTCGTCTCTACTTCAAGGTACTCATAGCAAGAATTTAGGAGAGCGGACTTTCTGCGCACCTTAACGGGGAGTGGAGAATGTATTTCTCCTGTGTAATTTGACACCACGGTCAAATTGACACCAGTTCTCTGGAGAAAGCCTCGCTTTTTCTATAATAAAATCAGGGATGTGACTTAGAAGACCTGATGACTTCCCCGCGTACCAAGGTCACTGCTGGGAACAGCAATAATATCTACCCATGCAGAAATGTGAGAACGAAATGAAACATGCTCCGTGAAGGGCCTAAGCCCAGGCTAGTCAGTGTTCACTAAAGGGGTAGCGAGCTTCCATCCTAGAAACATCACTGGGAGTTTGATTGTTCAGAGAAATTATAAAAACAGAAAACAACTAAGGAGCTGCTGAGAATGGTCTTACTTTGGAAGGACACAGGTTATCAACCCCCCCTGGGCAGTGAAAATGACACTAGAAAAATTAGGGGCTGAACCAGGCTCAGGCCCGGCCTAGAGCTTTGTTGTATCACAAAATCACCATGTTATCCACCAGCAGGTAAAGCTGAGGGAATTCCACTGGCATGTGGGCTCAGAAACTGGGGACAAAGCCCTGACCAGCTGCACCTTCCCCAGCAACTCTTGCAGACCAGCTGCAGAGGCAGCAGATGCATGAGGGAAGATGAAGGTGACCATCAGTGGAAGAGTCAGCGGTGGGCTCTCAGCCTCCCACCTCAGAGGCCAAACTTGTCCACACATCCCCACTTGCCCTGAGCTGAGCAGCCGGTTCTAGCATCTGTGCCCAACTACAGGTGCAAGATCTGCTGTCCAATTGAGAGAGGTAGAATGAACCATGAGCCACCCTGACTCCAAAGGGGCCCGCAGAATCAGTCTCTATGAATAAGCCTTAATTAAGCAATTTTCACACTATCACAGAAAGTAGACATGTGAAGCCTGTTTCACCATTTATCCTCTTATAATCAGGTACTTTGAGTATGCTGTAATATGTCGGACAGAAAAACAATCCCCGGATTAGCTCTTTGCACAAACTTCAAGTACAGAAACTATCTTGCTGTATTCTAATTAGTTGTTTACAGCTGTCAGGGAGTCCCGAGGCTTTTTTAGTTAAATCAAGCCCAGATTCTGCACAGTTGATGATGGAGGAAGGACCCCTCTTGGAAGGGAGCCACGGCCCATAGACTTAATTCCTATGTGTTCTGAGGTTCACATGCCCCCAGAGGTCCTTGCAATTCTTGCTTTACCTCCAGCCCACCCTTTAAAGAATGCTCCGAGGCACAGCTGAGACCACTTAAATGAGAACATTTAAACATAATTTTGTTACATACTTGGGGAGAACAAAAAGGAAAGCAAGAGAGATTGGGTATCTTAGAGCCTGGGTTTGAATCTTGGCTGCCCCTTTGTATACCTTGAGCAGGTGACAGCCCCTTCGATCCTCATGTATGATACGTAGGCAATAGTATACCTACCTCATTTTGTTGTGAGGATTAAATGAAAAAAAAAAAAGGAAAAGGCTTAGCGTACATCCTGGCACATGGTAGGACTTTAAAAAAAGTTAGCTGTACTCTGTGGGGTTTTTTGTTTATTTTCTGCCTTATAGAGTACAGCTTTTTCCTCTTATTCACCCTGATCCAAGCTGCCATCACCTCTTGCCTGGATTATCACAGTGGCCCTTAACTATTCTCCGTCTTCTTGCTTTGCCCACCGCCTGTAGTCTATGCTCAACACAGCAGCTATAGCGATTGTGTTCATTTCCTAACGCTGCTGTAACTAATTACCATGAATTTAGAGGCTTAAAACAACACAAATGTATTATCCTACCGTTCTGGAGTTTGGATGCCCAAAATGGAGCCCATTGGTTTATTTTTTTAATTTAATTTTTATTTTATATTGGGGTTCAGTTGATTTACAATGTTGTATGAGTTTTAGGTGTATATCAAAGTGGTTGTTATATATATACATATACCCATTCTTTTTCAGATTCTTATATAGGTTATTGCAGAATATTGAGTAGAGTTCCCTGTGCTATACAGTCAGAAGGTCCTTGTTGATTATCTATTTTATATATAGTAGTGTGTATATGTTAATCCCAACCTCCTAATTTATCCCTCCCCCTGACTTTTCCCCTTTGGTAGCCATAAGTTTTTCGTTTTTAAATTTTTCTCATTTTTTTCTTTTCTTTTTTCTTTCTCTTTTTTTTCTTTTTGGCCAGACTGCATGACATGCAGAATCTTAGTCCACTGACCAGGGATCAAACCTGTGCCCCCAGCAATGGAACTGCAGAGTCCTAACCACTGGACCCCCAGGGAATTCCCAGTAACCATAAGTTTGTTTTTGAAGTCTGTGAGTCTGTTTCTGTTTTATAAATAAGTTCATTTGTATCATCTTTTTAGATTCCACATATAAGTGATATCATACGGTATTTGTCTTTCTCTGTCTGACTTACTTCACTAAGTATGATAATCTCTAGGTCCATCCATGTTGCTGCAAATGGCATTATTTCATTCTTTTTTATGGCTGAGTAATATTCCATGTATATATGTACCACATCTTCTTTATCCATTCCTCTGTCGATAGACATTTAGGTTGCTCCCATGTCTTGGCTAATGTAAAAAGTGCTGCAGTGAACATTAGGGTGCATGTATCTTTTCAAATTATGGTTTTCTCCAGATATATGCCCAGGAGTGGGATTGCTGGATCATATGGTAGTTCTATGGTGGGGTGGGGTCTGCCAGCCTTGCACACCTAAATGTAAGACCAGACACTATAAAACTCTTAGAGGAAAACATAGGCAGAACACTCTTTGACATAAATTGCAGCAATATCTTTTTGGATCCACCTCCTAGAGTAATGAAAATAAAAACAAAAATAAATAAATGGGACCTAATTAAACTTAAAAGCTTTTGCACAGCAAAGGAAACCATAAACAAAACAAAAAGACAACCCACAGAATGGGAGAAAATATTTGCAAATGAAGAGACTGACAAGGGATTACTCTCCAAAATATACGAACAGTTCATGCAGTTCAATATCAGAAAAACAAACAACCCAGTCAAAAAATGGGCAGAAGGTCTAAATAGACATTCTCCAAAGAAGACATACAGATGGCCAAAAAGCACATGAAAAGATGGTCAACATCACTAATTATTAGAGAAATGCAAATCAAAACTACAATGAAGTATCACCTCACACCAGTCAGAATGGCCATCATCAAAAAGTCCACAAATAACAAATGCTGGAGAGGTTGTGGAGAAAAGGGAACTCTCCTACAACGTTGGTGGGAATGGAAATTGGTACAGCCACTATGGAGAACAGTATGGAGGTTCCTTAAAAAACTAAAAATAGAACTCCCATTGGTTTAAAATCAAGGTGTCAACAGAGCTGTGTTCCTTCTGGAGGCTCTCAGGAAGAGCGCACTTTATTGCCTTTCCCAGCATCTAGAGCCCACCCCAGCCTCATCCCACCCCCTGCACTCCTTGGCTTATGGCCTCCTTCCTCCACTCTCAAAGCCAGCAATAGTGGGCTGAGTCCTCACACCGCCGCCCCTTTGGCTTCTCCTTGCCTTTCTCCTTCTTCTACTTATAAGGACCCTTGTGATTATACTGGGCCCATCCAGATAATTCAGGATAATCTCCCCATCTCAAGGTTACCTGATTAGCAACCTTAATCCTATCTGCAACCTTAATTCCTCTTTACCATGTAATATATTCACAGGTTCTGCAGACTACATCATGGACATCTTTGGGGCCCATTATTCTGCCTTGCACAATGATTGTGTTAAAACATAAGTCTGATCATGCCACTCTCTGCCCAAAGCTCTCCACTCAGAATATAAACCACACTCCTACAGGGCCCACCAGACAATGTGCTCCACCCATTTCCTCTCTGGCCTGCTCTCCTACTGCTCTCTCCCTCTCTCCCTCTGCTCTAGCCACACTGGCTTCTTGACCTTCACAGGCTAAATGGACATCCCATGCAAGCAGCACTTGGGGTTTTTGTACTTGAAAAAAGCGCATCACCCACAAAAAAGGATATCCAAAGTGCAAACAAGCATATGAAAACGCACTCAACTTCATTAAGTCATTCGGGAAATGCGAATTAAAACCATAATATGATACTACTATATGCACCCCAGAATGGCAAAATTTGAAAAAGATGGAAAATACCAAGTGTTGACAAGGATGTGGAGCAATGGGAACCCTCAGACACAGTTGGTGGGAGTATAACTTGGTATGACTACTTTGGAAAAAATGTTTAGCAGCTTCTACTAAAGCTGAACATATTCTGTGGCCTAGGAATTTCACACTATATTTAATTGCTTATTAATCTGCATTTCCCACAGACCGTGAAGGCCCGAGAGGCAGGCATTATGTCTGATGCACAATGATTCCTTGAACAGTGCCCAGCGCACAGTAGGCACTCAATGAATCCTTGCTAAATGACTGAGTGAAGGCATCTCCGAGCACCTTTCATGACCCATGGCTAGACCCTTGGAGGTTCATCCACCTACCCCATGCAGTTACATTGCTTCCATTCCAGCCTCTGCGGTTCTGGATTCGATGTTTGTAAATAACTGATCCGATTTCCTTACCACATGCCTTCCTCCCCAGCTACTAAGCCAACAAAAACGCTGGTTACTCGGGAGATTACCTAGAGTTTGGATGGCTCCCAATCATAGCCCAGGCCTCACCAAAGAGCTGAGTGAGTGAGTGAGTGAGTGAGTGAAGCTCACAGTGGAGTGCCGCCTGTGCTTCATACACTCTGGCCCCTTCCTCAGACCCCTGAACCTCCTCTATCCCAGAGACTGCTAGAAGTCTCCAGATGGTGTCTCCCTGTGACATGCGGTACCGCCATTTTCTGTCACTGAGCCCCTTCTTGCCAGGTGCCACCACTGCCCCCCAGGGGCACTGCTGTCATCAGCGGTGCCCTGCAGGTTCCCAGGCACCAAACATGCAACATATTCTCTGCGGTTTTCAAGTCACTAAAGTCTCTCCTCGCTCCAGCAAGAGTGGTGCGTTGCCCCTTCCCTTTGTGTTATACCTTGTCCCTTGGTCCCCAAAAGAAAACTACTCTTGTGACATCTGCCTCTAGCATCCATCTCCTTAAGGTTCAGGCACACATTATTCTGTGTACCATCTTCCCAATCTCCTCCCCCTGGCCCTACTTCTTCACACAACCGCTACAAAAACCCTAGTCACATCAGCTAATATTTATTCTGTGCCAAATATTGCCAGAACTCTTCTAAAGGCCTTACACATTTTTAATCAGTTGATCATCAGCACAGCCCTATGAGATAGGTACTATTATAATCTCCATTCAACAGATGAGGACATCAAGGCATGGAAAGATTTAGAAACTTGTCTGCAGCCATGCATTCAGGAAGTGCCAGCATCAGAATTTAAGCCCAAGCAAACCTTGTGTATATCACCTCTTGGCCTGTTCACCCTCACCAGTCAACAACAACAATGGAAAAAGAAGGAAAGCCAACGTTGATCTAGTGCTCACTAAGGATTAAGCTGTACTCTAAGCACTGTATACCTATTGTCTTATTTGAATCTGTCAATAACTAACAACTGTTAGGATCTTTTCTATAGAGATGAAGAATCTGATCTGTAGAGAAAAGCTGAGTAAATTGCCAAGGCCACACTGTCCTTAAGTGCTAAAGTCAGATTACAGGTACTGCGACTCTGGAACCCACCACTGTAACCTCTGTGCCATGTGGCTTTTGCCTCTGGAGGGCCACAGCAGTGGCAGAGGGTGCAGGGGAGGTGATGGTGGAGCTCCAGGAATGACTGAATATTTCTGATTCCCATTCGTGGACGTGGCTTAGGCTCCAGTTGGGAGCCATGCTACTCCAGGATATGTACTATATTAATACAACAAAATGTTATTTTTCTCCATGTTGCCATGACAATTACAACCTTTAAGTGCTCTTAAAAGTCTCTAAAGATCACATCACCAAGCCGTATTTCTTTTCTGCCTTTAAAAAAGTAAGAATGAATACCAGAGTTAAGAGTGTAGTTCGACTATCAAATTTGCAAAAAATAAAAAAGAGACAGAAGGCTAGCTACCCTTTGCCTCCCCATCGGCATTGTGCCCTGATTCCACAGACCATAGCTTCTGCCATGATTAGTCCAAGGGAAAAGGAATACCTTTCCAGACTGAACACATGCACCTTACTTACAATTCTCAAGGAAGAGAATGATTTCCTGTTCACTTCCCTGCACTCAGGAGGAGGCCACAACATGCTTTTCCTGTAGCTTGGATAGCCGGTCACGTAATCATTTGAGCTGTCATGTTCAATGCAAATAGTAATCCTTGCAACTAGATATGTTTTGATGTTTGCTACAGTCCTACTGATAAGATACTGGCAGAGCTCTTTAATAAACTTGATAAGAGGCAGGGTTTCACGAGGGGTCACACCTGTCATCTGCTAAGAAGGCAATTGTCAACAAAATGCATGAAGACAGATAAACTTCCTGGCAAACATCTTGGAATGCAAAAAGCCTTCGCCACAGGAAAATTTCCCATGAAATCTTGACTCTTGGAATTACAAAAACTGTCACATCACTTCCATATAGTAGAAAACAGTGAGCATTTATAAGAGGAAATGCCAAACTCTGGATGCTCTATAGATGTCAGTAGAAGTATAAATAACTAGATAAGACTATTTTGTTGTTATATAACATTGACACTACACTTAATGGCTGAAGAAATGTTCTAATTTACACTCTCTTTCAAAGTAAAATATTTGAAATAGCGGACTGGAATATGGCCCATTGTTTACAGAACATTCTTTAAACTGTGAACCATTTGGGGCCCAGAAAAGTTTCTAAGAATCTTCATTTCCACACCCCTACTCTTCCCCCTTAGCTTCTGTGTCTCTCTTTTCTATACAGGTATTGTGTACACTATGAACAGCATAAATTGATTTTTTAAATTTTGTAATTGAAAAGTGAAGAGGAAAAAAATCAAATAATTATGAGCTTAAGGGTGAAAAAAAAGAATTTTACCTCCATAACCTTTCAGAATGAATAGTTCATTCTAGGTACCTACATTCAGGCACCTACAAACAGCCCTCTCCTCTATTGTTACGTAGAGATGTAGTCTTCGTGCAAAGTCCATTCTTGACATACAGGATTTTGGCCCAGGGATTGAGTATTTCACCATTCTCTTAATGATATCACAGGTACTACTGATTAAGCAACTTCAGTGGCCAATGCTTAAAAACAATAGACCAGGGGCTTCCCTGGTGGCGCAGTGGTTGAGAATCTGCCTGCCAATGCAGGGGACACGGGTTGGAGCCCTGGTCTGGGAAGATCCCACATGCCGCGGAGCAACTGGGCCCGTGAGCCACAACTACTGAGCCTGCGCGTCTGGAGCCTGTGCTCCGCAACAAGAGGCCGTGATAGTGAGGGGTCCGCACACCGCGATGAAGAGTGGCCCCCACTTGCCACAGCTGGAGAAAGCCCTCGCACAGAAATGAAGACCCAACACAGCTAAAAATAAATAATAAATAAATTTAAAAAAAAAACCCACACGCAGAAGAGTTGCATTAAAAAAAACAAAAACAAAAACAATGGACCATTACTCTGAAAACTTTCAATTAAAGGAAAGACTTAAGCCTTTATTCTGTCTTTTTTATATGAACTATGTTTCAGAGTAACCAATTTGTGCTAGTTGATGAGGGAAATCTTTTTTAAAAAAGAATTCCAGTTAATACACAGTAAAGGAAAGAGAAAACTATAAAATCACCATTTTGTAACCCCTAACATAATAATTGATTCAGTCAACAAACAGCAATGGATGCTAATAGTGAAGGACCAATGAAGAAGCAGATATTTGTGGCTGATTACTTCTACTTATAAGAGGAAAACCACAACATTATAATGGAAGGGTCTGCTGACACAAGCTGAACCCATTGATCAATCTTGGCATTTTGAAATACACAGATATGTGCTCTCCTGACATGATGCAATATGAGGTAAAACCCAAAATCCTTCACCCAAATATATTAAAGCTTTTATAAATAAAAGAAAACAAAAGACAGGAACAAACCCAATGGCATAATGAGGAAGACAGCAGACAAATCCAGAATGTGTACAATTCTACAGGACAACCAAGCTGTTTAAGTCAATGGCATGAATTAGATGGCAGTGGTTTGCTCTCAATTTTTGATTTAAAGAGACTTAAAAGATATGCAACCTAATACAACATGTGGACTTTTTTGGATCCCTATTTGAACAAAACAACTACTAAAAAAAATTGAGAAGACAATTGGGGAAAATTGAATATGGATAGGATATTGAATGACACAAAGGAATTATTGCTGGAGAGCCATAAAGGCCTAATGTTTATATAAGAAAATTCTTATTTGTATGGAGATGTATACTGAAGTATTTGAGAGTGAAGTCACAATGTTTGGAATTTAGACTATTTCAGCAGAAAAGAAGACTGGTAAATCAAACATGGCAAAATGTGAACAACTGCTAAGTGATGGATATGTGAGGATTCATTATCTCATCATTCTCCTTGTATATCTTTGAAATTTTTATAATGAAAAGTTTTCAAATTAGACTAAATTCCACCTTCATTTCTGGAGGTTGACGGAATAAATACTGCTAGAATAAAATCTTTGGTATAAAATGAGAAAGCTAATTCTTAGGCCCAGCTTTACTGCTGACCCCAAAATTCCACTTGCAAAGAACCTTTTCTGCCTTTGAAGTTTGTTAATGATATTGATATGAACACTACTAAAATGGACTCATAAAATTTATAGATATCCCTGAAATATGTATGATTTTTTGGATTCAGAGTTTTTAAAAAGAATAATGTCCTCCCTAGTTGACCAGCGGATCGTCAGTAAAATGAAAAATTCACTCTTAATGGGCCATTAGAAAAAATTTAAATTATATCAATTCTCACTAAAAAAAAAAAATCAAGCTTTAAGGTTCTCTGAAAGTTTAATGCTTCCCACATATCAGGGATTCAGGATTAATAGTTATGTTTGTCCACTGTAGCTTTCAACGCTGTAGTTTCTCCTAAAAATTTTAAGCTAGGGACCAGAATGATTTGCCAGCCAGTTGATCCGTTTTTTCTGTTTTTGAGAAGATGTGCATGAAGGAAGTTATAAAAACATTATTTTATGAAACGTTTTTATAATTAAATGCATGAAAATGATAACTGATTTCATCATCTGCTCAAGTATTAATTACATATTTCAAGCTAAATCTAATTGCAATAATCCTTACAGACCTCCTTGGACCTAGGCAATGTTGAGCTAAGTCTTGGTCTTGATTTTAGGAAACAACGTGATTGACAATTATCTTCCTTCGCCTTAGCTTGTCTCCGAAATACCAGGAAAAATGTCTACCCTGACATACAGTCCAGAGATACAGTGGGGAGAGGGGATGATAGATCATATCCTTTGTACTGTTGGGAAGAAATTCCCTTTATGAATTGAAAGAAAAATAGGACTGAAAATCAATATGAGGAATTAGGCATTCCACAAAACAATTTTTAATCAATTCACGCGATTCATGGTACATAATAAAATAAATATAATTTTAAAATAAATAAATAAATAAATATAATTAGCCTGCTTTGCTACAGAACTGCCACAAGTTGCTGCTAGTTCTGGCTGTACAGATTTATCGTCATCCACAAAAAGGTAGTTCTTGACGTAAAGGAGAACAGAGCTGGAATCTTATGACCATCTGAACAGATTTCTTTCCAATTTCCGGCTGTGGATGACTGAAAATGTTTTTTTAAAAAGGCAAATTTCTATTTGATCAAGATTCTTCTGGCACAAGTAATAGAGACCCACTCAAACAAGCTAAGGCACAATGGTGGGGGAAGAGGGATTATCATAAGAAACAAGTGAGATGGATCCCGGGGCAGAAGATGGAGTGGGGACTCATAACAGACCCAGACCAGGAATCAGAATGCTGTCCAGAGTCAAGGTCCACCTTCCATCTAGAATGCAAGCTTCCAGGGAGGTAGATTGTTGTCCTGACAGCATAGTATCCCCAGTGTCTAAACAGTACCTAACCAGAGTAGGAACTCACATCATTGTTGGGTAAACAAATGAATTTGCACTCCCTCTCCCCTCTTCCCTCTCCCCTCTCCCCTCTTCCCTCTCCCCTTTTCCTCTCCCTCTCTCAGGCTAAATGGCCTTTCATCCCTGCCCCTCCCTGCACTCCTGTCATAATTAATTCTCTTTTTCTCCATAGATTGCCTTTTGATGCTTCTCTATACACAGAGGCAAGCATGGCCACACTCACAGTTCCTGAATTTACATATCTTTATTTAAAGCAATTGCAGAACCAGAGTAGCTCTCTCAGGATCAATTCTAAATTCCCAGGGGGAAAAAAAATCTGAGTGATCCAGCGTAGGCCATGTGTCCATTCCTGTTGAATTGACTATGCCAGGGGAATGGTCATGGTCAACATAATATAAACATGTCTTCTGGGTCCATCCTCACGGGTGGGTGAGGGCAGTCCTTAGAAAGAGAGGTCATGGCCAGGACAATGAATCTTACAACAAATTAGCAGATGTTAGAGATCACGAGATGTTTAGCCTTGTGCAGTCGATGCTACAACCTCATCAACACATATGCTACAGCTATCACTGGGTCCCTCATTCCCAAAGGGCACACTTCCAGCTCTGCCCTTATAAGGCAGGGACTTCAGTTAATCTGTTCATGCTGATCCCCAGTGCTTAGAATAGTGTTTGGTAAATAGTAGGCAATTGATAGACATTTGTTCAATGAATGTTGGATAGTGTCTTAGTCAGTTGGGGCTGCTATAACTAATTACTCCAGGCTGAGAGGCTTAAACAACAAACATTTATTTCTCACAGTTCCGGAGGCTTGGAAGTTCAAGATCAAGTGTGTCTGGTGAGTACTCACTTTCCCGGTTGGCAGGTGACCATCTTCTCCTTGTATCTTCACAGGTTGAAGAGCAGAGAGCAAGAAGCAAGCTCTCTTTTATCTCTTCCTGTGAGGTCATTAATCTCATTCATGAGGACTCTACTCTCATGACCTAATTGCCACCCAAAGACCCCGCCTTCTAATACCATTACATGCGGTTAAGTTAGGATTTCAACATGAGTTTGCAGGCGACACAAACATTCAGTCCATAAGAGATAGTATAACAAGCAGATGCAACCTACCTTAACTTACTACCCTGTGTGTGCTCATATGCATACACATACACTGAGACACACCTACAACTCATTGACAACCACAGTCACCCTTCCTGCCAATCTCAGAGGGGTTGATCTGGCAGAGTTGATCCTGTACCTGCTCAAGGCCAATCCATAACTTGTGCTCATAACCCTAGACCCCCTGCTCTCCTAGGTCTTTGCTCACTGTTTATTCCCTCTCTGCCTTCTCCCTCGCTCTCGCTCTCCCTAACTTCTTCCCCTCAGCCTGTAAAACACATTCACATCTCTCCCACCTTAAATCCACCCTGGTTGGGAGGAGTCCCAGAGCCACTTGTCCTGTAAGAGTCACCACATTTCACTTTTCCTTTACACATTTAGGCACTGTTCAACTGGACATGGATAATTTTTGTAATTTAAACCGCCCCTACCCCCCCAAATGTACAGACAGAAATATTTACCACCTGGGTCCTGTTCTTCAAGGAGCCTCTCCTGACTCGTGCTGGCCAGCTAAGCGTCCCACAGGTCCTGGTGTATGTCTAGAGCTGCACTGGCCACATGATAGAAAATCATCTGCATACATGTCTACCTCCCTCCAAACTGTCAGCTCTTAGTGGACAGGAACGATGACTTTTCAAATCTTCGATTCTTTAGGTCTTAGAACACGTCTGATGGTAGTAGAATTCCACTAAGAGTTTGTTGAAATCAGTTTCAACAATTTCTGTCAAAGAAAGGAGATGTACCTTATATTAATGGCCAGTCTTAACACTACATTGCATAGCAAAATAGAAACTGCACAAATAAGTGAAAACTTACAGTAAATAAGTTGTCTGAGTGAATAACTCCATGTGTCGGCTCTGATTTACAAAGTAATTGACCAGTCACTTATCCCTGCAAGGAATTTGCCGATATTTATTATAGTTGCAATTTTTAAGGCAGTAATTCAAGCAAAAGAATCATCAAGGACTCTTCCTTTTCAGGCCTTTACACAGAATATGGGATGAATAGAGCTGAAATTCTGTACTCCTATAGAACAGAGTTTGACCACAGGCAATTCTCTTTCCTCAAAGATTGTATTTTGAAGATAGACTTCTGACATGAATCATTTTTCTTTTATCTCTGACTTGTTTTGTAGAGTGCCCTGAATGATGGTGTTAATGGCCCTCCATAGGAAACACCTCCCGAGAAGAAGGGTGGAATTCATCCACACAACACCATGGTCTGTGCAGTCATTCCCCATTCATGGATGTGGAATGAAGGACAGAGAGAATGAACAGGAACCCCTGCTAAGACCCAGGGTTCATAATAGTGAAATTGAATTCTCCCTCCAAATGAAAACACCACAGAATTGAGATGATTTTTTTTATATCAAATCTACACAATCTATGACTTGAAATCAAAACATTCCTGGGAAAAAATCTGCAAGTCTATCCCTGGAGTTAGGGCAGAGCAGATTCTACTGCATGTACTTAAAAACTTTAGCAGAAGAATTAAAGAAATGCAGGCAGAATCCCAAATGGAACTCTCCTTTCTAGCCTGTATGTAAATTTAGGGATGGGGTGAAATACAGTATTATATTCATTTGGGAATCTGAGAATATCTGCTCCAGGTGGCTGCCCATGTTCTACGAGTTTAGGAGTTAAAGAAAGAATGAAACGGTATCATTTAGAGCAGGTTCAAGCCAATGAAACATTTGCAGGTCTAACGATTCTTCACTACTCAGAGGGCGTAAGTCATATCAGGACTGTTCTTTTCCATGACACACGTCCCTTCACCAATTTATTATCCATTTAGACTGCACACCAACTCCTTCCAAAGGACTTAACAGTAGCTCTGTACAATTGGAATGCTTTTTTCCTGTTCTAATCAGTACTCGGCCCCATAGCTTCCTTCCTTCATGGAAACCACAGCCTTGGGCTTTAGAGGTGAGCCAGCTGAATTGGCAAGAGCCCATCCTTCCACTGCGTGCACGTACCACAGCCATTTGCATTTTTCTAATTTTGGATTCCTGCTTCAATAGACACATAGGACATTCTTGAAGGTATCTTGGCAACCCATCCCCATATTCATGCATGAAGGTGCCTAGTCCCAGGTTGACTAATCCACTCAACTAGATTACACATGTTGGGTGACCATGGGATTTGCTGACTGTGTTCAACTCAGTGCAGCTATTGGAGTTTTTCAGCATCTCAAGTTACATGAAGCATATGTTAGAATAAATCAACTGCCTTCTGCTGCTAGGTTTTGGCTCTGCTTCCAGAGAACTTCTGAGGGGGAAAATGGAATAGGCACTCAGTATGCAAGATCCTCTCCTCTTAACTGGACTTGAAACAGAGAAAACAAGGAAGTTGAACCTGACCCTGGTCCTCTATGCTCTGGCATGCCGGAATATGAAAGGGAAAGGAAGCAAAGAGGAAACAGTAGCACTAATAGAAAATTCTCTGTGGGACTGGAATGTGATTACAAGGGTTTCTACTTTAAAAAGTACTCTCCCATGTGTTCTTTGATTCCTTTACTAAGGAGGGAAGCAAGCCATTACAACAGAAACTCAAACCTGAAATGCAAACATCTGTATAATAAGGTGACTCTAAGTTGGCTATCTCATTAAGGGTGGGTCAGGCAGCATCCACGGCTCCTTCTGCCATACACCTGTGCTCCCACTGATTCACAGAGCTGAGGGGCTGGCGAGTTCAGGCAAATACAGCGACATCTGATGGTGTGAAATGCTGAGGACCTGGCCCAGGGGTAGAGGGTGGAAGATCCACAATGCAAGGAAAACAAGAGGGTCCCCTGGAAAATTATTCAGCATAAGCAAAGAAGGTGTCTGCATGATAAGTGAGACTCAGCCAGTGGCCTGAGGCTGGAGAAGTCTAGCAGCCCTGAGCACTCAGTAGAGGGTCTCGTGGCCCCAGGTCTTATTCAGGCTCTAGGCAGCTTGTATTTGCCCTGGAGAGAAAGTTGCTCTAAATCAATTCAATTTTCAGTTCCAGGCTCTGCGAATTCTTGGGCTACAGAGTTGTAACATTTTGGGGTTCAGTCGACCTGACTTAGAACTTCCAATAGGGTGCAACACAGATGGAGCATTTTCCTTCTCCTCATAGTCTTTAAGTAGCAGGACTGACAGTGACCATGACCAGCTCAAAGAACCTTGATCACTGCTTCCTAGTTGAGGTACTAACCTTGTCGTCTCTTCCTGGAAGGCAGGGAGTTATGGAAGGCTGGGGCAGGGTTCTTGGCCTTCCCCACTTGGGAAAGGACTATATCACAGGGGACCAGAAGCCGTGTGGCCAGGTGGCTATCAACCATCTCAGTAAAAAAAAGAGCCAAGAGCATTCCTGGGACTATCAAGAAAAACATCAAGTCCAAAGGACAAAAGGTGTCAGGAAGCAAAGCCAGGAGAGGCTGAGAGCTTGATGGAATCAGGTTTGAGGGACCAGAAAGGGGAGCAGTCCTAGGACACTGCAGTATGGCAAGGGTCCATCGGGTCAGGGAGCCGCCCAAGGCCAGACACCCCCAGGTACCCTAGGCTTACCGAACGACATGCTCCTCTCTCTGTTTTGAATGCCCTCTTCCACTTGTCCATCCAAGGACTCACATCAAACAGTGCCTAACTGTTATCCCACACTACCACTGAACCTGACGCAGACCTCTGATGTGCAATTATCACTGTGCATTTTATTTTTATTTAATTTATTTAAACTAAAAAAACAAAACACAAAAACACTTCATCCATTTCTCCCACACCCCACCCCCACCTCTAGCAACGACCAATCCATTCTAGGAGCTTGGTGGCATATTAGTAACCTGGTTGGCCCTCCCAATTCCCATAAAACTGAACTACTTGGTGTCAAAGACTTTGTCTTGCCATTTTTTAAATCTTAGCACTCAATCAAGCCCTGGCATGTGAAGACTCTCAAGAATGAATGAATGACTGGAAATGTGATAGATGGCACAAGCATATCTAATTTAACTCTCTCCCCTAAATCCCACTAAAACTACGGCAAAGAGATTTAAAACAAACAAACAAACAAAAACAGATAAACCTACAAGGACAGGGAAAATAAAGGGGAGACAACAAAAATGAAAGGTGGGAAGCTGGGAAACAGATGGACAAGCGGTGTCTGACTTAGCAGATCTGGAAAGCTGAATTCTAAGTCAGCAGTGATGAAAGCCAAGAACCCACCTCATCCACACAGTCAAGTGTTCAAAAAGCTCATAACTCTATGGCATCAGATACCCTTGGAAGTGGGGTGAAGGGGCAGATCAGTGAAAAGCTGTGTGAGGAGCAGTTAGATCCCAGTGTCCCCTCTTTTCTATAGGCTCCTGGACAGCCACCCCTCCCAGCCCCAGCAGATGCCTGGGAGGTTAGTCTCTCAAGAGAGTAAAATAAAGAGTCTCTAGACTTGAAGCCCCAGGTACAGTGAATGAGGGCGCATCAAATGGAACACCAGAGACCCTTCTATTTTATAGACCCTTCTCTATTTATGCATGCACACATCCAATCACATTTATCCAGATTATAGATAATCTCTGATGGCTGCAAAATCCTAACTATAATCAACACATCTCTCAATATTTCAGTCAGTCCCCAACATCCAAGCTCACCTTGCCAGGCTTAATAGATTATTAACTGAGATTTATGTTCTACCAATTTCTGGATGCTTCCAAAGGCATTGGAAGTGACCTTTCTTATATTTTCTGATGAGTTCCTGTATGTCCATGAAAAAGGTTCTAACTATCTAAGGAAGAATTACTGCAGCATAAGGGCGCTTCCCAATACAAATCTTGGTCTTTGGATCTTATTTAAGTCTTCAACATAGTTCCACAGGTCAAAAAGCAACAACAAACAATAACTGCAACTCATGAATGTAGGAACATAAATGATAACATTCTTAAAATCAAATATGTCACCTTCGTGTCAAACTACAACCATCATTTTATTTTAAAATTCCATTTTTGTAGATTAAAAACTGTGTCGTCAGCCAATTATGGGTATGTTTCTTATGTTCTAAGAAAAAAATATCTATAAGAGGGTCATTTTGCTCTTTAGTTTTTTCATAGCATTGGACTAAATCATGGCAATTAGTGTAACGGAAATGTTTATAGCAATCTCTGACGGCAGTTCCACTAATGTAATGATTTAGCTCAAACCCAGTAAGACATGAACATATATCATTAAGATGAATTGGAATCAAAAGCAAAGCAAGTTTTTCTTACAGTAATTCAACATACATCATCTCATCAGCAATGCCAACTATAAAATTAAGGGTATACAATTAGTCAATCAGACACTTCCTGAATTAATTAATTAAGCAAAGAAAATCAGCAAGCAAGGACAGGACTACATCCAACAACATACTTACACCTCTTGGAGCAATCCCCTCCATTAATTTTTATCTAGTTATCCCAATAAATCATAGGACTAAATCTTCCCCATATGGTTTTAGTGATCAGGACACCTCCCAGATCGGCCTTTGCAAAATTCTTAAGTTAGTAGTCACCACTTTGGTACCTCATAAACTCACCCTCCAAGAGGTCACATAGCTTTGTTTCTACATTTGAGAATTATTTGTTTTGTTGTCTGCCTGACAAAGCTACGCCCATAATAATCCTCAAGGGTTCATTCAAAGCTGCCAATAGAACTATGCGTAAACACAGTGTTAAACGTATTCCTCCATTGGTAGGAATAAGAAGAAATTCAGTTACCTCGAGGCTTAGATTTCAAGACAAGGAATATTACTGGAACTAGAGAAGAACATTTTATAATGATAAAATAAGAATTGTAAAATGTCAATGGTGGAGTCTAGGTGGTAGGTATTGGGTTGGCCAAAAAGTGCCTTTGGTTTTTAAGCAAAAATAAAAGACACATTCTTCATTTTCACCAAGAACTTTATTGAACAATGTATTCACCCTTTGTTCCACTATTTTCTGCCATTTTTCAGGCGACTTCATAATTCCATCTTCCCGAAACTTTTTATCTTTTTGAGCAAAGAACTGTTCCAGGTGCCTTTTACAGTCTTCCAGGGAATTGAAATTTTTTCCGTTAAGAGAATTTTGTAAAGACTGAAATAAATGGAAATCTGAAGGTGCAATGTCTGGTGAATACAGTGGATGAATCAGAACTTCCCAGACAAGCTGTAACAGTTTTTGCCTGGCCATCAAAGAAACATGCAGTCTTGAATTATCTTGATGGAAGATTATGTGTTTTCTGTTGACTAATTCCAGACGCTTTTCGTCCAGTGCCGCTTTCAGTTGGTCTAATTGGGAGCAGTACTTGGAATTAATCGTTTGGTTTTCCGGAAGGAGCTCATAATAGAGGACTCCCTTTCAATCCCACCATATACACAACATCACCTTCTTTGGATGAAGACTGGCCTTTGTTGTGGTTGGTGGTGGTTCATTTTACTTGCCCCACGATCTCTTCAGTTCCACTTTATTGTACAGTATCCATTTTTCATAGCCCATCAAAATTTGTTTTAAAAACAGAACGTTTTCATTACGTTTCAGTAGAGAATTGCATGTGGAAATACGGTCAAGAAGGTTTTTTTTTGCCTAACTTATGTGGAACCCAAACATCAAAGCGATGAGCATAACCAAGCTGGTGCAAATGATTTTCAACACTTGATTTGGATATATTGAGTCTGTTGGCTATCTCCCGCATGGTATAAGGTTGACTGTTCTCAATTAATGTCTCGATTTGATTGCTATCAACTTCAACTGGTCTACCTGACTGTGGCTCAATGTTCAGTGAGAAATCTCCAGCACAAAACTTCGCAAACCACTTTTGACACGTTCGATCAGTCCCAGTACCTTCTCCATACACTGCACAAATCTTCTTTTGCATTTCAGTGGCGTTTTTGCCTTTCTGGAAATAATAAAGCATAATATGCCAAAAATGTTGCTTTTTTTCTTCCATCTTCAATATTAAAATGGCTACAAAATTCACCAATTTTGATAAGTTTTTTTTTGAATGCATGCTGATAGGACAGCTGTCACAATACAATCTAACAAAATTGTTTTGAATGACGTTAAAGACAACTAAGTGCTACTAGAGCCATCTTACGGAAAAATACGAATGTACCTTTTGGCCAACCCAATATATGAGTGTTCACTGTGAAATTCTTTTAACTTTTCTATACACTTGAAAAGTTTCAAAATATAATATTGGAAAATATGTGGAATTAAAATGTATGACAACAACAGCACAAGACAGAAGGTGTTAAATAAAGTTAAAGTGTTCTCAAGTCTTTCCACAGCCAAGGAAACCATAAGAGTAAAATTCACAGTAGAATCAAATAAGTCAGAAATTCATATTGTAATTGCTAAGGTAAGCGCTAACAGAGTAACAGAAGCTACATAACAAGCTAGTTGGCCGGCAGACGGGGGTTGGAATAATAACTTCTCAATCACTCTCAGTGAAAGTAACAAAGGAGAGAGAAAGAATCTAAAACCACTAAGTTAAATAGAAAACAAATAGTAATATGGTAGATATAGCCCAAGTATATCAATAGTTATTTTAAAATAACTAAATACTCCAAAGAAAGGAAAAAGTTGACTACACTCAATTTTTTAAGTCCTTATGCTGCTTATAAAAGACATACCTTAAATATAAGGACACATAATGGTTATAAGAAAAAAAATGGAAAAGAGTATACTAGATAAACAATAATCAAAAGGATCGGTGTAGGTTGTTGAGACCATCTGAATGGCATGGGTGTCTGAACCCACTGAAGGCTTCTGTATAAGCTTTTAAGATCCTGACTGGTGGGGTGGGGCGGGGTGGAGATCTACTTGTGACCACCAAGACAAGCCTTGGGAATGGCTGTGAAGAATTTGGACCTCAGCTCTGGCAGATTCTGAGCCAACAGCAGCTCTCTCTTCCTGCACCAGCAGGACCTGACCTCAGAATCTCTCCTGGACCCTGTTTCTGGAAACCCGGCTTCTCCCTGTTCACCCTGTTCCTACTGCCAGCAGTAAGATGCACAGGTTCGGATGGAATAAATCATGAGGACCACAGTGGGATGAAGTGTGAATAGAAGATGAGGAGCTAGAGACACTGTGCGGCTGACAGGGTCTTGCTGCTTTGGCTTAGTGGCAGGCCGGAGCCTCCGAGGTGGGAGAGCCAAGTCCAGGACACTGGACCACCAGAAACCTCCTGGCCCCACGTAATATCAATCGGCGAGAGGTCTCCCAGAGATCTCCGTCTCAACGCTAAGGCCCAGCTCCACCCAACGGCCAGCAAGCTCCAGTGCTGGACGCCCCATGCCAAACAACTAGCAAGACAGGAGCACAAACCCACCCATTAGCAGAGAGGCTGCCTAAAATCATACTAAGTTCACAGACACCCCGAAACACACCACCGGACGTGGCACTGCCCACCAGAAAGACAAGATCCAGCCCCACCCACCAGAATACAGGCACCAGTCCCCTCCACCAGGAAGCCTACACAACCCACTGAACCAACCTCACCCACTGGGGGCAGACACCAAAAACAACGGGAATTATGAACCTGCAGTCTGTGAAAAGGAGACCCCAAACCCAGTAAGTTAAACAAAATGAGAAATATGCAGCAGATGAAGGAGCAAGGTAAAAACCCACCAGAGCAAACAAATGAAGAGGAAAAAAACAAATGAAGAGGAAAACAAATGAAGAGGAAAATTCAGAGTAATGATAGTAAAGATGATCCAAAATCTTGGGACTAGAATGGAGAAAACACAAGAAATATTTAACAAGGACCTAGAAGAACTAAAGAGCAAACAAACAATGATGAACAACACAATAAATGAAGTTAAAAATCTCTAGACGGAATCAATAGCAGAATAACCGAGGCAGAAGAACGGATAAGTGACCTGGAAGATAAAATAGTGGAAATAACTACCACAGAGCAGAATAAAGAAAAAAGGATGAAAAGAATTGAGGACAGTCTCAGAGACCTCTGAGACAACATTAAACACACCAACATTCGAATTATCAGGGTCCCAGAATAAGAAGAGAAAAAGAAAGGGACTGAGAAAATATTTGAAGAGAATATAGTTGAAAACTTGCCTAATATGGGAAAGGAAATAGTCAAGTCCAGGAAGTGCAGAGAGTCCCATACAGGATAAATCCAAGGAGAAACATGCCAAGACACATATTAATCAAACTATCAAAAATCAGATACAAAGAAAAGATATTAAAAGCAGCAAGGGAAAACCCATAAATAACATACAAGGGAATCCCCATAAGGTTAACAGCTGATCTTTCAGCAGAAACTCTGCAAGCCAGAAGGGAGTGGCAAGACATATTTAAAGTGATGAAAGGGAAAAGGCTACAACCAAGATTACTCTACCCAGCAAGGATCTCATTCAGATTTGATGGAGAAATTAAAACCTTTACAGACAAGCAAAAACTAAGAGAATTCAGCACCACCAGACCAGCTTTACAACAAATGCTAAAGGAATTTCTCTAGGCAGGAAACATAAGAGAAGGAAAACTACAATAACAAACCCAAAACAATTAAGAAAATGGTAATAGGGACATACATATCAATAATTACCTTAAATGTAAATGGATTAACTGCTCCAACCGAAAGACAGACTGGCTGAATGGATACAAAAACAAGACCCGTATATATGCTGTCTACAAGAGACCCACTTCAGACCTAGGGACACATACAGACTGAAAGTGAGGGGATGGAAAAAGATATTCCATGCAAATGGAAATCAAAAGAAAGCTGGAGTAGCAATTTTCATATCAGACAAAATAGACTTTAAAATAAAGACTATTACAAGAGACAAAGAAGGACGGCCTCTTCATTAAGTGGTGCTGGGAAAACTGGACGGCTACATGTAAAAGAATGAAATTGGAACACTTCCTAACACCACATACAAAAATAAACTCAAAATGGATTAAAGACCTAAATGTAAGGCCAGACACTATAAAACTCTTAGAGGAAAACATAGGCAGAACACTCTACGACATAAATCACAGCAAGATCCTTTTTGACCCACCTCCTAGAGAAATGGAAATAAAAACAAAAATAAACAAATGGGACCTATTGAAACGTAAAAGCTTTTGCACAGCAAAGGAAACCATAAACAAGACGAAAAGAAATCTCTCAGAATGGGAGAAAATATTTGCAAACGAAGCAACTATTAATTGCTTAATAGTTAATTGCAACTTTAACTCTTAATTAAAGAAAGGATTATCTCCAAAATATACAAGCAGCCCATGCAGCTCCATGTCAAAAAAACAAACAACCCAATCCAAAAATGGGCAGAAGACCTAAATAGACATTTCTCCAAAGAAGATATACAGATTGCCAACAAACATATGAAAGGATGTTCAACATCACTAATCATTAGAGAAATGCAAATCAAAACCACAATGAGGTATCATCTCACACTGGTCAGAATGGCCATCATCAAAAAAATCTATAAACAATAAATGTTGGAGAAGGTGTGGAGAAAAGGGAACACTCTTGCACTGTTGGTGGGAATGTGGATTGGTACAGCCACTGTGGAGAACATTATGGAGGTTCCTTAAAAACTAAAAATAGAACTACCATATGACCCAGCAATCCCAGTACTGGGCATATATCCTGAGAAAACCATAATTCAAAAAGAGACAGGTACCACTATGTTCATTGCAGCACTACTTACAGTAGCCAGGACATGGAAGCAGCCCTAAGTGTCCATCGACAGATGAATGGATAGAGAAGATGTAGCACATATATACAATGGAATATTACTCAGCCATAAAAAGAAACAAAGTTGAGTTATTTGTAATGAGGTGGTTAGACCTAGAGTCTGTCATACAGAGTGAAGTAAGTCAGAAAGAGAAAAACAAATACGGTATGTTAACACAAATATATGGAATCTAAAAAAAAAAAAAATGGTTCTGATGAACCTAGGGGCAGAACAGGAATAAAGATGCAGACATAGAGAATGGACATGAGGACACGGGGAGGGGGAAGGGTAAGCTGGGACGAAGTGAGAGAGTGGCATGGACATATCTACACTACCAAATGTAAAATAGATAGCTAGTGGGAAGCAGCCACATAGCACAGGGAGATCAGCTTGGTGCTTTGTGACCACCTAGAGGGGTGGGATAGGGAGGGAGACACAAGAGGGAGGGGATATGGGGATATATTACATATAGCTGATTCACTTTGTTATACAGCAGAAGCTAACACAACGTTGTAAAGCAATTATACTCCAATAAAGATGTTTAAAAAAAAAAAAGGATCGGTTTAGGGAATTCCCTGATGGTCCAGTGGTTAGGACTCTACTCTTTCACTGCCGAGGGTGTGGACTCGATCCCTGGTTGGGGAACTAAGATTCTGCAAGCTGTGTGGTGCAGCCAAAAAAATAAAATAACAATGCCTACAATGTTCAGAACTGAAATATAAGATTAAGAATTTTTAAAAAAGGATTGGTGTAACTATACTTATATCAGACCAAGCAGATGTTAATACAATAAGCATTAATAGCAATAAAGAAGGTCATTTCATAATTATAAAAGAATTAATTCACCAGAAAGATACAACTTAAAATTTTACATATCAAAATATGTAATGTGAGAAATGGCAATATTAAAAGGAATAGACAAATTTACAATTACAGTGAGAAATTTTAGCAATCCTCTCTCAGGAGCTAACAGAAGAAACAAACAAACAAACAGTAAGGATATGGAGAACTAAAGCAACATGATTAAACATGAGCTGACGATATAGAGAGCAGTGCAGCCAACAACTACAAAATTCATATACTTTTCAATTGCACGTGAAGCATTCACTAAAATTTACATTTGCCTGGCTATAAGCATATCCAAATAATTTTGAGAAGATTGAAATTATACACACCATGTTTTTTAACTGCAGTGGAATTAACCTAGAAATCAATCACAAAAAGATTAATTTTAAAATCCTCAAATGTTTAGAAATTAGGCAAAACACTTCTAAAAATGCTATGGATCAAAGGAGAAATCACAATGAACTTAGAAGCTATTTTGAATCGAATGATAGCAAAAGTATAACATACCAAAATTTCTGAGTTGCAGTTAACGTTTACTTCCATGAAGAATTATATCACAACTTATTATAATGCAACAATTATCAAGACAGAGAATTTTGTGCAAGGATATATGGACCAATGGAATATAATTGAGTCCAGAAACAGATCTGCACATAACCAATTACTTGATTTATGACAAAAGTGCCCCAGTGCAGTGGGGAAAAGAATGGTCCTTTCGTTAATGGTACATGGTCAGTGGGTAATCCATATGGAAAAACAAATTATTATTGATTCCTACCTCACATACACAAAAATAAATTTCAGATGGATTATAGAGTTAAATACAAAAATTAAATAATAAAGCTAAATAATAAAGTTTAATCTAGGAGACAGCATAATAGAATACCTTCATGATCTTGGTGTAGATGCTGTGCTAGACATGAACAAAAAGCAAAAATAAAAAAGAGAAAGACTGAACTGTACTGTACACGAATTATTAGTGACAAAAGAAATTTTGATGCTATATTGTGAAAAACTGGTTATAAAACTATAACCTCATTATAATCCCAATTTTAAAAAGTATATTTATACTATGTTATATATGTGCAAACAAAAAAGGCTTATCACCAATATGTGAATAGTGGTGATCTCTACATGAATGACAGGTTGGGTAATTTTTATTTTGTTCTTCATATTTTTTCTGTATTTCCAATTTTCCTTACATTGACATATATTATTTTTATAATCACTCAAAATAATACTTAATTCCTGTTACAGTCTGAATGTTGCATCCCCCCAAAATTCCTATGTTGATACCATCCAATGTGATATATCAGTAGGTGGAGCTTTTAGGAGGTACTTAAGTCCTGAGAGTGGAGCCCTCATGAAGGGTATTAGTTCCCTTATAAAGGAGTCTCCAGAGAGATTCCCTCCTCCCTTCTAACATGTGTTCATGCTATGTCCACAGCAAGAATGCATCCTCTGTGAACCAGGAAGAGGGCCCTCACTAGAAGGTAATCATGCTGACACCTTGATCTTGGACTTCCCAACCTCCAGAACTGTGAAAAATAAATTGCTGTTGTTATAAGCTAATGATCTGTGGTATTTTGTTACAGCAGCCTAAACAGTTGAAGACAATCCCCTTTTTAAAGAGTAACAATTTTACCTACCTAAAAATGTGAGGTATTAATCTGATAAAAGTAAAATCAGAGACAAGGATTTACTGCTGAATGAACACATGACCTAGTAACAACAAACAGTTTGGTATTTAGGTTAGGAAACTAATCCATACCGTTTTTTTAAATTAAAAAGGTTTTCAAATTAATTTAATAAATGAGAATCATTCTTTAATTAGCATAGTTTCCAAAGGAAATCTACATTTCATCATAAAGACAGAACAAAACATCCATGTTTTCATCATCCAGGAACAAGTAGAAATTCTAGTGCTTTTCTAGTGGAAAGCACTAGAATCTGGCAATGTAACAGAGTGTTACATTCTATAGCAAGAAGTGTTCATGAAAAGTGGGGAGATCTGGTTCCATTCCAGGTTCTGACCCCAACTGCAAAGCACTTAGCCTCAGACATGCTGACAGCATTTTCTGACAGGACTGTGGTACCAGAACTGGTGATAGAGAGAGGAGCAGAGTTGGAGGACTGAGTGAACAGAAGTGTCTCTGGGGATGATCTGGGGAAAGATGGGCAAAGGAAATGCCCTCTGGCGGGAACTGGAAAAGACCAGTGAGAGCAAAGAAAGTCGGGGGAACTTCCCTAGTGGCGCAGTGGTTAAGAATCTGCCTGCCAAGGCAGGGGACACGGGTTCAATCCCTGGTTCCTGAAGATCCCACTTGCCACGGAGCAACTAAGCCCATGCGCCACAACTACTGAGCCCGTGCTCTAGAGCCCGCGCGCCTAGAGCCCGTGCTCCTCAACAAGAAAAGCCACCGCAATGAGAAGCCTACGCACCGCAATGAAGAGTAGCCCCCTCTCGCCGCAACTAGAGAAAGCCCGCGTGCAGCAACGAAGACCCAACGCAGCCAAAAATAAAATAAATAAATAAATAATAAAAAGAAAAAAAAGAAAATCAGGGAATGCCAGGAAATGAACTGAATCTTGGTTCCTCACAAGGGAATACACTGGGGCGGGGGCGGGGGCGGGGGCGTGGTTAATGTGAAGCCACAGACGGCTAAAAGCAGATTTAGAGAAGTTACAGAATTTACCCAAGGTCACACAGTTGGTAAATAACTGAGCTGAGATCTGAACAAAGCCCGTGATGTCCCCGCTGCCAATCACCTCCCAGGACACAGGGAAGTGTGAGCCAGAGGTCCCTGTTCCTCCACTCTGTGCTGCCATGACACCAAACACAAATCTGCAGCCCTCACGTCTACAGCATTCCTCTTCCAGCACTCCGATTGCCAAAATCCCAGACGAAAACATGATTAAACAATTTCCCAACAGGTGTTTGTAAAAAGAGGGGGGGAAAAAAAAGAAGGAAAACCAAGGCAGTGTTAGGATGTGTAATCGATGTAATAAGAGTCGTGGTTTAGGACTCTACTCTCAAGAAACAGAGGGGCCTCCAATTTGCACAACGTGGAGTGGGTCTGGGGCCGTAGGGGAGGCCTCATTCAGTGTGTGTTTATGTCCTCAGACGTTGTGCAACATGCAGCCTTACAAATGAATAAATAAGTTGAAATAATGTGAGAGTACATCACGGAATATTTCTCAAATATTTGCTTATTCTCAAAACATGCAACATGCAGATAAGGGAAGAGAAAAGAAAGAAGGGATGACAATTTATCTTGTCAGGGTACCTGCTGGATACAGGTACTCTGTGAGTTTGCTGCCTAAGTAAGGAAGGGACCATGTCCAAAGTCCTTGCAGGTCACTTACCCGGAAGTATTAAAGGAAGTTCAGAGCTGACAAGAGCTCTCTGCATTGAGGACAAATGGTCAGGATGTCTATTCTCAGACCCCTGCTAGATCCTCCTGGCTTGAGGACCACAGGACGGAAGGACTGTGGGATATTTATGTCTCAATCCGAAAACATCGCCTACCTCCACATGGCACAATTAGTTCCTGGACCTTGTGTCACTACCTGGCTTTTAATACTTCTCTTTTCAACTATATTTGGTTTTATTTCTCAATCTTGTAGCTTTCTGAATTAATCAAGTGATAATTATCTTTTTAGTTGATGTTTTCCCTTGTTTTTTAAAAATAAATTACACTTAACTGCATAAGTAATAAGCACATTCTTGTGTTTATTATGCCAGATAATATACATAATGATACCCCAAATACAATGTCCTCCTTGACTACCAGCCTTATCCCACTGTCACTATCACCACTGACCCAATATTATTCCCCTCTCCAGAGGTAAAACACTATAATCAATCTTATATGTACCTTTCCAGACCTTTTAAAATATATCTAAAAGATATATGTGTCCATAAATATGAAATTACATGGTGAAATCTTTTACACAAGTGGTGTCATACCATGTATATTGTTCTTCAACCTGCTTCATTCACTTAAAATCTGTCTTGGAAGTCTGTCCCTGGCAGTATACCCAGATCTACTTCATTCCTGTTAGCTGCTGTGTGGTTAAAACTGCTGCATAGCCTGTGGTATCCTAGTTTATGTAACCACTCCCCGACTGCTTTCAATTTTTCACTATCACAAACAATGCAGTAATGAACGTTCTTGTATGTAAAACTCTGGACACATGTCCGAGTCTTTCTTCGGGACCAATGTCTTTAAGTGGAACTTCTGTAAGTTATAACAGCTTCAATAAAATTATTTTCCCCCAAGGCCATACCAATTCACACCCACACCAATCATAAAGGAGAGTGTATGTTTTCCCCAATCTTCACTACCACTGGACATTACTGGTTTTCCAGGAAACCCAATGCGCAATTTCATTTCCCTGAGTGAAGAAGTGTAAGCGTGGGCAGTAATTTTCAAATGTCTGTTTTCTTTGCAGTTTCCTGTATTTTATGCTCCTTCTTTGATAGCTTTGTTTTTTCCAATTAAATCCATGGTCCATCTGGAGTTTATTTTAACTGCCTACTTTGGTATGAGGAAAAACCCTAATTTTATTCATTTTTTCCAAATGGAAAGTCAGTAATCTGCCCATAATTTATTGAAGATTCCCTTTTTTCCACAGTGATTTAAAATTCCATCTGAAATCTGTATGAATCTCCATTTATCATGGGCTAGTTTCAGAATTCCCTATTCTCTTCCACTAATCTATTACTAAGCTAGGAATTGTTTTAATTACCAAGGCTTAATTGGACATTTAATGCCCAATAGGGTGACATGGGATGTTTTGTACATTTTCTTTTCCAGATAAATTTCAGAACTAGCTTGACAAATTTCTGAAGAAAATTCCATTAAGATTTATTTAGGTTTCCTCTTCTGTCATTTAATAAAGTTTTATAGTTTACTTCCTATAAATCTTACATAATTCTTGGTGGATTCCTTTCTAAGTCTGTTTGCTTTTTTTTTTTTTTTTGGCTGAGCACGTATATTTGAAGTCTCATCTGATGCAACTTCACTGCACTGCCAATTAACTACTACCTTAACCACAACGCAAATAAAACCATCAATTTTGCTAGACAGTCTCCAAAATTCACTCAGTCATCATTAAATTACTGCAGGTCATGCTGTTCAGTTTCCTGAGTCTACATTTCGCCATTAGTTTGGTCTGTGAACAGAGAATGGAATAATCCATGAGAACATTACTAAAGCTTCTTGACTGTGGTAAGTGATTGGCAGACCTGCTTCAAGAACTTTCCTGTCCCAAACCCCTTCTGTACCAGGCCCTCCACCTTGTTTCAACCAAAGCAATGCTTTGCTCTTGCTTTTGCTATTTCATACACGAGGGTTCTACATACAATTTCATTTGAAAGCAAACTCCCCACTGAAAAAAAATTTTTTTGTTTTGAAAATCACTGTGTTGTGGTATGAAACTCGGGAGACAATGGACCATTTGTTCAAGGTTGGAACACATTCCGGCTGCTCCCTAAAGGAACTGCTGGCTGGGCCTGCAGAAACCCCTGGGCCCACTTCCTTGTAGGTTTGTGCTCTACAACCTACCACGTCTCCTCAGACTGCTAAGCTGTCTTCAACCGCCATCTCTGTTCTCTTAGTTGCCAAAGTCAGAAGATCTGCCTTCATTCAGCAATGCAGAGCTTCGGCATTCTGAGCCTTCGTCAGCGAGTCCGGTCTTTTCTCCAGCACCTCCCAAAGGTTGGCTGCGACTAATGATATTTAGAAAAGACAGTCTAAGGGCTGTATGATCTACATACTTATAAAGGACCCTCAAGTTCTATCCTCAGGTGGGACTGGACAGCCAGAAGGATAAATGTCTGGACCTTTTGAATTCAGCTCTTAGAGAAATCACTTTTACTCACCTAAATATTGTGCTCTTGTTTTGATTTAAGGTCATTCCAAGAATCATGAATGAATGAATAAATGAGTGAATGAATGAACAAGCAGATTTAAAGAGAATCAATTTGCAAAGCAGGAAACTATAGTTTTGTCGCTGTAGGCAGCTTTATTTAATTTTAAGTCAAGTACTGCAAAATATGCTATTTAAAAGTCTATTAGAAAAGGAACTAATTAACTTAGCCTCTTCTCAATTCAGTTAAATTCTGCACAGTCAAAATAAAGTATAATTATCAGAAACACCTCAGTATTAGCTGGAAATTTTAAGTCAAGTACTGCAAAATATACGTTCAACATAGAAGTTGTTCTCAAATTAAGCAGTATTTCTGTCTTTAACAATCCAAGATGCTGAAACTTCAAAATGAGTGTTCACTACAAAGCGCTTGCTTTGTGCTTAATGAATGATTTCGTCAATTTTATGGATCGTTTAAAATTCTGAATTTTGTAATGTAGATGTAATGAAAATTTCAGGATAGATTTACTTTACAACTTAGACCTTTACATTGAACAACTGCATTTTAAAACTAAGTCATAAAATAATGGGTGTATGATCTGATGGCTACCGGACCTGTCCATTTCTTTCACCATAGAAATGAGCCAGGATAGATTTTACTATTCACTTAACATGTTTTTTTAAAAAATGTATTTCATGGCACTCCTTACTCCACTCTGATTGAAAAGGTTATTTCCCTACACACACAAAAGGGAAAGAAAGGGAGGAGGGGTGGAGAGAGAAAAGGAAGCAAGTCCCTTCAACAATATAAAGATTGTATCATCCTCAGGGATACTCTACAGACCATATGTTTAAATGGGATTTCTGTATCATTATCATATATATATATCATTATTATAATATTCTAACAATGGTAGAACCGTTGGCTAGGTTTATTTCCCAGAACTTTCTCTGGGTGAGAGAGGCTCTGGTCACCACGTCATTTCCAGTAAGCTGCACCGTGTGTGATTCTACCCTATCTTACAACACCTCTGTTTCAGCCCACTTAGGGGGAGTGGTGGCAGAGGGGGCAGGTATTATTGTTTGTGCAGCTCTCTGGGCACTAAACCAAGACTGGGTGAACTTTTTGATTTGTTATTATGCATGGTCCTCCAGATTGTTTTCTAAGGACGATGTATACATTTTTAATATTGCATTATTTTAGCATTAAGTTTTATCAAGCTATGAAGAAGGAATTTTCCTCTATAGAGCAATACAAGTTTTATAGGGACAATTTTGTATTTTCCACTCAGTTCGGAGAGCTAACACCTAACCATTTCTGATATATAGTTGGTCTCGACATCTTTCAGGGCACACATAATGCAACAGAGAAGCCCAAGGTTCTTGGTATCCAGCCTCTCCTTTCCCAGAAGTGCACCACGAGTGAACCACCTACTTGTGGTTGGATGAAGGCACAGCACAAGGGACACATAAATAAATCAATAGGCATGGGTGTTTTTTGGGTTTTTTTTTTACATTTATTTTTTATTACGTTGGGTCTTTGTTGCTGCACGCGGGCTTTCTCTAGTTGCGGCGAGCGGAGGCTACTCTTCGTTGAGGTGCGCAGGCTTCTCATTGCGGTGGCTTCTCTTGTTGCCGAGCACGGGCTCTAGGAGCACTGGCTTCAGTAGTTCTGGCACGTGGGCTCCGTAGTTGTGGCGCATGGGCTTAGTTGCTCTGCGGCATGTGGGATCTTCCTGGACCAGGGCTCAAACCTGTGTCCCCTGCATTGGCAGGCGGATTCTTAACCACTGCCCCACCAGGGAAGTCTGGCATGGGGGTTTTAAGACATCTTGTGTGGAAAATAGATTAGCAACTCTGTTTATTGTAATTTTTGCTTCAGTATTTGCCAGGGGGATTTATGGAACATGCTAAAAAGAAAACCCTTCCTAACACATGGCTGAGGGTACGGACACTCATCTGGTCATGAACATTCCCTGACTCTGATGGATGACAGAAACAGTTCCTGGTAGAAAAGAGGTCAGACATCAATGAGAGGCCTGCGGGAAGCCTTGCTCCAGCTCCTTTAGGGCTGGAGTATCACTGAGAGAGACAGAGCAGGTGGAGAGGGGCCCTGAAATTTGCCCACATGTGGCATCAGGCATTTTGTTTTCAAAGTGTATTAAAAACAGAAATTAACTAACTTTGAGGCCCTGAGGAAACGAAGTCAAGCATCGTAGGATTTTTTTCAAGGTATAATGATGAATCGGTAACAAAGTCAGACTTCTGACTTACATCATGGAAAGCACCTGAGCCCACTTCAGTTCTGAAACCCGGTCAGTTCAGCAAATCTTTGAGATGCCTTAGTCTGCCCTCTCTTTTGGTAGATTGGGGAACTGAGACTTAGGGGTCAAACGATATGCCTCAAGTCTCCCAGCTAATGAGTGGTTGGGTGAGATAAGAATCTAGGTTTTCCCTGACATCTGTGAACCTCTCTCTACACCCAAGGTAGAGTTGAACATTGCCTCTTTCTGTGGTCCCTGCTCCTTGCACACATGCCAGGTATGGTCCCTTTCACACTGAATTTGCAACTGCTTCTCTGTCACCCTAGACCACAACCCTCTAGAGGACAGGGACGTGTTTCCTCCACCTGTTGCTCCCAGCTCCTGGCATAACACCCTAACCCATGGTGTAGTATAAAGTCATGCTACTAATAACAGCAGCTAGCTTTTCCTGAGCCCCTAGTTTATGTCAGGCCTGTGCTGCTCCCTTAACGCATTACCTCATTTGGTCCCTACAATAACCTTGGAGGCAAGTACTAACAAAGTGTCGGTCCCACCTAACAAATTCAGAAATTGAGCCTCAGAGGGGCAGCATGCCAGCCGAGCCTGGACTCCTTCTCGGGTCCATCTGGCCACTCATCAACATTTGTTCAGTGAGTGAACGAGTGAATAGGCCTGGTGTCAGGCCCCTGCACTTATCATGTTAGCTTTGCCATTTCATGTGTCTAGATTGAAAATAAAAAGCCATTGGCTCTTTTCATTCCTCCAGCAGAAAGTGGAAGGTTATGCATGTGGAAAGAGTAAGACTGTGGAAGCTTGTCAGGGCCTCCCAGTGATTGTGGGATCACTGGATCACTTCCACTGTCTGAGGTTCTCAATGTAATCAGATATGATTAAATGCCACACAGGGTTACGAAAATAACAGCATAGTTTCAATGTTCGGTCTTGGCAATGTAGCCCTGTGACTACGTGTAGCCACATTTGAGGATAATGTCAAAAATGTAAATTTCCAGACCCTTTGTAAACGTGAGCCCAGGACCAAAAGGTCTTCTGACCCATCCTGTGATAAGTCCCCATTAATCCTAAAACCACTCACCCCAGTTCTTTTGTGGAGTTGTATTGAAACTCTTTGCTATTGTTCCAGTAAAGGATTTACTGTACAAAGTACCTTACAATCACTAACTATACTGAGTGGTTATTTCTGCCACTGAATGTCATTGAGGCAACAAAAGAAAATACCTTTCTATCAGATAAAGTGACCCTCTACCCCACACACTTTTGACAAACTAGACATACAGGTGGTTGTCTCAGCAGAGCAATAAAGGCATAATGAATATGCCCAACTGCCTTCTCACGGGTACAGAGGATGGCACGGGGGACCGCTCTGGGGGGGTTGCAGTGCCATAGCCACATACCACACGCCATCCTGAGCATCTGGAGGGGCGTCATTCAAGTCAGTATGTGCAGAATTTAAGTACTTACTATTCTACGAAGAAAAGCCTTCAAGAGGCAATTGCTATATTGACTCCTAGTTGAACTTAGAATTATTCAGCAATGCCAAGACTTTCTCTGCAGGTCAGTAAAGAATGTCTGAATTATCTTTTTATAAATTATTATTGGGAAAAATTATTTGTTGTCCACATTTTCACTTTGGGTTTAACAGCTGGTGCTGAACTAAGTGTCAGAAATGCTAAGTCTCATCTCAATTGTAACTAAATTGAATAAATGTGATTAAGGCACTTACCTCTTCTCTGAAAACTGCAGTATTTTCCATCTATAATTCTTCAGAAGTATAGCAACTATAAAGACAAACTGTGACTTGTCAATCTTTCATCCATGTCTAGCAAAGAACTGAAACATGCCATCCAGGTCTGATGGTACAAGTTCTAACCCACATATTACAGTTAACCCTCACTTCCTAAAGCAGGACAACTGAGCAGTGACCCATCCACAGAGGTGCCTTTTCTTAGGCAAACTTGGGCAACAATATGCTCAATCTACCCCGGTGTATGAAGGAGTACTCCATCCTCAAACCATCTACTTATTCATTCAGCAAATATAAATGAGCACCTACAATGTGCCAGGTATATCAGAAATGTGTTACTAGTGCTCTGAATTGAGGCTAATAATGCACTTTCCCATAGAAATATTGTCACTGACATTATCACTCTTTAACTCGGGCAAGCAGGGGGCCTTGCCCAGAACCCGGGACTCAGGGGCTTATGTTCTTTAGAGTCCCTTCTGGTGCCTGGGACAGGCCAAAACTGGCAGTGCCAACTGGGCAGGTACTCTGAGCCTGGACCAGGACCTGTGTGTGCCCCAGTCTACATTTCCCACCTTCTGGGGGCTCCTCAAAACTCTACTGCTTTTGTACATTGTGGGGTCTACCAGATGCCCCAAGGAGCTCCAGAACTCACACCTACAAGGGTCACCCCAGGGTTCCCTAGCTTTCCCTGGTTCTCAGAGGGAAGCCTGGCAAATGTATAGTCTCTGCTGGCCAGTATGGCTTTTTTTTCCACATGATCAGATGAACCTGCCCATCAGGATAGCACTGACACTCTGAATTTTGTACAACACAAATTGCTTATACAGACAGGTGCCCCACAAAACCTAGGACTCCTTCATACCCCAGGGGCAGGTCTGGTCACTGAGTCCCTTAAATGTTATAAAAGCAGGTTAGGTACTCCTGAAGAGGAGTTAAAATTTCAGTTTATATCTTAATTTGGACTTAAATTTATGAGCTAAAGAAATTCTTATGGACAAACTTAGGAACCTGCCCTATATAAGATTTTTGGTATAGGGAAATGCTTTCTGGCCACCAAACAACTAATTTTCAAATGGAGTTTTGGAACCCAATCCATCCTAAATTGGAGACTATCTGTATCACTCTATGCATATACTGTAGAATTCACTTATAAAGACAATCAATTACTCCATGAGATTCCCACTGTAAATCCTTTTGGAAACAATGCAAAGGAAACACCATGTGCATGTTTCTGTGTCTTATTCATGTGATTCATCCTGAAGCCTCAGAACACCTAATGCAATACATTGCCCAGAGTAGACAGTCAACAAATATTTGCTGATGAGCATTTTTAAGTAGACAGTCTTCATTTTGTATTTTTCTTCAAATAACAAATGTTTATGGGAGCTTCAAAACCAATTGAGTTGAGTCCTTTTATGAAGAAAATGAAATGAGAAAGTTCTTACATAACACATGAGAATATTTTCCTCAAGAAATTCTTCTGGCTTCATGATCTTGTCAGAACTGCCAATGTTTTCCTTGTAGCTCAACAACAATAACAAAAATGACACAGCCATCCATAGCACTAAAAATGGTTTTAAAAAAATAAAACCAAACAATGGGAAAATGACACACAAATCTCCTGAAAATGATTCAAAAACTCACTCAGGGAAAGATTCTTTCCATCTCAGTCTCTCTCTTCTTTGTCTTTGTTTTTGTCTGTCTCTCACATACACTCACAACACGAACACACGCGCGCACACACACACACACACACACACACACACACACACACACACCCCACTTCCATCAGTCAGGAAGCAAGACAGTGTGGGTGTATGGTTTAGGTCACCGCGAGCGCAGTGAAAATAGTCAGCCACTTCCAAAACAGCCATGTGCTAATGTGAAAAGAGGGAGCCATTTCCTGAGCCAAAGAGAAACTGAATTGCTGGTTCACTTAACTGGATATTTCAGTCATAAAGTTAACAAGTGAGCAATTTTCGTACTCAGCGTAAAAACCAACATTTAAAGAATGCTGTGGCACATATTTGCCATTTATGCAAATATCTATTAAGACCGTCTAGCAAATGTGTTTTATCTCCTATGTGTTAAGTGTCAATGATTATAAAACATCATTAGAGTTAACAATATTACATGGTTTCCACGAAGTAAATGAACTCTACCTTTCTTGACAGTTCCACGACATCATTTAAGTAGACTCTTTCCAAACCAATGTTTACGATCTATTTTTTTTTTAATGTATTACATATGCTGGTAACAACTCAACCCCCCCACCCCCACCCAAAACAGCTGAAATGCACCTCTGAGTTCAACACCTCTCCTTGGGGGTTTCTGCAGGTCAGTGTTCTCACGGTTCAGCTGAAAAAATACCTATTAGCTCCTCCTCTCCATGTCAGCAGATGGACAGATTGCCACTGTCTGGTGTCCTCACACAGCAAGTGCACCTTGCTGTTCACAGAGATGTGACCTCTATGTTGTATGTTAGCTTCTTCTTTGTGGAGTACATCATATTTTTATGCACCAAGAGAACTTTTTAGAAAAATTTTTATTGGAGTATAGTTGATTTACAATGTTGTGTTAGTTTCGGGTGTACAACAAAGTGAATCAGTTATACATATATATATACATATCCACTCTTTTTTAGATTCTTTTCCCATATAGGTCATTACAGAATATTGAGTAGAGTTCCCTGTGCTTCACAGTAGGTCCTTACTGGTTATCTATTTTATATATAGTAGTGTGTATGTGTCAATCCCAATCTCCCTAAACACACCAAGAGAACTTGATACTCTATTTAAACATATCCTCTGCTGAATAACCATTGCCTGCTTCATATATCTTTTTCTATAAATATAGAATTAAGGTAGCAAATTTTCCTAAAGAAAAAAAAAATTGAATTTGAATTCTAAAGCATATAATCTAAGAGTCCTTTCACTGGAAATTCTGGCTATCTCTTATTTTCATACGAAGGGGTAAACTGTGGGTCAGTGTCCTAGTTTGCTGGCTTTAATGATCACCAAGATCGGGCTTGTGTCTCACCTGCACTGGTGTCATCCCCAGTCTTCAATAGTAGAGCATTTTTCTCACAGACAAAAGGCATTGAGACCAAAGCCACTGAGGTGTCACTCCAGAAACGATTTCCAAATAACGGCCAGGACTAACTTGCTGCCCCAGCTGGCAGAGAACACCCACTCTGGCATCACCTACTTTTCACCTTTGGTGGAGAAGGAACCAGCCTGTGAGAGAATGAGGAGACTCACGCCCAGGTATTCACGCTTCCACTGCAAACGGACCTTGTAAAGACGGTCTCATTCCTGGACGGTTCCTCCTCTTCAGCCCCTCTCAGGTTATTCCCACCTGAAATCGTACTCCAGCATTCCACCCGGTCCCTCAGGAGGACAACCCTCCCTTCAGAGTCCCCATCTGCTTCGTTCTCTCTGTGCCATAGCTCCAAAGATTCCTCTGGTCCCACCTCCAAGATTTTCACTGCATCTTCATTTTTCACTTCTGCTCTGGCATAACTTCCAAGAATCATCTTCCAGATCCATCAATCTAAGCAACCAGGAACCTTCAAGAACTGACAATAATGCTGCAAAGCAGGGAGCTGCAAACATATTTTTGATCTTCATTAGATCTACAACTCCAGAAATGTAGTGAATTCTCTAAAATAGATACTTTAATTTCAGGGTAACATGAGGAAAAATATAATGAGTGGTGCTTTGGACTGAACTGTGTCCCCTCAAATTTATATGTGCAAGCACTAACCCCCCGACTCCCACCATATAAGGACACAACAAGACAGTGTCATGTCCAAGCCAGGAAGAGAACTCGCCAGAACTCAGTCATTCTGGCACCCTGATCTCAGACTTCCAGCCTCCAGAACTGTGAGAAAATAAATTTCTGTTATTTGAGCCACCCTGTCTCTGGTATTTTGTTACGGCAGCCTGAAGCTGACTAATACGAGTGGCTTTGATTAAATTATCCCTAAAATCCTTTCCAGCTCCAAATTCTTTGAACCTATATGTCTTTCATAAAAATGTTTATGCTGGCTGGTGTGGGTAGTGATGAGTGAGAGGTACGGCAGATGGGGAATGGAACTGTTAGGGTCAGAGATTCAAAAAATAGTGAAGTAAATGACAAACTATCAAAACTCTCAAAAGGTAGTAAAATCCTGTCCTGATACTTATCAGATGCAAATTCTATCTTGATCTCCTCAAATATGAGTTAACACTATTACCACTTTCGGATTGACCGGCCAGCCTTTGATGCGTCAGTTCCAGAATGTGAGTGGAACACATACAATATTGCTAAACCAAACAAAATTGTGGAATCTGCTTCAGGTATGGTGTAAAATATAAAATTCACTTTCACAACATATTCTGATTAGGTAAGCTATTAAGACTGACCAAGACTTAGTGATAGGATACTATTTCAGCTTGAGATAAGAGTAGAAGTAGATTGCTTTGATTTCAAGAGATGGAAACTAAGCTGAATGCCTTTACATGCCAGGGCTAGTTTCTCATCTGTTCTGGAAATTTTCCCTAGCCTCTCCTCTTGGCCTCACCCTATGCACAGACCCACACAGATACACTCTCCATCACACCCCAAAACTACTCACACATAAGAATATCTGGTTCTATAGAGACAGAAGGTAGATTAGTGATTGCTTCAAGCAGAGGAGGGATGAGGAGCATAGGAAATAATAGCTAAAGGGTGGAGGTAATGAACTTTTTTGAGGTGATGAACTATTCTACAATGGAGTCTGGTAATGGTTGCACATATCTGTGAATATGCTAAAAACCACTGAATTGTATTCTTTAAAATGGGCTAATTGTATGATATAAAAATACAATTCAATTACAACTGAATTAAACTCAGTAAAGCTGTTGTTGAAATATATATCTGGGTTAAAGCTGAATGTCCACTTTAGAGGACAGTGGACAGGACAGAAGGTAGGGTACAGAAGGAATAACAGAGCTGAAGTCAAGCCTTGTGGCCTAGACTTGACGGTAAGGAAACACAAGGTCATGGCCGTGGTCCACAGGTTGGTTACCTCGTTGAACCACCCTCTTTGGAGGTCCAGGTCACAGCAGCAGGGTCATGGAAGTTTCTTCCACCTCATGCCGAGTGAAAATTCCTTCCCCGCCCTCCATCCCTCCCCCAGACAACTGAATCTTTGCCGGGGGCCTGACTTAGGAAGGATTTTGATTAGCGTAAAGGATCATACAGGTGGAGGAAGAGGAGTGAATCATGTCTTAGAAACCTGGGGTTATTAAGCAGGCTGCAGGGCCCTGGGCTGGCCTCTCCAGCAGGAACACATTAACATGCAGATCTGGCAGAACGGTTTCCCCTCAGCCTTGCAACACACCTCCTGCCTGATTCCTATCCAAAATTCTAATTAATAGGAATTCATATTTTCACACAGCTCTGGCAGTTTGAATATGCAAGTGCCTATTCAATGCTCCAAAGACCCCAAGCACCCTTTCAATGCACATGGCTCTCTATACAAGGGCTCCTGAAATGCGGACGCTGTCTCCTTCACTGTCACCATCCTAAGAGCGTGGCAGCTGCACTCCCCAAAGCCAGCAAAGTGGGTTCTGTGCACAGAAGACATGCCTCAGCTCCCATCCACCATCTGCCTGGTTGGTGGGTGTGCAGCCTCAGCTCAGACAGACAGCTGCCCCTGACAATGGGGGAAACAGCAGCACTTCCTCCGCGCCTTTGGCAACAAGAAAAAAAATTCTGCAGAAAGAATATGTAAAATTGCTGCAAATTTTGGATGCAACTGCTATTATGCCTCCTCACAGCTAAATGATCACACTCAGTAGGATGGGTTCTGTTTAGCAACTGTAACAATTAGGCGCATTTATACAGAATAAGACACTAACAAGGCTAAAAGACTATTGTCCTGGACAAAGGGTTCCTCTCATACGCTCTTCCATAATAAATGATACCTTTAAAAAAAAATGCTCTTTCAAAACCCTTCTTTTAAGGAAAATGACTGTCACTAATTACTTTGTTGTGAGCACAAATAAAAATTACTTTCTTCAAAAATTCTAACTCTAAATAAATTACTCTAGTCAAAAAGATGTACTCAATTAATTCTTTATTAAGGGTGTTGTAAAATCTAAGTGATTGTTCTTGGGTGCTGCATAATAAAGTTAGGCAGTTCCAGGAAAACATTTATCACTTAGCTGAGTAATTAGAGTATTTACTTAGAAAAACTTCTATAAGTTAAAAAAAAAAAGACTCAAGAATTATTTATACAAGTCAAGTCTCTGAAGAAAAGGGAAAACACACACAAATAGAACTATTAAGAACATATCTCTTTTAAGGAAAAAAGCACCCAAATTTTCAAATGTGTTTTATTTGAGTCCCTGCACAGTTATCCCTCAGCTGCCCAAGCTCAGGTGTCCCCTTCCTGATTACCCCACAATTTCATCAATGCACAACTCCTTCAGTGATGTTCACAGAGTTGTGAACGTTAGTTCTTTAGTTAAAATAACTCAGATTTTTTTGGACAAAGCACCTCCTAGAAGAAATGTCACATAATCTAAAATGGGAAACTTTTGGGGGATTGCTCAATGACAGATTATCCAAATCAGTTAGAATTATGTTCAATTGTGGGTAAAAAGAAACTCTTTAGGATTCACAACTAACAATGGCTTGAACAATATAGAAACTTATTTCTCTTGCATGTAAAAGAATATGGAAGTGGGAATCCAGAACTGCTTTGATGGCTTCATATCATTGGCAGGGAGCTGGCCTCCTCTTACTAAGCTGCTGCTATAATATCGTCAACATGTCCCACCTCATAGTGCAAGATGGCTGCTCAGACTCCAGCCATCTTATCTCCATTCCAGCCAGCCAAAGGAGGAAGGGAATAAGAACGTGACCATTCCCTTTAAGGCCACCCCTGGAAGCTGCACGCAACATTCCACTGACCAGACTTCAATGGTCCTAGTAACTGCAACAAGGGCTAGAAAATGCAGTCTTTATTCTAGGCATTCATGTGCCTAGCTATTACTAAGGAAGAAGGGGAGAAAGGATACTGGGAAACAAATAGCTGTCCCTCTCACAGCATCTGAGAAGCAAACTGCTGCTAACCATGAGGCCCCACCCTGCAATAACTTAGGGTTTCATTATTATCGCTGGACACGTGGTTCAGCAGAAATTGAAGGGTAAGGGTCACCCGCAGTCAACACACTAACAGCAGTATCCCCCAGACCAGGAAGGAGCAAACTGTGAAGGCCTGGATAGGAAGTGTCTTACGTGCTGCGGGCCATACAATCTCTGCTTCAACTATTCAACTCTGCTGTCGTAACACAAAAGAAGCCATAGAAGATGCATAAACAAATGGGCGCTGCTGTGTTCCAGTCAAACTTTACCAAAAATGCCAACAACTGCTCCAGACCACTGGTCTCCTTACAACTAGTGATTGTGTACCTCTACAAAAAATGTTTGAGCATCTCATTTATTTATGTTTATTTATGAAACACATATGTAATACTGTACTAACATATGTACGTAGAATCAAAGGGGGAGGTTTAAAATACATAAGTAGAACTTCCTCATATTTTCTTCCCATGCCCCGAAGGACTGTCTTGTACACCCCACTTAGGGTGACCACACTGGTCCGTCTGACACTTGCAGGCGCTGTCTATTGAGCGCCACTGTGTGCCAGCATTCTGCCTGGACCTCAGGATACAACGACTGATTAACCATATCCCTGACCTAAGGGAGCTGGAGTCCTAGGAAAAGGGGAGAGATATTTAGGCGAACACTGTGATGCCCTGTCCAGATCCCCCTTACAGGAAGAGCTGCTGCAGCAAAGGTTAGGAGTGTTGTGGACAGACAGGGACCAGCGCCCAGGGCCTGCCCAGCAGTAGGGAGCCGCACCCACGTGCAATGACTGATTGCTGTGTGGCTATAAAGGCCATCTCCAGAGCTCCCTTGGGGTCAGCCAAGCTGTCCCTGGCCTGCCTGGGCCTGCCGTCTCCCTCTGCCCTCTCAAGCTTCCTCTTCCCTTCTTGCCAAAAGCACTGATGCCAAGGGGACTCAGACGTGTTAACATGTCCGTGACAGACATATAACAACAGTGTAACGAAGTCTTTCAAGTGCATTCTGTTAGAATTTAGGGAGGGCACAGATAATGGGTGTTCCCGTTGGCCTGGGGCACCTCAGTCTACTTGTATGTAGGGGCGGGGGAGGCAAGGAGAATGGATGTGGCAGAGGGAAAGTCATTTTTAAAAACTTCTTCGGGATGGTTTAGCCTCAAACCGAGTCTTCAACAATCCCTGGTGTTTGCCAGGATGGGGAGAGAAAGAGAAGAGCATTCCTGGCAAAGGAAGAAGCATGAGCACCAACTGACAAAACCACATGGCACGTTTGGAGAACCTGCAAATTTATGCTATGTCTAGATCACAAATAACTAAAGTAGCAGAGGCCAGCTGATGGTGTTTCTAACGACATTCTAATGAGTTTGGACTGTGTGCCCCAGGTTCTTGCTACTAGTAGTGCGTTCCCTGGGCCAGTAATGGCAGCATCACCTGAGAGCTCATTCCAACTGCAGAAACTCAAGCCCCATCCCCAGACCTACTGAATCAGAATCTGCATTTTAACAAGTTCCCCAGATGATTTGTGAGCACATAATATAATTTGAGTAGCATCGTTCTAGGCGACTGACACCTAAAGTGTAGTGCACAAAACAGTCTACTAGGGGTGTGGGAAGAAAATAGTGAAGTATCTATTATTATTAATCTTATCTCATCCTTTTAAAAATCTATTTTGGCATATTTATATCCTATATAATGTATCAGTACAACACTACCTGCATATAATTTACAAATAAATACATACATAAATCGGGAGTGCGTGCTCAGAAACATTTGGAGACACCCCCCACACACTCTCTGGGCAATAGGAAGGCACTGAAGGCTTTTATGCTGAGAGGGTCATGATCAGATTTACTGCTCAACAGATTACCTGGAAGCCAGTGGCATGGTAAGCTGACTGGAGGAGGGCAAGACAGGAGGTGGGGAGATCTGTTAGGTTGGTTTTTTTAGATTTTTTGGTTAGGAAAGATTTTTTTTAGACTATTTTTAAAAGCAGGTTTTAGGTTCACAGCAAAATTGAGAGGGAGATACAGAGATTTTCCATATGTTCCCTGCCCCAAATGCATAACCTTCCCGGTTATCCACATCACTCCCCAGAGTGGTACATTTGTTACAACTGACAAACACATCATTATCAGTTAGAGTCCATAGTTTACGTTAGGGTTCACTATTGGTGTTGTATATTCCATGGGTTTGGACAAATGTGTAATGACATGTATCCATTATTATAATGTCCTACAGAGTATTTTGCACTACCCTAAAATCCTCTGTGCTCTGCCTATTCATCCCTCACCCCACCTCCCAACACCCTGAAACCACTGATCTTTTTCCTGTCTCCATAATTTCTCCTTTTCCAGAATGTCATGTAGTTGGAATCATACAGTATGTAGCCTTTTCAGATTGGTAAAATACACTTAAGTTTCTTTCATGGCTTGATAACTGATTTCTTTTCAGCACTAAATAATATTCCATTGTCTGGATGTATTACAGTTTATTGATCCATTCACCTACTGAAGGACATCTTGGTTGCTTCCAAGTTTTGGTAATTATGAATAAAGCTGCTATAAACATTCGTGTGTAGGCTTTTGTGTGGATATAAGTTTTCAGCTCCTTTGGGTAAATACCAAGGAGCACGATTGCTGGATCATACGGTAAAAGTATGTTTAGTTTTGTAAGAAATTGCCAGACCGTCTTTCAAAGTGGCTGTACTATTTTGCATTTCCACCAGCAATGTAGGAGAATTCCTGTTGTTCCACATCTTTGCCAGCATTTGGTGTTATCGGTGTGCCAGATTTTGGCCATTCTAATAGGTGTGTAGCGCTATCTCATTCTTATTTTAATTTGCATTTCCCTGATAACATAGGATGTGGAGATCTTTTCGTATGCTTATTTGCCATCTGTACATCTTCTCTGGTGAGTTGTCTGCTAAGGTCTTTGGCCCATTTTTTAATCAGGTTGTTTTTCTTATTTTCGAGTTTTAAGATTTCTTTGTATATTTTGAATAATAGTCCTTCATCAGATGTGTCTTTTGCAAATATTTTCTCCCAGTCTATGGTTTGTCTTCTCATTCTCTTGACATTGTCTTTCACAGAGCAGAAGTTTTAAATAAGATTATCGATTATTTCTATCATAGATGATGTCTCTGGTGTTGTATCTAAAAAGTCATCACCATACCAAAGGCCATCTAAGTTTTCTCCTATGTTATTTTCTGAGAGTTTTATAATTTTGCATTTTACATTTAGATCAGTGATCCATTTTGTGTTAATTTTTGTGAAGGGCATGAGTTTTGTGTCCAGATTCTTTTTTTTTTTTTTAACTTATTTATTTATTTTATTTTTTGGGGGGTGTGCTGGGTCTTCGTTTCTGTGCAAGGGCTTTCTCTCGTTGCGGCAAGCGGGGGCCACTCTTCATCGCGGTGCGCGGGCCTCTCACCGTCGCGGCCTCTCTTGTTGCGGAGCACAGGCTCCAGACGCGCAGGCTCAGTAGCTGTGGCTCACGGGCCCAGCCGCTCCGCGGCATGTGGGATCTTCCCAGACCAGGGCTCTAACCCGTGTCCCCTGCATTGGCAGACAGACTCCCAACCACTGCGCCACAAGGGAAGCCCCAGATTCATTTTTTTGCATGTGGATGTCTGGTTGTCCCAACACCATATTTGAAAGACTACCTTCGCTCCACTGAATTGCCTTTGATCCTTGTCAAGATCATTGACTATATTTATGGGGGTCTATATCTGGGTTTTCAGTTCTGTTCCCTTAACCTGTTTGTCTATTCTTTCACCAGTACTACATTTCTTGATTATTATAGCTTTAAAGTGTCTCAAAGTTCAGTAGTGTTAGCTTTCCAACTTTGTTCTTCTCCTTCAATATTGTGTTGGCTATTCTGGGTCTTCTGAATCTCCATGTAAACTTCAGAATCAGTTTGTTACTATCCATAAAATAACTTGCTGGGATTTTGAAAGGGATTGATTTAATCTATAAATCAATTTGGGAAGAGGTAACATCCTGACCATATTGAGTCTTTCTATGCATGAACATGGAGTATCTCTCCATTTATTTAGTTCTTTGATTTCATTCTTCAGAGTTTTGTAGTTTTACTCATATAGATCTTGTACATGTCTTGTTAGATTTACATCTAGGTATTTTATTTTGGAGGGTGCTAATGTAAATGGTACTGCATTTTTTTTTTAACATCTTTATTGAAGTATAATTGCTTTACAATGGTGTGTTAGTTTCTGCTTTAAAACAAAGTGAATCAGTTATACATATACATATGTTCCCATATCTCTTCCCTCTTGCATCTCCCTCCCTCCCACCCTCCCTATCCCACCCCTCTAGGTGGTCACAAAGCACCGAGCTGATCTCCCTGTGCTATGCGGCTGCTTCCCACTAGCTATCTATTTTACATTTGGTAGTGTATATATGTCCATGCCACTCTCTCACCCTGTCACATCTCACCCCTCCCCCTCCCCATATCCTCAAGTCCATTCTTTAGTACGTCTGTGTCTTTATTCCCATCTTGCCACTAGGTTCTTCATGTCCTTTTTTTTTTTTTTTCCTTAGATTCCATATATATGTGTTAGCATACTGTATTTGTTTTTCTCTTTCTGACTTACTTCACTCTGTATGACAGACTCTAACTCCATCCACCTCATTACAAATACCTCCATTTCATTTCTTTTTATGGCTGAGTAATATTCCATTGTATATATGTGCCACATCTTCTTTATCCATTCATCCGATGATGGACACTTTGGTTGCTTCCATGTCCTAGCTATTGTAAATAGAGCTGCAATGAACATTTTGGTACATGACTCTTTTTGAATTATGGTTTTCTCAGGGTATATGCCCAGTAGTGGGATTGCTGGGTTGTATGGTAGTTCTATTTTTAGTTTTTTAAGGAACCTCCATACTGTTCTCCATAGTGGCTGTATCAATTTACATTCCCACCAACAGTGCAAGAGTGTTCCCTTTTCTCCACACCCTCTCCAGCATTTATTGTTTCTAGATTTTTTGATGATGGCCATTCTGACCGGTGTGAGATGATACCTCATTGTAGTTTTGATTTGTATTTCTCTAATGATTAAGGATGTTGAGCATTCTTTCATGTGTCTGTTGGCCATCTGTATATCTTCTTTGGAGAAATGTCTGTTTAGGTCTTCTGCCCATTTTTGGATTGGGTCGTTTGTTGGTACTGCATTTTTAATTTCAAATTCCATTGTTCATTGTTTGGCTTCTGTATATAAACCTGGTATTCTGCAACCTTGTTATAATTGCTTATTAGTTCCAGGAGATTTTTTTTGTCAATTCGTTAGGCATAACGATTAACATAGGTAATCATGTCACTTGCAAACAAAGACTGTTTTATTACTTCCTTCCCAATAAGTACATTTTTTATTCCCTTTCTTCACCTTACTGTATTAGCAAGGACTTCCAGTATGATACTGAAAAGCTGTGGTAAGAGGAAACACCCTTGCCTTGTACCTGATCTTAATGGGGAAACTAAGTCTCTCACCATCAAGTATGATGTCAGCTGTAGGTTTTTTTGTAGATAGCTCCTCAACTTTATTAAGTTGAGAAATTTCCCCTCTATTCCTAGTTTACTGAGACCTGTTAGGTTTTTACATACAACAACTAGAATTGAAAACCTGTCCCACATGAAGGGAAAGGAGGCTTCAGACTCTCAATGTTCATTTGGAGAAAGAAGTCTATGTCAGGAGAGCCTCGGTGCTCTTTAATGGACAGTGGGCCTCCCATGGGAGCTGTGGGACTTCTTTCAAGCAAGCTAGATCACAGCAAGTTACCAGGTTTCCCTCAGAAATCTGCTTCAAAACTTCAACTTGCCTAAGAGTCAAGGACAGAGTACTGACCTGATTGCTTCACCCCATCGTTGCTGTGTGTTTTTGCACCATAACTTCACCATCTCCCTTCTCACTTCTCCTGGAGGTTATTCCTGACCTGAGAGAGCTCTCTAATGCTCCTGGCCATAGTTCAACAGCTGCCACAGGCAGTGAGAAACACCCCATGAAGCAGTCCCAGAGCTCAAATCTCTGCCCCTAGCTCCTCCCTCTTGGTAGAAGCTCAAACACACGCAAGGATGAATCTACTCCCATTACTTAGATTAAGGGGACCAGGGAACTGTGTTTCTTACCAGTTTCTTGCCCCATCCCATATGCCAGCCTCCACATGTTGCTTTTGACTATTCTAAATATTCCTAGGCTAAAGCCAAAGATTAATCTAAACAGTGTGATAACCAGTATGGCCCAGACACCCACCGACTGGAATGGACACCAGCCTGGCTGGGGCAGAGCCTGGCAGCCCCCGGTAAAGGCAGGCATTAGTCCTTTGGTTGCTGGATGGCAGAGCAATCTGGAGACCTAAGGGAGGGACCTGAGGGGGCTGCAGAGGGAGCTCCAGGGAGGACCTTTTACCAACAGGTGAGCAAATATTTCAATGTTGTAACAACCAGTACAGCCATTCCGGTGTATACCAGTTGAATGAGGGGCCTAAGTAGATGGATAAACATTTGGCTGTTTTACTAAAGTTTTACCCCATCTTCTCTCTTATGCATGAGACAGAAGGTCCCCCAGACCACAACCCACTGGGAGCTTTGCTCCCTGGAGAGATTACTAAAGAAACTAAATACACACATAACTGCAGAACCTTTCTTAGAAGTGTTATCTGAGCAAAATAGCGCTATCTTAAAAATCATAATGCCACCCTCACCATATTCTACAGATCTCCAGCTAGCACTGAATAAATGTACATATTTTTCATCCTAATTGTTTTCAGACCACCGACTAGAATTACAGCATGAAAAGGCCGCTGTCATGTTCAGTATACATTTTTAATAGACATCTTTAAACATTTAGACAAAATATTATTTTTAAATGGCAATTCTTTAACTGGTAAATGTAATTATCTAACTTTAAAGAAAAAAAAAGCTGACAATCAAAATATTCTGTCACTGCTTTACCGAAGCACCTAAAATATCTTTTCAGCAAATGAAATGATTCTTTATTTTATGCTTTTAAAAATGCATTAGGGTAATTGCTCTGCAACAAATCACCTTCTCTGCTCCAAGCTCGGCTGCCACATCTCTCACGTGTCCATCAACTGTGCACGTTGTCATGATCTCCTGAGGATCACCTGGGGTGAATCCCCCAACAGCCTGTTTATAAGAGTATTCAGTTGAGCAATCTGCAAAATAATTATATTTCAATGGAGATATTATGCTGTGAAAAAAATCTATTGTATGTCAAGTGCTAAATGAAGCAGTTATAGAACCAAGGCACATTTATTGGTGCTTCTAATCAAAGCAAATAACTTTTGCAAGCTGATCATTCCATTGTTTTCTTGCAATTTTAATTTGCTTCCTTAATAACAAAAATATACTTTTCAACCAGCAGTCGTCACTTTACTTCTGAATGAACAAAACGCTAGATCTTTTTTTAAAAAACAATTCCTGGTTTACCATCTCCATATGGTTGGAATCTATTTTCCCAAAGTCCTATGGTTAAAAAAAAAAAAAAAAAATTGTACAGAAGTTAGTCTCCTTACAAAGGTTGTCCCAAAATCCACATTTTCCTTAAGTCCAAAGAGGGACTAAGGGACCCTTAACCCTATCTGTTGGTGGCAGAAGAGTTGAGGAACTTTTGCTCCGATGCACTTCATTTGTTCCTTTGTAAAGTTTAAGGTTCACACCCGAGAAGATTCTTTGTAGGCTTCAAGTTGAATGCATCCTGCTTTCTTTCAACATGCAGTCATCACCACCGCAACAGCGAGGGCCCCGAGCTTACCTCTTAGGACCAAATTTCAAACCATACATTTGTATTTCCAGAAAATGTTGAGTACATAAAGAAATCACTCTTTTAAGCTTCAAAGTGTAATAAAAAGCCGTAGACTTTCACCATACCTCAGCAAGCCTGACCACAAACACTGTGACATAGAGTATTGATGAATTTCTCATGAGAATAATAGTTCACATTTCCTGAAGGCTCACTATGTGCCGGGGCCTCCTTTAAGTGCTCTTAAGGCTCCCCTCCTCTAATACTCACAACAATCCTATGCAATATAGTCTCTGAGTAGCCCATTTCACAGATGGGGAAGCTAAGGCTAGAGAGATAAAGTAACTTGCCCAATGATCTAGCCAGTTTTCCTAGCTGTCCTCTGTCAGTGCTCAACAGATGTTGACCGACGGCCCCACACCTGCTTAAGAAAGTCTTCTCCCACAAAAAAACATTTCAAGTCCTCACCCACATCCCAATGGCCCACCAAATCTGAGTGCTGGTCAAAGTCACTCGAACAGCCAAGTCCACCACATAATGAAGATGCAGGGAATGGAGGTCCCAGGATCTCAGGGTATCCTTTTCTCTAAGGCTCAACAAGCACTAGCCCGAGAGAAAGTTCATTCCTCCTCCTCCCGCTTTCAACCTTATTTGCAGAAAAGACGCATTTGAAATCCTATCCAAACCTCACGGTAGGATTTCCCTTTCTAATATCTGTCTGTTTTCAAGCAGGAAGTGTGACTAATCACAACACTGTGATGGGAAGAGCTTACAGAGGGCTCTTGGCCTGGCTCTGATTACACCGCCCTCCTTCAGCGCCAGCCAGCCGCTGCCCCAGGAGGATGTTCCGTCTCCACTTCACCCCCAAACCTGGCACGAAGGCCCCAGGAGGGGAGAGGGCGCGCTCCAGCTTCTGGCCGCCCCAGGACAAAGCCGTTGACGGTGCCGCTTGCTCTACCCTCCCCACCTCCCGCTCCTGCCCTCCAGCCATCCTGCTCTACGCGCTTGTTATCTGGAAGCCTGTACCATCTATAAGGGACTGATTATTACTGCCGAGAAATAGTAGTGATATGTACTCAGAACTGAGCAAGTTAAAAAAAAAAAGAAGAGGGCAATTATTTACTCCAGGGGAAAAAAGGTAGTTTGAGGAAAAATGATTATGGTACACTTATTGACTAGATAGTGAACAATATTCACCCAGTCCTAACGATGTAAACACGAATGTTAATTGAACAAAAATTGCGCTATCTAAGGGTTGAAGGTGAGAAGGGAAGGAGGTAAATTAGAGAGCTAAATCGTCATCTACCGCAAGAGAAAGTCAAGCGGAAAGGACTAAAGCGTGAAGTAACAGTGCGAGCACAGGATCTGGAAATACGGGGGTAAATACCGGAAGAAACAGTTTAAAAAATGGAAAGTGGTCGCCTCTGGAGGAAAAGATTAGAGGCGGAAGGAAGAAGGCAGAGGCCTCCTGCTCTTTTTTATAAGCCTTTCTCCTTGGTTAACTATGTGCATGTATTGCCTTAATAAAACATAAGTTAAGTTAAAGATATAATCAAATGAGATACTGTTTGTAAACGACTCCGGCGCCTGGAACACGGCGAGCACACACTAAGGCTGACGGCGCAGCTGCTCCTGCGCTGCCCCCGCTTCGCCGCCAGCCCGGGGGCAGAATCTCCCGCTCCCCGTGCAACATCTTGTGTTCGTACTACGGATGACGCCTGCATTGGGGGTTCGGTCTCAGGCTTCCCCTCCACGCCCATCACACTGCCTTCCTGCTGCTACTTGCTTCTGGCTTTCCTGTCTGCTGCTCCCTGCGCCCGGAAGGCTTGCCTCCCAGATGTTCTCACCTACTCACCCTTCAGTCCCTCTCAAAGTCACCCCCCAGCAGAGGCCCTCCCCCGCCATCCTAGCTAAAATAGCACTTCGGATCCTCTTTAGTCACTCCCCTCGCCCTACCGTATCTCATTCGCAGCGCTTGTCACTACCTGAAGTATCCGTTCACCTACCCATTCCCTCTCTCTCAAATGAATATCAGCTTCCAAAGGGCAAGGACTGTCTTCGCTGATGTGTCCCCACCACTGGAACCAGGCTTAGTAAGTATTTAAGTGGATAGAAGGCTGAATGGGTGGGAAGATGGGTGAATAAAGAAATGAAAGCTAGTTTGGAGGTTCTAGCAGGAGCTCCCCTGACTGAAGAATGGTCCACCTCTATCAGAGGAGGTCATCCTTGTAGACTGGGCATGTGGGAGGGACCCACACAGAGCAGTGAAGAAGGGGACACCGCCTAGCCAACCAGATCAGCCTCACGTCCACTGAGTGAGCGAACGAATGCTCTCAGGCTATGAAAGGGTCTCAGCCCATGGCTTGTGCAGTCCTTGCGTTAAGATGACTTCCAGGTGGACCCACGTTATTTCCAGAGATTGCTGCCTCTGTCCTTATCTCTGCTTTACCCATCAAAGCCTGCCATGCCCGTCCCTTCCCCTCCTGCCTCGTCATATTTCTTCCAACTGCAGGTCCCCATCTCTCAGGAAGAAACCTACTTGGAGCTTCTTCAACTGATGAGGTCAAAACATATTTTGCATAGTCAGATAGCTTTCATAAGTTCTGGACATCAGGTTTCCAAGAGCACAGAACAAGGATGGCTACTAGAGTGACATAAGAATGAATGCAAATGCACTTGACAGAGAAAAAGCCCCAGGAAATTGCACTGTTGTCTGTCTCATTTGTACTCATGGGATTTTAATTTTTGGAGGTAACAGAGTGGCAACACAGAGAGGCGCGTGCCATCGAAAGATTTTTATCAGTTACATTTCCCGAGAGGCACACCACGTCTTGCAGCACCACGCACAGTGAGGAAACAGAAGCAGGCTCAAGGGGAAAGCACAGGCCAGGGCCTTTGTTGTGTTTTCCACAGGAAAGGCAGAGCAGGGTAAACAGCTTAGAAGGATTTGCTAGTTTGAACTCTGTGGGTGGTCTCTGGTCTATCGGGGTGGTCTCTAGCTGTCTGGGATCTGGTCGTGGGTGACTTAGGGCAGGGAGAATATTGGCTTGATATGTGAGAATTAGGTAATAAGGAGGGTCAGAGCTTGGGCTCTGGATTGATGGAGAGATAGACTGTGGCCCTTAGTTTGGCCCTGCAATTAATGGGTGCCAAATAGACAGCCACGGAATCTAAGAAACAGTTAGAACATCAGCACCCATAATATTAACAGGTCTTTCCTTTACTTGGCCAAAGATAGATACTGCAGCTAAGGAGAGAGTGGGCGACTAACAGATTCTAGACTTACCTGTCTCCTGAAGAAGTCTTTAAAAATGTGCTTTGTGCAGTCTACTGATTTCTGTCAGCACCAAAAATTATCTTTAAAAAACATTCAGTGTCATTAACAAATCAAAATCTTTAACAATTCATGTCTCTACAATTCTTTTAACAAAAAACAGATATACTACTCTAACTTATAAGATTCAGAAACTTCCAGTAGATAGCAAGGAAAGGTAAAAAAAATCCAAACTAAGATGCTCTTTAGAAATTAGTAGGCTTTTATTTTACCAGTAACATTAGAAACATCCATTCTAGAATCAGAAAAAATACTTTTCTCAAATTAATAAAAATTAATAACCTCAAATCATAAATAGGCGAGTGGACCCCTCTCTAATTCACACACCACATCAATACGGATTGTGAAATTGAAAAAAAAGTTGACTTATCATGATTTGGTTTAAAGATGAATGTAAATCCCCCCATCCCTGATAATGTTAAAATATTGTTAGGAAAGCTTAATATCTCCACAATCAAGTATATCTCTGTTCTTGGTGGTATCAGCAACGTTCAGAAACTTCCACCGAGCCTTACTTCTATCCCAGTGTAACTTCCCATCTTTGAAAAACGACGCCAAATAAACCAACATGCATTTATGTGCTGTGAGTGCCTTGAAGGTTATGCATCTTTTGGTCCTTATTTAGGAGACACAGCAGAGCCACAAGATCGTAAGATTTGGACAAAGTAACATGTATGAAATGATGAGAGAAAAATTAAGAATTTAACTGGGTTGAACCAACTAAATCAGGGACCAGGTGGGCTACACAATACCACAACAAAATTTCACAGAGAAAGGAGTCTCCGGGACTTCCCTGGCAATCCAGCGGTTAAGACTGTACTTCCACTGCAGGGGGCACGGGTTTGACCCCTGGTCGGGGAATTGATATCCTACATGCCGCGCGGTGCAGCCAAAAAGAAAAGAAAGGAAAAAAAAGTCTCAGACCGGGACTCAGTGACTGGATAGGCCCGAGGGAAATGGAGGACAAAGCTGTCATTTTCCCAGGTGCAAAAAGGGATGACTGAAGGGAGAGCGACAGAAGCCAGAACGCAGTGAGTCAGACGAAGTGTTGGCTTGTACGGTCATAGGGAGCTACAGAGGGATTTAGATGGAAGGAATGGCTTATTAAAAGCAGTATTTGGGGGCAGATGGTGTGAGGTATGTGCCATTGCACAGGACGCTCTTAGAAGAATCCAGGCATAAGACCGTAGCCCACAGGGAAAAGGACACCCCCTGGAGATATTTTAAAGAGAGAAATGGCCCAGTATTCTAAGTGAGGGGGGCAATACCATGTGGCGGTTAAGAGCATGGGCCGGGGCCAAAGGAAAAAAAAAAGGGGGGGAATTTCCTGGCTGTCCGGTGGTTAGGACTTGGCACTTTCACTGCCAGGGCCCGGGTTCATTCCCTGGTGGGGAAGATACTGCAAGCTTCATGCGCCGGCCAGGGGTTTCTGGAGACCTACCCCTCCACTTATGACTGAATGACCTTGGGCACACTGATTAGTTCTTTCACCTGAGACATGGAACAATGAGGCCTGCCCGCCAAGGACTGTTGTGAGGATTAAAGGCCTGGAAACACGTTAGCACAGTGTCTGGGGCATAGTAAGTGTCCAATAAATGGACAATAGTATTTTTGATTATTTAAATTTTAAAAATTATTATTAAGAGAGAAGACTCACCGATAACTTCCACATTTCTAACCGAGGGGTACCACAGACAGAACTGGGAGAGAAAGGCTCCAACGGGAGGTGAGCAGCGAGTCCCAATAACCGGAGACTTAAGCTGAGTTCACGTGGAGAGCGAGCATTCTGGCGGAGGCCCCTACAAAATTAAAACCCAGCAGTTCATGTCTAAGTACACAAATAAAATTCAGAAATGAAAGGTACTCTTCAGGAAACAAAATATTAGGGAAATTGCTACATTTTACTTTCAAAGCCTGTTTCTTGTAAGACTTTGCTGAAAAGAAAACTAACAATTCTTTGGAAAGCATATATTTTGTTCAGTGATTAAAAGAAAAAAACAGAAAACAAACAAATAAAACATGAAGGGCACTCGAGTTAAAAAACGGAGAAAGAAAAGTTTCTGAAATGTGATCATTTGGTCCTGAAATTGACCATACTTAGAACAAACAATTGAATGATTTCTACTTTTTCTGCATGTGTCTCTCCATCTCTGGCCTTCTATAATAAAAGTTTGCAATAGTCAATTCTCAATTAACTTTGTTAATGGAGAGGAGCAGTGACATAGATAAAGACAAACTACAGATAACACAAAAATGATTTACTGCCACTCATAGGTTCCCCTCAACCCCCAGCCTCCCATCTTCTCAAAGGCCTCCAATCAGCGCCTTCAGACCCCCAATGTGTGGTGTCAGAAGGAGACTGTGGGTCACATAGATAATCTACTCAAGGGTAATGGATCTGACTACAATTTAGCATTGATTAATTATAGTGTCCAATTTTAATTCAGTGCTATTCGCTAACTAATTAGATAAGGTTTTTCTATGTCCTATTTTTGGCACAGAAAATTCTAAGCATAGGTACTTTAAAATTAGCAGCGCTGTTGAGATTTAATAACTATTTATCTCCAACCTCACAATGAGCACTGTGCAAAGGTCAGGAGACCTAAGTTCTTCCCGGTCCTACCTGTGACAGGGGCTTTGCAACGCCAGCTAATACATTCACTTCTCTGAACTGTTTCCTCATTTATAAAGTGGGGTTGGACAAGGTGGATGTCTGAGGTTGCCTCCAGGGCTACCATTTTTGTCGAGGTCATCCTTATGATGCATACCTTGTTTTTAACATGTTTGCCCTTGGACCTGTACTCATAAATTTATGGCAGTGGTTCTTATCCAGGGGCAATTTTCCTCCCAGGAAACACGTGGCAATGTCTGGAAATATTTTTAGTGTCAGGACTGGGAGGGAGAAGGTGATACTGGCATCTAGTGGGTAAGAAGCCAGGGACGCTGCTAAACACTGTATCAGTACAAGGCTCAGGACAGTCCTCTACAGCAAAGAATCATCTTGTCCAGAGTGTTAATAGTGTCGAGGTTGAAAAACCCTAATACACAGGAAGGTATTCTGACATAGGTCAGTGGTCTAGGAATTGCCCTATTTTGGAAGAGGAACAGAAGTTTAAATTATAGGATAATAGAATATTAAATTGGAACTGACTACTGAAGCGCCAAAGATTCTATAAATATGAAATTCCAAAAAGTGAGGTACCACATCTCCTCATGGAAATTTCAAAGAGCGTTATTAAAAGCTGGATATGCAGCCCTAAAACCTGCAAGGAGGCCATAAAAGGGTTGCAAGTGTAGATATTGGGGGGAGCATTTGTAAAAGGAACTCTTTTGCAGACAGCCACTGCCCTGTGTGACTCTTAATCCCATCCTACAGGGAAAGAGCTAAATTGGAGCCATTTTTAATTCTGCCCCCAGAGAGGATCCTGGGAGCAAAGAGGTTCCAAAATCTCTGTGGAGTGGAAAGTTCAGAAAACGAGGAATAAGAAGAGAGCACAGCTAGAGGATAGTACGTCTGGCCCATCTCCCAGAACTATTGTTGGAGGGACCCTGCAGGGGACGCTCTGAAGAGCACAAACACCCTTATAAGAAAAAGGTTCATTTTTAAGCATCTGCCAGACCCAGATGGTGCCAAGCTAGCTCACAAACATACCATTCAAGTAAGCGCTTTCCTGTACCTTTTTCCTTCCAGCCTCCCTGTGCTCTGACCCCAGAGGAGTCTGAAGCTTAGAAAGTAGAGAAAGAGAAAAAAAAAAGCCATAGGCACTTCCTTCCCCAAAGGCAGGTGAAGAACAGCCTATGGGTGGGATAAGAGGAGTCTTACCTTTTAATGTATGTTGAAACACTGATTAATACATCCAAGTGGAATTCTATTTCTAATCAAGATTGTGTATTTTGGCTTAGGTTGATAGTAGGTACGACTTTCTATTCCTTAAGTAACTAGAACATTCCTGGAGGATGTCAGAACTTTCACCCAACAAAAGAGAAAAACCCCTCTATTAAATAAATTTTAGAAAGCAGTGAAAGTAAAATATATGTTTCATTCCATTACATCTTACTGGTCACACTTGTTCATATACTAGTTATATACACAAACTTCCATTTTCCTTCCTTTAGAAATGTAGTCAAGATTCCTTATAAACTCTGCCTACAGGGAAGAAAACACCCTTGCTAGATATTCTCTTTTTAACTATACTAGAAATATCAAATTTCCTGAGTTCAAAAAATATAATTTTGGGGTTCCTATGAGTTTTGAGTCCTGTTTATTAAACTTTGTACTCTGAGGGGAAAAAATTCTTACCTGTCATTAGACACAAAGTTCTCCAACGATTATACACTCCAGAGATTATGCACTCAGTTATGAGTTCTCCCAGTACCTGTAGCCTAACTTTGATGATCTCAGATTTTCAAGATTTGAGTTTAATAACATTGTCAGATATTTTGAAAGGATGCCTTTTCAGCTATTGACATACATTAAATATGTTAACTATTTTGTTAACTACAGGTTCCTGATTCACTTAAAAGCCATAGAATCCAGAATGTCATCTTAAATTTGCATGGACCTGAAATAATTTCTCCTGGGTGTCTTCAAAGGCACAATAGAGAGGTTTAAAATTGGTAGAAATGTCATGCGAAGATGGAAAAACAGTTTTGTATTTATTTAATTGTATACCACAAGTAAGTCTTCACCTAGAGATTTTTTCAAATTAAATATTATTGTTTCTTTTCTTTATACTTCCCTTTATATGATTATGACTAAAGAGAAAGAAGAATATTCAAAGCCTTTAGAATACTTCCCGGGGCCCCTGATCCTCTAAAAGTGAGATCGATAGACCAGTAGGTTCAGCAGGACCTGGGAGCTCATTAGATACAGAATTTCACGCTCTGCCCCAGATCTACTGAATCTGAACCTACATTTTACAATATTTCTAGGTGATTCTCGCAGATGTTAAAATTTGAGGACTGAGCTAAGCCACCGTTGAAGAGGCCTGTGATGATACTGGCTAACAATTCAACCCAAGACAATTAAGCGGAAATAACCCAGTTAGGATGAATTTCTTTAGATTCAAAAAATAAATCCACAGTAGAAGCAAAGTAAATCCTTGGAATGAAAATCCATTTTAATCCAAAGAGAGTGCTGCCAGAGACATTTCACAAAGTGCCATCTGTAACCATAAGCAACTGATTCAATGGAAATACAGCTTGGACTCAGTGTGTAACTCCCAAAACTGTGTTGGCCAGCTCTTGTGTAGAACTCACAATATTCCTAATAATCCTGGCTGACTAATAATTGTGAACATTTTTTGTGTCCTCTTTTTTTTGGCCTACCTTATGACTTCCTAAACCCATGGACAAGATTGGGAAGATAGGAAGAAAAATATTGTCCCAATGCATATTTTTTTTTATGCTGTTTGGGTGATACCTGCACCAGTGGTTCTCACTCTTTGCTACACATTCTAGAATCAGCTGGAGAACTTTCAAAGATCCCCATACCCAGGCTGTACCCCACACCAATTAAGTCAGAATCTCTGGAGTTGAGACCCAGGCATCAGTAGTTTCTAAAAGTCTCCAGGTGACTACAATGTGCAGCCAATGGGAGCCAAAGACCTATCCAAGTCAAACTGAAGAAGCTGACAATTACATGGTGGATTCGTCAAAAGAAATAGCTAGTATTCATAATTTATGCCCCAACTAGATTGGGTGGAGGTTAGGGGTAGTCATCTAAACTGACACATTACCCTCTCCCCCAACCACTACCCTTACTCAGACTCTCATGATCTCTAATCTAGACCATGATAGTGGCCTACTCGCTGGTCTCCTGCTCCTAGTCTTGGCCCATCATACATTGGTCTACATTGCCCGTCTTCTTCTCTATCTACACCGCTCCCCCAGCCCAGTGATTTGCCTAGAAAAAAATCAGACCATGTCCCCCCAACCTTAAAACCCATCAAAGGTTCAACTTTGCCCATCTAATAAGTTCCAAGCTCCTTAACCTGGCAACTTAGGCCTTCCGCGGTTTATCCCATGCTAACTCCTCCAGCTTCACCTCCTGATCTCCTACCTCTAAGCTCCAGCAACTCTGAACCAGTAACACATTTCCACATTCCCCAAGCCACTCGACGCCCTTCAACCTTCGCCCATGCCTTCTTTTCATTTCTTGGACTAGCTAACTCCTGCTCACCATTCAAGACCTCAGCTCAGATGTCCCTCCTCCCAGAAGCCTTCATTTTGCCCCACCCAACTCCCTTAAAGGTTGCTTTCAGTGGGGCTCCTTTGTGCTCCAGAGGGAAGGGAATAGCATGTAAATAAGCACAGAGGTAAAAGAGCATGGTATGTTCTGAAAAAAGCAAATAAGCATTTAAAATAGATGCAGGAGACAGATGTAGTGCAAAAGAGATGGGAATCCCAAATAATCAACCACCTCGTTTCCATTACAAGGCAGATACACACAGCCAGGTGATGACAGGCTCTCTAAATCATGAGAGCTTGGGTAAAAAAGGAACCCAAGCCAGTAAAAGGGAGAATTTTCTCTGTTGAAACTATAAAAACTGCATTCATTACAAATTTAATTTTAAAACTTACTGAAGAAAGATGAATTCCTAAACTCTGAATGATAAATAGACTTTATGTGATTCTATCTGTAACTACTATCTAATCACTTTTACAACCCTCAGACTTTGATGAAGTTTCAGAACAATTTTGGGTTATTTTTGGTGTGAATAGTCCAGGAACCTCCTAGCCTGTGTTATTTTCATCAGAACCTATGAATTTTTTTAAAAAAAAAGAGAATTATCATAACCATCTGGCCCCTAAAATAATAACAATAAAGCCACCCAGCTAGATTACAAATGGTACCAGGGTCACATGGACTGTTTCCAGTGCTGTTTCTTTTGCCTTGTTAGTCAATATTTTTTTAGTTTCTCTTCCAGGTGGTTCAGTTGAAGGAAAGAAAATAACTAACATTTATTCTGTATCTATTTGTATGCCAAACACTGTGTTTGAAGTATTTCTGTATATATCTCCGTATATAATAGTTACAGCAACCTTGTGAAATAAGCATTATTATTTACCTCTTGCAAATGAAGAAACTGAAGCTCGGGAAGCTTAAGTAAGCTGCCCAAGATCATACAATTGGTAAGATACTAATAAGTTCCATAAACCTGCATCTTTATTCACAAAATAACAATGACAATAGTACAATTAAAAGGAAAAGAAAACAAAGACTCAAAGCTTATGCCAAGCCCAAAGCAAACATAGCAAAGTGTATACAAGTAGCTAACAGTGTCATTTCTCTGCACAAAGTACTAGAATTCAACAAACAGCTCTTAAGGATACCAGCTAATCTTTGACTGCCAATACTAAACTAATAGAAGGCTCTCGTGTTTGTATTTCTTCATCAAGGAACAAAATTTCCGACATAGAGTAAAGGAAGAAATAAAGCACAAAGCCGAGAATATTCTAAGAAAATGTTAAAAACAGAGCTGTTTTTCAATGTTGTGTGTGTGTGTATGATCTCAGATATCAGACTTTTTCTCCTCATCTAAAATCATATTATTATCAGACTACTTCTTTCCTAGAAACTGCATTTTACTGATAAAATCTGAACTTACAAATCAGCTTCAGAAGGATGTGTTAAAGATTCAGACCACAGCATTCCAAAATCCCTCCTCCATCACCCAAACACAAGTTCTAATGTACTGGTGTTTCAAAAGTGGATGTCTCTTACCTCTTAGCTACACTTTAAGAAATGGAAGGAAACCTCATTTGGAGCCTCAGAAGAAGGAATCACTTGTAAAAAAAAAATAATAAACATATATCTCAACTTGTAATTTCAGTGCAGCTTGACCTTTCAATGCTGATGCGGCCTATTTGTGGTGGCGACTCTATTATGTGCATGAGTCCATTAATATCTTCTGGATATAATATCATACTCCATTCACCACATTAAGAGTTTAGCAGCTGAAAACTCCAGATACACTGAGGTTGTCTGGCTAAAAAACACTGACTGTTTTTGGATGGAATGTCCTATAAATATCAATTAAATCTATCTGGTCTATTGTGCCATTTAAAGCTTCTGTTTCCTTATTTATTTTCATTTTGGATGATCTGTCCATTGGTGTAAGTGAGGTGTTAAAGCCCCCCACTATTATTGTGTTACTGTCGATTTCCTCTTTTATAGCTGTTAGCAGTTGTCTTATGTATTGAGGTGCTCCTATGTTGGGTGCATATATATTTATAATTGTTATATCTTCTTCTTGGATTGATCCCTTGATCATTATGTAGTGTCCTTCCTTGTCTCTTGTAACATTCTTTATTTTAAAGTCTATTTTATCTGATGTGAGTATTGCTACTCCAGCTTTCTTTTGATTTCCATTTTCATGGAATATCTTTTTCCATCCCCTCACTTTCAGTCTGTATGTGTCCCTAGGTCTGAAGTGGGTGTCTTGTAGACAGCATATATATGGGTCTTGTTTTTGTATCCATTTAGCAAGCCTGCGTCTTTTGGTTGGAGCATTTAATCCATTCACATTTAAGGTAATTATCAATATGTATGCTCCTATGACCATTTTCTTAATTGTTTTGGATTTGTTTTTGTAGGTCCTTTTCTCCTCTTGTGTTTCCCACTTAGAGAAGTTCCTTTAGCATTTGTTGTAGAGCTGGTTTGGTGGTGCTGAATTCTCTTAGCTTTTGCTTGTCTGTAAAGCTTTTGATTTCTCCATCGAATCTGAATGAGATCCTTGCCGGGCAGAGTAATCTTGGTTGTAGGTTCTTCCCTTTTATCACTTTAAGTATATCATGCCACTCCCTTCTGGCTTGTAGCGTTTGTGCTGAGAAATCAGCTGTTAACCTTATGGGAGTTCCCTTGTATGTTGTTTGTCATTTTCCCCTTGCTGCTTTCAATAATTTTTCTTTGTCTTTAATTTTTGCCAATTTGATTACTATGTGTCTCGGCATGTTTCTCCTTGGGTTTACCCTGTATGGGACTCGCTGTGCTTCCTGGACTTGGGTGGCTATTTCCTTTCCCATATTAGGGAAGTTTTCGACTATAATGTCTTCAAATATTTTCTCTGGTCCTTTCTCTCTCTCTTCTCCTTCTGGGACCCCTATAATGCGAATGTTGTTGCATTTAATGTTGTCCCAGAGGTCTCTTAGGCTGTCTTCATATCTTTTCATTCTTTTTTCTTTATTCTGTTCCACAGCAGTGAATTCCACAATTCTGTGTCTTCCAGGTCACTTATCCGTTCTTCTGCCTCAGTTATTCTGCTATTGATTCCTTCTAGTGGATCTTACAGGATTAAAATGAGAATCATACTCTGGAGCTACCAACAATAAACACATGTTAAATATAACAACCTCACAGCAACAGAAATCATGCCCAAGATTTAATAGAAGATCAATTAAGGAGCTACTAACCCCTAATCTGAGGTCCCTATTTGTTCATCAAGGTTCACCATCATTTGTTCCCATCTTAACCTTAAGGAAAATAAACTAACATAAAATAAAATAGGGACTTCCCTGGTGGTCCAGTGATAAACAATTCCCCTTCCAATCAACCTGGGTTCGATCCCTGGTCCGGGAACTAAGATCCCACATGCTGCGGGGCAACTAAGCCCGCGTGCCACAACTACTGAGCCCATATGCTCTGGAGCCTGCGCACTGCAACTAGAGAGAGAAAACCCGCATGCCGCAACTAGAGAGAAGCCCGTGCGCCGCAACGAAAGATCCCACGTGCCGCAAATAAGACCCGACACAGCCAAAAATTTTAAAATAAAATAAAATAAACCACAGTGTATAAATAAAATAAAATAAAATAAAATGTTCCTGAATACCTCATGATACCCAAGGAGACCACAACAGTTCCATGTTGCATTAAAGAGGCTTTTTCCAAGGTCAATGTGAGCTTTACTACATAGATTGTGTTTATATATGAGATACAAGCACTTTTTAAACTGTCTGAAAATACTGGTAATCTGAAAACTATGACTTGCTTAAAATCATACACTCTGTGATGTCTTTTCAATAGTCCCTGTGATCTTCTAATATGGGGAAGTGGTTTTTACCAAGCTAACCACCGGCCTTGAAATACCTAATGATGCCCTGAGACTGGAGGGAATCATTCCAAATTGCTCTAAATTGAACTTCCCATGGTAAGAACAAAGGGTGACACTTAACTCAAGGCCAACAGCCATGGACCTTGGGGGGTCCAATTTTCGACTCAGGATTCCAGTCTTGGGAACTTCAGGATTTTAAAGTACAGTATCTTAACCTGGTATGCAGAGTGAAATTGCCCGTTTACCCAGAGAAAGAGCCTGTGTGGTGGTTTTGTGATTTTCCTAAGATTTCCCTTCTTTGCTAGAAGCTGGAGATCTCCAGGCTAGAAATGGAGCCAACTGGGAAAATGGCCAAGGCACTGCCCCCCTATGTCATCATTTACCCAGACTCCTCCTAAATTTCTAAATGTTCTCCTTAAAGATAAGCTACTTCATTCTCAAAATGCATGTCAGCACTCTATGCCAGACCTATTATAGCAAATCATGAATGATAGAGGAAATCAATTTCCCTCTGGGAAGAATCACACTTTATTAGGATATTTTCTGGTTGCAAGAAATAGAAATCCATTTGAACTAGCTTAAGCAAAGGAAATGTGCATTATAAGAATTCTGGGGTATCTTGAGGAATTCAAGAGTTGTTAAACAGCCAAGCTTCAGAAAGGGCAAGAAGCAGGAATTAGAACATTTTAGGGAACCCTGAAAGTCTTCTTTCCATCTCTCAGCATCGGCTTCCTTCTTCTGTTTCCCAGTCTTCATGGTAGAAAATGGTTATCACCAGAACTTCCCTCGTTGATGTGCTCTCCTCCATTCGAGGCAGCATCCAGACCTAGGTACTCTTGCCGCTAATTCCACTTTTCCAAGAAAGGAATCGATTGACTTAGTTTGGATAAGGTGCCCAACTCAAACAATCACTTGTGGCCAAGAGGAGGTGTCACTTGTTCAAACATGGCTGCTCCCACTGAAACAATGGATTGGAGGGACATGAAGACAGAATAGAGTTGACAAATTTAGAAAATAATAATACAGGATGCCCAGTCAAATTTGAGATCACATAAATAACAAAAAAAAATTTTTTTAGTATAAGTATGTCCTATGCAGGACACTAGTATACTGTGTGATGTTAATAGATATTCCATAGAAATAGTTTCCGTGATTAAAAAGGTTTGGAAAACATTGGGTAACATCTATCAACTCAGCAGGCGCTGTAACTCTCTAAGCGGGGACATGAGGTAGACAGTGTTTCCCAAACTTATCTGACTTTAGAAAAGTCACCAAATACCTAGTGTTGCTCAGAAGCCAGTCTGAGAAATGCTGACTTAAGGCAAATATATCAAGCAAGATGAATTATGAAAATTAGCAACCACTTATGGATGTCTTGATGTTAAGTCACACAAGAGCTCCCAACAATTCTGAAGGTAGCCCAATGGAAATCTGCATTATCAATAAAATGCACGCTAAGGTCTTGAGCCTGCATCCATGAGCCTTAGCCCTGATCATTTCTCCTTTTATTCTCCATTATCACAATGACTTAAACCTACACCAAATTTTACAGTTGTTTGATTATTTTATTGAGGCCATTTCAGCCCCTTTTCATAATGCTTCTAGACCATTCCTAATACCGCATCCCCTACCAAAATCACTACTCTATTTACATATTACATTATGATCCAGAAAGTTCATGTTACATTATGATCCAGAAAGTTCTGACTGTGGCCAGTGAAAACTGCCTATAAGAAATGACAACAAATCATGCCAGCAACAGATGAGTAGCCAAAGGCTATTTTTCCCAATCATACAACTTACCTTCTTGAAACTGCCGTCTCTTCAGCACCTTTTGACCTTACCCTTGAAGCATTTACTGTCTCTTCTTTTGGCATCTTGACTTCCCTGCTGCCTACTCTCATTCAGAATTTTTGTCAGTCCCCTCAATCCATTAACATACCCTTCCATGACAGGTCCTATTGGGGGTTCTGACATGCCTCCAAAGACAGAAAACACAAACATAATCCTGTGTGAAACACCTCTACCATGTGCACCCTCTTGAACTTGGATGTACCAGTTTTCAAAATGTGTATGTGTCATGAAGCAAGTATGAAAAAAAAAAAAATCACAGCTTAAAATTTGTCTCGGGTTATAAGATCTACAAGGACCCAGTATGAGTGACTTAACCAGGGTTAATTGGAAATTTAAATGCTGACTGGATATCTGATGATATTAAAACTTTTTAATATTTCATGATATTTTAAAAAGTAGTGTTTTTAAATGTGTTAGTGGGCTTGGCGGTTTTGTTAAGAATAAATAGGGGAAAGGAAGATGAAAAAAAGGGAGAGTGCCTTAACTGCTATGAAAAAATATGTCATCTGGAATTCACTTCAAAATAATACAGGTGAGAGGGAATGGATGAGAGTGTGGATGGGGCAAGGTTGGCTGGGGGTTCATGATTGTTCTAGTTGGGTGATGGGTACTTGGGAGAGGGCGTCCATTATACTATTCTGTTTATGTTTGTGTATGTTCAAAATGATCCATAATAACATATTTTAAATAAATAAATAGGGCTATTTGATGAGGAGAACCTGGGGGTAGAAAGTGGGAATTATGGGACCAGTCCTGCCACAGATCCTGGACTGGAAACTGAAAGAAAGCTTGAGAGATTACCTTCTTGTCCGCTGTTCCAGGCTTCATCCTGTAGAGCATTTACAGTGCTGACTAAGTGGTGGTGGCCCTCATCCAAAATTACAGAGATGTCTCTGTTCTGGGGAGATCCCCTTGCTCTGGCTCCTCACCAGCTGGGCACGGGTGTCCACTCCCCGTGTCGGGAATTTGCACCAGGTCTTGGTTTTTGCTGGTGCAGTCGCTCAAGGAGTAGACATCAAGTACTGAGTGTTTTTCATTTGTTCTCTGTGGAAAACTTTGTTTCCCTCCATGGGCTTGCTAAGACGCTGGCTGTTGCTCTGAGGCCGAGTTTTCTGCGCTTCTCACGTGAGCCCTCTGGGTTGCTACTCTCTTTGCTGATCTTCTTTCTCTCGTGCTGAGATGACAAGAGGTGCTCTTCAGACCTTAGCAGGAAGAGTGCCTTTCTGAGCAGAGCACGAGCTCCAAGCAGAACCACCCCTCAGAAATCAAAGACATGACAGTTCCTGTGGGACAGTTTTCAACAGCCCGCTGCAGCAGCAAGTGGGACTACCAAGGGCCAACATCGCATGCTCTACAAAAACACAAGCTCTGAGGGGAATTCTGGCTCACGGTCAGATGGAATTCGTGACCTGCTTACAGGATAGGTGTTTGGGAGACATCTCAATGCTTTCATGGAAAGAGATGACTTCCTGGATCGGTCTAGGCTCTTAGCTTCAAACCACACGAACCAATTCTGGCAGATGTAAGCAAGGTAAGAATTTACTGAAAAGATGTGTTGGTAGCTCAGATTCTCCAGGAAAACTAAAAAGTCACGTTGACAATACAGGTTGGAACAGGGGAAGTGAAGTTGCCAGTGTCATGGCAAAAACCCACTGCCCTGTTCCTAAACACTGAGAACCACCACCGCTGTCAACAGACCGGCCCGCGATGCTGCTTCTTCAGCTCACTAGCTCCAGAGCCAGGTCCAACCCAGGGGCATCCAATTGGCTGGGCCGGGGATCTGCCCACACCCCACCTCTAGGAAAGGATGGGGAAGGAGCATCCGGCCTTTCCTATCTCCCCACTGGCTTCCACGGGGGGTGTCATCACGGTGAAGTGTTCATTTCACATGTGTTCCCTTATGATCCAGAACAGCTGAACCCCTATGCCCTTCAGATGTGGAAGATTGGAACCCCAAACCAGTGCAGAAGAGGTCACCCTGGGGCTCTGTCAAAGAGGAGCTGCAGAAGCGGGGGAAGGTCTCCTTGTGAGGAAGAAATTAGGGGGCGAGACTGGGAACACTGCTAAAGCATTACGCTTTGAAGACTCAGAGAAGCTGCCTGTCTGCAGCCGTGCCTTGTCTCCGCCTCACCTCTGGACTTCTAACCTTTGCATTCAGTGTTTATTACACACTCGTTTTTAATTAAAAAAAAAGACCCATTGAAAAGAAAATGATGAATGAAGAGAGCAAAGGGACTATGGTGGCCACCTGCCATTTTTATCTCTTTACCAAAATAAAGAGGGAATAAAAGATATTTGCTAATCCTGAAAAACAGCCCAAGAGCCTAGACCCTTTGGAATTTGCCTTTCTGGATTTGGGAAGAGGATCCCCAACATAGCCAGAGAGCAGAGTGGCAGCACAGATTCTGGGCAACACACATCCGCACGCTCCTCTGCCATCCGCTGCAGGTCCGGCGGACACCACCCGCGCACACAGCCTGAACACGGTTATTGTAATGAGTCTCTGCTCACTTGGCAAGAGTGTCAAGACTTAAAATCAAGCCTGAACTCTTCCTCTGAAATATCATAGTTCTGTAATATGAACAGTTCACAGATGGAATAATCCATGATTGAATCTTGGACTACTTCAGAATTAAACGTACAGATTTGGGATAGTGAAGCAAACCTGAACTGCCTGCTTCCAAATACCATCTTCATTCATATCAATGATCACCACCTTCCATGCCTGCATTTATAAATCTACTTGACCCCCACTGCCCGACACGTGTAATTTGCCATGCAGTATATTGCCTTAGTGCTGCTCAAGGCTGTGATGGGGTGATCTCACTTCCCTTAATTGAGGGCACTTGTTTTCCCTTTGCCAGTGAGGAGAGCAATTGGAAATCCTGCTGAATCCACAGTTCCTCTTACAGCCTGAGCTGGAAGTTACAGCCATTTGCTTTTTCAAACTATGCTTTCCAGGAATAAGCCAGTTGCCTGCTAATGTGAACCATCATCTAGATGGGCCCAGGCCTGCACTACTGGTAAATAAAACATCTGATCATACCTAGGAAGCTATCAAAGATTAGTAGGGTCAGATCAAAAGGACTCAGGTGCTAACTTGAATAGGCTCCCCTGACCAAAGTGGACACAACTTAAGTATAAAAGAGAATAATAACAGCAAGAGACTGAAATTATTTACAATCCATAAATTATAGTGATAGTAAAAAAAAATCACCATGACTTAGTCACATTTGGAGGAGGCTGGGGAAAAACTCATTATTTTGAAAACTGATGAACAAAGGTAAAGAATTGAGCACTTATGCCATTTTTCCCATATAAATGATAATCAAACAGTAGACAAGGGAAATTTTCTCTTTATAGAAGTATTCCAGCTGAAAAATAAAGGATCATTAGTGGAATAAGAAAATTATCGCTTTGCAACTTCTAAATGAATCAAGGCAATAATCATTGGTGGGTGCTCACATCACAGACAGACAGACAGTCAGTCATACACCATGAGCCTCCTCATGGAACCCACCACTATCTACAAAGTAGTCTTGCCAAGAAAAAAAAAAAAAAAGGATCAACCCTGGCAGCATCCAAGTGGGCCAACCTTCTGGGAATGGGAACACAAAGCTCTTTCAAAATGTGTTCTTGCCAAAAAATGTTGAACTCCGGTCCAATCAAGCCTTTAGATTTCCAGTTTACAGGAAAGGCTGTCTGCCCACGTTGCAAGTCCTTCACTGAGAGGGGATTTGCACAGCACACCTCTAAGTCTACCTCAGCCACTGCTGGTACTGCTAGGATCCACAATTTCATGTATGTTCTGAAAGTAGCTCCTCTGGGATTCCAGTGGACCACTCTTCCTGCAGGAAACTACAGCCTCCAGTGCTGTAGCTAGCCTCAGGACCACAAATGACTCTCATCTTCACTCTCCTCTACTAACCATTTTAGATTCGACTCACCCTCAGCCTGCATCTGCACTGAGCTCAGTGGCTTACCTGAGTGGTGAGTGGTGTGACCAGGACCCTCACACCTGATAGGTCTAAGTTGCCACTCTTGCCCATTCACCATCAACATTGGAAAAGGAGTACCAAGAGCCACCCCGGTGGACCGCCTGGGCGGCAAGCACATCCATCACATTCTATTAGCCATCTCATCATTCTCTGCATGTCAGGATCCCCCGGCTATCCACTTTGACCTTGACGCTGATTGCAATTACAATAATTGCATCCATAACAATTCAAGATTTGGGAGGTTATCAGCCTCAGTGTCTTCATCCCGGTAGTCAGGGTCCCATTCTTTCCTAACTGGAGCCCTGACCTTGATATAGCAGTCCTACCTTGGTCAGGAGATCTCATCTTTGGAGCTCAGTTGCTCTGATGATTATGTCTTTGGTCTGGTCCACAGCTCTCTCAGCCCTTCAGTCGTAGGAGTTGAGAGTTCTCCTGGTTTTGGTGCAAGATAGCTTTTTACTCCTGTATCAATCAGCCAGTGGATGTGGGCTGCCCTGGGAAGGGGCATGACCTTAGTGAGGAGGCTCTCTACTCTTGAGGCAACCCTAAGGGGCTGACAGCTAAGGCTACGTGCCAGCAGCACTCCCAGCGGCCAGGGCAAAAAGTCCCTTGAAAGAGCATCTGGGGGTGCATCTCACTGTCCTCCACAGTCCTCTTCCCTTAAGCCTGTTTGGTTTTCCCCTAGATGTAAGTGTGCAGTAAAGAAATATATCTGGACTTTATTGTTTATATTAAATATTTGTTCCTTCAGGCACACAAACTCAACTTACAAATATATGCTTAAGAAATCTCATCACAAAAATGTCACTTTTTTCAACAATTTACTTTTCTTTTCTTTTTTTTTTTTTCTTTGTGGTTCACGCCACGCGTCTTGTGGGATCTTAGTTCCCCAACCAGGGATTGAACCCAGGCCACCGCAGTGAAAGTACCGAGCCTTAAACCCTGGACCACCAGGGAATTCCCAGCAATTTACTTTTCATTACTATGTTAAAATTTAAACAATTTAAAGGGAATTGGACATAATATAATCAATAATATAATATTATATATTATATATAATATAATGAGTGCATATAGATGTTTATTATGATTGCCATGTGCTGGGCACACTGAGCGCTTAGCTAATGTGTGAGAACAGATTTATTCATTGGACGTTTTTATTAGCCCTTCCGGAATCTTTTCTCATTTAAGAACCCCAATACTCTACCATTTAAAAATCATCCTGAAAGAACCGCTTCAGAGGATGCAGCACCATCATCTTTACTTGACAGCTTCAGAGTGCTGACATCATCCTTTAAATATAAAGCAATCACTGGACTCAACAGATGTGCAAAGCTTGCTCTCTGATGGAGACTGTCAAGATACTTGCAGTGAATGGCAAATCGGCCACACGATCTGCCAGAAACCTAACCCCATGGGCCGACAGCAAAGTGTTTCCCTTGGGAATGTACCCTCCACTTACCTGGAAAAATGCAGCTTCCTCTGAGTAGAGGAGGAAGAAGGCAGCTGGCGGGAGGCAGCCATTCTAGACACATCAGCAGCTTAGGCACATCCCACTGAGGGGAGGAGGTTAAAGTTGGGCCAGTGTCCACTTCTGATCCAATTGTCTCTAACCGTGGAGAACGCATGTACACTGTGGAGCATTAGCGTGGCTGACTTCGATCTTGGTGGGGTTCTAGGTGAGCAGTGCTGTTTTCAGAGATGGGTGTGTCTACTTACTTTAGGTAGTCATTGTGAGCAACTGGTTAAATGGCAGTCGCTGTCTTGATGCTTCTTGGCTTCAGGACCCTCTCTTCCCCACCACGACCTATTGGTCTGCTTAGGTGAGTGTCTTGTGCTGATCATATTGCCTGTCTGTGTAATTCTTCACCCTCACACTGACATATATAAGTATGTCAACCATCGTGTATCCAGACGTCCTTCTCACAACATTCTAACCTCATCTTCCCAGAGCACTTGACCCTTTCTTCTACCTCTTGCATAAGGGAAAATGCTGTCCCCAGTGTTCCATCTTTTCTGCACTTTTGCCACCTGTTCTTCTTCTTGAGGACCTCATAAATGATTGTCAATTTCCTTTTGTCTTAAATGAAGGAATTGTGTTAAAATTAACTCTAACGTTCCTTTTAGCTCTAAAGTTCTGTGATGCTATAATTTTTAACCATTCTTTTGCCCTGACACTCTCATTATCTGAAGCTGTTACTTTCGTAGTTCATGGAATCCTTCATAGTTGGGGTTATAGCATACTTCTGTAATTCAAGCACAATATTTATAACAGGAGTCATTTTGCAGATACAATGTAAAATGTATAAATATGTGATTAGAAGATTGTAGGGTAATGGGGTATAATCTGATGATTTTAATGTATCATACAGCATTTTACAATATTGCTATACAATGTAATGTATATTTTAGGAGTTCTTGACAGCATTTTTAAAATCTTCTGACACTGCTTTACAGATGGTTTAAGATGTTCATTAACTCTTTACTACTTCAGAATAAGCTTTACTAAGTGAAACATCTGCCCTCAAATCAGACTATTTTTATCCAAATGATGTGTTTCTGCAGCACGTTAATAGGTGCTCCATACAAAAGGATTTTATAATCAAATAAATGTTGGGAAAGGCTGGGTTAAATACAGTTAAATAGGTTTTCAACTGCAGGACATCGCAGAACCTTTTATGAACTTTGAAAGGAACCCCTTTCCAAACCTTTTTTCACCCAAACACTGTTTAAAATCTCGTGAAGTACTATTCAGTGAAATACAGGTTGGGAAAAGCTGCCTTATCCTTACTTGAGACATACTTTGTGTTCTAATCTAGAAGTGTATTTAAACTAATAAAGGAGAAAAAGGATAGCTTTTGAGATTTTTTCTCTTTGCCTTTCTTTGCCTGATCTGGAGTGGAAGGAGGCTCATCCTAACCATGTCTCTGGATGCTTCTTCCAAGTGCTGCTCTTTTATTTAATCTGTTGGAACTAAATCTATGACCAGAGGTAGAGATGGCAGGGGGTGGGGGGGGAGGAGAAGAAGGGAGTAAATATGAGAAAATGCTTCCACCGCGTTCCTTTGATGTGAAAAGTGATGTTGAAAACTAGGCTAGTATCGTAAGCAAATACTTTGTATTTAAGGAAGCATTTATGAGTCTTTTTCCCCCTCTTAGAGCGTACCTTATTAGTGAAAATGATAATACAACTATTCTAAAGATTACTAAGTTGATTTTGAACAATTCATGAACATTCTTTAAACAAAAAAAGCTGGATGTCCTCTAAGTTGTTTTTTTTTTTTCTGAATTATGTACTTTACTTTTTTAAACATCTTTATTGGAGTATAATTGCTTTACAATGTTGTGTTAGTTTCTGCTGTATAACAAAGCGAATCAGCTATAATATACATATATCCCCATATCCCCTCCCTCCTGTGTCTCCCTCCCACCCTCCCTATCCCACCCCTCTAGGTGGTCACAAAGCTCTGAGCTGATCTCCCCGTGCTGTGCGGCTGCTTCCCACTAGCTATCTATTTTACATTTGGTAGTGTTTATATGTCAATGTTACTCTCTCACTTCCTCCCAGTTTACCCTTCCCCCTCCCCATGTCCTCAAGTCCATTCTCTATGTCTGCGTCTTTATTCCTGTCCTGCCCCTAGGTTCATCAGAATCAATTTTTCTTTTTCAGATTCCATATATGTATGTTAACGTACGGAATTTGTTTTTCTCTTTTTTTTTTTTTTAACATCTTTATTGGGGCTTCCCTGGTGGCGCAGTGGTTGAGAATCTGCCTGCCAATGCAGGAGACACGGGTTCGAGCCCTGGTCTGGGAAGATCCCACATGCCATGGAGCAACTAGGCCCGTGAGCCACAATTACTGAGCCTGCGCGTCTGGAGCCTGTGCTCCGCAACAAGAGAGGCCGCGATAGTGAGAGGCCCGCGCACCGCGATGAAGAGTGGCCCCCGCTTGCCACAACTAGAGAAAGCCCTCGCACAGAAACGAAGACCCAACACAGCCAAAAATAAATAAATACATAAATGTAAAAAAAAAAAAATAATAATCTGTTAAAAAATATATATATAACATCTTTATTGGAGTATAATTGCTTTACAATGGTGTGTTAGTTGCTGCTTTATAACAAAGTGAATCAGCTATACATATACATATATCCCCATATCTCTTCCTTCTTGTGTCTCCCTCCCTCCCACCCTCCCTATCCCGCCCCTCTAGATGGTCACAAAGCACAGAGCTGATCTCCCTGTGCTATGTGGCTGCTTCCCACTAGCTATCTATTTTACATTTGGTAGTGTATATATGTCCATGCCACTCTCTCACTTTGTCCCAGCTTACCATTCCCCCTTCCCATATCCTCAAGTCCATTCTCTAGTAGGTCTGTGTCTTTATTCCCATCTTGCCACTAGGTTCTTCATGATCTTTTTTTTTTTTTTTAAGATTCCATATATATGTGTTAGCATATGGTATTTGTTTTTCTCTTTCTGACTTACTTCACTCTGTATGACAGACTCTAGGTCCATCCACCTCACTACAGATAACTCAATTTCGTTTCTTTTTATGGCTGAGTAATATTCCATTGTATATATGTGCCACGTCTTCTTTATCCATTCATCTGTCGATGGACACTTAGGTTGCTTCCATGTCCTGGCTATTGTAAATAGTGCTGCCATGAACATTGTGGTACATGTCTCTTTTTGAATGATGGTTTTCTCAGGGTATATGCCCAGTAGTGGTATTGCTGGGTCATATGGTAGTTCTATTTTTAATTTTCTAAGGAACCTCCATACTGTTCTCTAGAGTGGCTGTATCAATCCACATTCCCACCAACAGTGCAAGAGGGTTCCCTTTTCTCCACACCCTCTCCAGCATTTATTGTTTGTAGATTTTTTGATGTTGGCCATTCTGACCGGTGTGAGGTGATACCTCATTGTGGTTTTGACTTGCATTTCTCTAATGATTAGTGATGTTGAACATCCTTTCATGTGTTTGTTGGCAATCTGTATATCTTCTTTGGAGAAATTTCTCCTGTAAGTTTTTACAGGATGTAATTTACTTAAGCTTTACTTTCACGTGCTTCTTCTTTCAGCATTTCCACATGCCCTCCTCCAGACAAGAAAGAGTTAACACTCTGCAATTCTCACCCCACACCTCTTCTGAAACTCCAGAGGCAACTTAACTTACTTTGGAAAGAGAGGATAGTTCTTAAGATTCCCAACATCCAACTGGCTCTGAAACCATATTTTTCTTCACGATTAGTACTCATTTTTTCCTTTTATCCAACAAACAAGACAAAGAGACAATTTGGAAATGGTCTCTGCCCTCAAGGGGCTTAGAGTCTAACCAGACAAGCCCAACTTGAGGTTAGAGGGTACATAAAAGGGGGTTACCAAGTGGGTTTCTTGAGGATGGTGAAACTTGGGCTCAATCTTTCAGTGTTTGCTTAGTAGACCAAGTAAAGCAAATGCATTCACGAGAGAGGGCACAGCCTGAGAAATCTCACAGAAACTGTAACATCCTGACACTATTTGGGAACAGCAACTTGTTCCCAGGACTGGGGCATAGAGCAAGGCAGAGCTGGTGAAAGAGGCAGGTGGGGTCACATGATGCAGGGATTCAACTTTATCCTATAAACTACAGGGGGTCATCCAAGAGTGTAAAGCAGGGGAGACAAAATAAGTTTTCCATGCAGTACAATTCATGTAGTACTATGTGGAGAACAGATTTGAGGGCACCACACTGTAGAGGGAGGGAGAGCAAAGGGAGGGCATGAGGATCCAGGAGAGGGATGGCAAGGGCATGAATCACGGAGGCGGCAGTGGGGCTGGAGAGGGGATGGATACAAGAAATATCAAGGAGGTAAAACAGATGGAATGCGTTCTCTGTTCTGATATGCATGTGGAGGGAGGTCTGAGGTTTGCAGCTTCGCCGACTGGGAAGATGGTGGCATCTCTCACCAAGTTAAGGAACCCAGGAGGAACAGCCAGTGTTACAGGGGCAGGAGGGAAGGGAAGGATACAAGAAATTAATTTGTGTATTTATGAGTGTAAAGGGCCTGTGAGACATCCAGGTGGAAGTGACAAGAGAGGAATTGGATATGTGGAACTGAAGCTTAAGAGAGGTCTGGGCTGCAAAAAGTGATTCTAGAATTTTTGTGTAGCTGGGTGACTGGGTGAGGATTCTATCCTACTGACAGAATATTCTGACTAAAATGCTATAAAGTTAGAAATAAATAACAAAGAATAATTTCCATATATTTAGACATTTAAATTTTTTTTCAAATATTTCAAAATAATTCATGGGTCAAAGATGGATAACATAGCAGAAATTATAACTGAAAGATAATGAAATGTATCAAAAATTATATATCAAAATACAATTATGTATCAAAAATAATGCTAAAGTAATATTTGGAGAGAAATTTTACAGTATTAAATGAATATATTAGACAAGAAGAAAGATTTAAAGTTACTGAGCTAAGAATCCAAATCAATAAATTAGGAGACAAAAACAAAAACAAGATAAAACAAAAGCTTTAACTCAGGGAAAATAGAAGAAAATAAATGTAAGAGCAAAATTAATGAAATAAATAACAAAACAAAGAAATAACAAAAACAATCAAAGAAATAAAAAGCCAGATTATTAAAAAGACTAATAAAATAAACAAATTTCCTGTATGATGGATAAGAAAAGAATCCTGGCACAAATAAGGTATTAGGAATGGACAAATACCAGGAATGTCCAAAAAGAACACCTATATACAGTGATTTGCAAATAAGAATTTCATACAAATAACATTGAAAATTAAACAAAATAGATAATTTCCCCCCAAAAAAACTTTATGAAATGGACTAAAAAAAGAAAAAAAAATCTGTAGACCTAGAACAATTACATAATTTGACTAGTTTAAGCATACACATAGACACATACACAAATATCATTCCTATATATCACCAACAGTCAATTAGACAAAGTAATTTTTTAAAATACATATTGCAAAAGCAACAAAGCATTTAAGATATCTAGGAATAAATCTAATAAAAGATATACAAGGGAGAGTTATAGAACTCTAATAAATGATATAAAGAAAAACTATACAACATATACCGTGTTCACAAAAAAAAAAAAAGAAGACTCCATAGGTAAGATGATGGTTCTCCCCAATTTATTCTAGAAATTCAACGTACTTCTAATCAAAAGCTAAAAGAGTATTTCACATAATTTGGTGATCTTGAAATTCAGGTAGAAGAGTGAAGAACAAAGAATAGCCAAGAAAATTTAAACAATAAAGGTAGAGTCACCCTATAGGAAAGATTATTATAAAACTATAATATTTAAATCAGTGCAAGTAAAGACAAATGAAAAGAAAGAAGGCCTAGAAGAAGAAAAGAAGAAGGCCTAGAAACAGACCCACATAAAAAAGAAAATCCAAAGTGACTACAAGTCAGTGGGAACAGGATGGATTACTCAATAAATGGGTCTAAGACCACGGGCTATAAAATTAGATTCCTACCTCACCCCGTAGATGGGCTAAAGGCCCATAGATAAAAAATGAGACTAGAACTTTCAGATGCAAACACAGGATATTTATGGCATCAGGATAAGGAAAAATTTCTTAAATGAAAAGCCAAACAATGTATAAAGGGAGACACGGTTAGATCTGACTGCATTAAAATTAAAAATTTTTATGACTGAAAAATGCCATAAACAATGTGAAAAGATAAGCCACAGAACAGAAAGAGATGTTTGTTTCCCAAAATATTAATGTCCTGGATATGTACAGAATGTCTACAAATTGCTAAGAAAAATATGAACAGCCCAATAAAAAAAAAAGACACAGGAGATGAACAGGAAATGCACAAAAGAGAATATTCAAATATCCAATACACGTAAGAAAATATGCTCAACCTCACCTGAACTAAGGGACATGACAATTTAAAACATCATAATAATAAAATACCATTTCAGTCTATCAGATTGGCAAAAATTAATAAATCTTTTCTTTCTTTTTTGGGGGGGGGATTTATTCCATCTTTATTGTGCATCAGGGCGTACATGATAAACATAGGTCACCCTCACTAGCCACTCATCTGCTGTCCTTCTCTGGGTGAACAAGCTCTGTAGGAAATTCTAAATTTAGCCCAAGAGATCAGGATCAAGAAGGGAAGAAAAAAAAAAAAGGCCGAAGCCACGTCACCATCCTGCTATATCTCTGTCTTAAAAGCAACACCTGACGTCACCGAACACTCACTTGCATGTGACAGTCCCATGCAGGAGACATGAGGCTCTGCTAGGGAAATCACTTGTTCTGCTAATGAATTTCTTTTTCCCCCATAAAAGGACACCTGGCTCCCTGATACAGACGTGAAATTACAGAATGTCTCGAGGACTAAGCACAAGCCTGTTGCTTTCCAACAAGGTTATAAACCCATTCCTTGCTTCAGTGCACTTTTTTTCTTACATTCAAAAGTTGTTCTAAGACTCCAGAAACGTGAGTACCGTTGTCACATCCTGAGCACTCAAACACCACCCAGTGAGCTTCCTGCCGGCAGACACAGGCCTTGACAAACCAGTCCCTCCCTAGAAGTCCTGAGACTGGGCACTGCCAGAAGGTTGCAGGTTCATGTGGAGTTTGTACATGTGATTGAGCGCTTGTGTGCGGAAAGCCCCACTGGTGTTGATCTCCGTCAAGGTCAGGTTATCCAGCTTGGCATGCGCCTCCTGCTGTCTCATGAAGCTGTTGGCAGACACCCGGAGCTTGGCTATATGAGTGTCCCGCACATCCTTGATCAGGGTCCAGAGCTCATCTGCTTTCAGGATGTAGTCCAAAGCGTGATTTAACAGGAGTTTGATGAGCTCCATGTAGTAAGGGCTGGGCATAGGGGTAAAAGTTTTCTTCATTTCATTCATGATCCCTAATCTTCTCCAACTTTTTCACGTCCATCCACTGGGGCTGGTGGGGCGGGCGGTGAGCAGCCGACACTTCTCTCTCTGTTTCAGGTTGATCGCCAGCCACAGAGGCACCTGCACTGGTAAGCCGGGGTTGAAAGGCCCCAGGTCACCCTCGATGAGGTGGATCTTGTCCAGACTGAAGTTCAGGATTACGGTGACCAGATCCTATTCGGCCAGAAACTCCACCTCAGCCGTGTCCATGGCTGCGCCCACGGCCAGCCCGAGACTCGCCAAAAATTAACAAATCTTATCATATCAGGTATGTTGGCATAGATGTGCGGACAAAGAATTCTTCATGCTGCTTTCTGTAGTATAAATTGGCATAAATATCTTGTAGAACAATTTGGCAATACCCAGTAAACATGAAGCTGTGACTACCCTGTGAGCAGCAATCTGCTTTTCAGGAATCTCATAGAGAAGACACGAGCTCACGTGGATGTGAAGATGTCTATTATACAAGAACGAATGGAAACAAACTATCAATTGGGTAAATGGAAAGTAGTTTATTCAAACACTTGAACACAAAGAGCTGCTAAAATAAATGATTTACATCTACATATTTCAACATGGATAAATCTCAAGTATATAATTTTGAGTTTAAAAAAAAAGCAAGTTGTAGAAAATGTGTTCAATATGAAGCCATTTATTTAAAACTTCAAAAACCCATAGGACAATACTTATGTTGTCTTTTTGATATATACAGATGTAGAAAGTACACCACGTCGGGGAATAATACTGGCTACAGCGGGTGCTGGCAGGCCCCACCCATATTCCCTCCAAGCTCATTATTCCTGAATCCTCCAACTTCTTAGTGCTAACACTTTCCACTCTACCTGAAGGCTGCAGGAGAAGGCTCAGCCCCTCACGGGGCAGGCCTGAATGTCAAGGAGTCTACAACCAACGACAAAGGGAGTTGATGGGTAAACACCCCAGCTTCCTTAGCCCTCAGATGGAAGAACTCTGAGGCTTGTCTACACAGGCCCCCAAAGACCCTTATGGGATTGAGCCCCAGTTGCCCACAAGGATACCTGTTCATCAGCACACTGCATTAACTCCTTTTCCTCCCCAGGATCACTTCCCCACGCCACAATTCTCAAATAAACTACTTGCACTCAAATCCTTGCCTCTGGATCTGCTTCTAGAGGATCTCTTACTAAGATGCTTACCACCATCAGGAGACGGGCTACCTCTGCAAAAGGAAGAAGGGGAAGAGATTGGGGGTACATTTTCATTGTATTCATCACAATTTACTTATTTTAAAAACCTGAAGCAAATATTAGCAAAATGGTAGGGTAGTGGATTCATAAGTCTTATTTTATTTTATATATTTTCTGGGTTTTAAAATGTTTCATATTTAAGAATTAAAAAATTATAATAAAGTAAATGCTTACTAAATCTGTGATAAGCAGTTAGAACACTAGTTCTGTATTTACTTAGACCCTGCCAGGGCCATCTCTAAGGTGTTTGAGGTCTCAGGCAACTATTTTTCATTTTGATTTAAAAATGTATATAAAATTCATGGACCTTCCAAAATATACAAGCAGCTCATGCAGCTCAATATCAAAAAAACAAACAACCCAATCCAAAAATGGGCAGAAGACCTAAATAGACATTTCTCCAAAGAAGATATACAGATTGCCAACCAACACATGAACGTATGCTCAACATCACTAATCATTAGAGAAATGCAAATCAAAACTACAATGAGGTATCACCTCACACCGGTCAGAATGGCCATCATCAAAAATCTACAAACAATAAATGCTGGAGAGGGTGTGGAGAAAAGGGAACCCTCTTGCACTCTTGGTGAGAATGTAAATTAATACAGCCACTATGGAGAACAGTATGGAGGTTCCTTAAAAAACTAAAAATAAAACTACCATATGACACAGCAATCCCACTCTTGGGCACATACCCTGAAAAAACCATCATTCAAAAAGAGACATGGGCTTCCCTCGTGGTGCAGTGGTTAAGAATATGCCTGCCAATGCAGGGGACCCAGGTTCGAGCCCTGGTCCAGGAAGATCCCACATGCCACGGAGCAACTAAGCCCATGCGCCACAACTACTGAGCCTGCACTCTAGAGCCTGCAAGCCACAACTACTGAGCTGCGTGCCACAATTACTGAAGCCCGCTTGCCTACAGCCCGTGCTCTGCAACAAGAGAAGCCACTGCAATGAGAAGCCCACGTACTGCAACGAAGAGTAGCCCCTGCTCACCACAACTAGAGAAAGCCCGTGCGCAGCAACGAAGACCCAATGCAGCCAAAAATAAATAAATAAATAAATAAATTTATTTAAAAAAAAAAAAAGAGACATGTACCACAATGTTCATTGCAGCACTATTTACAATAGCCAGGACAGGGAAGCAACCTAAGTGTCCATCGACAGATGAATGGATAAAGAAGATGTAGCACATATATACAATGGAATATTACTCAGCCATAAAAAGAAACAAAATTGAGTTATTTGTAGTGAGGTGGATGGACCTAGAGTCTGTCATACGGAGTGAAGTAAGTCAGAAAGAGAAAAACAAATACCGTATGCTAACACATATATATGGAATCTAAAAAAAAAAAATGATTCTGAAGAACCTAGGGGCAGGACAGGAATAAAGACGCAGACATAGAGAATGGACTTGAGGATGAGGGGAGAGGGAAGTGTAGGCCGGGATGAAGTGAGAGAGTGGCATGGACATATATACACTACCAAATGTAAAACAGAGAGCTAGTGGGAAGCAGCTGCATAGCACAGGGAGATCAGCTCGGTGCTTTGTGTCCACCTAGAGGGGTGGGAAAGGGAGGGTGGGAGGGAGATGCAAGAGGGAGGGGATATGGGGATATATGTATACGTATAGCTGATTCACTTTGTTATACAGCAGCAACTAACACAATGATGTAAAGCAATTACACTCCAATAAAGATGTTAAAAAAAAAAATTCACGGGCCCATGTGAAGCAAAGTGATTTATCAATGACAATTTAGAATAATAGGTAGAGAGGAGCTATTTTTGTACTTGCTATTGTCCATCAGGGCATGGGAAGATTTGATTCATCGTAGTGTCAGGCACCATCTATTCCTATCAGATCCAGGCACCATCTCTTTGTGTTCTTTATTGTTAATTGCACTGGATCTAGATAATTTTGTGTCTCCCATGCATGAAGAAAGGTAGCAATGATGTTATTACAATGCATGGCTCTTCAGAACCTGCTTGTGGTTTGCAGTTCCCTAATACCATTTATTTAATTCTGGTTACAGCATCACTCAGGAACCCATTAGTTCAAGGAATGTCTATCCCCTGTCCAGTATGGCTCAAGATGGATCAGGGAAATCATGGCATTGCCACACCCATCCAAGGCAAGAGACATAGGTTGGAAGGGCCCCTGGTATAGGGAACAATAGACTCAAAAACCCTTGGAGAAAAAGTGAGTCTCCTTGAGGACTGCCTGACACATGGCACAGAGCACGTGGAAGATACGGGGTGCCCCCCCTGGGGTCCAGCAGTGAGGTCACATGGACTAAAGGATGCCTGCCACCACCCCTGCCGCCTTCAGGTGCATGGGCCAGAGGTAGTACCATGGTTGGAGCCAAGTCACACAGCTCAAGTCCAGAGGGTCAGCAGTGGACCACCAGTAATCCAGCACCCAGAACTCATCCTCCTTCAGTGACCCAAACAAGCCCCAATTCAGCACCATTCTGGCAGCCAGTCTCACAGGATCCAATGAAAGAAATGCTGCACTCCAGCAGGAGAAAACTGCTGCCAGGACACCCTCGTGGAGCCAGAGCTGAGCCACAGGATCCACAGACACGAGGTCCAGAGCTCCTCGAGGCAACAGCAAGGGTAGAGGGTCAGAGAGAAACAGAAGCCCCCCAGAGTCCTGGTCCTGGCTCACGGCAGCACTGCCAGCCCACTGGCCTCAGACACCACAGGGGGACTGTGAAATTTTTGAGGAAGGCACCTAAAACCCAAGGCCCCCTAAGTGCAGGGTACAGGGCAGAGGGCCATTTGTCCCTGCCTAAGGGTAGAACAGTAACTCACCTCACAGATCTCTACCTGTTTCATGTGTATCCATTTGGTATTCATCCTTGATCGGGAATTCTTTAAAGAGAAGGATTACATCACAAACGTTTTCTGTGTCGGTCACAGACCCCAGCATCACGCTAGATTCATACCTGATGCCCAGTGGGTAACTGCAGACCCAGGGACTGGCTGAATTCTTTCCCTGGAAGCAGAGTCAGAGAAATGCTGGCTTAGGGGGGGTGACATTTGTGGAAACACCACACAAGAAGCTGATGTTGAATCATTAAATTTCCCCTTTGCGTGAACCTTCTGGTCTGGTGTGCAATCATCAAACAGCCTCTTGTATGACAACTAGGACTCCTGCTGTTCCATCCATATGCTTCTACACTAACATTCTGAAATATCCTTTTAGCAATGCCAAAGAATATGGATGTTATCTTGTAGCCTAGAATCTTTTTAATACTCTGAAAAATCGTTTTCTGTATGTTTGTCCTAATAATATATCTCATCATCTTTTTGCGACGAGTGTATGTTTCTCTCTGTGTGTGTGTGTGTGTGTGTGTGTGTATCTGTGTGTATTTCTTTCACTGGCTTTCATGGGAAAACATTGAAACAATTAATTGCTCTACCCAGGCTTCTACTTCTCTTTCTCTCTCCTGCTCTCAATCTTCTGGCCAATTTAGCCTTTCCCTCCTGTTTTGCCATTTCACAGTGAAACGGCAGTGTTTCCACTTTTGAGTGTCATTTCATTACATTTCTAAAGCAACAATCCTGCATCCCCAAATTAACTCTTGTCTGGCGGGAAGTGTAAATGGCTTATGAACGCATAATGCACTTCGTCAAAAAAAAAAAAATCCTCACTGTAATGTATATTTCCTCCTTGCTGTGCTTCGGGGCACCAATTAATGTCAAAAGCCTGACAATCCCCTGAACACATCCCTTTGACTACTGATACTGGTGTGACATTTCCTGACATGTGGGCAATGTTTTCTACACGTGGCTCACTCCTCTTGCCCTTGATTTCCACAACACTCTTGTACTTGTTTCCTATTCCCTTCTCCTTCTGGGGACAAAGAGTGTAACAGAAGTGGGTTCTTCACAGACTATAAACCCCATGGTATTTCTTTCTCTTTTTCTTTCTTTCTTTCTCTCTCTCTCTCCTTTTCCATAAGAAACTTACTCAAACTTGAAAAATAGTAAAACAGTACTATTTCAATCCTTTCTCCTACATTCTCCTAGTTATTCAGTGGTTAGGTTTTTAAAGAAAGTCTTCACCCGCTAAGCTTCCAAAAATGACAAATTCAGAATAAGAGGCCAAGATTTTCTTAGTTTTTTTTAAAAAAAAATAGACTATATGTAACAAAAAGGACTTCCACTTTCAAAGGATATACGTGGAATACTCTCCAAGAACAGAAACCGAGACTAAGCAGACCCACCCTGAGTCAGTTAGACAGGGCAGGGTTGACCCCTAGGAAAATAAGCTTGATTCACTTTCCTATACGCATAGACAGAAATTGTGCCGGGGTGGGAACAGAGAGAGGAGTTCAGAGATGAGTTATAGGGAAATCGTATAATCTGGGTTCACAGGGGACCACAGGCAGCATTTCTTGTTCTAAAGGCCCTACTGGCCGCTGGCATTCTGGAAAACCCTTAGAGAGAGCCCCCTGTGTATGGGTACTCGAGTACTCTGCCCTCATGCCTGCATCCTCTCTTGTTCTTCCTAGTTGGGATGTCAGTGGTAACTTCAGTCACAAAAGCATAACTGATTCCCAGTGGGAAAATGTAACATGCACTTCTAGAACACAGAATTGTCTCCTCACTGCGCAGCTCTGCACATCTTGAGATGGATGGAAAACACAAACCAGTCCGAAAGAAACCAAAGGGAAATGCCACTACAAATAAATGGGGAGATTTTTCTTCCATCCCTACAGAGTTTGTGTGAGAAAAAAAAATATTGCTTGTTTATAGAAATTTGACCTTAAAACCTCAAAGCAAAGAAAGATGCAATTTGAAAGAAATGCCTTTTTCTTAGATTTTTTTAATGTCAGTTTTGTAAATGGGTCAAGCCAAAGTGAGCTAAGAGATCAGTAAAATGACTTTTTTTTTCCTCCTAAGAATCAGCTTAGTCCTACTATTCTTTATCATGCTAGGGTCTTACCCTAGATAAAAATATAGTTGCTCTTAAGATAAACTTGGGGGAGAGGGAGGATGGGGACCTAGAAGGATTATGGTGTTAAAACTTTAAAGCCTTTTGCTATTAAGCACAAATTCTAATTATCATTTAAAGGATACTCTGGAAAAACTCTTCCAAAACCAAATCAGGAGAGACATCCAAGGCAGCAAAAGACATCCCCGTTGGCAGTCCAAAAAGGATTAGAAGCAAACCCAAGAAAAATCTACATGATGACAAATTGCTCCAGTGTCTTCACCTTTAAGCCCCAGTTAAACACTCCTGACTATGAAATGGCAATTTTGTAAGACAGAAACATTTTCTGAGCTCTAATAAAACATTTCTTCCCTGCTTTCTCTAAATTAATAAATCTAAGAAGAGGCCTCAAAAGTTTTATCAGGGTAGCTTTTCTACAGATATAACCCTGGCAACAGCCCCTGGGGTCCCAGGTCAGACGATGCCCAATATTATCCTCGAACACTTTTCTGCTTTGATATTCCACAGCACCCAGCTACCTGGAGTGCATCTACATAAATCAGCGGAGAAAAAAAGAATTCTAATAACAGTAAGAACTGCATCCTATTCGGTGATTGAAAACTGCAACTGTGTTTTCCAATCTGCTTGCAATGACAGAGTGTCATGATGTGGAATGAAAACCCGTGGATTACAGTCCCGGTGCCCATATGCTTAGGAGGCCCTGTTTGCATCAAACCTAAAGATGACTTGATTTTTAACCTGCCTTGTGAGCTGAAAGACACGATGCATTTATTCAAGGAGAGTTCTGTAGAGGTGAAGCAGGTGATCCACGGAGACTCTACCATGGAACCATGAATCATTTCATTTTTAAGTACTCTTTTATTTCCCTTAAATTTATCTAAAACTTTATTAGATTCAACTGGCACCGTCCTGACAGACAGCCCGCATTTATTTTAAAGCTTCCCAGCGGAGAAGCATAAAACATTTAAAATCTATATTTGATCTGACAACAGCAGCACAGTGTTTGAATTAGAAACAGATTAGACATAATTGAAGATAAAGAGGATGCAAGCGCCACTCCCATTTTGGTGAAGTGGGCTTTAAATTATCAGATTCATCCAGAATACATTACCGAGAAACATTGAATTGTTATCTTTAGACAGCCTTTTCTAAGCGTTTACAATTTCTCAGTTCAGTGAAGCTTACCACCAGCTTGTTATCAGAAAAAAAAAAACGAAAAATCATTCGGTTCAGAGCACACAACTGATCTCACCTCAAAAAGTACACATTTCCTTCTGATAACAGACACTTCATTGGACGGCCAAGGGGGTACTTCATGCACAATCTTTTCAGGTCCTTCCACTTCCTAGGTAATTCCTGAGGAGGCTACAAACAGGCATTGTTTACCAACAGGGCTCCCTGCCGAGCCTGCCTCCATCTTTCATTAAACATCCCACAGGATACCCACCCTCACTCACACCCGCATGGCCACGCACATGCACGTGCACGTGCGTGTGCGTGGCACGTGCGTGTGCGTGCATGCACGTGCAAGAGTCTGTACACTCACGCACGATCTTGGCTTTGCCAGAGTCCTTCCACCATTCTCATTAGTAACGGAGCTGCACTCCTTCCCAGTGTCTCCTCGCAGAAGGACTTCTGAAAGGAGTCAGGGAGGTCAGGAAAGTAAGTAAAGGGAGGTTTTATGTAAGTGATAGTACCCTCCCAAGGTGAGAGCAGGCAGTCTCAGGTGAGTAGCTGCCCTGAGTTTCTTTGGCAAACCGGTTATGTGGGGCGTACAAATGAAGGGGAGGAATGTTCACTGGGGAGGGAGGGGTTTGGGGTTCGTATCCCCTGATTTTCATCCCAGCACCGCCTTCCCCAGGGGAGAAGTATTCTTGTCCTTATTTAGCTTTGATGGAAGTGTCATGGCATCGGTGCATGATGGGTACTTCTTATCTGCAAGGCTAATTTTATCTTAACAAGAGAATACCGAGCAAAAGGTTACATTTGGACACTGGAGATTCCCACCTTTTCCCACCTTTCTTTGTCTCCAGGACACTTATCACCCCAAAATGTGTGGTTTCCTATCAGTGCAGAAGTTCCTGCTTTTTTTTGTCTGCCCATGGACCCCCGCTGTTTACAAGATGTGTGGTTTCCTGCCACCTAGCCCCTGCCCCCCTTTTTTTGCTCATATTTAGCTACCTGCCTACTGCAACATTCACCCCTCAAGGAGCCTGGACCCTTAAAATCTTTGAAGAGACAAAGGGCGGATGGTCTGCCTTCTGTAACTGCTTCAAGCTGAGCATGCGGGTCCAGATCTCCTTGCTGTCTGTCAGAGATAGGGGTCTCGGGGTTGTTTACAGTGGCGGAGGTGGAGAGTGGGGAGTAGAAAGAGGCAGCAACCTTGTCCAGCAGGTGTTGATGGTCCCCTTCTTCAGGTGGGATGGGTTGAAATCCCTGGCATAGCATCATTTGAAGTAGGAATTGTTGTGTTCTAGCAGATAGAAAATCAACTAGGTAGTTAAAAATACAAGGACCAAAGAGAAGGATGAGAAATATAGTGCCTATGGGACCTAGAAATGGAAGAAGCCAAGTATATACTGGGAACCCCCCCTTAACGATCTCAGCCCATTCTTGCTTCCTTTGATTATACCTGATTATACCAGGCTCTCAGACAGCCTGGCCATCCTGAGGCCACTGAGTCCAGTTGCTTGGAGAGATATGCCACTGGTCGTGGAATTGGCCCTACTTTTTGGGTGAGAACTCCCAGGGCAATTCCCTGTTTTTCTGAGGTAGAGTAAAGGTCTTGTTAAGATCTGGGATCCCTAGGGCTGGGGCGCTAATTAGGGCAGTCTTAATCTGATCAAATGCTGTTTGTAAATTCCCTATCCAATCTAGAGGTTCCATGTCCAATCCCTTCGAGGCCTCATACAATGGTTTTGCCATGAGACCAAACCTGGGGATCCAAATCCTACAAAATCCAACGATTCCTTAGAAGGCTCTGAACTGTTTCTTTGTTTGTGGTGGTTTTAAGTAGAGGATTGCCTCCTTATGCTGGGTCGCAAGGGCACGCTTCCCTGGGCGTGGAACGTGTCCCAGGTAAGTGACTCTCTGGGAGGAAATTTGGGCTTTCCATGAGGATACTTTCTATCCCTTGGAGCCCAGGAAATTGAGGACCTGTACGGTGTTTTGGTCTGAAGCTTCCTTTGAGGGGCTGCAGATAAGGAGGTCGCCTACATATTGTAATAATGGCCCCGTCTCTAATTTTTGTTCCCTTAGTTCCTTAGCTAGGGCATTGCCAAACAGGTGTGGGCTATCCTAGAATCCCTGAGGAAGGACAGTCCAGGTATATTATTGGGTTTCATTTGTGTCTGGGTCAGTCCATTCGAAAGCAAAAAGGTACTGAGAATCAGGGTAAACAGGTATACAGAAGAAGGCATCTTTAAGATCAAGGACCGTAAACCAGGCTGTGTCCTCTGGGATCTGAGTAAGGATTATGTATGAGTTGGGAACGATTGGGTGAAGGGGAATTACAGCTTCATTTATGATTCGGAGATCTTGAACCGTTCTATAATCCCCATTTGGTTTGAGGACAGGTAGAATTGGAGTATTACAGGCAGATTGGCATGGCACCAAAAGCCCATGTGTGATACATTCTGTGATTAGGGATTGGAGGCCTTGTCGAGTCACTCGTTTTATGGGGTGTTGGCGCCTGGAAGGGATATTATTAGTTTCCTTTAAGGTGATTTTATAAGAGTGACAAACTTTGCCTTCCCTGGGATTCCCTGATCCCAGACCTGTGGATCTGTAAATTTTTCAATTTCCAGTGGAATATTTTGGGCTGGACTGTCCATGCCTTGTATAATACATAGTCCAGCCAAAAACACTCCTTGGCTTTGGTTTTCAGGGAGAGTAAGAGTCGCCCCCAAGGCTGAGAGAAAATCCCTTCCAAATAACGGGCTGGGGCATTCAGGCATGACAAGAAACTTGTGAGTTATAAGGGTCTTTCCCCAGGTGTGAGTTAGGGGGGTGGTGAAATGTTTTAGTTTTAGTCCTCCTTCTACCACAACAATAGAGCAGGTTTCAGGGGCAATGGGCCCAGCGTGAGAAGTCAGGACAGAGTAAGTGGCTCCCGTGTCCACTAGAAACTGGACAAGCTTACCTGCCACGTCAATAGTCACCCAACAGTTCCTCCTGTGTGATGATGACTGTCTTTTTGGGAGCCTTGGGTGGTCTTGGGTCCCATCAGTCAACGACTGCCATGACTGGCGTGGGGTAACTTCCTCCCTCCCTTTGGAGCTGGGGGCCTTCCCTCCTCCAGTAGCCCATCTTCTTGCAGAGCAGGCATGGCGTTTTGGGTGGAGGCTGGGACCTGTTTCCTGGGCATTCCTTGCTCCGGTGTTCAGGGCTCCCACAGCTAAAACAGGCTCCCCTTCCTGGCGGAGGTCTTCTGGGAGTACTTTTGGGATAACCAGGAGGTGGGTTAGGTCTTGTCATGATGGCTGCCAAAAGCCTGACTTGTTGTCGTTCCTTCCTAAAGTCACGCTGTTCCTTCCTTTCCTCCTCAGCCTGGTCTCTATGGTTAAAGACACTGAAGGCTGTGTCAATAAGAAGGTTGAGAGGAGTTTGGGGCCCCATGGCAAGCTTTTGAAGCTTTCGACGGATGTCAGGGGCTGATTGGCTAATGAAGTGGGTTGCAAATACGGTGTGTCCCTCGAAAGTTTTTGGGTCTACATTCCTATACTTTCTGAGGGCCTCTACCAATCGGGCCTGAAATGGGGCTGGATTTTCATCTTGGCCTTGGGTGATCACTTTAACCTTATTATAGTCAACAGGTTTAATTATGCATTGTTTCATCCCTTCAATGAGGCAAAGGATACCAGGTTGGTCTGGCTGATAGTCCCAATTAGGATCCATTAGAGGCACTGCTGTCATGCCCACAGGGTATTGATATTGGTGGGCAACGTGTAATCCATTAGCATACGTTTGAGCCTGTGCCCAAATACACTGAGGTCTTTTCCTCAGTGGTGCAGCAGTGGGAAAGGACAATATTTACGTCCTTCCAAGTAAGGTCAAAGGAGAGAGTTAGTCCCTGGAATTCTTCGGTGAACTGGCTAGGGTCCTCCGAGAATCAGCCTAAGCAAGTGTAGCACTGGTTGAGGTTGGACAAAGAAAAAGGGGTGTGGACTCGGGTAATTCCCTGAAGCCCGCCTACTACTTCCTGAAGGGGGCAAAGAAGCTCTGGCTGCACTTCTGGTACGGAAGGGTAAAGAGGCTTATAGGGCAGGGGAGAGGCTGAAGATGGTGAAGGAGTGTTGGGACACGATCTTCTGTCTGGGGCCCATGTTCCTCCAGAGATGCCACTAGAGAGGGCTCTGTGTAGCGTGAATGGGTCCCAGTTGGCAAGGTTCCCTAACATAGGACTTGCATAGCCCCGGGTTCTCTCTTAGGGCCATAAAAGCCTGAACATAAGGAACTCCTGTCCATTTTCCCTGCCTTTTGAAAAAGATGTCTAACCGTAGGATAGTATTATAGTTGAGGCTCCCATTTTCTGGCCAGGCCTCATCGTCCTCAAGTTTATATTGGGGCCAGGCTGTGTTACAAAAGAAAATGAGCTTTTTTCATTTTAAAGAATCTAGAGAAAACCTGTCCCAGTGACTCAGAACGCATCCAAGGGCCGAGTCCTTGGGGATGGAGGAGGTGTTTCCCATCGTCCCTTCAGGGAGAAGATGCTCCTGTAACAGAGAGGACCATCAGCATTAGGAGGTCCCGTGGGGGCTCCCTAAGACGGGACTGGTTCCAGGCATCCCCGCCCACCTAGCCCTGTCAACCCCAGCCAAAAGGGAGGCTAGCTACTCCCCCATAAGGCGGTCCTGCTGGCCCCAGTGTTCTTGGGCCTGTGTCCAATCATGGCGTCCACGGTACCCAGGATGAGGGACCTTCCTGAAGGCTTCTCTATAGACTCTACAGATTAATCCCTGTGTTCCAGGGTATGTTCCCCTGGAATGGACATCCTCATACTTCTAGGACCTATTTAAGTCCCAGCCTTCTTTCCTCTAAAATGGTGGTAAGTTTCTGAAAACAGGCACTGGCCATTGAAGGAGACGGTTTGTGGAAAAGCCTCTCTTTTCCCTTCCCTTTTGTGGGTGGTGCCACTCTCCCCGCCACCCCTTCCCACACGTGCTCCATCCAGTGGGTGCCCTAATGGTTTTTAACTGCTCAACCCACGCCCACGTTTCTGCAGCAATAGGTCTGAAAATGGGACAGACAATAAGAAAGAGAAAGGGAGAGAGTGAGAGAGAGATGATGGGAAGTAAGGCAGGGCGTCTCAAGCCCAAAGGAAGTGAGAGGCTAAGTCCAAAAAGGCGACAGACAATAAGAAAGCAAAAGAGAGAAAGAGTAAGGGAGAGCGTGTGAGAGAGAGAGTAATGGCGGGAAGTAAAGCAGTGCCTCTCGGAAGTAAAAGTGCAAGGGAGGCGAGACGCTGAGGCTTACCGAACTCTCCTGGCTGAGTCTCCAAGATGTTCCCAGTGAAAGGTTCTTGACTCATCACAGAAAGAATTCAGAAGCGAGACAGGGAGGTCAGGAAAGTACGTAAAGTGAGGCTATTTTAAGCAATAGTACACTCCCGAGATGAGAGCGGGCAGTCTCAGGTGAGTAGCTGCCCTGAGTTTCTTTGGCAAACTGGTTATGTGGGGAGTACAAATGAAGGGGAGGAATATTCATTGCGGAGGGAGGGGTTTGAGGGTTGTATTCCCTGATTTTCATCCCAGCACCGCCTTCCCGAGGGGAGAAGGATTCTTGTCCTTATTTAGCTTTGATCGGAAGTGTCATGGCATCGGTGCCTGATGGGTACTTCTTATCTGCAAGGCTAATTTTATTGTAATGAGAGCATAATGAGCAAAAGGTTGCATTCAGATACTGGAGAGTCTCGCCTTTTCCCACCTTTCTTTGTGTGCCTCCAGGACACTTATCACCCCAAAATGTGTGGTTTTCTATCAGTCTGGAGGTTCCTGCTTTCCTTTGTCTGCCCATGGACCCATGCTGTTTACAAGATGTGTGGTTTCCTGCCATCTGGTCCCTACCTCCCTTTCTCTGCTCATATTTAGCTACCTGCCTGCTGTAACACACTCATTATACAAAGAAAATTTGCTACATTTAACTAATGAAAATTAAATAAGTTAAGTTTGGGTACAATAGCTTGCTATGTTTGCGGGGGTGGGGGGGGCGTGGTTTGTTTTCACAAACAAAATCAGACTTCGGAACACAAGTCAGACTAACAAAACCAGAAAAATAATTCCAGTAAGATGAGAATAACAGTGTGAATCTGTCTAGGTTACTTTCTTTTCATTCAATATATTTTTACTAATTTTCAATGTAAGACATATAAATACTCTTATAAAGCATCAAATCTCAAGTTTTTTAAAGACAAAAATAAGGAAAGAGGAAAGGAGAAGAAATGCTGAATTATTTTGGAAAAATTGAGGGTCCACCTAGATTGTGAAAAGCTCAGAACCCTTTCAGTTAAGCCAAATCTTGAACTTTTTCAATCCAAAAATTTCCAGTGTAAGAAAGCAATGATTTTTGGAAAAAATCTTGAAACTTGAAAAACTTTGAAGTACTTTGTGATTTCCAAGTAATTTAAATTAGATCATCAAGATTTAAATCAGGGAGAATCTTCAAGATGTAAGGGTTAGTCTGTGTGTGTGCAGGAGGTATAGGTATGTGTGCATGAGAGAGTGTGTGTGTTTGTGTGTGTGTCCACGTGTGCATGCTATTAAGAAAGCTGGTTAGGCTGAAAGTCAGAAAGTACTTTTTAACTGCATAATTCCTAGAAGGCAGCCTTCTAAGATAGGAAAGAACAGAGATTTGGGAGTCGGACAGACCCGTATTTAAATAATAATGCTTGGTGACTGACCACAGGCAAATTACTGGACCTGATTCTTCCTCAAGTGAGGAAAATACCTCCTTCCAGGCTGCCAAGGTTTAAATAAGGCCACATACTGTGCAAGCTCTAGTTTAGAACCTAAAACCTTATGTCCTGCCCACAGAATGTTAAAAATTGGGGTTGTGTTCCTCAAATGCATCTTGAATAATAAAAATATCCAAGTGATGATGAAACAAAAAACGCATTTTACAATACACGTTTACCCAACACAAATGATTTTAAAAACATGTATTTAAAATGTAAATACAGAGGTATCAGAGCTCTTCCTTTTCAGAGAGTTTGCCCGATGAGCTGAACCAGGGGAACTTTCTACAATACAGTGAGTTTGGAAAGTAGACACCTTCCATCCCAGGTAAATCTTGTGGCTGTTAAAGGATTCTTTGATGGCTCTGACGATTCTGGAATTGTATTTAAATTAGGGCCATTTGTCTGAAATTTTTTCTTAACCTAGCCTATATGCCTGACTGATTATAAAAGTCTTTGGTAAATGGTGGTAAATACTGGAAAAACAGTGTCCTTGGCAAATTCATATTCTTCGAAGATTTCTCACTCTTTTATTTCAAAAAGTTCTCACTGCTATACCACTGAGTCTAATCATTTCCCTTCTCCAGAATGCTGAAGTTCTACCAAGTTGTCTTCCTTGAAGAACCAAAATATCCTTTGTTCTCCCTGACAGCATATTCCTTTGATGTCTCTGGGAGGCTGTTCCTCAGCATGGAAAATCATAATCATCATAATAATAATGCTCTTGCCAAATCTGATACTTAGTTTTAGACACGGAAATTTGCTGCATCCAATCATGCATCTGTGCAAGCAAGTTTTCCCACCTCACAAGCCATCCCATCACATTTTCTTGTCACTGCAGACTGCATCCACCTAAGCACTCTTAGATTCCTTCAACCGTTTTCCCTGCCCTTTAAAACTGAGCTCTCAGGCAAATGCAGCAATTTGAAACTGCAGGCTAGCCCACCCATTTTCATAGCTAACACGTGTTGCCTCAAATATCATGCTTTATTTCCATAGGGATGTGTTTTCTTAATGCTTCTGTTTTCTCTTTTTTGTACCGTATTTCCTCTTCTTAAGTCTGTCAAAGAGTAAAAATCGTTTCAAAAGTTGAAGCGACTTTGCAAGAAAGAGAGAAATCCTATGATACAGATTCACTCCGAGGGCAGTCGCAGAATCATTTCCAACTAGGATGCACCCTCTGGGTTTTTATTAGAGTCAAAGTAGCCCTGATTATGACATGAGAATGGATCACAGTCACAAATCAGGTGGCCATAATCTGAGTGCAGCTGGGAGCTTTAATTTCTTTTAAGGTAGTATTTTGCTACTTTGTGGGTGACAAGCAAATTTTGCATTCAAGAGAAGAAAATGGAATTTGTTTTTTAGAGAAGACCCTCCATTTAGTTGGGAGTGACCACACTGATGAGCCCCTTTCAGTCATGTAAATATAATGTGAAAGCTTACCCCGTGTTCCCGGGAAGACCCTGAGGTAGAGAAGGGACCCAAAGGCCAGGGCTTCAGCATGAGAGGTTGAGTATCCTGCTTTTAATGTCAGTTGGGCTTCTTAGCAGTACTGTTCTCTGTGGAGTCTCAGCAGACTATCCCCCATACCCAGACTTAGACCACCTACAGCCTGGGAGATCTTGTGTCTTTTGGATTCCAGGCATTTTCTTGTGGGAGGCTGGGACCTGAGGCTGAACTCTCAGGGATTTGCAGATCATATCTCCTCCTCTCCTGACTCTGGTGACACAGTGAAGACCCTGGCTTATAGCCTTGGTACCAACCCAGCCTGGATGGGAAGTGTCCCCAACAGGGTATTACCCACAGCTGAATGAGTCCATCGTCTTAGGGAAATGCATGGTGAACTCTCATTGGGGCCATGGGAAGTCCTTCTGGAGGAAAGGGATCTGCCCCACTGTCAATCACCCAGAAGCAGGAAATGAGTGGGCATGCACTGGAGGATGGCAGGACAGGTTCCCTCTGGAACTGGGAGTTGACTGGACTCCAGGTCGGAACGCCTGGGAACTCCCATTGTAGAGGTTGAGCTGCCCCCACCATTGGGATGCCTATGGGGATTAGGAAGGAAGAGTTTTGGCTTGTGGGCGTTAAGAGTGGCCCCTGCTGACGCTGTGAACCACTCTGTGTTCACAAGCCTGACCGAGTTACTCAGAGGAGAAGCAAGGAGGGCAATGGTCCCTCCCCAAGGCTAGAATAGGCATGCGCTGGAGGTGGGCTGGGAGAAGGCAGGTGAGCTCATCAAAGTGGCTGTCTCTTGGGAATCATCAGTAGTATGGGCAGATTCTGGCATCAAGACAAGAAGGATGAACACAAAGAAAAACTAGAGGGACTTGTTCTCAGGAACACTTCCATCTGGTTATCAGGAGCCCAGATTCCTGGGCACTTCACAGTGATAACTGAGAAGATACTTTGAGGGGCCTTCATTTCTGGAAAGAAGGCCAATGGGAGCTCATGTTGTAATAATCTGGGTAGAAAAGGATGGGTTATTTCATTTTGTCACAAAATGGTCAAGCAGTAGACAGATGGGCTGAGTTTTAACTATTACTATGGGGTCTATTTGTGACATGAAAGGTACTAAAATCAGATCACCTGTAAAAGACAGACAAGAAATACTTATTCCTTTTTCCTTTTCTCCAAATTCAGACAGATCTCCTTTTCTGAGATTTAAGAGTAGAACCAAAAGGTCTCTACCCAAAGGAATATGATAGTATGTCAAGACAAAGAATTAATAATGGCCTAGTGCATGTAGTAGAAAAGTTATGACATATCTTTATTGGCACTTCTAATCCCTGGAAGTACAGTACTCTTACCCTGAGCGTAGCAACTCACAAATAAAGGCGTGCTGTGGGTCACAGTACACTGTCCTTTCACAGATCCTGTTTTTCACAGTAGAAAGCCAGATTCACCAAATATTTTTTGTACCAATACCTTTCATCAGTGAAGAAGAGCTAAGTGTAATACTTAGCTTTGAGAATGGAAGTATAAATAGAATGTTCGGCCACAAAAGATATATACCTTCCCAGGGCTTCCCTGGTGGCGCAGTGGTTGAGAATCTGCCTGCCAATGCAGGGGACACGGGTTCGAGCCCTGGTCTGGGAGGATCCCACATGCCGCGGAGCAACTGGGCCCGTGAGCCACAACTACTGAGCCTGCGCGTCTGGAGCCTGTGCTCCGCAACGAGAGGCCACGATAATGAGAGGCCCACGTACCGCGATGAAGAGTGGCCCCCACTTGCCGCAACTAGAAAAAGCCCTCACACAGAAACGAAGACCCAACACAGCCATAAATAAATAAATAAAATTTAATAAATAAAATTTTTAAAAAAAGATATACACCTTCCCAAAGACAGGGATATAAGGGAGATAAACTTCTAATATCCATCCCTCCCTTCTCCATGACTCAGTGAGTCTATTGCTGATTCTACAGCATCTCTGCTTAATTCTGATTTTTCACAGCTAATACAGTCAGGTGTGAGTCAATAGCAGCCAGAAACAGGATTTGCTAGAAATGAGGCCTCAGATCTAGAAGCACAACTCTATCTAGCTCCCCTTACATTCTCTCAGTTTCAACAAAATTTTGTATGATTCTCAAGCTCTATAGTATTTACCCCTACATAACAGTTAGATTCATTTAAAGTGAGATATGGTTTTCAACTTGAGTCATCTTAGGCCATTCGTGGATGAGCTTTGCATAATTCAGGGGGAAAAGTGTTCAACATATTGAACGAGTTTGATAAAAAGACACATAGCTTGATTCAATTTTTATTTATCGGTTTTATAGCTTTATTGAGGTATAATTGACATACAATAAACTGCACTTATTTAAAATGTGCAATTTAATAAATTTTAATTGATGTATATACCCATGAAACCATCACCACAATCAAGATAATAAACATGTCTATCACCCTCCCAGATTGCCTCATGCTCCTTTGTTTGACTCAATTTTTAACCAACGAGAATATACCCACAAAGTCTTCCCTATACTCCCTGCCTCAGAAAGTCAAATTGCCAAGAAATCGATTTCTGAGCCTTATTTGGCTTTTATTTGGACAAGTTGAATAAATACACGCAATTTGTTGACAATGCATTCGTGAGAGTACAAGAAATCTGTCTTTAAATTGCATCTTCAAAGAAGACATTTCCATAGTAAACTCTATTTGTCCCAGGAAGTATTAGACTACTTGAAAGATGGAAATTGAAATGTAAGCAATCATACTTTGAAAGGTCCCTGGTTTTCATCTCTTACAGGTCTGCAAATTTCTCAGAAGCTAAACTTGAGAAAACAACGGATTTCTGACACGGGCATTACAGCTTCCGCCCTGCCTCAGACTCAGTGATGGAGGTGAAACCCCAACCTTGAGTTTTATGTTGGGGGAACCACATTTCCAACTGGCTTCTAGTTAAATGTTATTTAAGAATTGTTTGATAAAAAATATTACTGTTCCAGATAAAATAATGTCAATAGCAATGTTGATAATATGATAAAATGATTTTTTCCTGCTATGGTCTCTGCCTCAGTTGGAATCCAATTTTCCTGGCTCTGCTGCTACTAACTATGAGTGCCCCTAGGTAAGACACTTAACATCTCCAAGACTCAGCTTCCTCGTCTATAAATGGGATTCATGATAAGATAGGGTTTGCTTGAGGATGAGATAATATAATAGATAATTAATGTTAGCTATTATTGTACATGTATTGCTTTTGCTAATTGTGCTATAGGCTAGAAATGAAGGATAAAAGCCTCAAATTTCAGGGTTGCTGACATTCTGGAGCAAGTATTTACTACCCATCAATCTTTAGTAGAGCCAGCTGGTGGTATCTGGACACCTGCCTATGGCCAAGAGGTAACCTGCTCTCTGGATCATTTTGGCTTAGGGAGAGAAGGAAGGGACACTCACTGCCAGGGATGAGAGTTCCTCCCAAAACTCAGCTTCCTGAGGATGGAAGTAGCCCCACCTTTCCCTGGAAGACCTCGCTATTACAGTACAGTACTCATGTTCTCTTGCAAGGCCCCAAGGAAGCAGTTCTCTAAGTTTGACGTGGCCCCATGGGGGTCCAACCTGTCCTTTGTAAACAGCCCTGAAAAAAATAGAAAGAGTTCCAGTTGGAACAGCTCTCTTGAAATGTTGTTTCACATTGTAAATTATAATCATTAAAAAGTGTTCATCTTAGTTCTGGAGCTTATCCTAAGGAAATCCTCCAAAATGAGAAATAATAAAAAAAAAAAAAAAAGCAAAAAACATACATAGACTATACCTCAAAAAAAAAAGGAAAGTATACCCAACACAGAGGCTAACAGTGAAAAATTCAAAAACATAATACAATATCTAAAATTCTGGCACATCCATGGGCTAGGATATAATGCAGGAATTAAAAATTATGTAGAAATGGAAAATGTTTCTGCTGTAATATTCAGTTAAAAAACATTTGATTTATTGCACATAAAATCTAACTTCATAAAAGTATATATAATATGAGCAAATGAAAGCAGTTTTATGTTAATAGAGTAGGTGATATTTTTCTCTTATTTTTCCAGACTTTCTATAATGTTTTCTTATTGCATTTTTTTAACTGTATAAAAGGGTAGCTTCCCAGATAGCTTCAGAAGAAATTGTGAAGTCCAGGATCTTTTCTACAGTGAAGAAAGTTGTGTGCAAGTACTTACATGATGTGTGAGTGTTATTGTTTTGTGGACTGTTTTGCTTCATCATGGGTGGGTAGGGGGGCTGTCATGCCAGAGTTTGCCTGGTAACCAAAAAGAATCCCTCAGGGGAAACATCTCAGTTGTAAGAGATTTGTAACTGTAAATATGGCAGTTAAAAGGTAACCAGAAAAAGGGGAGCCTGGCAGATCTGGCTCCAGGCAAAAACGGAGGTAGTTTTGTATGGTGCAGAGAAAAAATGGCTGTGGGGTATTACAGATCTATGTTCAACTCTGTGACCTTGGGACAACCAATTCTAGTGCAATTCAAGTTACTTAACTTATCTGAACCTCAACTTCTTCATCTGTGAGATGTTAGTAATTATGATTATCCTCCCCCAGAAAGCTCTAGTGAGAACTTTAGTTTGGTTTACTGTACTAGTTTCTGGGGATAAAATAATGAATAAGATACCAGCCTTGCTCTCAAGGAACAGACAGGGGAAGAGCATTCTAAGCAGAGGGTGAGGCATAAGTAAAGACGAGAAGAGTGATATCCCTGTGTTGTGGACAATTACTAGCACATCAGTATCGTACGGTACCGCAGAGCTAGAAAACTATAGAGGTAAGGAGGAGACAGACTGATATGTCCCGTACCATTAAACTTTACCCTGAATGTAACAGAGAACCACTAAAGGATTTTGTGCAGGAGAGTTGGAACCTTTTTTTTCATTGATGTAAACAGTCCTACGAAGGATAAGGTTCAAGGCACAGAAATCACGTGAGAGGCCACTGGGTGGTCCAGTGAGAGATGACGACCGAATGGGTCCCATCTCCTCCCTACTCATTCCCACCACAGACCCAACAGCCGCCCCAGATTGGTTAGTGGTTAGTAGCAGCCTTGACTATACACTCTCACATCCCACATCCTTTCAATCAGCAAATGCTCTAGTTGGTCCCACCTCTAGCTTATAGCCAGAATCCAGTGATTTCTTGCCATTTCCACTGTTTAGCACTCTGGCTGATATACGCCAGTGTCATCTCTTAGCTGGAATACTGCAGTAGCACCCTAACCATTCTCCCTGCTTCTGCTTCTCCCTCTTCAGGCTTCCTCCAATACAGCAGCCAGAGGGATCCTTTTAAAACATGGCAATCATGTCATTCCTCTCCCCAAAACTCCCCAGTGCCTCTTTATCTCTCCCTTGCTTCCTTTTCTTCTTTTCACCTTCTACTTCTAGGTGATTAGTAGATAAATATATGTTAAAGGAATGATTAAATGGTGAAAGTCGTGATCTAAGTGGTAGAAGAGGGAAACAGTGGAAAAAAGACATTTTTGAACATGACGTTGGAGGTGAAATTGACCAGATTCAATAACTGGCGAAATGTTTAGAATGAGGAGTTAGGACAACTCGCAGGTGTCTCACCTGGACACCTGGATGGGCTGGTGGTGCCATAACTTGAGCAAGGGAGAGAGGCGGTGAAGCAGGCATGAGGCATGGAACATCCTGAGTGAGTGGGCCCTGGTGGGGGCACAAATGCATGCATCCGGTGGACAGCTGGGGACAGAGGTCACAAATGTCCCTTCTGCCCAACCAGATTTACCATTGCCTGGGTTCCACATGATACTGGAGAGGGGCAAAATCCAGATCAGAAAGTCTCAGACTTCAAGGTACATAAGAATACCCCCAGGGATGCTTACTCAAAGTCCAAATTTCCTGCCCTGTTGATTCTGATTCAGTAAGAACTGCGGGGAGCCCAGGAATCTGCATTTTATCTAGGGCCCAGGGGATTCTGATGCAGGTGACCTGCAGGCCATACTTTAAGAAACAACGACCTTGATCTTCTCTCTCACTTTGGTCCCCTTCATTGCTCCCAGCTGACTCAAAAATATATTTACATTCCTATCATTTTTAAAAACCTGGACGTTGTCAGATGGAAACACCAACACCTGAGTAACACATAAACTGCATTATTTGCATGTATTTGATAAGGAATTTTATGATAACATTATATGTCATAATTATATTATAGAATGCAATAGCAGATTCCAGTGAGTTACACATAATTATATTAAAAGCAGTATTTAGGGCAATTATATTGTTTGTTGAATTGTTGTAACTTCATTAAGTATAGGAACCTATAATGGATTAAATTCAGAAACAGTGAAGTTTTACAGTGGTTCCCCTTGAAAAGTATTAAAGAATATGGGGTTTGTGTTGTTCTGTTGAGTTCCAGTTAGAGACTAAACACAATAGGGAATAAGTTGCAATTTGGCTTGCACAACCCTCTTTGGTTTTGTTCCACCCTCTCCTCCAAACCTACCACCTTCGTTAATCACTTACTCCAGTCTCCCTGGGCCTAATCCCCTACCTCCCAGACATCCTCAGCTTCTCTCTGCTATGCTCTCCATTCATTGAAAAATACAACATCTCATTTTCTCAGAGCCTCAGGGGTCCAACTTCGGTTTGCTTTTTCAGAGTGTCCTAGCAGGTTCAACATTAGATGATGACCCTGGTGAGGGAAAGCAAGGCCCGTGCATCAGCAGCATCACCTGCAGCATCACCTGCAGCATCAGCAGCACCTGGCAACTCTCTGGACCTGCAGACTCTCCGACCACACCCAATGCAAACCTACTGAATCAGGATCTGCCTTCAAACAAGATCCCCAGGTGATTCCTCTGCACCTGCAAGTCTGAGACACTGGCTCAAAAGTCTAGAGTAGACCAACTTTCCAGATGAGGAAACCAAGACCCAAAGAGGTGAGCTCACTGGCCTAGGGCCCCACAACTGGTGGTTAGCAGGGTCATGCTAGAGCAAGAAAGAAGCTTTTACTAGTTTACTAATAGCTACAATTAAGCACCAACTATGTGCTTTACATACATTTTCTCTTTTAAGCCACTCAACAACCCCACAATGAGGTTATTAGTGCTCCCACTTTCCCAAGCAGAAACCAAGACTCAGAGATGGAAACTTAGTCACGGTTAGAGTTAACCAAGGTTCAATACCAGATCTTTCCAACTCCAACTCTATTCTCCCAAAACAGTGCTTTTTATTTCTAACCCTTCAAAAACAAATGGTTGGGATCCCAGTCAATCAGGCTCATGAAAGAATTATTTCTCTGCATTCGGGGTCTGTCCTTGGCCCTCCCAGACCAGGACCAAAGGGCTCATGAGCTCTTTTTTCTGAAAGAGACTGATTATGTCTTCTTACATCCACCAGCTCTCTTACTTTTCAAAGTATTTTACATTATTTCCTCCAACTTCCAAGCCTTCACACTGGTGTGGTGGTTAATTTTATGTGTCAACTTGATTGGGCCAAGGGATCCCCAGATAGCTGGTAAGACATTATTTCTTGGTGTGTATGAGGGTGTTTCTGGAATAGATTAGCATTGGAATAGTAGACTGAGTAAAGGAGATTCCTCCTCACCAGTGTGGATGAGTGTCATCCAATAGTTAAAGTCCCAACAGAACAAAAAGGAAGAGTGCAATTTCTTGTCTCGTTTCTTGAGCTGGCACATCCACCTTCAGACTCTAGGACTGATACCAGTGGCCTTCCTGGGTCTCCAGCTTGCAGACAGCAGATCGTGGGACTTCTCAGCCTCCATAACTGTGTGACCCAATTCCTATAATAAATAACGTTTTTTTTAAAGATTTATTATTTATTTATTTATTTATTTTTGGCTGCGCCAGGTCTTAGTTGCAGCACGCGGGATCTTCGTTGAGGCGTGTGGGATCGTTCGTTGCAGGGCACGGGCTTCTCTAGTTGTGGCGTTCGGGTTTTCTCTTCTCTAGTTGTGGCAGCAGGCTCCAGGGTGCTTGGGCTCTGTAGTTTGAGGCACGTGGGCTGTCTAGTTGAGGCGCGCAAGCTCAGTAGTTGTGGCACGTAGGCTTAATTGCCCTGTGGCATGTGGGATCTTTAGTTCCCTGACCAGGGATTGAACCCGCGTCCCTTGCATTGTAAGGCGGATTCTTTACCACTGGACCACCAGGGAAATCCCAATAAATAATTTTTTATCCTATTGATTCTGTTTCTTTGGAGAACCCTGACTGATGCAACTGGGCTGAGATGCATTCCAGTTAACTCCAAATTGACTCAGCTGCAGCTCTCATCTGAATGCACAGTTCCATCCTAGAACCAAGGGGAGCCCCACACACCCCTCACTCCCCCATACCCATAGGAGGCAGAGGACCCTGTAGAGAGATTGAGATTTGCAGTGAAGATAACTGCACTCCATTTACCTTCCGTGTTGCTCTGGCAATGTTTTCTTCCATTCAACTTTCCACCGTGGAATTCCTTGAAACAATCCTCACAGCTTCTTCTTGAATGGGCCATCTTATTTTTCATTTTTATACTGACCTTTTTAATCCCTTTCTTTTTATGCTTTCTTCAGTGTTTCCCATTAGCTTTTTTCAAGTCCCTGATGCTCATGGGCCCATGTTTTTCATCTCTTTTTCTCTGCACCCTAAGTCTTCACCATAGTCCCATTTCTTGGTGATCCAATCTCATTAATATTTCTCATCTCATGTGAAACAATAATTGGGAACAACCAACTTTAGGGTTCTATAATTCCACAGCTTGTGCATCTGTGAATCTGAGGCAAACTTAGCCAATAAAAAAAAAAATAGAAGTGAAAGAAAAAAACAAAAACCCAGATCCTACAAACAATTTCCAGATTTAAGAACTGAGTTTGAATTCCTAAATAATCCATGATATTCTGGCAACTTGGCCTACCATTCTTCATTGACTATGAACTTCTACCTTCCTCAGGGCATTTTTCTTCAGGATAAATATTTAATTCAATGTAATACACACGGAACAGTTATTTGAAACAAATGAAGTGAGTAAAATGTGATGGTAGAGGGGCCAACAATGTGAAGTGAATATTTTGCTGTTAATTATTAATAACAATTAATTAATTATTAATTAAATAAATTAATTAATTTTAAGTTACAATTAGATTTTAGAAGCTAGTATGTAAATAGCACAGTTCCCTCTGCAGCTCTCCGCAAGCTTCCTTCTCAAACCCCCTTCAAATAATCTAGGCCACAATTCAGATACAGGTCTCACAAACACATTTTTAAATCATATATTCTAATTGATCTTAACATAAGGAGTGATTTCCTTGTTGTTTGTGATATACTTATACACAGAGTGAGGAACTGCCTAATTTATACATGACTGCAAGATAGCGAAACAGGTAAAATAGGAAGCAAACAGATCCTTTAGTACTTTAGACACAAAACAGATTACTCAGCTGAATTCAACACTTCTTTTTTTATTCAAAACTTACCAGTGTAGAAAAGACATTAGTCTAATGAAGCTTTCCAGGCTAGGGCCGAAACCACCTGATGGAAAGCTCAGCTCTTTTAGCCTTTTCATTTCACAAGGGGCAGCAATCCTGCCTCCAAAGGTATCTGCTAATTCTAATATAGATTTTCAACAACTTCAGATATACAGCAGGATGTGGTTATGCACTGTTTGGGACAAACTAGTTTTCACAGAGTAAACTGTCTTTGTGATGTCGATGGTGTTCCTTGAACAGGCCCAGTCCTGAGGCATCATTTCCTCCCTGACCTGAGAATCTCTGTAACCTACTGCTCCTCTGATTACACCCGTTTAAGCAGCAACCCTGATAGATCTTTCCTTCTGTATGGATGAGAGCTGAGAGATCTTTGGCTTTATTACTTAGGTTGACCTCTTCCAAAAGAATATAAGCATATAATGGGACAGCAATATAAGATAAAAAGCAATACAGCTATTATCAGAAATGGGTGCCTGCCAAATTCTTTTCATTTCATGTCATTAAAACAAAAAGTGGAGTTTTTAAAATGAAAAGTTCCCTGATTGCCATGAATTTATCTCATTGGTTTTGCTTAAGTAATCAATCTAATTTTTTCCTATGGTGAAACGAGTATAATACTCAAGAAGCAAAAATAAAAGTGGGGGGCTTCCCTGGTGGTGCAGTGGTTGACAATCCGCCTGCCAATACAGGGGACACGGGTTCGAGCCCTGGTCTGGGAAGATCCCACATGCCGCAGAGCAACTGGGCCCGTGAGCCACAACTGCTGAGGCTGCGCGTCTGGAGCCTGTGCTCCGCAACAAGAGAGGCCACGATAGTGAGAGGCCCGCGCACCGCGATGAAGAGTGGCCCCCGCTCGCCGCAACTGGAGAGAGCCCTGGCACAGAAACGAAGACCCAACACAGCCAAGAATAAATAAATAAATTAATTTTTTAAAAAATAAAATAAAATAAAATAAAAGTGGGGATTCTTTAATTCTTTTAGTCAGATATCCTCATATTACTCTGTAAAGGACAAAAGTTATCCCTATTTAAAGTTCTTTTGTCTGTTTTATTGACCACCACCTTTATGCATTTTACTTCCTACCTTTATATGTCCTCTCCCAAAAAAGCCATGTATTTGAAAGAGCATATAATGATTGCATAATTATTACATTGAAACCCCTACAATAGCCCTCTGTGAGGAAATACACTCAGATTAACTCGCTCATGTAAGATCACAGAGCTCAAAAGTGTCCAAGCAAGGATTAGAACCGCTGTTTTCTCCTTCCAAACTCATAGATCTTAGCACTACATCACCACTATCCATCTTCTAAAATATTCTGGAAGTACATAGAACATACTTAGGAAATTGAGTTTCCTTTGATTTGCGGTTTGAAGCCCAGTTGGTGAAGAGTGTTATCTACTATCTCTTGGAGGTAGTCCTTCTTTCTTGAGTCCATATCACCTGAGCGGATGTAAATCTCTTCTGGAAGCTTTAATTCAGCAGTTAAAATAGTAGAGATTTCAAGGGCTGCCCATAGCCCCCAGTCAGTACTGAACCTACCCCTCCCTTCCTCTGCTCAACTTTTTTCCTAGTTCATGAATAAATTGGCCTAACTCAGTTATACTAACATGTAATGTGAGAAAATGCCAACAGTTAATTAGGGATGAGCCTGTGAAAACTTGGGGGAAGCTACATGTTTCAATTATATTAATGAACACGCAAATGCAATCAAATCAAATGGATAAGCATTGTGTCAAGTTTTTACAAGAAGAGAATTGCATTTCACATGCATGAAAGCAACTCTCTTATAACTTACAGAATACGAGACTAAAAATAAGCACACAGGAGAACCATTAAAATACTTATTATTTGAGTTAAATTAGAATTCTGTGAGGATGGTTTCATCAAATGATTTGTGTTATTTTAATTTCCTTTCACAATCAACCAGATTCAAGTGACTATATCTGTAGGTTACATGGTTAAGCAGATGCTCCTTAAACATCAAACCCGTTTTTTATAACATTCATCATTGATTTTTAAAAGGCTTAATATCAACCTAAAGCTAGCCACTAAATACCCTCTGATTTTTAAAGTTGTCAACTCTTTCACGTAATATTTCATAGATGTTGTACTTAAAGAAAAAAGAGAATATCTCTCAGAGGCAAGAGCTTTATATCTCAAAATATTTTATGATTTAACAGCTGTCCTTGGAATTGAAAAGATGATGCTAGACTCAGCTAAAATTCAACACCTGTTCTTTAAAGTGTGCTAACAGCAGTGTGGAGTTCTGACATTCATAGTGTGCACGAAATTCTAGTTCTTCAGCACCAAGAAATCACCCATGGAGAAGGAACTGCTTCACGAATTCAATTTTATCACCCATCCATAAGCAGCTGTATTTCTTCAAGTAGCTTTGATATTTGTGAGCATTAATAGTGACTGATTGCCCCCTGCTTGGGATTTCTCGGTGCATCACCTTTAGCACATCTGAGAGCCATGTGCTTCCCTAATGGGAAAGTAAAATTTAAAAAAAAGTAAGTGGGGCCGGTGATTTCATTTAAAACTAGGAAGAATTAGAGATGGACCAGAAGACAGACTCGTTACCATCCAAAGCCCAACTAGTACGCCACCAAGTAAGTGCAAGAGTTTATGTTACACAAGAGTTCTCAAAATGTTGTACGTTGGACTTCCCTGGTGGTGCAGTAGTTAAGAATCCGCCTGCCAGTGCAGGGTACACAGGTTAGATCGCTGGTTCTGGAAGAGCCCACGTGCCGCGGAGCAGCTAACCCTGTGCACCACAACTACTGAACCTGCACTCTAGAGCCCACGAGCCACAACTACTGAGCCTACGTGCCACATCTACTGAAGCCTGCATGCCCTAGAGCCCATGCTCTGCAACAAGAGAAGCCACCGCAATGAGAAGCCCACGCACCACAACGAAAAGTAGCTCCCACTGGCCGCAACTAGAGAAAGCCCGTGCGCACCAACGAAGACACAACGCAGCCAAAAATAAATAAATAAATTTATTTAAAAAAAAAAATGCTGTACGTTAACTGAATTTTTGTAAAGAGAATCACTCTCTCAATATAATAGAGAGGGCTTCCCTGGTGGCGCAGTGGTTGAGAATCTGCCTGCTAATGCAGGGGACACGGGTTCGAGCCCTGGTCTGGGAAGATCCCACATGCCGCGGAGCAGCTGGGCCCGTGAGCCACAATTACTGAGCCTGCGTGTCTGGAGCCTGTGCTCCGCAACAAGAAAGGCCGCGATAGTGAGAGGCCCGCGCACAGCGATGAAGAGTGGCCCCCCACTTGCCACAACTAGAGAAAGCCCTCACACAGAAACGAAGACCCAACACAGCCATAAATTAAAAATAAATAAATAAATAAATAAATAAATAAATAAAAAATTTAAAAAAAAAAAAGGAAAAAAAATATAATAGAGAATCTTGTTATTTAAGAGAATATATCGTAAATCATTCAGTAGAGAATTCTTTTGGAAAAGGAAAAATTACCCCTGTAATGTATCTTTCACATGGAAATATAATAATATGGATATACCAGAACCTGTGTTAGATTTCTTAAGACCAGAAAAATATGCAACTAAGTCTCTGTATAAGTGGGAAGTGATTTTTTTTCACCATAAACACTCATAAACCACCGGAATTAGACACCAACGGAGTGGTAGATAAAAAAAGAAAGCCTTCCCTCTGACAGAATCGTCTCCTTATTACCTCAGGAGATCAAGGTAGGCAAGAGTGTCCCAGTTGCCACTATTTCCAAAGCCCCTCTGATGTCTTACTGTAAGCAACCCAGACCCTCCTTCTCGGCCCTCAAACCAGGAGACTGGTATGAGGAAAATGAAGCCAAATGAGAGGTGATTGTCTACTGTTGACCATGGGCATCTTTGTCTTACAGTCCCTACTCTCTCTTGGCTAAATACATACTAAACCAACCAATGTTTATGGCCAATTTTGTATTGTCTTGGTTTCCATTTTCATGCTTGATTCAACATTATGTCATCCTTACAAAGCAAGTTGGGAGAAACAAGTGATGAGAGACTCAAGTATGTTTGGGGGAATAAGCCAGTTACCCTAGAGATCAAATCTTTTGGATTGCTCTTTTTATTTCAAAATATCAATCATTTATCACAACTTGCACACTATGCAAGACACTGTGCCCACCATGGTCACACGTCCTTATGATAAAAAGATGTATAAAGAGGTAAAAGATGTATAAAGCAAATCAGAACTATTCAAATAACACAATAAAATGTTAGAAGACAAAGATAACCTTCAACTAGTGAGGTGTGCAAAGAGAGAAAGAGAGTGGAATTCAAGATGGCTCCATGGAGAAGGTGACACTGGAAAAATAGGTAGGATTTGGACATGTGAACATGAAGGAAAGAGACCTGAATGCAAATTATACTCCAGGAGTTTTGTAGAGTACTTTCACACATATGATTTCATAAAACCCTTACCTTACCTCCATGAAGAAGTTGGAGACTTGTGGCTGATACTTGCTAGAGGTCCCTAATTGCATTTCTTTCCCTTGCAGTTGGGTTGGAATCATGTTACTCAGTCTGGTCAATGGAATGTGGATGGAAGTGAATGATGCCACTTTCAGGCTTGATCATAAAAAGCCATATAATCCTCCACACTTTCTTACTGCTTATCAGCCAGCTGAATGGAAAGAATCCAGCAGAGAACACCAAGGAGGTCTCAGAATATGACAGCACCACAAATAAAATGCCCTCAAGGAAACCTGAGTCACTGCTTATACTAGAATTCCACTCCTCACCACACACACACACACACACACACACACACACACACACACTCTTGCTCCCTGTGACAGCTGCTTTAGGCTTCATAAGAGCAGGAAATAAACCTTTATTGTGCCAAGCAATCAGGATTTGGGGACTGATTGTTGTAGCAGCTAGCATTAACTGCCCTGATTGATACAGGGAGTTACTACAACCTTCATTTTATACGGGAGAAAAAACGAATCTCATAGAGGGGAGAGCATGCCTAAGAATACAAGAAAGTAGAAAAGCATGGTATGAAAGCAAAGAAAGTACAAGTTCAGAGCCCTTCATAATCATACCCCCTCTCAGTTTTCCAGCAGCCCCTGTAGGACTTGCCATGTTCCCAACATGCCATGCCTATGCTGTACCACTTCTGCTTTTCTGTCCTTTCTTTCTGGAATTCCCTTCCCAACTGTGTCTTCCAAATATGTACTAATTTTTGTAAAAGTCATCTCATTGATTGAACCTCAATAATACCGTCCTTATTGCAATGTGATGTGGCAGAAATAGTGACAAACTGGAGCCAGAAGAGAAGGGTGTAGACTTGGGGTTCACCTCTTACGAACATGACCCTGAGCAAATGACCCAAACTTTCTGAGTCTTTTTCCTCTTCTCTAAAATGGATTTAACAACAGTTATTTTACAGGGCCATTGTGAAGACAAGGTGACAGAATAAATGAAAAGGTGTCCCTGGTACACAGAAAATGTAAAATAAAATTTGCTCCATCTATTCTATAGCCCTTTACTATTCTATTCACTTATATGTCCCCATGAAGATGGAAGTCCAGAAGAGCAGAAGCCTCATTTTATTCACCTTTATAGTCTGCATCCAATAAGTAGTAGGTGTTTTAGCTAAAATTAAGTAGAGCTACATTTGACACTGCCCCCCCCCCAAAAAAAAAGCTTAAATCCACAAGGTTTTTTTCTCTTAAGTAAAAATCTAGAAATAAGAATCCAGGGCTGCTAAGGCAGTTCCACAAATGAGTCAGGATCCCACACTCCTTCCAGCTCTATTCCCTGCCACCCTAAGGATGAGACCCTTGCGAACCTTGTCTAAGATGGCAGGTGGGCTCCAGGTAGCATACTTATACTCCAAGTAGTACAGAGGAGGAGAAAGACATGGCTCTCCCTCAACAGACACTTCCTGGAAGTTGCACGACCACTTCTGCTTACCTACCATTGGCCAAAATTTAGTTGTGTGGCCCCACCCAGCTGCACAGGAGGCTGGGAAATGTAGTCTTTAGTTTGTGCCTCCATATACCCAAGTAGTATTCAAAGGTTCTGTTATGGAGGAAAAAGACAGGGTTTCTTAATGGAGAGACAACTATCTGTATCTGCTCTATTAAACATATGACTATGCTTTGGGAAGTTGATTCTGGCAGTGATGTGGAACATGGAACCAAGGGGCAAAAGCTAAGAGCAAGGAGAGTAGTTGGGATGTTATTACAGTAATACTTAACAAAAGTGAACTCTTGCTGAGCGTTCACTAGGTGCCAGCCACTGTGGTAAGCTCTTTACTCACATTAGCTCATTTGCCACTTCAGTTTTTCAAAGCAGCATTAGGGTTCAGATTTTAGCAAAACATTTATCCTAACTTGAGGTTGTTGGATGGCTTAAAACAGTAATCATGATATCTCATGATTTTGTGGGTTGGAAATATGGGCTGAGCCAGGCGGTCTCGTTTACAGGGTTCTAAATGCTTTATTCACAGTCCGAGCTTAGCTGGGACTGTACCAGAGCACCTACCAGTGGTCTCTCCAGAACAGCAGTGTCAGAGCAATAGGACTTCTTACATGGCAGCTCAGAGCTCCCAGAGAGAGAACTCCAAGAGACAGAAAGTGGAAGTTGCCACTTTCTTGAGACCTGGGCCATGACAGTATTCTATTGGCCAGTATTCTATAGTCCCAAAGCCTGACCAGAGTCAGGGGAGAAGCAAAAGACCCCGCTTTTCAATGAAAGCTATATAAAAGTATTTGTAGCCATCTTTAGTCTTCCACGGTGCCTTGTACTTAATCAGTATCCAATAATGTTTATTGAGTGGTTCACAGGTTTGGTTCAGTTCTAGACCCTGAAAAAATAATATAACAGGAAGGGATACTCAGTGGAGGATAAGGATTTCAAAAATGAACATGGATTTGGGGCACAGGATCTGATTCTATATTAGGCAAATAAAAATGCAGTTTATTCCAAAACATAAGGGAAGAAAGTTAACCACCATTCTTCCCCATTTCCTATACTTCACCAACAGTTTGAATTGGTTGATTGCTTTTTGGTATCAGCTGGGAATTTCTCCAAGATTCAAGCCTGATTACTCCCTTCAGTCCTAGAGACAAGGAAACAAAGCCAGACAAGAGTGACTTATTGCCTAAATGTAAGCTTCCTAGGCAAGTCTTGGATAATGGAGGTAAAAGGCAGTTCCTGGAAAATGCCCCAGGGAGAGCGCTCACGAGTTGAAAGAAAAGCAGTAGCTGACAGGTGTCTTTTCCAAGGTGTTTAGCAACTCCCTCTGCAAATGAGGCAACGCTCAAGTCTTGATGAGGCGTTCTTTCCTGCTAGTGACATTTTTACTGACGGCATGGTTCCAACAAGTTTGGAAAATCACCTCATTGTCATTCAGGACAAGTGGGGCCCCAAATAAAGGAATGGACTTAGAGTTGGTCTTGAAGTTAAAACCATCAGATGCTTGTTCTAATGATACTGATACAAACCCTCAAGCATCCTGGACAACCCACAGAAAACCAAGTAATTGCAATGACGACTCCCATTCATCAAAATCAGACTGGAGTAAGTTCTGCTTGTCCTGATAATGACTTGAAAATGATAAGTTAGTGAAATAAGCACTTAGAAAGACTCTTCCTTTTCACCCAGTTAATTGGCCACGTCATTTGTAAGGGAGCTTTGGCTTTCTTTTTAACTAGCTTTTCACTCCAGCTATTACAAGACTTCCTAGACCGTAAATCTTTCTAGGGTACGGCTTGACCACACTACTGTTAAGACAAGTTCTTTAGAAATGAGTTTCACCTCCATTCCTGCCATGCCATGCAAGTCCTTTAAAGGCCATGAAAGCAAAAGCTAAACAGATCCAATCCTATAAGAATAAAAATGGGCTTAAAGGAATTCAGCCTGTGTATCTTATAAAAATCAGTAGTAACCTTTCCAGAAATATGATATATTGAATAATATTTCTACTGTTTTCACTTGAATCCTTAAGGGAAATCTCTATAGTACATTCACTAAAAGAAAATCAATACTTAATGGTTTTTGCTTAGTGAGAATGAAAGGCATGAAAAGTTGCTGCATTTGTTTACGGGGATGATGAGGTATCATAAGCACATGTAGGAAGGACCGATGCAAATTTAGCAAGTTAGATAATAACTGGACAAATATGACTTTTACCATAATGGTAGTGTTGTTTAAGCATGTGGAGAGCCTTGATTGGCTGACCTGGGAATAACCTTCTTTGACTGTGTAAACAGGATCAAACAAGTGACTTCATTGGCCCTGAATAAGTTATAGAAGTAGTTACCCAGCCTACACCTATGTATAATTAGCTCCTTTGGAAACTTCGTCCTTTCTTGCTCATAGAGATGTTCCTTGACCCAAGTTTTGCCCAATGGTAAGTGCAAAACTTTAGAGGACTGTCACCTAAACTAGCTAGAAGCTGCTCAAAATCTTGTGGGATGGAGAACTTAGACCAAGCATTCTTCACTAGCAAGGCAAGCAGACCGCCTAATACATCCATCTCAAGAAAAAGAGGGCATTGCTCAATCAACCTCACTCTCACCAAAGCAGCTCTCCATTGTTCTTGGATTTCTTGACCTAGATGTCCTTGCTCTCAACTGTGTCCAGATTTACAAGAGATTTTTCCACAGTGCATCAAAACCTGCCAAACCAGACCATGTTGGGCACAATGGCATAACGGTCAAGTGCATGGATTTGACATGAAATTACATGGGATGGAGCCCAGCTTTGCTACTCTCTAGCTACTATAACTCAGGGCAAGTTACTATGCTTTACAGATGCTTCCTCATCTGTACAATGAGCGGCATAATGGTTGTGAGGATTATGGGAAACCATATATCTGCACATGGTAAGGGCTGAAGAAATATTACCTACCATTATTATTATCAATTGCCAGCTAATGTTCTGTACTTTGGTTGTCAAAAGGGATAGGGCAGGGAGGTCCTGATTGCAAGATGCTCTTTCACAGCCTAATTCCACTTAGTGACTAAATTCAGGCCCTGATATAAAAACAGCAATGTTTTTTGTGGGCAATAAACATGAAATATTCTTTTTGCAATCACATTTTTTTACCCACTGAGGTAGAAAATAATACCTCACAAAAATAATTTTTTTTAAAGCACATTAAAATCTAATCGTAGTAAGACCTGGGCTGGGCGTCCAGGTGCTTGTTCCTGTTGCCATACTTAGTACAGTACAGAAAAGAACAAAACCAAAGCAAAAACCGGGGTGGGAAGGGGCCTCTTCTGAGGTCGTGTCCACTACAAACCATGATTGACAAACTAGTTCAACCAAACTGATGTCTATGACAGGGAATGACGTACAGTTTAACAATCCTGCTGGCAGACAGGCTAAACAGGTCTTAATTCATCAACATTCTTTGATTGGAGCCTGAATTGAATATAGATTCAAACTGATTGCTCAGGATGGTTCAGCTCTCCTGAAGCTTTTTGTTCTCACCTACATCTGTCAGAGAAAATGGTCCCTATTTACCTCGTGGAGAATTTCTTTTAGGATGTAAGTGTGTCAAAACTTAGGTTATGTCAGGATCTTTCAAAATCTCTAGGTATTGCACTTCCTGGGGAACAGCTGAAAGCTACAGACATTCACAGCCTGACTGATTTTAACCCTTCACACTGAGAAGGTGATGTCTCATTATAAATCGGGAGAGATTTCCACCCACCATCTCACACTCTGTGAGAAATATTTACCATCCCCATCAGCCGCTGCTAGCCTTTGAGCTGCTCTGTGAAAAGCGTAAAGGAGGGGGGGCAAGGGGAACCGAAATTCAGCTGCCAACCTCTGTAGCAGAAAAGATTTATCCCCTGGAAAATGTAGGCTATCACTGAAGAGATCCACCCCTTAATGGCTTTCAACTCTGCAGAAATTGTTGTCAGGGAGACTGAAGCGGGTGCCTGTCATGCAGAGACCATTTTGTCAGCATACTCGCCCAGACGGGAGGACTTGCTATAAGTTACTGGTTTCTACATCCCATTTACCCCAGCTCCATCAGAGCCGATATGCAATCGAACATACAAAAGACCTGATGTTGCCCATTAATGATAGATTCACAAAGTGGGCCAGATGAGCCTCACAATCAAGTCCCAAAGAAAGTGCCCAGACATCTCTTCCTGGAAGTGAGATTGTCGGCACAAAATGCTGTGGATTGTTCCATAGTCTTCAACTCCCATTCTCTGAACCCCTATAGCACTCATTACCCGTACCACACAATTTAGTACTTGATTATATACTGTCTCGTATTGTTCTCTAATTGTTTCTCCACCCAGGTAAGAGGTGGAGTTTCTTAAGATGTATTTTTTTCCTAACGTGATTTCTATAATTGTCTGTAGCTGCTTCCCTTAAACCTCTGTCTAGTAATTTTCTCCCATCATGGCATAAACTTCAAATCTACCTAGATGAGGAGAAATAAAAACATTGACCATCTCCCCTTAAAAAAAAAAAAAAAGCAGCTAATAGAAAAATACGAATTACCTGCACACATAATACATACCAAGCAATGGGATCTGCGGAAGAAAAGATCACTAAAGGTTAAGAAATTCAATCAACATTTGTCTCATCGGCCACCAAAATACCTCACCTAGTATGAGAACACACTTACAAAATCTCTTCCCTCTGCTGTGTCCTCTTATCCTCTTCAACAGGGAGAGGAAAGTTTCTAAAATAATATGAATGGCAATAACCCGAATCCACCTCTGGATTAAAGTTAGCATCGTATAACCCACACCCATTACTCCCAGAATTGGTTGCTTGAAATGCAATCTGCAGAAATAACTAGGACTTTTGTTTCTCGAAGGAATATATTATCTCTCCCCTCATCGTGGCAAACAAACAACCATTTCAAATATTTTTGGAAAACCAGATGGTTTTCTTTTACTGGGACCCGTCTCGAAGGGCAGAATCGACCTCACTGTGAATTCCTTTTAAACTATGCGGTGGGGCCTGTCATCAGAAATGCTCTCAGCCTTTCCCGGACAACGGTTTACAGCAGCCCTGGCAAGCGTTCCACGTGCCCTGAACGAACAGGCAAGTTGTGCTGGGCGGGGACACTCCCTTGCATCTCCCGGATCATTTCAGGCTGTCACAGACAAGTTTTTGTGAAGTTCAATGCAGGCTATAAAAAGGGGAAAATGGTTTCTTCACAAAACTTTTATGTAACAACTAGAAAAGAAAAAATCCACTGCCACATGGATTCCCTGACCCTCCTTGAAGTTCTCTGTTCTCACAAAGGATTTGTAGACAGGCAGGCAGTCCCTCCAGAATAATGCCCATGTGCCCACCATTAAGCAGAGCCGTACGTTTACACATCGCAGAAAAGTGAGGCTTTATGCCATTTTTAAAACTCTTCAAAGAAAGGGGAATCTACAACCTCCTCCAGTTCATGCTTTATCAACGGCTGTATTAGAAAATGATTCTGCGCACTGACAATTCGTGCTTCACCAACATGTGCCCAGATTGTTCTGCCCCATCACCCCCTCTGCCCTCGGGCAGGACCCGGGACAGGACAAAATGAAAATACAAGGCCCCTTGTTAAAAACATTAAGAATTTTAAGATGGCGACCGCAGAGCATTAAACCACAAGCAGAGCCCTGTGTGGTCAACCTCAGGGAAGGCTATGCAGAGGTGTGGCAACCGCAAGCCCGGTTCAGTCCATCTCTGTCACGTTACCTTCTCTTTTCTAAATTTCCTTATGTGTATTTCTTTGTTTACTTATTTACCATTTGTCTTTCCCATTAGAAAGTAAAGACCATAGATCTTGTCTGTCTTATCCAGCCCTGTATCTTCAGCATCTATGCTGGGCACATAGTAGGTATTCAGTTTGCAAGAAGAAGGGGACAGATGGAAGAGGGGAGGGAGAGCAGGAGGGAGGGAGGAGATAAAGAGAAGGGAGGGAGAAAGGGACCACTGATTGTAGTTCATCCTCGGTCCTCCCCCAGCAACTCATGTATGTTTAAGTGCCTTATCTCCCCTTGTACTCCTTGGGGCCCCAGCTCTAGCCTGACAGATAGGGATCAAAGGAAAACCTGGAAGGCGGTAACAGAATGTAACTAGCATGACTGAGCACTTGCTGCAAGACCCCGCTCTGCGCCTGTCCTTTAATACACAGAATCTCCTTTGTTTCAGCTGGAATCTTCTGGTTGAGAGAAGCAGGCACCCACTACCTCTACTGTGAGACCTGGGCTGGACCAGGACAGCACCCGGAGCAGCAGTTACCCCGCCCTCCCACCCCTGTACTTTTGCTTTGGCTGAAGCTCCGCTCTATTGACACCCAGCTTCTCAGATTACCCACAAGGGCTCCCCCTCCTAACTCCAGCTTTCACATGGCCTCTTGGCCCCTGACTCCACTTCATGACTTTTCAGCTAAAGAGCCCACCTTTAGCTACTCATCTCAATATCTGTTAGTCCAAATTCCCAAGAGAGGCATTTGAGTGACCCAGCTATCTTTCCACAACTAGCCAGCCAGGCCTGTGGACTGTCTGCCCTCGGATCAGGGGTTACTCTCGCTCCAGTCAGCTCGCGGCAGGTTGGGGGGGGGGGGTGTGGGAAGGTGGAGGCGGTCACGTCATGTGATACATAACTCCGCTGCCCAGGGCGTGTGAGCAGAGTAACTCCCATGAAATGGCTTTTGGGGTGGGAAGGTAGCTTCTACGTTCATTTGACAGCACTAGGTCCTTGCAGTAACCCTGATGGGGTAGGCGTTATTAGCCCCATCCTACAGGTGCAGAGGACCAGAGATGCTGAGCAGTTTGCTCAAGCCCTCACAGATGATACGCATGGGTCAGAGGTCAGGCTTAGCTGAGATCGCAAAAGGCCAACATGAAGCCGTCTGCAAACAGAGGAACGAAGCAGGGGGTGGCCCGGCATGCTTTTCCCCTCCTCTGAAAACCAGGGCTGCTTCTTCATACACAAATCCCCAAAAGCCGGCTTATCCGTGAATATATTCGTTTGTTAGGGCTGCCAAAGCAAAGCATCACAGGCTGCACACGGCTTAAACAACGGAAGTCTACTGTCTCACAGTTCTGGAGGCTGGAAGTGCAAAGTCAAGGTACGTTCGTCTGTGTATAAATGTCCCCTTTCTATGAGGATGCCAGTCATAATGAATTAAGCCCCACCCTAAAAAGCTCATTTTAACATCTGTAAAGGTTAAAAAATTTCTCTCCAAATAAGGTCACATGCTAGCTACTGGGGGTTAGGGCTTCAGCTTATGGATTTTGTCAGGATGCAGTAAGTGCACTGAAACCCTCTCACCCAGTTCCTGCTCGGCACACCGTTCCTCACAATCCGCTCGCCTCCCTGCTGCCGGAGCCGGTGGGGATGGCTTTCTTTGGTGCCAGGAAGGGGCGAGGTTTGCTCTTGCTTTTCCTCCTGCCAGCCTAATTTTCCAGCCACCTCCGTCCTCACCTAACCTCAGGGGAGGCCTCCTTCCCATCTCACTGCCCCAGCCTCCTCCTCAGCCCTCACAGAGGGCCTGATGGGCGCCAACGCCAGGTCACTGGTTCAGCCTCTTGACGCAGCAGGGGACGCTCCCATGTGCCTCCGTGCCCCCCAGGCCAGGCAGGACCCTCCCTTTTAACAACTATCACCTGCCCTGTTCTAGAAGATAAGCCGACTTAAAGTCAAACACAGGTTCAGGAGACAGCCACCCACAAGGTATGAGTTGAGAGTATAGCAATGAGGCTAAAATACATGAGTCGGGGGATCATTCCCCAAAATCAATGGTACAGAGCACAGGGATCCTGAGTGGGAAGAAGAGGTTTGACACTTTTCACATAGATTGGCTAGGGTCACCCGAAATCGTTGACACAGGGTTTGGTGTCAACCTAAAGCTTCTGGTTTAGCGTCACCTGAAGCTTGGTTCAAATCCCTGCTCCACCACTGACTGTATGACACTGGGCAACGTTTTTAACCTCTCTGAACTTCAGTTTCTTTATGTATAAAATAGGCAATAATGACATCTACTTTGCAGAACTATGTTGAGGATTAAATGAGGTGATAGATATAAAATATTAGCATAATACAAGGCAGTTAGTAAACATTCAAAAAGTGGTCATTGCTATTATTATTATCATCATCTCAAATTTTTGCTTGGAACTCATCTTAATAACAAGGTTATTTCCTACCACTTCCTAATTTAACTTGCACAACTGTGTAGAGAATATCAATTGAACTTGAACAAGAAATCGAATGGATGGGTTTGTAAGTCAATACCTGCTTGTCAATCAATCTATTAAGCAAAGATAATTCAGATTCAGCAAACAACCCCTGGGCATCTGCCATCTACCAGGCATATTTTAAGTTATCGATAAAACCCTTTTCTTTCTTATGGCTGAATAATATTCCATTATATGTATATACCACATTTTCTTTTTCCATTCATCCACTGATGTACATTTAGGTTGTTTGCACAGACACTTTTTAGTTTACAAAATGCTTTCAAATATGTTATCACGTTTGATCCTCACTAAGGCTGGCAACAGCTCCATTTCCATTTTACAAAAGAGAATATAGAGTCAGAAGGTTAAGTGTCCTGTGGAAAGCTAAAGCCAAGAATAGATATATAGATAGATAGATAGATAGATAGATAGATAGATAGATAGATAGGTAGATAGATATAAAATCTTCATGCTGATACTCCACTTTCTCTTATAGCGGTAACCAGGAAGATAGTCTTGAGAAGCCTGCTGGGAGAGGCAAAAAGAAGGCAAGGAAAAAGAAAGAAAAAAAAACTGTTCTGCATGAAAAACAAATAGGAGTTTCAGGAAGAGGGGAGAGAGGAGAGTGCACAGCTGAGCAATATGAACAAGTAAATAGATAAAAGGTTCTTTAGAAATGGGAATCTCCGGAATTAAAATTGTTAAAGATTTTTGCATTTCTTTGATGTAAACCTCCAAATTCCTAAACCTTTACAAACATCTGCTATGTACCCCCAAAATTCTTGTGAGAGTGGGTTTTAGTAAACAGGCTGAAACGTCACTTCGGACCCAAAAGAAAACTCGCAAAGGAGAGTGAGGTGACCCAGACACTGAAGAGTTCAGCAGACGTCAGAGCCAGGCCAGAGGTGACAAGGAAGACAAGCCACGCCCCAGGGTGCCCAGAGAGCTCATCGGAGGCAGAGGTGACTCCTGCTCTCAAGATGGCATTCAATCCAATTTCATTTGAATTTCAGGGGACAAGGAATTACAAAACAATTTGGCACTTTGAGGAAAGATAGGGTCTAAAACCCGTGTCTGATTGCCAATTTGGGGGAAGTTTTCAGTTTGGAGTTTTATTGGCTGGAGATGGGGATGAGAAGATAATTTGAACAGAATACCTCCTGGCTACACTTCCAAGGAACCTTGAAAGCCCTTGGACTTCTTTGCAAGGGAAAGATTAGGCAGATGGCTCTCATGACCAAGTAATTCTGGACACTATTAAGTGTACAACTTCCCAAGGCCTCCTGTGGCCAAATGTGTTTACAAATGCACATAAGCTTGGAGCTGAAAGGATTAGAGCATCGGTTTTCAAATTTTCTTTAGCAATAAATCCTTTTCCTCATACCAACTCTTACACAGACAGCACAGGAGAAAGAGGCTGGGAACACGAAGCCCACACCCCCAGCCAAAACCAGGGAAGCAATTTTTTAAAACCCCAGACATTTAGGGGGAAAATCAATCTTTCCTCTAAAAGTTTATGTTATGTTAATTTTCTGTTACAACAGAAAAGAAAAATCCTCAAAAATATTGTTTTGACCAATCTAAGGTGGAAAAACATCAGATTGGGTTGGGGAGTGTTGGTGGGGATTGACTAGGAAAGGGGCATGAGGGAACGCTCTGGGGCATTAGTAATTTTTTTATATCTTGTTGAGGGGTTGAGTTACATTTGTCAAAATGCAGCAAATGTATATTTCAGATTAGTATATTTCATTGATGTAAATGTTATATCCAGTGGGTAAAAAACTATAAACAAATATTGATCTCTAATGATATGCATGTTGAAGTATTCAAGGGGAAGTGTACAGATGTCTGCAAATTACTTTGCAATACATCCAAAACAAAACAAGATGGCTTGACGGATGGATAGAGGGATAGGTATGTGACAAAGCAAGGATGGTAAAATGAGAACAGTAGAATCTAGGTGGTTGAGCATACAAGTTCAATTGTGCTGTATGCTTAAATTTTTTCCTAACAAAATGTTGGGAAAAAAAGAGTCCTTATCTTTTAGAGATACATATTAAATACTTATGGATAAAGTTATACAATATCTGATTTGCTTCAAAAAAATGTGGAGGAACAAGTGTGAGGGAGCATAGAGGAAATAAGATTGGCCAACAGATCATAACTGTTGAAACTGGTAGTGGGTACATTGGGTAGTCTTAGTCAATTCAAGCTGCTGTAACAAAATACCACAGACAAGGTGGCTTAAACAACAAACCTTCATTCCCCACAGTTCTGGAGGCTGGGAAGTCCAAGATCAAGGGGCTGGCAGATTCAGTGTTTGGGGAGAGCCCTCGCTCTCCCTGGTTTGTATATACCATCTTCTCAAACAGGAAGCAAGCTCTCTCCTGTCTCTTTCTAATCTCCTCATGAGGCTCCACTCTTGTGACCTAATCACCTCCCAAGGGCCCCACCTCCAAATGCCATGACTGGGGATTAGACTTTCAACTTATGAATTTAGAAGGGGACACAAACATTCAGTCCACAACAGGAGTTCATTTTACCATTCTGTCTACTTTTGTGTATATGTGTACAATTTCCATAATAAAAACTTTTTAGAAATGAAAAAAATAATACTGCATTACATATCCTTTTTTAAAGTTTTCTCCTAATTTCTATTTTGTAAATATGATAAAATATTGTGTTAAAAAGCTTTTTAAAAAGCAGCAGGGCTTCCCTGGTGGCGCGGTGGTTGAGAATCCGCCTGCCAATGCAGGGGACACGGGTTCGAGCCCTGGTCTGGGAAGATCCCACATGCCGCAGAACAACTGGGCCCGTGAACCACAATTACTGAGCCTGCGCGTCTGGAGCCTGTGCTCCGCAACAAGAGAGGCCGCGACAGTGAGAGGCCCGCGCACCGCGATGAAGAGTGGCCCCCGCTCGCCGCAACTAGAGAAAGCCCTGGCACAGAAACGAAGACCCAACACAGACAAAAATAAATAAATTAATTAATTAATTAAAAAAAAAAGTTTTAAAAAAAAAGCAGCAAACGTTTTACCCTTTATGTCCACTAGAGTAATGGGTCCCCATTTAAAAGATCAAGGTAGCAGACTTCCCTGGTGGCACAGTGGTTAAGAATACACCAGCCAATGCAGGGGACACGGGTTCGAGCCCTGGTCCGGGAAGATCCCACATGCCGCGGAGCAACTAAGCCCGTGCACCACAACTACTGAGCCTGCGCTTTAGAGCCCGTGAGCCACAACTACTGAGCCCGCGAGCCACAACTACTGAAGCCCACACACCTAGAGCCCGTGCTCTGCAACGAGAAGCCACCGCAGTGAGAAGCCCGCGCACCACAACGAAGAGTAGCCCCCGCTCGCCGCAACTAGAGAAAGCCCGCGTGCAGCAACGAAGACCCAACACAGCCAAAAATAAATATAATTAATTAATTAATTTTAAAAAAAAGATCAAGGTAGCGATTGTGCTCTCTCATCAAATTCATTTAACTATAATCATGCCTGAAGTGAAGAGCCAGTATCCCTTCTGAAAGGATGTCTCATGAAGCATCAGTATGGAATTCCAAGTTATGAAATTATACCTGACTCTGGTTCCTGACATAGGTGTCCCCGAAACAAGATAATAAGAAGCTGCTCCTTCGGGTGCAGCTGCCATGCCAGCTTCTGGAGCACAAGCCCCGGCCACCCCGGCCAGGAAAGAACCCCAGGCCTGGGGAGCTCCAGGACTTGCCCGCACAGGAACCCAGGTTTCCTGCGGCCAGAGTCACTGCTCCTACTTGTTTCCACACTGCCTTTCTAGCAAAATGCCAGAACTCTCAAACCAAAAAGAAAAAAGGATCACAGTCTTGCAATTTATCAAAATGAAATTTCTCCCGTATGTTCCCTACGCAACAAAGCTCGATTCAAAGCGACGCCCCCGCATGCTGATGTTTGGCCAAACCAGCTCAGGCTTCACAGTGGGGTCAGAAACATGACAAAGCCCGGCTAGGTTCCCAGATCTTCCATCCTTCCCGCTCTTAAGAAAAGCTCCCTCCCCCCCACTCCTTCCTCCGGGCACTCTCTCCCCCGACTTGAACTTTCCTGTGGTATTTCAAAACGTTCCTTATGAACCTGGACAAAACACGAACAATTGAGGCCTTGGAAAACTGGAACGTTGTTTCCTGAACAATTTCAAACCTAAAAATAAATGAGTGACCGTGTGATCTGAGTTCTGGACAAAAGCCCCAAAAGTCATTCTTTTGCACCTGAACTGGTTCACCTGTGCCTGTGCAAGGGAGCCCCCCACCTCCCTGGGTGGAAATAGTGCCGGTTATTGTGCTGTGTGCTTTAAGCTTTGGGTATTGTTAAAGAGCATTCCCCTAAGGGCGAGAGATGTACCTGGGTGATGGAGCACAGAGAACAAAGCGAGCGTGTGGAGGGAGTGATGGGCCAGCAGGGACTGGCGGGTCCAGTGCGCACTGGCCGGCCAGTAGGCTCTGCGCCTCGGTCTCCCTGAGGCCCGCTCAGCACACTGGTAACAGAGCAGGGAACATGCCCCAAAGCTAGAAGGCCGTGTGGGAGCTGCCACAGGGAGCGGATGTAGGTCGGCCCTTGCAGGTGAGCTGGCACCACACAGTGGCTAAGAGAGAGGGCTCCGGCGCCAGCCCACCTTGGGCTTGGACCTCGGCTCCTCCACTTCCGGCTGGGTGACCTTGAGGAAGTAACCCGGTTTCTCCAGGTCTCAGTTTCCCCACCTCTAAAGCAGGGATCATCACAGCCAGGTTGATCAAGCACCTTCCACAAGCCAGGTCCTATACCGAGAGCTTGATGTGCAACCTTCTGGACAACCATCTAATGTTGATATATTCGATATACATGTCCCCATTTTAACTGTCTAAGTCAATGTCTAAATGTCACACAGCTGCTCCGTGGTGGATCCCAGCCACAAGCCAGGCCATCGGACTCCAGAGCCTGCTCCTTTAACCACTAGACTCTCTTACCCCCATTTTGGGGTCATTTTGCAACAATGATTATTCATAAGATCCTCTGGGCTCCCCCCCCAAAAAAATGTTATAAAGCAATAGCTGAAGGAGCAGGCCCTATTCACCTAAGGCCGGAACAAGCAGGAACAAGTTCCCCATGGCTCAGTTAGACTCAAAGCAAACTGGGAAGAGAGGAGAGGGCCAGGGCCCAGGGGAGGATGTCCAGAGGCTGATGTCACGAGGACCACCCAGAGACACCAAAGGGGGCTGCCAGATCCAGGTAAGAAGGCCAGAAGGGAGCCAAGATCCAGGTAAAGAAGAGCTTTCCACAGCGAGCTCAGTTACTGTCAGGAAATGTGACTATCAGTCCTGGAAATGACACCAACCTAAAATCTAAGAAGTTCAGCTCAGCATCCAACCCGGAGAAGGCTGGACAGAACAATCACCACAGGCAAACCCTGGAGGATTAGCACAATGCCACCTAGAAGGCGGGTGTAGAAAAGGGGATGAGAAGAAGCCCAGGCCATTTGTAACTCAGGGTCAAACCGGAACAGTGCACAACTGCTATTTCTTAGTCTACGTTCCTATCCAAATATGTGTTATTTGTGTCAGCTCCCCTGAGAGACTAACAGTAAAAAGCCCTTACAAATGAAAAATATTGTGCATGTATTTCAGTGACAGCAAGGAAGTAGGGTTGATGGAAAAGACACAGCTTGCTTTGAAGACCGCTCCAGGAGAGGGAGAATTGGGAAATGAGAGACAAGTGGGCCAAGTCCCAAGGGCTTATTGGATAAAAGAACGAACTACGTGGCAGCCCGTTGAGGCTGCCGAGATGGGTGCGGGGTAGCTAGGAGGAGGGCTTGTGTTCTCGGACTCATCATCTAACCCTTTGGTGACACCCACAAGGCCTGGAAGGGTCTGCAGATAAAGCTCAGACCCGGAGAGGAGACAGTCACGGGGCGCTGCCGGCTGAGCACAAGCGCGTGGGAGCCCAGGGCAGGGTCTACACTCTGCTTTACTTTCCCACCAGGTCACCTTGTCATCAACAGTGTCAGCCTCTGATGAGCCTCCATCCTCTCTGCACCTCTATCCTTGTGAGGAGACGTGAAGGGAAAAAGGAGCTCTGGGTCTCATCAAGACTAAGAGGAGGTCAGAACTGGGGCCTGTAAGAAGTGAGGGGATGGTCTGGGACCCTAGAAGCTGACCCCGAGAGGGCGACCCACCAAGGGAGCCCGCAGAGAATGGGTCTCCTGGACTGACCACCCTCCAGGCAGGGCGAGAACCTCCCCTCTGGCACCCAGAGCCCACACCAGCTAATTCTCCTTCAATGCACGGAGAATAGGCACGTGATCAGCGTGCAACCCACCACCCTCTGATCCTCCATCAGGAGGGACTCGGAGCCCAAGTCTTTGTGCAGGCCCTTCAGCCTACGCCTCTTGCTGCTATCAGTCACCTCTCACAGCTTGGCGGCAGTGCCCGTTATGAATACTCTGCTCCCACCAGATGAGGAAGATCCCGAACAACAGAAAGAAAAAAAGAGAAAAGAAACATGTCTTGCTGCCTCTAAACCAGGCATGGAAGTCAGCCTTTGGTCTTCTGTTTGTTTAGCCAAGGTCAAAAACAATGCTTTACAGGGAATTCCCTGGCAGTCCAGTGGTTAAGACTCTGCGCTTTCACTAACATGGGCCCAGGTTCAATCCCTGGTTGGGGAACTAGATCCCCAAAAGATCCGCAAAAGGAGCAGAGCGGCCAAAATAAAAACAAAAACAATGCTTTGCAAAGAATGACAATTATGCCAAAGCTACACATTCCAATTTCTGGAATGAGGTATAAAGAAAAGGACTACATGAAATAAAACATAAAATATGTTGTGACTTGTTTAGCATGTAAAGTGATCGTTTTTGTATAACAAATACCAGTCACTTGAAACTTTTATAGATGACTTTAAGTCATGTCACATTTCCAAAATGCTCTAGTGCAATAGAAACGTTTAAAAAGCATTGCCCGTTACTCTCTGTTAACAGTGATGTGCTTGAGACCAATTCGCTGATGAAACATTGAAAACATCAGAAGAAGTGCAGATTTCAATAAGACTTGAGTAAGCCTTCCCAGAACCAACCAAAGATCCATCTATAAAACCTGGCGTGCGAGCACTGAGACTCACGCACAGGCAAAGCAAAACGACGACTCAACCAACATCAAGTGTTGACTCTGGACCAAGGAAAAGCATCACCTGGGCAGTGATTGCCCTCTTGGGGAAAAAGGAAAAAAGTTCTGTGCTGACTATATCTAGAAAATTTCTTTAATGACAAATGTATTTTTATATAAGTTTCCATAGCAATACTGTGGTTCAAAAAGAAAAATAAAAAATTTTTGTATGTCCTACAGGAAATAATTTTTGAGGTTGTGACTATATTTCTGTCCCCAGCCACCAACTAAGCTTATCACCATTACCCTGCCTGGGAAAAGAAGCATACTGTTTTCTATGTAAGAAGATAAGGTATCAGGCTAAGCTAAAAGCAAACTGGACTCCATTTTATGGATAAAGAAGATGTGGCACATATATACAATGGAATATTACTCAGCCATAAAAAGAAACGAAATTGAGTTATTTGTAGTGAGGTGGATGGAGTTAGTCTGTCATACAGAGTGAAGTAAGTCAGAAAGAGAAAAACAAATACAGTATGCTAACACATATATATGGAATCTAAGGGAAAAAAAAAAAAAGGTCATGAAGAACCTAGTGGCAAGACGGGAATAAAGACACAGACCTACTAGAGAATGGACTTGAGGATATGGGGAGGGGGTGGGGTGAGATGTGACAGGGTGAGAGAGTGGCATGCACATATATACACTACCAAATGTAAATAGATAGCTAGTGGGAAGCAGCCACATAGCACAGGGAGATCAGCTCGGTGCTTTGTGACCACCTAGAGGGGTGGGATAGGGAGGGTGGGAGGGAGGGAGATGCAAGAGGGAAGAGATATGGGGACATATTATATGTATAACTGATTCACTTTGTTATAAAGCAGAAACTAACACACCATTGTAAAGCAATTATACTCCAATAAAGATGTTTAAAAAAAAAAAAAAACTGGACTCCATTTTAACAGAAGGCGATTTAGCATAAAATTCAAGGGTCTGGGCTTTGGAGTCAGAAAACCCTGCCTGTGGACCCTAGTTCCCTCCTAGATGTCAGACCTTGTTCCTCTTTCTGCCTTAGATGCCCCTCCCGTACAGTGGTCTACCTCGTAGAATCGCTATGAGAAATGAGAGAGATTCTTGGAGCTAACACTTAGGGATCCTCAGTGAGATATTCAGCTTGAACACATGTATGTATCTCATTTCCCTTCTAAAAGAAATGAAATAGATAAAAACTCATGAGGATAAGAACACAGTTATGTACAAAAAAAATGTCAACAAAATTCAGGAGATAGAAAGTGGATGGAGGAATGGTATCTGACTCAGCAGAGCCCCTTCAGAGAGGGATGACAAGGAGGAGCAAACTGAGTTGCTCCCACAAAACCCCAGGAAGGGCTTCCCTGGTGGTGCAGTGGTTGAGAGTCTGCCTGCCAATGCAAGGGACACGGGTTCGAGCCCTGGTCTGGGAAGATCCCACATGCCACGAAGCAACTAAGCCCGTGCGCCACAACTACTGAGCCTGCGCGTCTGGAGCCTGTGCTCCGCAACGGAGAGGTCGCGACAGTGAGAGGCCCGCGCACCGCGATGAAGAGTGGCCCCTGCTCTCCGCAACTAGAGAAAGCCCTCGCACAGAAACGAAGACCCAACACAGCCATAAATAAATAAATAAATAAATAAATAATAAATGTATTAAAAAAAAAAAAAACCCAGGAAGACAAAGGGGCTGAAGCCCCCGGGGCCTAGGACGGCGTGGGTAAGGCGTGAGGGGGACACGGAACTGAGTGGAAGGCTGAGGCACAGTAGGGTAGATCCCCAGATTCCCTTCTGACCCCAAGCAGCAATCACCTACCATTCTACAGATCAAAGCTATACACCCTGGAGAAATTAAGGCAGAGAGGCATGAAGGATGGAGGGAGCAAGCTATAGGACAAAAAATGGGGATCCCACGAACGTCTGCCTGCTGAATGGCGAGACCCCTGGCTCACTGCCCTGTCCTCCTCCCGGAGCCTGGCAGCCAGGCCCATACTTCCGCCAGCCTCCCTCCAACCCCAATCGCACCCCAACAAAAGATTCAGGGGCTCCTTCATAGAGAAATTGAACAGCTTCAAAGAATAATCCTACATTTGGGGGTCCCCCAACAAAAAAGCCAGCTAGCCACCCAATCACTCTACAGTGAGAAAAAAAAGGAAAAAACAAACAAACAAACAAACCGTTGTCAAGCCTCGTGTGTTCACTCAGAGGTTCCTATCAGCACTTAACACAATTGTTCTAACCCAGCAGGTTCTCCAAATATTTGTTGAATGGGGAAATCAATAAATCTTAATTGTATTCGGGGAAAAGGTATGACTGCAAATATTCAACAGAACATATAAACCATCGTTTTTCTCTCCGGGGGCGGGGGTCAAAGAGCCAAAGACAGTGAGGTTTCAACTTGAGTTGCTGCTTAAAATATAAACTATAGTTTATATTTCCTTTAATCAGAGTTCTGGAAGAATAAAATATGTGTTAACATTATTTACCATTAAGACAACTGGAAACACTGGGGGGAAATGTGAAAATTTGTCTTCTAAATTGAAGAAAAACCTGATTTTAGAAGAGACGCACATAGTCTATAGGCAGGTCTTTAACTGGGCAAGAACTCAAATCAGAACCTTCCAATTTTGGAGTTTTCCAGAGGGATGGGCTCACTGGGAAAGCCTTTATTTAGCCAAGAGGAGTGAATGCTCTTCTGTGCTTTTCCTTTTACGCCAATCACAGGCATAAACAAACAAAAAGCAACTCCATTTAGGCAGGGTTAGTAGTTTAAGAAGCCCCTCTGCCAAATCTCTTTCCCAGCTGATGTTCACGAGCAATAATCAATCATAGAATCTTTGCAGTTGGAAGTCATCAAGTTCAAACTCGTCGCTTTCCAGAGGAGAGAACTGAGGTGCAAGGAGTAAGTTGTCCAAGTTTACAGCAACCGTCATGGCCATCGGGGTCTTCAGCCTCCGGCCTGTCACTAGTGGGAGGAGCTGGCCCTCCTCGAGGCCCCAGCCCACCTGGGCTGTTTGTTGAGACCTGAGAGAGGGGTGACAGCACCCCCTGGGTGCCAAACCAGACAACGTCTGCCCTCAAGCAACTAACATTCTCATGTGAAAGACAGACAATAAACTGGTAAAGAAGTCAGACAATGTCCATTTCTGACAAGCACTATAAGGGGTAAAATAGGCTAATGCAGCAGAAAATAACTGGGGTTGGAGACGTGAGGGAGAAGGCTTCTCAGAGGAGGTGAGAACTGAGGTAAGACCTCAGTCATGAGGCAGAGCCAGTCGTGGAACGATCAGGGGAAGAACTGCAAACGCCTGATGTGGAAACCAGCTCAGCACATTCAAAGCCAGAAGAAAGCCAGAGCCTAATGGGAAAAGGTAGGAGAGAAGGTCTGAGATTAGATGGTGGCTTGGGCCATGGATGGCTGTGGCAGTGGAGATGGTGAGAAGGACGTATTCTGGAGTGGAGCCGACAGGAATGACCAAAGGAGATGTGGAGACAAGAGAAAGAGAAGAAGCAAGGTAACCCCTTGATTTGTGGATGGTGGTGCCACTTAGCAAGATGGGCCACTCCTGGGGGAAAGAACTAACAGGTCTGTGTAGGTGGGTTAAGCGTGAGGTGTCTGTTAGCCATCCACTACCGGCTGAGTTTATTTCCACAGTCTCATCCCGTGCCCCTCTCCCTCCGTCACCACATTCAGCCGCTCTGGAAACCTTTCAGTGCCTCAAACATGCAAAACTCCTTCTTGCCTCTGAGCCCTCACACATGCTGTTCCCTCTACAAGAACTGCTCATGACCTCTCTTTGTCATCCTTCAGGCCTCAGCTGAAATGTCCTCCCTTCAGCAAGGCCTCTGCTGACCACCCCATCTAAATTAGGACCCCTCTCCTTATGGTCTATTTTAGCGCTCTGTTTCCTTCAAGGTGCTTATGATTTGTAATCATGCATCAGTTTACCTTAATCGTCTGTCTTTCCTACTGGAATATAAGTGTTATAGAGACCCAGCACCTAGCACACTGCAAAGCACATAATTAGTGCTCAAGGAAGAGGTGTTTAAATGAATAGAAGGAAGAACAAAAGATAGGACTGGGGTTGAGAAAACTGTACAAGGGCATTCTGGGAAGGGGCTGTGTAGGCAAAAAAGTGAGTCAATGAGTGTGGTGGAGAGAAAGGCAGGAAACTGGCCTGGCTTCTGGGGCCGCTCTCACCACCCCTCCCAGCCCAGCCCTGTCCCAGCCAATTCAGCTTCAAGGCCCTAAACTGTTCTCTACAAACAGCACATGCCACTCAGATGCAAGAGTCCCAGGGATGAAGAAGGAACGAGGCTTCGTTTCCTGTGCCCAGTGGCTTCCTAAGGAAGCCTTCACCAAACCTTTCCAAAGGCCAAGAGGGCAGCCCAATCAGCCCTTGGTGCGAGTTCAAGGTTAGGAGCAAGACGGGAGCTGCGATAAACAACATCACAGAGGCAATATTCCCTGTCCACATCAGGCATTGTAAATTCATGCTCAAAATATCTTGATACTAAAACAACATTGTAAAGCAACTGTACTCCAATAAAAAAAAAATCTTGATAACAGAATTTCCCCTGTTTTTAAAATAGACTTTACTTTTGAGAACAGTTTCAGATTTACATTAAATATGAAAAGAGTTATAGATAGTTCCCATATACCCTATACCCAGTTTTCCCTATTATTAACGTCTTACATTAACGTGGTACATTCGTTACAATTAATGAACCAGTGTCGATACATTATTTTAAACTAAAGTCCATATTTTATTCAGATTTCCTTAGTTTTAACCGAATGTCCTTTTCCTGTTCCAGGATTCCATCCGGGAGCCCACAGTACGTTTAGTCATCCATCAGCTCTCCTTAGGTTCCTCTTGGCTTTGACAGTTTTTCAGACTTTCTTCGTTTTTGATGACTTGCACAGTTTTGAAGAGTTCTTGGCAGTTATTTTGCAGAATGCCCTTCTATTGGGATTATGGGGGTTTGGGAGAAAGACCAGAGGTAAAGTGCCGTTTTCATCACAACGGTATCAAGAGTGCGTAGGAGCAACGTGACTTACCACTGTTGATGTTGACCCTGATTATCCGGCTGAGGTGACGCCTGTCACATTTCTCCACTCTAAAGTTACTCTTCCTGCTCCCCTTTCCACATTGCGCTCTTTGGAAAGCAGTCACTGCGCACAGCCCACAGTTACGAGCGGGGAGTTAAACTGCCTCCTTCAGGGTGAAGAATCTACATAAATTACTTGGAATTCTTCTGCACAGGACATTTGTATCTTTCCCTCCGTTTGTTTATTTACCCAATCCTTTATATCAGTATGGACTCTTGGACGTTTATTTATACTTTGGGTTATAATCCAACACTATTTTATCACTCAAAATCTTCCAGCTTTGGCCGTTGAAGCTCATTCAGTGGGTTCCAGTCTCCCTTTGACATGCCCCCAGTCAAGGCGGCTTTGGTTTGGTTTGGCTTTGAGGACTTTCCTACTCTCTGGCACTGCAAGAAGCAACCTGTTTCTTAAACCACGTCCTCAGCATATCCTGATTTAAGGCGGCCCCAGAAGTAGGTAATGAAAAGGATATCCCTGACTTTTTCCAAGGGAAGGGATGTTTCTAGACTGTAAGGCTCCGGGGAGCTCACTTTTATGAGGCTTTTGCTTTGCATCTCCACCAGAGGTCATTTGTCAAGTGCCAAAGGGCACAGGAAGCCACGGGATATGAGAGGCGCCAATAAAAGAGTGGGAAAGACCGGGATTAGCTGTGGCCTCCACGCTAGCTGAGTTACCTTAGAGACACCTCTGGACCCCGGAGTCCTCATCTATTTGTTGCAGGACTTTGTGAAGATGAGAATACACATGAACACCCAGCACAGTGCCGGGCCCAAAGCTGTTGCTTAAAAAATGGTTAGCCTCGTAGGAGAAAGTACGAGATAGCAGGTCCATTCAGCAGCGATCCCGGCGTTGGAAGGAAGAAGAACCAGCTCTCCAACCGGCCAGAGCTCCATCAGTTCAAAACCAAACAAATGACTCATGAATTCTAATCCATTCTTCTACTCTCAGCTTCCCTCCTTCATGCTGGGAGGCCAAATTACAGTATTTTATTATTTTGCCTCTTTACTGTGTATTTTATTTATCTCTTGTTGTGCTCCCTAGTTTTAGGCATTTTTTCAAAAGCCCTACTTGTTCCTACCTGCTATTTGTATTCTTGGTAAAACCACCAATCTCTACAATGTACCTCTCCCAACCCTCCGGAAGATTTCTATGTTGTGTTCTTGCCAAACTGCTAGCTTCATTAATCTGGAACTGAATGCTGAAATTCCACTTACTGTTTTGATCTATATGTTCTCTCAGTATGTTTGTCATTTTCCAGAATCAGAGCTTCTGCTCCTGGATAAGTGGCTGCTCACGATGGCCCCCACCAACCAACCACCAAATGAATAATGGAACAGCTCTCGATAGAATAAAGGTGGGTTGTATCAGACTTCTAAATTGACCTGAAATCAGGACAAGCAACAGTGCTGCAGTCAGCCATCCTCTGCATATAGAGCATAAGTTGGCGTCTGGCTTTCCTTCACTAAGCTCCAAGAGGTCAAGCCACCTCTGTCTTGTTTACTGCTGTATCCCCACAGTGTAGCACAGCGCCTGACACATATTAGGTGCTAAATGAATACTGAATGAATGAATGAATGGGGTTTTTTAAAAAGTAGGCACTCCAGTTTTTCTTTCATTTCCTAGTAGATGCAGAAAAAGTGCTCTTTTCCTTACTCCAAAGGTTGGCTCCATTTTATGTGGCCTACCATGTTCACTGTCTTCTAAACTGTAATTTGAGTTACAGACTGGGAGGCAGTGCTTCCAGCCAGGGCCCTGGAAAAGACAGAACCAAGATGAATTTGAAGAAGAATGCTCTAGTCTAAATGTCTGTGTCCCTTTAAAATTCATATGCTGAAACCTAATCCCCAGTGGGATGGTATTTGGAGAAGGGGCCTTTGGGCGGTGATTAGGTCAGAAGGGTGGAGCTCTCATGAATAGGGATACAGAGGGCCAACTGTACTGTGCTATTTTTATGTAAGGGACTTGAGCATCTGCAGATTTTCATATCAGAGGGGACTCCTGGAACCAATCCCCCGTGGTTACCGAGGGATACCTATCACTACAAGGTCTTGTGAAAAAGACCCCAGAGAGCTCCCTCACTCCTTCCACCACATGAGGACACAGTGAGGAGACAGTGGTCTGTGATCCAGGAAGCTGGCTCTCACCAGACACTGAATCTGCCAGCACCTTTATCTTGGACTTTCCAGACTCTAGAACTGTGAGAAAGAAATTTGTGTTGTTTATAAACCACGTAGCCTGTGGTATTTTGTTATAGCTCTCACCTCCTTCTCCACTGAACTTTCCCAACCATCCTAACCATACATAACCTTCCAGGCCTGGCCCCTGCCCAACACCAAGATGGACCTCTTCCATGAAGTCTTCCCAGCCGCACTGACTCACCTTCCTTTAAACCTATAGCATGAATGACCCACGAGGTTCCTCCACATGACAGGCATACTTTTTTTTAAATTTAATTATTTATTTATTTATTTATTTATTATTTATGGCTGGGTTGGGTCTTCGTTTCTGTGCGAGGGCTTTCTCTAGTTGCGGCGAGTGGGGGCCACTCTTCATCGCAGTGTGCGGGCCTCTCACTATCACGGCCTGTCTTGTTGCGGAGCACAGGCTCCGGATGCACAGGCTCAGTAATTGTGGCTCACGGGCCTAGTTGCTCCGCGGCATGTGGGATCTTCCCAGACCAGGGCTCGAACCCGTGTCCCCTGCATTGGCAGGCAGACTCTCAACCACTGCGCCACCAGGAAAGCCCAGGCATACTTTTTGAAGACACTTCTTGGACTGTCATTTTCTCTCTTATAATCTCACACTTTATGACTATTCCACTTTTCATGTCTTCATATCTTCCCAACTACATTAAAAAATTGCTTGGGACTTCCCTGGTGGTGCAGTGGTTAAGAATCCACCTGCCAATGCAGGGGACATGGGTTTGAGCCAGGAAGATCCCACATGCCGCAGAGCAACTAAGCCCTTGTGCCACAACTACTGAGCCTGCGCTTCAGAGCCCGCAAGCCACAACTACTGAGCCTGTGAGCCACAACTAGTGAAGCCCACGTGCCTAGAGCCCATGCTCTGCAACAAGAGAAGCCACCACAGTGAGAAGCCCGCACACAGCAGGGAAGAGTAGCCCCCACTCGCCGCAACTAGAGAAAGCCTGTGTGCAGCAACGAAGACCCAACACAGCCAAAAATAAATAAATAAAATAAATAAATTTATTTTTTAAAAAAATTCCTTGAGAGCAGAGATTGTGTCTCATTTCTTTACAGTTCTCTCTGTCCTGCACCACCTCTGGCACATGGAAAGTTCTTTCTAAAGTCCACCTTCCAGGCACTAGCTTTAATCACTACATACCTTCATTAAAAAAGTCAGAGAAAGGAGGATGAGGAGAAAAGTTCAGAGAAAGGAAAGCGAGAGGATGGGGCAAGGCAAAGAACAGGAGAAAATCAAAATACAAAGGATTGAGCCAAGACACGCCCTGACAGGAGGTTAAATTTCACTGAAATAGAGAGTGGATTAGAAAATCTGGTGCTGCTAAGGAAGAAAAGACAAAGCATTGTAAACCAATTTAATAACCCCTGCAGTGCCTTCCTCATCAGCATTTCACGCTGAATAGTAGGACTCTTTACACAAGCTCCAACTACCTGCCTTGTGCTGGAGTTGTGCGAAGTTAAATACTATTCCAAATAACAGACCCTTAGCCACCTGGAAATCATAGAACATAGGTTTTCCAAGCTGGAAGAGCTATAAGAGACCAGTCAAGGTTACAATACTAAACTTAAAGTCCAGTGTCTCCTTTCAAAATATACATGACCCTCTGGAAACGGTATGAAATATCTAGTATAAACCCATGTAAACCTGTCTCGGAAGAAGACATAAATTTCTTCAGATTCTTAAAGGGGTCAGGTTGCCAAAAGGTTACAGATCACTCCTCGGGGCTAAGTCCTTGATGTTACAGACCAGAAAGGTTAGCAAGTGGACCCACAGAAGCGGGGCCTGGCAGGGAAAGCACCAGAATCCTGACCCAATTCCCCTGACTTCTAGCCGCCACTTTCCCTCCAGCGCTTACACTCCTCCCTCTTTTGTTGTAAAGGGATTTTCTTTGTGACACCATTTGCTCTAACAGGATTTGACCTGTGGCGTTCTGGATGCTTTGCTCTGTTACATTTTAAGCGTCTTCCATTTGCCTGCTTTCCTTCATTCACCCTAATGATGCCCACAGAGATGTAATTTTCTCACTTCTCTTTTTCTATTATCACCTTATCTGGCCTTTGCCCACTCTCTTTTCTGCTATACATGGAATGTCTCTGGGTACCCTTTTGTCCTCCCATCCTGATTTTATGAGAAGTATTTATTTCCATGTTTTCTGTATTTGCCTGGATGTATTCTCACAGAGCTGATGGTAAAACTCTTCTGTCTCAGCAGGAAACGATTGCTCACGGCAATTACGCCTGCTGTCTTCCTTTTCATTTTCCTTCAGCTCTTGATGAAATTGTGTTTCCAGAAACCCTATGAATTCTTTCTCTGACTCTTACATAACTCAGTGTATTCAGCCATTTCTTTTCCATATTTTTTTGTGTGTTTGGTTGGGCATTTGGCTCATTTTCTCTTCAAATAATTTGGTGGCTATTTTATCTTCAGTTTCTCTCACGCTGTAGAGGATTTTCTGCATCCAAATGAATGGCTCAAGATTCAGTCAGATTTGGTTGGTATTTGTATCATTAGCCACAAAAATGAGTCTATGAACCTGCCGGTTGTTTGTGAGCCTGTTTTGTTGATTTGATGTTTTGGGGGGACATTTTTTTGTTTACTCTTTTAGGGGGAAGGGATGTTCATTTTGGGTCCAGTCTTAGGGCTAAAGTTTAGAATGTGTTTTTTTGCCCCAAGTTGTATCCTTTATACCTTTAAAGAGTTTGCCCCTTGGGCAAAACTCAACGTGTGTGTGTGTGTCTATGTGTGTGTGTGTTTCTGGGAATGATTCTAGAGAATATTTCATTGGGGCTGGAATATGGGTTTCAACACCTTCTCTATAAATAAATCAACACGTGAGGATAAATTCTCAATTCCACTCCCGCTACCCCACCCAGCCCCATGCTCTTGTCCCATCCTACTCTCAAGGGAAGATTCCAACCCTAAAGAGGAGCACCAGCAAAATTAAGTCAGAAATCAGGCCCTTAAATACCACATGAGGGTTCAGAAGAGGCCAACAGAGTCATACAAAGGGGTTGGGGATGAGGAGGCGGGCTGGGGGGTTGCAGGAGAAGATAATCCAAGAGCAACTTGGACACCAGACTATTCTTTCTTTGGGCCAAGGGGTTGACTGTTAGTAAATGTGCCTTAAGAACAAATGAGACTAATTGATTGTATCTGTTGGGACAAGGAGAGAGAAAATCCATCCTAAGCCCCACTGAATAAGCAAAGGAGTGAAGGAGGGGTAATACTGAACCTTCGCTATACTTCCTGGCAGGGTAGGACCGATTGTATAAGGAGTTCATGATGATCCCTAGGAAAGGAGTTGGGGGAGGCAGAGGCAGTGAGGCAGGGCCTGACATCCTTAGGGCTTTCACTATGGCAACCGCTTGCATCCCACTTGTTCTCCTCTGTGTGCGTGGTACCCCGGTGAACCTTGAACCCTGCCAGGGGTGCCATCAAAGTTCGATCAAAGTGTAAACTGTATTTTTGCTGTAAATGAGAACACATACAGGCAATGTCTGCCAGATAAAATCTTGAGCTGAATGGGTCACAGTATGCAGCCTGGGGTCTGGTACAAGTTCCTGCCAGTAGAAGGAAACAGATATAGGGTAATGTCAAGCCAGCCTGGAAGAGAGATCCCATGTTCAACGCAACTCACTAGGCCTTTGCCCCTATGAATTTACAAGACAGTGTAGCCCAGCCAGTTAACAACTCTATGCAAACAGCATTTGGTGCTAAAAGAGTCGGCAAATAAATAATGTGATAACTGTTTAAAACATTTTTCAATTTTCTTTTTTTTTTCTTTGACCTTCAAGGGTGCTGGCAAAAAATTCAAGTATTCAAAAGGTTGCCATGAATTCAGAAAGAACCAGTGGAACAGATGATAGGATTTTAGAAACCTGGAAATCAAAAAATAAAAATAAGACACATACATTCTCTTCCTGCCTCTAAAGATATTCAAAATGCCACCAATGGAACTTTGAGAGACAATATAATGAGGCAAACAGTGGTGTCAGAAAATGAAGGCATTGACTTAAGTCTGCCTTTCACATGATATAGGTCCCTGGGCAAGTTACCAAACTTCTTAGATTCTCAGCTACCTTATCCATACAATGAAAAGGACAACCTGATTAGTGAAAGTAGACTTTCTCAGAAAAGGCTAATTGAAGAAAACTAAAGACATCAGTGAGCCAAGTGTGTTCCTTTGTTCACTCAGAAAGTGAATTACTGGGTTTCCCTGGTGGCGCAGCGGTTAAGAATCTGCCTGCCAATGCAGGGGACACAGGTTCGTGCCCTGGTTCGGGAAGATCCCACATGCCGCGGAGCAACTAAGCCCGTGTGCCACAACTACTGAGCCTGTGCTCTAGAGCCCACGAGCCACAACTACTGAAGCCCGCACGCCTAGGGCCTGTGCTCCGTAACAAGAGAAGCCACGCAGTGAGAAGCCCGCTCTCTGCAACTAGAGAAAGCCCACTTGCAGCAAACAGGACACAACACAGCCAAAAACAAAATAAATAAATTTATTAAATAAATAAAATAAAATTAATTAATTAATTAATTAAAAAGAAAGTGAACTACTTTGTTGATTCCCCATAGCAAAAAGTGAATATTATATCAATTACTTTATGAATAGAAGAATATTAATGATAATATAATCATTGCATTTACTCTATTAAAATGTTAACAACTAGACGTTTTTGAGAAAAGGCAATAAGGACACAATTTTCTAATCTTTCCATCCTTCCAGCTGTTTCCATTGTCCCTGAGCACTCACAGAATGCCCTCACTGCCATGACTTCATTTCTTCCTCCAAGACACCCTGGGAGAAAAGCATATTCATCACCCTCATTTTACACATGAGAAAACTAAGGACAGTGAATTGAAAGCAGAGTGGAAGCTAGAATTAGTTCATTATGTTCAATGCTTGGCACAAATGTGGGGGGTTTTTTATACTGTATAACAGAATGTGTCAACACTTAGAAGACGTGCATAGCTCAGTGGACCAATATTTCCCAAACAACCAATGAAAAACAACACAACATCATGCATGGGCAAGAGATCCATTCAAAGCACAAGACAGATCAATGAGTTTTAACAGAATATGAAAAGTTCATTGATCTGTTTTCAGATTTCATATTATAACTAACCTTTAAGGAACCACCCCTTGTTGAGTTTTAGAGTAGTATCAAAGATGAATGTCCATGATTGTCTGAAAAGGCTGTGACAATGCTGCTTCCTTTTCCAACGACATATCTATGTAAAGCTGGATTTTTTTTCATATACTTCAACTTCAACCAAAACAACATATCCCAACAGATTAGATGCAGAAACAGAAATGAGAATTCAGTTATCTTTGAATAAACCAGAATTTAAAGAGATTTACAAAGATGTAAAGCAATGCCACTCTTCTCACTAATTTTTTTTGTTTCAGAAAACAGAACTTTTTAATTTTTAAAATGTTATGTTCACGTGTAATGAGTTTATTACTATTATTTTTAATGAATTAATAAATAATCTTTTTTTAGTTTCTAACATGGTAAATATGGATAGATATAACCCGTATAAACATAAATCTCTGGGGTTCTCAATAATTCTTAAAAATGTAAAGAATCCTGACCAAAAAGTATAGAGAAGGCCACTATATCATGATAAAAGATTCACTTCACCAGGAAGATAGAACAAATCTAAACGTGTATACACTTTAAAAAATAGCCCCCCCCAAATATATAAAGCATAGAACTTAGCAAGTCCACTGTCATAATGGAAGGTCTCATCCCACCTCTCTCAGTTATTGTTAAGTCACACAGCAAAAATGAGTCCAGAGATTCTATCAGTCAGATCTTAGCAGAAAAGTGACGCCACACTCAGATGAGGTGAAGAGAGAGAGTTTAATTAAATATTCACAAGGTATGGGTGAGGTTAAGGGACCCTAACCAGGGATGGATGCAGAAGCACATCCAGGGCTAGCAACAGGGGCAGCTTACCCCACCTAGGCCTAAAGGACTCCGTCACCAACACCAGTGAGAGCTGTAGCTGAAGGAGATGGTGCCTGACAAGCTCGGTGGCCTTCTTCAGAGGACTGCAGTCTTTGCTGAAATGCCCCAGAAGGAGGGAGCTGGATGAGTTAGTATTCTGACCTTTCTCTCTACCTCTTTCCAATCTCCTACCCACTTCCCCATTGGCTGAGCCAAGGAAGCCAGGGGTAGGGAGTCCTTGATTTAGTGCATATGGTCAGCCTCCTGCAGCACAAAGCAGGGTGAGGAAACTTAGAAAGAACATCTGGAGGGGCAAAGGAAGAAGAGCCACCACAAACATAGCTGATCTGAACAACATTATTTTTAGGTTTAGTTCACTGGATGCAAATAGAGGCCTGGATCCAACAAGTAAAGAATATACATTCTTCCCAAGTATCCGCATGGGACATTGATAAAAACTGACCACAATTCCAGGCCAACAAGCAAGTCTCCACAAATTTCAAAAAATCCATGTCAAATAGAACCTGCCCTCTGACCACAAAACAATTCAATACTGAGGGATCAGAAGTCAATCACAAAAAGACAGTGGGGGCCGGTGGGGGGGACATACGTATTTGAAACTTTTAAGAACAAATTTCTAATAACTCAAGAAAAAAGTCATGGAAATTTAGACATACTCAGAAATTAATGATAACGAAAACACTACCTATCAAACCTTGTGGATGTAGCAAAAATAGTACACAGAGAGAGATGTATATCCTTAAATGCTTATGTTAGATAATTTAAAAACCAAAAATTAATGAGCTAAGCATCCAATTTAGGACATTCGAAAAAAAAGAAGTTGATAAAAATATAAGTGCAGAAATGAATGAAATGGAAAACAAACACAAAAAAATAGAGATGATCAACAAAGCCAAGTGTTGGTTCTATAAGATTAAAATGAAGAAACTCTTTGTGAAATCAACTTTTAAGAAAAATGAGCAAGCAAGAACACACAAAGTTTCATCTCTGCGTCCCTCTTCATGGCCTCAGTCCCTACATGTCCAACCTCCAGCCATCATTTCTCTTGCTTTATGTGAGCTGAAAGGGCCTATGTGAAATTATAGCCTAAATGAGCAAAGTACACAGCTGATTAGGTGAACTTACAGCATCTGTTGAAATTCTTACAGATTCTGCTGCATCTCTGGGCTTAGCAACAACGGCTCTGGGTTCTGTGCTCCTGGGTCCTGGAGGGCAGGCTTTGCTACCTACATGAGGATTAAAAGAGCAAAAGGGATGCTCAGTGCCTGAAATGGAAAAAGAGTAGAAGTGAAGCTCCTGGGGGGGCGGGGTGGGGGGGAGGACAGTGCTGACCTGGGAGGCTAAACAAGCCGAAGCCAAACCAGAGACCTGCATCACTATTTTATCTAGAGCCAGCTCTGCACTCAGCTGTTCATGAGGCATGTGAATGAACACCGCTGTTCAGGTGGGATTTGGGTACTGAAGGGCTCTCCGTGGCTACAGAAAATCTTTTTGTTGTGCTGTTGGGGGAATTTTCTTTGGGTTTTTGTATTTTCCATTTTTCTTCTGCCGCTTTATAATAATGCCTTTTCTGCAGGGACCACAAATCCCCTCACAGTCTTCAGCCACCTTTATAAAATGCAGGCCCGTTTACACATCCTATCTCAAGATGTGTGGACCAGAAATAAACATTCCCCCAAATCAACCATACCCCAGGGTTTTATATTCATGGAAGACTGTGAACAGCAAAAAGAACCGTGAACCAGGTGCAAAGAGTCATTTCCAGCTTCATAATTACTGAAGGGAAATGGCATTTCTAAACCTTAGGTGTGGAAATGAAGTTGGCACAGGACAGAGGTGCTATTACACAGGTTAATAATGCCAACTACACTATAAATTAATAATATCAACACTCTAACTTTGAAATCTATTAATGCATCTCAAACTACAGCTGAATAAACACTTAAAATGGAAATACAGTGGTTCCTTTCTCTCACATCAAAAGTTGGTTCAAGTCCTTATCACTCTTGAAATGATTGGTCATCAATAACTATAATATTCCATGTAGTTGGAGAGAAATCCCTGCATTCCAATTTATTGGAAACTCAATTCAGAATTCAGTTGAAAATATCAATATTCTTCATTCAGAGAAACAGCTCCCAAATAACTCTTTCATCTTCTTTAATTAAAAGAACTGTCTATGAATTGCATGTTCTGTTGCTTTACACACCCATTAAAACACAGAAATGGACTGAAAGTGATTGATATTATCCTTGCAGTAATGACTTTAAAATTTTCTCGCCCTGGTCATTTATAATCACCATAAATAAGTGAAATACTTGTCTCTATTTGTTTAATGCCTAAGGAAAGAGACCTCATCTGTTCTCCAGTCATTTCTTCAACATGATAGAACTCTGACTTGAAAAAGAATTTTCTTCTGTTTCAATATCTGGGGCTTCCCTGGTGGCGCAGTGGTTGAGAATCTGCCTGCCAATGCAGGGGACACGGGTTCGAGCCCTGGTCTGGGAAGATCCCACATGCCGCGGAGCAACTAGGCCCGTGAGCCACAACTACTGAGCCTGCGCGTCTGGAGCCTGTGCTCCGCAACAAGAGAGGCCGCGACAGTGAGAGGCCCGCGCACCACGATGAAGAGTGGCCCCCGCTTGCCGCAACTAGAGAAAGCCCTCGCACAGGAACAAAGACCCAACACAGCCATAAATAAATAAATAAATAAATAAATAATTAAATTTAAAAAAAATCCCTTTAAAAAAAAATTCTTAAAAAAAAAAAATGCTCTGCCTTTTGCCAGCCAAAGACTACTATTTGTAAATTTTTTTCCCATAAAGGAGACCCCATACAACAGTCCAATCTCAGTAAGAATGCATCTGATCATATAGGAAAACAGATCCAATGCTGTTATGGGATCTCCACATATCCCAGTACCTGTCAAGCCTTAAGCATGGTAGATACTCAAAATTATGTCATACAAGTCAACCTTAGGCATTTTGTAAATATCAAGGGTGGATACATACCATCCATCCATGTACTTGTATCCAATCCCCTAGGCCTGCATTTGCACCATGTCTAGCTGGAGGTGGGAGTGAAATCTATGTCACAGAATACAATGTCATCACTCAGTTTGTAAGAAAATTACCCATAAATTGGCCTCATTAATATCATTCCCCACTGACATCATCAACCCACTGAATGTTCTACTTCTCAGTTATTTTGTTGAAGGAATATATTTTATATCTAATATGGAAATTAATATCTAAATACTGGGATCAAAGAATATATTTCCAGGAAATAAATAAATGTGTATGTATATGCATACACACACACAAACACATGTATATTACACACACACACATACACACACGCTGTAGTCATCTGACCTCATGTATTAGTTTATTTTCCAAATAATCATTTCTTTTCAAAAGCAAGTCTTGATTTTTATCATTTTTATGACATTTCTTTTTTAATATGTGAATGCAATAATGTAATTTAAACTTTTCTCAATATTTAGGGTTGACCTTAGAACAAAAGTTAATGTTCTGTGGTGTGATGAATTGGGAGATTGGGATTGACATATATACACTAATATGTATAAAATGGATAACTAATAAGAACCTGCTGTATAAAAAAATAAATTAAATAAAATTCAAAAATTCAAAAAAAAAAAGTTAATGTTCTGTCCTGTAATACAGCGGTACTCTCAGCGCCTGTCAATGTACATAAAACTCTCTTTTTTGGGGGTTACACTGAAAGGCTTCAATCTGGGGGGCAGGGAGAAGGTGTCTGTTTTTGGTTACGTCTTTGCTTGTTTGGGGAGTTCTGTCTCCTCAAGCGAGAGAACGAGAGACCGTCATCGCTTCTCCCTGCTGTCATGCGTCGTCTGCCTCTGACGCTCTTCTTTCCTCCTCAACCCATACCCCACGACACCACTGCATCTTCTGATGTTAAATGCTTGTTGGACTGTTCATTCACTCATTTCTTCATCCTACTAGTACTTAATGAGCGTCTCCTATGTGCAAGGCACCATCCTGGGGCTAGTGTAGAACCTGTTCTCGTGGAACCCACAGCCGGTGGGTGCAGATAGACATTAGTCAGAGAATCGCACAAATAAATGCAACATCCCCTCTGAGGAATGAGAGACTCCGATGCAGTGGAGAACCCGGAACTGGTCAGGGAGGCCAGAGGAGGCTTCTTTGAGCAAGTGGTGCTTGAGCTGAAATCCGGAAGTGCTGACTCGGTGAGGAAGAGCCTAGAGAGCTTTCCTAGCAGCAGGAAACATGTGTGCAAAACCCCTATGGTCTAAGAGAACAAAAAGAATCCACGACACAGTACCCCCATGGCCGAGACCCAGGCCTTTCAGTCTCTAGTCTAAGAGCAATGGTGGGGAGCTGAGGTACAAGTGAGTGGGGGACAGGTGACAACAAATTTTGCATTTTGGAAACACCACCTTGGCCACAGAACGGAGGATGGTTTGGACGTGGGCAAGTGTGTACATCCAATAGGAGACTGTGGCAGTACATCCAGTGGCTTGGACTAAGGCCTGGGCTCCACAGAAATTTATGAACTTGGGTGGGAAAACAAGCACTTCTTTACTTTCACCAACTTCTGTTTGAAATTTAATATTTCCTTCCATGATGATTGTAGATAATAAACCACAGTAGTATCAGCAGCATCTGTGACCCTGCAACCAAGAGGAGTCACAGGTGTGTTCAGATCACATTGCAGCTGCTGCAGATACATCAAGATACCATTTACGCTCATCACTACTTGAAAATTACTGTAGTTGTCACGCCTGCCACTAGATCATATTATACAATGCATTAATGAAGAAGCACATATTTTATTATAATTCAATTTTTTAAATGTTTTGATAACTGCATTTTAACATAATTAATTTCCTTTGTAATCCTATGTACTTTAGTTAATGAATTTCAGTCTTATTCTGAAAAGGGGCCCGTGGCCTTCACCAGGCTGCCAAAAGTCTCCATTGCACAAAATAAATGAAGAACTCCTATGGGTGAAAGGGAGCAGACAGTTTGAGAACTATTTAGAAGGTCAATGTGGCATGGCCTGGATGGGTGTGCTAAGATGAAGGAAGGAGCCTGGGATAATTATTAGAGGTCTGGTTCATGCAAGCAGATGGACAGTGGCACACTAGTGTTTTACTCAAGCGAGAAGACACTAGAAGAAAATCACAAGAACATCTATGGATAAAGTGCAAGGGCTTTAGTTAATGGACGTGGGGACATCTCGTTCAGCCAATTTTTTCTCACTTTTTGAATCATGGCAAAGTTGCAGATAACTGAGGAACATTGGTAAGTTAGGTGTCACCACAAACAGACACACGTATATAATAGAAATTGTTATCAAGAAAAGTACAAGCTTCTATTAACAATGTCCAGTTAAAAGGATTTTTAATATTCACAAATGAAACAGTTATCAGAAAGTCTGCCACTTCCTCTACAAGATTGTTTTCCAGGGGATTGAATTCCTTTTCCTGGAGGAACCCAGTTTTCATTAAAACCTTTAGTTAAGGAATGGATGTCATCCCCCAACATCTTCTTTCCTGGACTCTTAATCTCCTTTCTGTTTATTTAAGACCAAAACATTCTACTGCAGCTCCTTCAAAAAAATCAGAAACAGCATCAACCCAAATATCCTCATTATTTCTACTTCCACCCATGAACAACATACTGACTTTGCCAAAACAATTAAACAAACTTAAATCATGAGTCACTAGCCAAACAGTCCCCTCGGTGACTTCATCCAAGCCTCTTGCCAGCTATCCCATCAGGCATCTGTTGAATTCCAGGCAAAGGAAGGGTTGCAAACAGGGAGTTTAAATTCAGTGTATGTTTCCATTCCTGTTTACCTTCAAAGTTGTATAAACCTTCTACATACTTATGCATTCAGAACAAAGTTTTAAATATGAGAGTCAGGGGATGCAAATACTGGTTTGCCCTTAGCTCTGCATAACTTGATAGAAATTTTCACATTTTCTGCTCTTTTTCCTTTTGCTTGTGGAAAGAACACTTCCGACAAGAATAAATTCAAAAGCTGGTAGACGGTATTTGAGAAAAAGTGGTTTCCCTTGCCCCTATCATGCCCAGGTGTTCATTCACATTGTGCCAGCATTATAACTCTTGTGATCATTTTTTTCTTTTCATTTTCTTTTGCCCGCTCACCAGGCCCCAACTCTCTCCTGTGGAAAAATCTCAAAGGAACCAAAGCCATGGAGATTTTCTTTTTTTAAGTCCCCTCCTTCATCAAGAACTCTATGATTTACACTATGCTGTGTAAAATCCATTTCAGTTGTCCTGCCTTCAAATTTCCAGAATTTAATACAAAAGGTTATATTTGATTTGATTAATGTACCTATTCAGTGTTCTATTACTACTTTTGGTCACGTGCTCAAGACAAAAACATTTTTTTTCCCCAAAGGTGTTAATTACTATGAATAAGCTGCTTTTTGAGAGAGCCAGTTCTTCTCTGATCTATAAAGCATTTTAACAAAAACGCTTGCATCAAACTGGTTAGTTTTAAAAGAAGATTTCCAGATTAAAGTCTGTCTGGCAGACTGGACTGCTTGGCAGTTGGATGAGCTTAGCCAGGTGGCTCGACACATTTCTCAAACGTTATTTTTCTAATTTCCTACTACATAAATGATATAGAAGAATTATTTTAGTAGGAGAGAACTTAGAGGAAAAAAATAGAGCGTGCCTGTACATATCTGCCTCATGCAGACAGTGCAATCTACGTTCTAGGGTAGAGAAGGCATATTTGCTTAACTTGTTTATCTAACAAAGCAAAACAAAATCTGCATGTTAGGACTGTTTGGTTCTCACAAAGCGTTAGTTGGTTGCAAAACTTCAAAACACAAACTAGCAAAAAAGAAAAAAAATAGATCCCATTGGCTGATACCAGACCACAGGAAGAGGGGTGCCTCCTGAGCAAGAGAGCCAGATCCTCTCACACTGTCAAAGATCTCTCTCTGCCCACTCGTCCTCCTCCTCTCTGCTTCTCTCTGCTGCCTGCCTTCGTTCCCTCAGATCACCTTTACCTCCCGGCTACAACCCGAGCCACTTCCAGTTCACACAGTTCCATCTTCCCAGCATGCAGGCAGGAGGGTAAAGTACCACTTCCTCTTTCCTACGGGCTTCTGTTTTTCTAAAAGCCAAGGAAAGACGCTGATTGGTCTAGCTTACGACGCATGCGCATTCTCGGACCAATCATTGTTGCCAGGGAATCAGGTGCTGTGACTGGCCCAACTCGCGCCAACTTCTCGCTTGGTGACAAGCACAGTGCCAGACAGTTGAGATCAAATTTAAAAATGCAACTCTCTTTTAAATCATATATTAAACCAGCAGCTTCCCGAAATACAGTCTCAGAAGGGGGAGTGCTAAGCAAACAAAATAACAAATGCTCACCCCATTTATGTGGCAGTCATGACCCTACAGTCTTTGCCAGGTAAGATTTTGCCCTCGTTTGACATTTAAGATGCCAGAGATTAAATTATTATAAATTATTTTATATCAGAGGCCTTGTTTCCCCAAAATACAATTATAATTGTATGGATCATTAATTACGATGTAACATGAAAAGGAATAATTCTAGGGGGCAGAGAAATGGGGAGATGTCTGGTCAAAGGGCACAAAGTTTCAATTATGCAGTTTCAGATACGAATAAGCGCTGGAGATCTAATATACAGCATGATGACTAGCTAATAACACTGTATACAGTACTTGAAATGTGCTGAGAGATTAGATCTTAAATGTTCTCATTACAGATACACACACACAAATGGTAACTATGTGAGGTGGTGGATATGTTCATTAGCTTGATTGTGGTAATCATTTCATGATGTATACGTATATCAAAACATCACGTTGTACATCTTAAGTATATACAGTTTTTGTTTGTAAGTTATACCTCAATAAATCTGAAAAAAATAAATTGATATAGTTCATTTTTAGCATTTCTCTGATTAAAGGAATAATTCTGTAGTGACATTAGTTGAACTTTCTTTTTTTCATTTCTAGCATTCTCTTTTATTCAAGTAGGTCTTTGAGGAAATAAAATAAAACACTGAAGAGTTTTCTCATCATTTACAATAGGCTACATTGATAATTTTAGGGTGCCATTAATAATCTTTCCACATAAAAATAAGTTCTCTAGAATTGTTCTAATTCAGCAATGTCAGCAGTGCCCAGGACACTAAATGAAAACACCACAAGCACCTGTTATTAGTGGAAATGGCTGTGTCCTTCATCATACAGACATAGCCAAGCAATACTAGGAGCCAGTATAAAGGTGTCTTTTCTGCTCAGTGTTGGACACCATAACAAACTGACACACAGGGCTCTGAACCAGAGAGTTGGAGGTCATTATGGCAGGCAAGTGACCTCACTACTCCCAACCATCCTTTCCTTGGCTTTTAGAATGACAGGTTTGGGGTTAGATAAACTTTAAGGTGCTTTCCAGTTCTAAAATATTATAATTCTAACAGAAACTAGCTTAGTATAATTGGGACATCAAAGAGCCATTTGTTTTATCATTTAGAGGAAAGCCAGTTTTCAGCCTCTCACTTATTAAATGTTTACACAGCCCCTTGCCGCCCTCTGGGCTGGGCGTCAGGGGCACAGAATGAGTACATTGCAGTCCTTGTCCTCAAGGAGCACACAGGCTGGGGGTGCAGAGGGGAGACAGGTGTGTAAACAGATCATTAACATGCAATGGCACAAGGGAGCTGGGAGAGGAGCAGACAAGGAACAGACGGGAGGAAGTGACTAACTCACCCTGGGAGATGCCCAACAGAGGAGGCGCTGTTCACGATGAGCCTGGAAAGGTGAGCTCAATAGATCATCTGTGCAGAAGGCCAAGTTAGAGGGAAGAAAATCGGGGCAGAGGAGAAAGCATGTGCCGAAGGAGCCCAGGATGTTCCAAGAAAGGAAGTCTGGTAAGAATGGGGGAAGCATGGGGACTTTCTCCTGTTGACAGGAAGAGCCACTGAAGGGCTTCACATAGGAGTGAGGCAGGCTCAGACCTGCCTTACAGCACGCTCCCTGGTACTGGTGTGGAGGGTGGATCAAGGGAGAAGGGCCTGAGAGCGGGGACACTGAGCCTTTGGGAAGCTCCTGCATTAAGAGTTGAATGAGCTGGTGAGGGTCTGGGTTAAGGCAGGGGCAAGGGAGAGAGAAGACAGGTGCTACTGAAGGAAAAGAAGTTTTTCCCAGGGCCCATGAACTGAATTACATTTATCATGTTGAGGAGGAAAAACTTTTCTTATACCCTCTTAGGTTCAGTAACTAGGGGCATGCGAATTAAACTAACACAAAACAGATTAACAGGAGAAAGAGCACAGAACTTTTGTTAATATTGAAACGCATAGGAGTTCACAGAAAAGAAGTGAAACTCAAAAAAGCAATCAGACTCAGAGGCATATATACCATTTTAACAAAGGAAAGAGGGTTTGGGCTTCAAGGGAGGATAAATCATGGAGAAGTGACTAGGTATATATAGGGGAACCAATGGAAGATAAGTTATCTTAGTAAGTTTTATGTCTGCAAGTTTATCTGGGTATCGACTCCCCATCTTGGTCTTCCCCTCCTGGTGGTGGGGGCAGGTTAGGGTTCTTAAAGGAAAACTTATGCCCTCCTGTTAGGCAGATAAATGAAGGGTAGGAACTCTTCCTGCATCTGTTGATTCTCAGTTGCCTTCAGCTCAAGAGGATCCTTATGCCAAATTGGTATATTTCAGGGTGGCGTATTCTGATGCTCTACATGAGTGGTTTTGAATTTAACCTCACTGAGCCTCACTTCTCTCACCCCTCAAATGAGGATAAAACTTTGCAGATTTACAGTTAAAATAAAATGACACAATCCATTTAAACCAATCAAGACAATAGTAAGTTTCAGCAAATATAAGTCAACATCAGCTTAATTATCATGCACTACGGTCCAGTCCTCCCTGAGGAAACAGGGCCGAAAGGAGCTGGCCAGTCCACTCGATCTTGGCATGAGGTCAGTGCAGACTAGGGCTCAGTGGGCGAGGGAACCCAGAGTGACCAGGAGTCAAAGAGCCAGAAAACCAGGGAATAAGTGTCCTTTGGGTGTCAAGGGTCAAGGCTAGAAAAGCCAAAATCTGTCATCAAGGTTAAGGGACTAGCATGGAGGCCAAAATAGGAAACAAAGGCAAGAAGGTCAGGAAGATGCAGGGACTGAGTAAGAAGCCTAGAGCAAGGTTTGGGGAGAGGAAAGAAGGTTCAGAACAATTGCCTCGTGGACACGGCTGAAGAGCCCAGGGTGTGGATGGCCCCGAGGAGTCAACTCGGTTTAAAAGACAGCATGGACTGGAGCAGACACCAGTGACCATCACCCACTAGTGACCTTGAGGACACCTCCCAACAAAAGACCCGAGAACCTTGTAAAGAATCTCTTCAGGGAACTCCCTGGTGGTCCAGTGGTTAGGACTCCGTGCTTTCACTGCCGAGGGCGTCGCGAAGTGTGGCCAAAAATGATTATAAAAGGAAAAAAAAAGAATCTTTACAGTTTCAAGGTAACAGTGGCAACATTCAGTCCCTCTCATTGTTCTTCCCCTCCAAGACTGAAGACACGCAGGAAGAGATCACTGCACAAAATAAGAACTTTTATCTGACTCGCCAAACCTTGTTCTAAACGTTTTCCTGTATTAATCCTTTCATCCCCACAACCCCATGAAGTAGACACCATCCTCATCCCCATTTTACAGATGAGTCAGGTGAGGCTTAGAGATAGTGAGTAACCTGGCTGAGGTCGTCCAGCCCATAAGATCCCTGCTGCCTGACGCCAGAGAGCCCCAACCACTCGGCTCTACTGCCTCGTGCTGGGGCGAGACCGTGGTGGGCGGGAGGCAGGAGATGAAAGCTCAGCCTGGACGACTGATGCCTCTTCCTGAAATGGAAGGGAAAGCCAGGAAGGTCAAATAATTTGGAGTTTCGGGGAGAGGAAGGAAGTTGAGGTTGTTGAGACTTGATAGCCTATATTTTCACTGAAAAGCCGAGCTTGGTTTGTGTGAAAGAGTTGGCAGGGTGATGGTGGGGAAACATGAGGTGTAGGATTTCCTGGAAAGGGCCGAGGACCCTGAAATGCAGGGAGAGGGCTGGCGATGGGCACTGCCCTAAGCAAGACCCGGCTTTCCTGGACCAGGTGCTGCTTCTAAAGTCAGGAAGCCCCGGGCGGCCTTTAACAAGACCCAGCCCCAGAGCGCTGGCCTTTTTACATGCTGATTTGGGGAGTCCAATTCAGACAATACTTGTGGGGCCCCCCTCTAACGTGTGCCCATGGAGAAGTGACTAGAACCTGGCTGCTCCTGATGCAGCCCCAATTCAGCAGCAGCACCAGGAACTTGTTGCAGACTCTGGCCCGCAGTCACATTTACTGAATCAGAATCTGCATTTTAACAAGTTGCCCAGGTGATTCGTGTGTGCATTAGAGGGTGAGAAGCACTGCTCTAGAAGGCAAAATGCCCAGCTCCAAAGCGGCTGTTCAAGCCTCAGAGTCACTCGGGGTTGATAGTCTCATTACCATGTTTCTCATCAAGATGAAAACCTCTGGAGAATCAGCAGTGCTTGAGCCCGTGTCAATGATGCTAGAAAAAGTCTCGATTTCAATGTTCAGATGAAAGATGACATGGGATGACTCCGTATGTTCTCTGCAAGGAGAAGGAAGCTGGTCTGAATGTGTGGCCTCGGGCGGGAGACCACTCCTGTCTCATATCCGGTGGCCTTGGGCAGTGTTCCCAGCACCATCCAGTCATAACTGAGCACCTACTAAGTGCCAGGCGCTCTCCTAGCAGCTGGGGAAACCACAGCGAACAAATCAGGCAAAAAATCCCTGCCTCCAAGAAGCTTACATTCTCCTGGGGAAAGAAAATAAATCAAATAAGTAAAAATACATAGTTTGCTAGATAGTGTCAGTACAATGGAGGAATGTGAAGCGGGAAGGAGTGCAGACAACATCAGTGGTCTTTGCAGTTTTAGATAGTGGAGACCAGGTAGGCCTCCCTGAGAAGGTGACATTAAGTCAAGGCCCAAAGGAGATGAGGGAGCAAGCTCGACAGTGATCTAGGGAAACAGCATTGCAGACAGAATAAACAGTCAATGCAAGGGCCCTGGGGCAGGAGTATGGCTCACTTGCTTAAGGAACAAGGAGCCTGGTATGGCTGGAGAGGATGAGTAAGAGGAGTAGGAGGGTTGGTCAGAGAGTCAGCACAGGGCCAGATCCTGTTAGGCCCTGTAGAGTGCAGTTAGAATTTTCACTTTTACCAGGAGTGAGATGGCAGGCAAAAAGGGCCTTGAGCAGAGGTGTGATGTAGTCTGACCTGGGTTTTAACAGGATCACTCTGGCTGCTGTGTCAAGGATAAGCAGAAGCAGGGAAAACAGTTGGGAGGCTCCTGAAAGTGTCCAGCCAAGAGATGCTGGGGACTTGGAGCTGGGTGGTAGCAGTGGCAGTGGTGAGAAGAGGCTGCATTCTGGATGTTGACTGAAGGTAGAGCCAAGAGGATTTCCTGGCCAGTTTAATGTGGGATGACTCCAGAACTCTTGGCCTGAGTAACTGGAAGATGAAGTTGCCATCATCTGAAATGGGGAAGACTGCAGGCAGAGCAAGCCAAACAAAAGAATCTGGAGCCACAGAGCCTGGTGCGAGCGCTCAAGGAGAAACATGTCATGTTTTCATTTCATATGTCTGGGAGCGAGTGGTTTTTAGTTTTTGTTGGAAAATGTAGTTAGGTGTCTCCCGCTCCCCCACTTAAAAGGATAAACTAGGGCTTCCCTGGTGGCGCAGTTGTTGAGAATCTGCCTGCCAATGCAGGGGACACGGGTTCAAGCCCTGATCCGGGAAGATCCCACATGCCGCGGAGCGACTAGGCCCGTGAGCCACAACTACTGAGCCTGCGCGTCTAGAGCCTGTGCTCCGCAACGAGAGGCCGCGATAGTGAGAGGCCCGCGCACCGCGATGAAGAGTGGCCCCTGCTTGCCGCAACTAGAGAAAGCCCTCGCGCAGAAACGAAGACCCAAAACAACCAAAAATAAATAAATAAATAAAACTTAAAACAAACAAACAAACAAAAACTATTAAAAAAAAAAAAGGATAAACTAAACTATCGGATTACCAAGTCCTCACAAATGTCAACAGTTGGCAGGCGCCAAATGCATCCGAGCTAGTACATCACCCTGAGCACACACAGTGAAGATCCAGCTCATTGCGATGGAAATGGAGGGCTGGATGGGGCCGGGAAATCAGGTTAGCACCAGAAGTCACACTGCCTGGTACCACCCCGGCCCCATCCTCGTTCTCTCAGAACGAACCTTTAGTGAAAGTCACTTGGTGCTTGGCTTCTTCAGGCACAGATGAGAAGAGCCTTCCTCTGCCTAGAGGGCCACCAGTGAGGCCAGGAGAAGACCTGTCCAGGGCACAACGTGGCCAGGCTTGATCAGCAGCTGGAGACCTCTTTTTTTCCCCCAGCTTTATTGAGATATAATTGATGTGTCACGTTGTGTAAGTTTAAGGTGTACAATGTGATGATTTGATACACGTATATATTGTGAAATTATTGTCATAATAAGGATAATTAACCCATCCTTCGCCTCACATAATTACCATTTTGTTGCTGTTGCTATAGTGAGAACCTTAAACCTCTACTCTCACAGCAACTTTCAAGTATACAGTACAGTATTGTTAACTAGAGTCACCAGGCTGTACATTAGATCCCCAGAACTTACTCATCTTATAACTGAAAGTTTGTACCTTTTGACCAACATCTCCCCATTTCCCCACCCCTCAGCCCCTGGAAGCCCCCATTTTACTCTCTGCTTCTATGAGTTTGAGGTTTTTAGATTCCACATATAAGTGCAGTCATGTGGTATTTGTCTTTTTCTGTCTGACTTATTTCACTTAGCATAGGCTAAGTGTGGCTCCTGAAAGTGAGCCTCAAGGTCCCTCAAGGGACCCTCAGGGTCCATCCGTGTTGTTTCAAATGGCAGGATTTCCTTCTTTCCTTTGGCTGAGTAGTGTCCCATGGTGTGTATACACACCACATTTTGTTCATCCACTCACCTGGCATGGAAACTTAGGTTGTCTCCATGTCTTGGCTATTGTAAATAATGCTGCAATGAACATGGAAGTGCAGATATCTCTTCAAAATAGTGATTTCATCTCCTTCAGATATATACCCAGAAGTGAAATTGCTGGATCATGGGGTAGTTCTATTTTTAATTTTTTGAGGACCCTCCATACTGTTCTCCATAGTGGCTGCACCAATTTACATTCCCACCAACAGTGTACGAGGGTTCCCTTTTCTCCATATCCTTGCCGACATTTGTTATTTGTAGACGTTTTGATGATAGCCATTCTGACAGGTCTGAGATGATCTCTTATTGTGTTTTTGATTTGCATTTCCCTGATGATTACTGATATTGAGCACATTTTCATGTACTTGTTAGCCATTTGGGAAAATGTCTATTCAAGTCCTCTGCCCATGGGATTGTTTGGATTTTTTGCTGTTGAGTTGTGTGAGTTTTTTATAGATTTTGGATGTTAACCCCTTATCAGACATATGGTTTACAAACATTTTCTCCCATTCCATAGGTTGCCTTTTCATCTTTTTGATTGCTTCTTTCACTGTGGAAAAGCCTTTTAGTTTGATGTAGTCCCATTTGTTGACTTTTGCTTTTGTTGCTTATGTTTTTGCTATCATATCCAAAAAGTCATTGCCAAGACTGATGTCAAGGAGCTTCTCCCCTATGTTTTCTTTTAGGAATTTTACAGTTTTCGTTCTTACATTTAAGTCCTTAATACATTTCGAGTTAATTTTTGTGAGTGGTGTAATTTTGGGTCCAATTTCATTCTTTTGCACATGACTATCCAGTTTTCCCAGTACCATTAGGAAAATGGAAGAGACTATCCCTTTGCAGTTGAGTATTCTTGGTAGTTGGGGACCTCTTGATGGACCCTTTATGAAGATCAACAAGGAACATGCCAAGGCCACCTGACATATGTTGTCCTTTTAAAAAATTCACTGAATTTATACACAGCCCTATGGAGAACATTTGGCTTATATTGTGCAGTTTCAGCACTAGGAGCCTTAAAAATCATCAATTTGATGATTTTACAGATGATGAAAAAGAGTCTATAGGTTAGCGGGAGTTACACAGCTAGTCAGGGGCAGAGCTGAAACAGAGATCCCACCATCCTGACCCCCCGCCCAGGGGCCATGAGTGTGCTTGGGGAGGCCAAGAGATGGCAATGGTCCACCAGTTCTTGTAGAGAGAAAACTTTGAACCTGTTTCTTATGTATACAGTTGAAATTATATTCGACCAGGATTTGTATAGCCCTCCCTGGAAGCATCCTAAATCCCCAATTATTATTTTGACCTGTGAGACTTCAGCGTAGCATCTGCCTCCACACTGCTACATCTAATGTGGCCACATTTCACAGCACCACCCCCTGTTGTGTTGCTTAGACACTGCGGGTTTTGTCAGTGCCATGATGTGAGAAGGGTTGAGAACTTTTCCTTTTTATATATATTTTTTTATCTTTTGATAATTTTAAAATATACCAATGTTGGTGGAATCTACTTTCCAGGTCATCAACCCCTTGACAATCATATTTCTTAAAAAGCTTGGCTGAGTCCAAGTAGAAAAAAAAAAAAAGCTTGGCTGAGGACTTCCCTGGTGGCGCAGTGGTTAAGAATCTGCCTGCCAATGCAAGGGACACGGGTTCAAGCCCTGGTCTGGGAAGATCCCACATGACATGGAGCAACTAAGCTCGTGCGCCACAACTACTGAGCCTGCGCTCTAGAGCCCATGAGCCACAACTACTGAAGCCCGCGTGCCTAGAGCTTACGCTCCACAACAAGGGAAGCCACCGCAATGAGAAGCCTGCACTCCACAACGAAGAGTAGCCCCTGCTCGCCACAACCAGAGAAAGCCTGCACACAGCAACAAAGACCCAACACAGCCAAAAAAAAAAAAAAAGCTTGGCTGAGAGTCATCTTAGACCAGCCTTTCCAAGGGCAAAGGAAAGATGCTCAGCATGGCCCACGATGGGAGGAAGGAGGCTGTACCTCTCAGGCTTCAGCCACAGTGACGGGAACCCGTCAGGAACACTCAGCTTCCATAAGGAAGGCGGCACCTGGACCTCCTTTAGACTGTGATCGATTTCCTTGTGATAAATGTTCTGAAGCTCTGAAATTCTTGCCTTGTTTCTAGAAGTCTTTCTTCATTCTAAGTCCATTTTTTAAAGTCTTCTAGATCCCAGTTTTTTAAATCTTAGGAATAAAGTGTGTGTAAGGCTGGCATAAAGAATCTGTTCAATAAATGTGTGTTGAAAGCATATTGTAGTTAAATTATATAAAGTCATATGATAAAATAAGTGATCGTGCTCATTATCGGCTTTAACTGAATGTTTCATAGGACTTCTAAGTTGTAAAAAAAAATAGTAAATGGGTTCATTCAGTAAAACAAAACAGCAAATATTTGCTAAAAGGTTTAACTTTAAAAAAAAAGATTGATTGAGACTAAATTAAGCAGGTATCATCAGTGCATTATCACCAGAATGGTGTGGTGTGATATGTAGATTATTTGCTTAATAATCCACAAAAACAACCCAAAATAACCAAATGGTAGACTGTCTCAGTCACCACTTTACTTTTTTATCCAAGGATAATGTAAACTACATTGAAATTACTGTAATATGTGGAATACTGGCAAAGCCTTCTAGCTAGAAATACGCAACTGTAAGTGAGACGAGCTTATACACTTTGTTCCACTGTGCACACCCATGGGATCTCAATTGTACAGAGTACTTGATTTCTTTGGAGAGTTATTGAGTTGAAGGTTTCATCTCTGTTCTTACATTTAAGGTCCTCCTTTGCTTCTTTTTGGGGGGGAGGGGAGAACTAGAGGTCCACAGCATGTCACGTCATATGGATATGCAATCAATATTAACCCCAAATAATTAAACAATATGTTCTTCATAAATATAGGCCTTTGTTACTCTTTATACTCTGAGTAAGCATTCGCACACACACACACACACACACACACTATATTGTAAATCAATGTACCTCAATAAATCAATGTACCTCAATAAAAAAAATATATATATATATGTCAAAAAAAGAAAAAGAAACACTCTAATCCCCTACAAATTAACTATGTGAGTTTCCAGGAGCATTCACAAAAGCAATACCATAGAATTATTCTAGCCTGAATTCCTGCCCCTTTACCACACAAACACACAGCCAATTCATCCCACCTGCCAAATGACCAGTTTGATGCCTGTCAGTGAACGTCTGGGAATACTGTACTCTATTTGTGAAAGCATATTCTAATCCTTACCCACCCCCCCATCTCTTTGTATTACTAGGGATCATGCTAAACTGCCCTTTAATCTGTCACCCCCCAGCACGTCCAGTGATCAATGGTGCCTCCACGTGAAGCCTCACTGTTCCTTTTTTTTTTATCATAATCTTTTTTTTTTTAACATCTTTATTGGAGTATAATTGCTTTACAATGGTGTGTTAGTTTCTGCTGTATAACAAAGTGAATCAGCTATACATATACATATGTCCCCATATCCCCTCCCTCTTGCGTCTCCCTCCCACCCTCCCTATCCCACCCCTCTAGGTGGTCACAAAGCACCGAGCTGATCTCCCTGTGCTATGCTATCCTCACTGTTCCTTGACTGGAGCATGCAGACGACTCCTCAAGGCTTAGCCCCCTTGCAGTTGGGCATGGCCGTGTGACTAGTCCTGACCATTGGGCTGGGAGGAGGAGGGAGTGCCCTTTCCGGGAGAAAGCACAAAAAGACCCCATGGGCCCCTCCAGGGTGATGAGGGGCAGCTTACTCCAATGGGCTTCTAAGTGGCTGTGGGGGCAGAGCCTCCTGTCGACTGGGGGGAACAAGTAACAGGAGCAGGAAATGAAGGTTGCCGTGTTAAACCCCGGAGCTTGGGGGTTGCGTGTTTCTACAGCATCCTGATGAATCCAGAGACTTTAGCTGGCATTGCTTCTAAGCCACCTGGACCAGGTATTGTCCCTATAAATGTTCTGCACCTTCTCCAAGAAGCTCTATTTTCCGACCCTGCGGAAGGACACATAAATTTAGTTGCACAGATAGAGAACCTCTCCAGGAGGTGCCTTCTACCTCAAGAAACACCACCTTCTTCTGGCCCGCCTCACACACACCTCTGCCGCTCTTCCCAAACACGTTCGTGATCATCCTGGAAAGACAATTGCTGGGAAGCCCTGTGCAGCTCTCTTCCAGGACCCTCCTCCTGGGTTGCTCATACCCAGAAATCAGCTGCCTCAGGAAACTAACCTGTCCTTAGCTGGCCTCCTGGCTCCTCTCCAGCCCACTCACTGAATTCGATTCACAGCCCACTTCTCTGCAAAGCAGACTGAGACTTGCCTCGGTACCTAGGAGAGACACTACGTTCTCCCTCAGTTCATAAGCAAACACCTGTATTTCTGTATTTCTCTCTCCTCTACCAAGGAAGGAATCAGCTGCTTTCCACTGGGAGCCAGAAGCGGAAATCTGAAATGCAGTCCCGAGGTCACAGGGATGATCTCACACATCGTATCAGCCATTCCAACGCAGGCAATTCCAGCTAAAACTCTTCCATGCGCCACTTCTGAGTTTCCAGGGTTTCCTTGTCTGCCGGTTTAAGCCTGCTCCCTCCTGATATTTTTAGATTCGGTTTTACTCCTTATAAAGGGCCAGGGGTGGGGATGGGGAGAACATTTTTTCTTTTTCGTTGGAAGCAGATGACAAAGACAAGTCAGTCATGGGGATAACAGGAGTCACACTGTCTCTGTCCGTTCCCTCCACCAGCTGCCACTGAGCAGAAAAGCAGCCACGCTAATCCAGTCTCCTCTGCCTTTTCTAGAAGATATGCATTATCTAAGCAGGTGCCTACTGAGATTCCATTGGAAAACGGCATATGGTGTTCCCTTTCCATTCCTGCTCGCAGAATGATTGCATCTTAGAGCTGGTAGGGAGCGTCTGTGATTGTCTTCAGGTTACCAGGGAGGAGCCCGGGGCAAAGGGAGGCCAAGGGAGGTGACCGAGAAGGTCTAGCCTCTTGAGGTCTCTCCAGTTCCACCTTGCAAACACTGAGCCTGTCTGCTGAATCCACGTTTCTCTGCTGCTAATCATCAAAATAGAGCAAGAGCTCCTTCCAGGGAGGGACCCCCTGCTTTGTATGCTCTGTTGCTCAGGCCTCAGGAACTCGCCCAGGCAGGTGATGGTTCAGGGCGAGGCACTCGGCTTTCGCTCATTCTCCCACGCACACTTCTCGTTGTTTACCTCCTTTCCAATGACTTTTTTCTGTCTCTCAACCAAATGTAGCCTTGTGCATACTCTGTAAGCCTGGATATTTGTTTGCTTGCCTGTTTCTTGACTCAAAGATAGTTTAATTCCAGATTTTCTTACAAGACTTCATTTAGATTCAAAGTCCCATTATTAAATGTGTTTACAGTTGAGATGTCCCAATATTGGATGTAATAATTCAAAAGTCCTGGTCTGTGTGCTCAGGTAAGTCACGCGGAACAAGCACAGTACTTGTGGTCATAGCATGGAATGCAGTTTGCTGCTGTCAGACTCTTGCCTTCCTTCCTTGTTTCCCCAAATGTAAGAAGGCCATGGGGCGGGTGTGACCAGATGACATCACTTACAGGTTATCCGCGGGACTGAGCCAGGGAAGGCCTGGTGAGGACAACCTCTGTTTCCTGTCCTACAGCTGATGCAAAAGGCGTGCGTTCTGGAATCTCTGTGCTGCACACCAGGAAAATTAGGACACTCGATTGCAAAAGACAGAAACCCAAACTAGCTTGAGCGAAAGGGCAAACTTATTGGAAGGCTCACATCCCCGTCTGGGGTCTGGGAAGGGCAGGGAGGCCGCTGGACGTCAGAGGGGGCGGGGCCCAGGGCCTCACAGCCCCCATGTGCTCTCTTTCTCTCCCTCTCGCTCTGAGTCAGCATTATTTCTCCCAGGCGGGCTCTGTCCATGGAGAGCAACCACGAGCGCTTCCTCATCCCCAGTTTAAGCACTGGGGAGAGGTTAGCTCCCTCTCCCCAGTTCCAGCTGCAAAACCCCCAGGGAATGATTCGGTTGGTCTGCCGAGGGTCAGGTGCCTCCCCCCACGCCTGGGTACTGTGGACCTTTCTCAGATGAGGAGAAATCATAGCCGGCCCCGCAGCTACCTTGATTCACTTCCACCGCCACATGTGGCGGTGGGCAAATTCCTTAGCTTCCCTGAGCCTTGCTTTCTTCACTGTAAAATGAAAAATTAGGTTTTTTTGGGGGGGAGGCAAAAATAATCACTTCTTCAAAGAGCTGTTGATCATGTTACATAGACAACCAATGTCAGTGGCTGGTGCAGAGTCTGGTATACATGAAGCATCAATAAATATTCATTTTCTTTCAAGGTGAGTCTTAAAGTCAAGGAAGAAGTCAGTACGTTAAAATGGAGAAGAGAATTCTTTGGAGCACGGGGAACCAAGTGGGAAATGCTATACAATTCAGAGTAAGAGGCACTACAGGCGTTGTTAAAAGGAGGGTAATTGAGTCTTAAATCATTCCTACCCTTAAATCACACACAAGATCTGTATTCTAGAAAAAGGGGGGCCAGCATTAGCTATCGGGAACCTGGAATGTCAAGTGGATCAATCAGTCTGTAGTTTGTGAGACATTCTCTGCTATCTGGGGGAAGATGATTTCAGTCAAGTAACATTTTAGGGCCAGCATAAAAAGAATTGGAAAAGGTTCGGATTTTGATGAACTCCGAGGAGTAGAAGCTGCCTTTGCTCATATTCCCTTTATAACTTTTTGGAGTCAGGCCAATGAACGGACCCAGCTGTGCAGTAGGATAACTTGAATTTACTACTAGTTCTACAAAAATATACCCTGTGTTGTCTTCCCTCATACATTTCATCCTTAAGTTTTATGAGAGGAAAAATAGACTTCATATTAAACATTTCTTAGGTACGATTACTACACCAGTGCACCAATGGAGCACTGAAATCAATAGATTGTAAAATTTCCAGTTTTCCCACAGCTGAGAGAGTTTAGTACACCTAAGCTCTGGCGGCTTTTGCATTTGAATCAATTTAACTCACACCAACATCTGCTCTTGATAAAATACTATGAAATTTAACATCTTCCTGGTGGCACAAGATCAAACTCTATGCCCTCTCCCTACTCTTCATCCCTTTCTTCCATAGTCTCCATGTCATCTGCTCCTCCAGTTTGTAAATGACCATGACGTCTGACAACTCACTAGAATTCACCCACCCCAGGACACACTTGTGGTGTGTGACGTCCTGCACAGTTCAATCTCCACACCTGTCAGGTTCATCCCACCCCCTTGAGCTTGAACTCAGCCCAGAGCCTGGCCCTAAGACCCAGCCCCTCAATGAAAGCATCCCTTACTGTCCCAGCGCAAGGCACATTCTCCTCCAAGCTCTTACTTAACAGCATCAGTACTTTGATCTTAATCAAAGGCTGCCTGGTATTGCAATTTCATCTTTACGTGCCTATGTCTGGGACCTTGCTGTGTACTTGTTCCCTGGTACCCAGCACAATGCCGATACACGGTTGAGGCTCCATGAATACATGCATGCGTGAATGAGTGAGTGAATGGAATGCTTTTCTACACAGCTTGGCATTTAAGTCTTTGGGAATTGAGGTCTATGTCATATTTAGGTCTAAAGACGGCAGATTTTGGCTCAACCCTGTCGATTTCTCTTATAACAAATTGTCTCATGGATCTGGAGAAGCTAAGATCAGCAGATGGAGATAGAATGAAACGGGGGGCCGTGACGGGTGAGCTGTGGGCAGGCACAGATGTGGGGATGGTGACACAGGATGGGGCAAACATCCCAAATCCTTGTCCAAGAACCACGTGACCTGCATTCTGCCCCTGGTCAATCACTAAAAAGCAGGTTCTGTGATCTAGGGCAAGTCACTGAATCTTCCTGAGCCCAAGAAAATTCATAGACATCTACCAATGTGTATATCAATTCCTCCTCTTCATTGACAGAACAAATTCCAGCGTCCATTTGAAAGTCTAAGTCATGGACCCAGTGTCAACCTGGCAGGAGACTTGCTACCCCAGGAGAAAATCATATGCAGGCTTGAGGGCTGCTCGGAAAATCATGACAATGTGGGCAGGCCATCAAGATCACTGACAGGTGACCCTCATATTTAAGGATCAGCTATCCCCTCTCCCTTGACACACCGGACACCTGAGCATCCCGCTACACCAGAGACCAGATTGGCTAGAAGAGGAGGAAGAGGGAGAAACTCCCAACGTTTGAGCATTTACCAGTAAGACCCTGAGTTAACTGTTTTAAAGCAGAAAATAGAGATATCGGTCTTCAGTTTTCAATTAAAAATTTTTCCCCATCCCCTAAATCATCTGTGAGATGGGATTCAAAAATAAGTTGAGGGGGACTTTCCTGGTGGCACAGTGGTTAAGAATCCGCCTGCCAATGCAGGGGACACAGGTTCATGCCCTGGTCTGGGAAGATCCCATATGCCGCAGAGCAACTAAGCCTGTGCGCCTCAACTACTGAGCCTGGGCTCTACAGCCCGCAAGCTACAACTACTGAGCCTGTGTGCTGCAATTACTGAAGCCCACGCACCTAGAGCCCATGCTCCGCAATAAGAGAAGCCACCGCAATGAGAAGCTCGCACACCAAAACGAAGAGTAGCCCCGGCTCACCGCAAGCAGAGAAAAAGCCCACGCGCAGCAACAAAGACACAACACAGTCAAAAATAAATAAATTTATAAAAAAAAATAATAATAATAAGTTGAGGTAAGTTATATCCTATACAGGAAAGCCCTACAATGCTGACCAATGTTCCACAATAGACCCGCTGCTTTAGCTGAGTCATTCTATACCATCCATTAGGAGATCCAGTACTAATGCCCAAGACTGAGTTTGGGATGAAAAGAGGGGGAAGTCCTAAAACACTTTTAGCGTTTCTTTATAAATATATCTATTTCAACATTTTTTAAAAAAATTATCAGCAAAACCACCAGCAACTCCAAAACTCCAAACTCAAATATTTATTTTTCTAACATAGGCTTGTGGGTCTCCTTCTTCACTTCATGTTGCTTTAAGGCTGCATTTCCAAACCTCCCCAAAGATAAGAGCCATTAGATGCCTGTTAATAAAACTAAGCCCAAACCCCTCCCTGGACAGTCAGGTATGGCAAGTTGGGGCAGGACCCAAGATCCTTTGTTCCTTAACAGGTGCCCAGGAAAGGAGGGGAAACACTGCTTTAAGGCAGTTGGTTCTCAAAGTGTAGTCACTGGACCAGCAGCGTCAGTGTCACTTTGGAACTTGTTACAAATGCAAATTCTCCTCCACCCTCAACACACACACATCTACTGAGTCAGAAGGTCTGGGCGTAGGGCCCAGTGATCTGGATTTTGCCAAGCTCCCCAGATGATTCTGATGCACACTAAAGTTTGAGAACAACTGCCGTCAGGAAAGGATAAACAGGGAATGACGAAAGTTTATTACAACTAAATGCCAGTCATGGATCCACACCCTACCCACACCCAAGAACCCAACAAGAATTCACCTTGTATCCCTGTGTCCGACATGGCATGAGGTTGCTGTGACGATGGTTCCCAGACTTTGCTGTATGTTAGAATCTCCTGGGGAGGTTTGAAAGCTCCAGCTGCCCACATGGCTCCCCATATGGATCAAATCAGAACTCTGGGGTGGGAGCCAAGCACCAGTATTGGTTTCAGATACTCAGGTGATTCCAGTGTGCAGAAAAGTTTAAGAACCACTGGCAAAGCGCTAAACAAAGCCCCTGGGATCAGACTTGCCAGAAAAGATGACAAAATGCAGGCAAGAGGCTGGATAAAATAGGGCAGGCCCAGCAGGGAGACTATCCTTGATGGAATAAAATGACTAGAAGCTGCTTCCCAGGAGTCACTGGAGAATTGGGAACACACTCTCATCCTCTTGAATTCATCCAGAGTCAGCGAAAAGTGGATAGGTCAGAACAAGAAGGAGGAAGCTTCCCCTCCCCCTCCCCCTTGACCCTTTTCTGAACACATGTGAGCGCTATTAGCATTTGCATGAACATCTGACTCCCTAATAGGGCTTGGTAAATAGCTACTGAGCAAGACTGGGTCCCTGGGTGCAGAATGATGGTGACAATGAGGGGGAAGAAGAGGAGGGGGAGGGAAGGAAGAGGGCAGGAGGAGGAAGAGAGCTAATGTTTTTTGGTTTTTGTTTTTTTTTTATTGTGAGAGCTAATGTTCTTGAGAGGCTCCCATGTGCCAAGCTCCGGGCCCCAGTCATTTTCTTATCTCCCTTTTGCAGAGGGCGATCTGAAGCCAGGGCAGGGTAAGAACTTGCCCCTGGTCACACCTGTGAGTAGCAGAAGCTCTCACCAGCCAAGGTGTGAAGGCTGCTGAGGGATCAAGGATGCCAAGGGACAGGAAAGAGACTCGGAGAGGGCAGACGGAGGATGCTTGGGGCTCACTGGGGCCAGATCTGTGACACGGTGACACTTTACGAATCAACCTTACCATCCGGTTTAGTCTAGGCGTGACATTCTGGATCATGCGGGAGCGAAGGGAGGCTTCCCGTGGGGTCCAGAGCAGCTGGGGCGAGGGAGGGGGCTTGGCACAGGGGCTTGGGGCAGGGGCATCTACCAAGGGGCACAGATAGATTTCCACATTCAAGCAACCAATACACACATGAGTGTGTGCCAGCAAAAGATGAATCCTGGTTTAACCCAGTACAGACACAGAGCATAAGGTTTTTTGTGGTTTAGGAGATTTAAATTTTTAAAAAGCCCTTTGGCATCCTCCTTAACCCATCTTTAATGAGGTCCCAGATGTCTCGATTGGGCCTCGAGCACAAGCACATCCAACTGCATCCAAGAGAACACGGCTCCCCTCCCTCCACCGGAAGGCCATCCTGGGGGCACTGATTGGAACCTGGGGTAAATAGTCATTGCACGTGACAAACTAGTAGGTAGAGTGGTAGGGAGAGGGGGGAGAGATTCATGAAACACTACCCAGATTTATCTCAACTTTCACATTTGAGCTCGGAAAACACACCCAAAACATAACAAATAGGAGCAGCTCACTGCTTCAAAGTTGCAAGTTTCCAGTCTGCTAGGCATGGGTATCACAGTTTTGTCATCTTCGGAGAAAATGTCATCCAGCTGGGAGGGAGGGTGAGTGGGAGGAGGGAGGGGCGAGGCCCACAGGAAGGTCAGAGGATTATGACAGAGCTGGGAGTCTCGGGAGATTTCAGTGAAAACAAATCACAAGTTTGCCACTTCACAGATGTTAACCAAATTATGGCACAAAAATTCCTCAAGAATAATGTGGACTGAAATGTATTGTTCTGCAATGCTCTGGCAATCATTTTGCACAGATTTAAGAAAATCAGAGCATAGAAAAAGGGGCATCCAGTGCCAGTGACCCTGGTTTGAATTTTAAGCCAAGCATCAAACCGTCTGTCAATAGTTACAGGGTGACGGTGAAAACTGAACTACTTGGCTGTAAAAGTCACCTAAAAGCTAAATGTCACCACTCCAAAGATCCCAGTGATCAACACAGCACTTAGAATAGTAGCAAACAGCACCTGTGGAAAGTTTACCTCGTGCAAGCACGTCCTGACTATATTCTAGATGCTGTCCCGAGTAACCAATGCGGCAACCTGCCCCCAAGTTACAAGGGAGGAACCAGGGAGGCCACACGAGTGGTACAGGGAAGAGCCAAGGGGTGACCTCAGGCAGCCTGATTCCAGAGCCCATCATTTCTTTATAGTTATGTGCTCTTTGCTTATGCTATAAATCAGTGACATTTCCAGGCACTGTCCTAAGCGGTTTACAGGTATTAATTCATTTAATTCTCATTGTTATGAGATACTATTCACACAATTTTCTTTTCTTTTCTTTTCTTTCATTCTTTCTTTCTTTTTTTTTTTTTTTTTTGACAAATGAGAAAACTGAGACACAGAAAAGAGATGTAAATTTTCCCAGATTTCATCGTTAGTACACAGTGGAACCAGGGTTCAAAATTAGGTAGCGTGATTCTGGCCTCAGGCTCCTCACCAGCCAGTAACTGCCTAAGAAACACACACAAGAGTGTTGAGGAAAAGCCTTCACTGAAAGCGTGAAAGCAGGAAAAACTTCTGCTGCCTGAAATCTAATCGTGGTCATGGATGGGGAAACCTCCACGCGACTGCCCGCACTAAGGCCGAGGGAATCATGGGAGCAGGTGACGCGCTCACCCCTTGGTGTTGCTGCCGTGCGAGCCTGGGTCCCAGTTTAACATGCACAGCTTAGCCTGGGTACCACCCTCTCGGCACAGGTGGGATGGGTCTCCACCCAGGTCAGGGCATCCCTGGACTCCTTTGTTTTTCTCATAAAGATGGTCCCTCTGTTTAGTTTCCCAAGCATGTGAATCTGCCCCAACTAGCACGTTGAGTAACCAACACTCCAGCCGCGTCAGGGAACCTAAGCTCAGACGGCTGCAGCCTTCTCCAACCCAAACCCGCGGGAGGAAGTGACGTTTATGGAAAGGTGTACTTACTCTAGGTCCCAGCCTCGCATTTAGATGCACCAGCAGAAAGCTGAATCCCTGCACTATGTCACCCTCGTCCCTCGTAGAATGTCTTTCCTAGAGTTGCATTTGGATATTTTGCTGTCAACATTTACCAAAAATCCTTTGTGGAGCAGTCAAATGAAACCCTTTACAGCATCTGCCATGGGAAAATTTTTGAGGATATTGTCCACTGTATCACCCAGGCCCCAAAGGAAAAGCTCCCATAAAAAACTTGCTTTTTTTTTAAGCTGAGAAAAGCTTTACTTATCTTGAGAAAATAGTATGTTTTGTCATTTCTGAGCATGAAAATTATGTCCTAACTGTCCATCACTCTTTCTGTCTCTCTCATTTTTTTAAGCTTCTAGGAAGCTCAGAATCAAACTTGAAGTTGTGGGCCTTTATAGCCTATACCAGGGGCCCCCAAACCTTTTTTTTCTTAATCTCACCATCTCCATAAGGGAAAAATTTAAAGATAAATCCCTATTAGGTATAGGGATTTATCTTTAAATAAATCCCTATGGATTTATTTAAAGAAATAAATAAATTTCTTTATTTATAAAGAAATGTACTTCTTTATCTATAAATTATATGCATGTACCTGATTATATAATATTACCTGATATTTTAAATCATAATATACTCAGAGGTTGAAGTTCATTGTTAATGAATGGGGATATAAATCCATATTTCAAAGGGTCTTCTAAAAATTTCAAAATTATTTTAGCCTCTTCTTTCAGCCCCAACTAGATTGTATTTACTTTAATGAGTCTGACAAAGAGCTTGCTCAAGCAACACCAGTACCTTCTTTGCTTGAAGATAATACCAGTATGACAAGCAAAACCGGCCGTTTCTTTGCAGAAATATTTTTAAGCTACTATCCCCCTTTTGTGAGGATATACTTAAACATGGGCAGTACAAACCAGAAATCCACTTAACTGGACGCACGTGTGCTGCAAGATGCCCCAGCCTGCTGCAAGCAGCCAAGCAAACAAGGAGGTGCTGGGGTTCTCTGGCTGTAGGGCGTCTGCCCAGGGCTCCTCAGATGCCTTCCAGAAGTGTCAGGGGCCGGCTGAGGGAAGCACATGACAAACACATGTTAGATGGCACTAAATCTTAACACCTCTCATTCGAGATGAAAAATGTCTCTAACTAAACATTCTCATGTATTTTCTTCCCATACCACAATTGTTCTTATATACGCACACCTCTCTGGAACCTACCTGTACCTCTGTCCGTTTTTACCTGTTCCTGGTCCTGACCCCCTACTTATGCTTTTCCTCGCCCTCCCTCTATTTTTATTTACACTACCCATTATTTTGGCCTGCGTTCTCGTTAAATCCTCTATGGAATGCGAGTGTGTGTACATTCCTACATGTTGTGAACAGAACAGATACGAGAAAGTGAATGAAAACACTTTTCCTCAATGTCCTTATTGTTATTTTAGCTGATCATATATTTGAGAATCTGTTAGTTTGGGGTTATTCCATACACCTATGTCTCCGAACATTTCAAGGCCATGTTCAAAGGAATAAATGTGAGCTGGCATTGATTATCAGCTGAAATGGAAATATTTCGACTTTAACGAGATGTTAAGTATCTACCTAATCAGGATTAGGTTTGATTAGGAAACCCTGAGAAAACAGTGACTTTAACCCACTAGGTTTTAGCCTTTCATGTAAAAGAAGTCCAGAGAAGGGTTCTCTAGGGTTAGTCTGGCAGCTCCATGAAATTATCTGGGACGCAGCCACCTTCAGTCACTCCCAGGATGTGGTCTTCACCCCTGTGCTCTAAGACGGCAGCTGGGGCTCCAGCCACCTCATCCACTTTCCAGGCTAACAGCAAGAGGAAGAGGGGAAGGGCGTGTGTCCCTAAGGACACACCGCAGGGGGCTCCACACCACTTCCCTCACATCTTCTCAGCCAGGACACAGTGAGACGGCAGGTGGGCGGGAGACAGAGGCACTAAGATCAGGGAGAATGGATACTGGGAGAACAGCAAGCAGTCTTGGCCACAACTGCTTTAAATTTGAGCTTTTCATTAGCCAAGTACAGGATCCAACACTAGAATTGCATTCAACAGAATTCTAATTCTAGGCCATCAACTCGTAACTGATTCCAACCTTTTCTTTTCTTTTTTTTTCTATTCGAAGACCCATTATCCATTGCTACCCAAGGGTATTTAAAACAAGAGTCATCCCAGGAATACATTGTACATTGTAGAAGCCCAGAAACATGTCTCTGTGAATGCACAACTAATACAGACATATTGAAAGACAAACATTTTCTGCCTAATAGAAACCACAGTAAGTACCTTCCTAAGACATTGTTTTGCAAACCTGATCCTCCTTCAAATGCATTAGGAAAGTCAGCTACTTCATGGAACCCACAGTGAATGTGAGGCAGGGATTTGGGGATGGGGGAGACTTCCATCTTATAATGTGAATAATCACACTCTAAAACATCTGTATCAGAATCTGAAATGTTCACTTATCAGATTTTCCTAAATTAATACAATCTCACAGATGATTTTAGCAAACTAAAAGAAAGCCTCTGAAATAAACCCCAAATGTGAGTCTCATCATGGGTCATCATTATCCTTTTTAAGTCTCATCTCAGCCACTGCCGTGTGTTCTCCAGTAAAGGCCCCACTGGGAAGACAGTCAGTGGATTTTGCTACTTTCCCATCGACTTGACTTCCACTGTGGGAGATGCGGGCAGACGCTGAGTGGCGGTCTTGCTTGCTGAACATGAGTCAAGAGAGGATTCACTGTGCGACCACGCGCACCTCTCATCTTTCAGGTGCCAAATGTTCCAAGTAGAAAAACACCTCCACTGGTCACTGAGTGGAATAAGGCGGTGTTGCATTCATGAGCTCACACCTCATGGGTGACATCACACTCTAACCAGGAGGGCCTGTGCAGTTTATAACTAATCAACCATCAAACCTAAAATAGACAAAGGTTCTCCTTTGCTGGGCCTCATGCCCCCTCACCAAAGCTGGAGTGCTTGCTCGCTAGAGTTTACAGGAGAAGTCCAGGAATCTGGAGAGCTCCATTAAGCTGAAAAGTAAAACACGCTGGGGGACAGGGGTTGAATTTAACTGTGTCCCTTACCAGTAGTGAAACGGCCATCTCAAGAGGTGTGGTTTCCGGAAAACTGCCACCATGTGAGCACATTCACCGACCCATCAACATTACTTCCAACCCACAGGAGGGGAGGAAATCTCTTCCTCCGTTTTGTACTTTTCCTCCTCTGAATTTTAAGGGAAAGAGGAAAAATTATAAAATCAGGAGACTGCCTATCCCCTGAGACATTTAAATTTAAGCTGGACCAAGCACTACCCCTGTATCACAGGCAACAATTTCACCCTGGCAGGGAAGTGGACTAAGTGACTTAATGGGTATTTTCCATCTCTAATTTCCATGATTAAAAGAAAGAGGTTGAGAGGGGTACATGTGGAGCCTATTGTGAGTTTGCCAGTGAATCCTAATTTAGATCAAAGAGAGCCTATGTGACACTGAACCATAAACACCCTAGTGTGCGTTACTTCAAGGAAGTTGTTAGTGTGTCCCCGATGGCTATTATGGGATATAGTTGCGCTCTATAGGCTGCACCCTTTAATTACTAATATAGAAGAAAATCCCATATAAGAGGGAGGAATGTAAATGAGACCTCTGCTCTTTTGAACATTTTATGCACTTGCCAAATTAAAATTTGCTGTGGACTTTGGTTTTCCCTGAAAGCTGTTGGTAGTGATCATTTGGCTCGTGGGATTAAATCTGACTTTCCAAAACCTAGTTCCGATCGGTGTGCAGGTTTCCAATCTTTGTGTGCGCTTTGCTTAAGACGTGGATCATCAGAACCAGACTGGGAACAATTTCTTTGAAGTTTTCAAAGGTAGGGAAGACATCCTCTTTCATCCTCATCGTTCTTTGTGCCAGGCGCTGTTCAGTGCAGGTTGAGAGGGCTGCCACTGAGAGAGGAGCCCAGGGGTCCAGAGGCACAATGTCACACCACACTCGTGCACTGCCCCCAACACGTGCATGTGCTCCTGCGCTTTAGGGACGTGGGTCTGGCTCAGTAAGCACGACCATGCTCAAAGATGTGGGGCTTGCTCATGCTGAGTTTTAATGCGCAATTTCAGGATGAGGACAACCACAAATGTCAACTTGAACAGCATGATTTTAATGCTACTTCCTTCCCTAGGATTCTTCTGTCCTCAGCCTTGTGTAGGGGAAAAGGATAGAGAACAACTTTGCATTTTAATGAGGAGCTGAGTGTAGGTTCACATGGATGAATGGCCCCAGGGTGAGGGACAGCCGCCCCGCTTCTCCAGGGGACTCTTCAAGACCAGCAGCCCGGTGGCTGACAGGGTCTTGGTGCACCGGCTTGGTGTCAGGCCTGAGCCTCTGAGGTAGGAGAGCCGAGTTCAGGACATTGGACCACCAGAGACCTCCCAGCTCCACGTAATATCAAGCAGCAAGAGCTCTCCCAGAGATCTCCATCTCAATGCTAAGACCCAGCTCCACCCAACAGCCAGCAAGCCTCAGTGCTCGATGCCCCACGCCAAAAAACTAGCAAGACAAGAACACAACCCCACCCACTAGCAGAGAGGCTGCCTAAAATCAGACTAAGTTCACAGACAGGCCAAAACACACCACCAGATGCAGTCCTGCCCACCAGCAAGACAAGATCCAGCCTCATCCACCAGAACAAAGGCACCAGTCCCTTCCACTAGGAAGCCTACACAACCCACTGAACCAACCTTACCCACTGGGGGCAGACACCAAAAACAATGGGAACTATGAACCTGTAGCCTGCAAAAAGGAGACCCCAAACACAGTAAGTTAAACAAAATGAGAAGACAGAGAAATATGCAGCAGATGAAAGAGCAAGGTAAAAACCCACCAGACCAAACAAATGAAGAGGAAAAAGGCAGTCTACCTGAAAAAGAATTCAGAGTAATGAGAGTAAAGATGATCCAAAATCTTGGAAATAGAATGGAGAAAATACAAGAAATGTTTAACAAGAACCTAGAAGAACTAAAGAGTAAATGAACAATGATGAACAACACAATAAATAAAATTTAAAATTCTCTAGAAGGAATCAATAGCAGAATAACTGAGGCAGAAGAACGGATAAGTGACTTGGAAGATAAAATAGTGGAAATAACTACCACAGAGCAGAATAAAGAAAAAAGAATGAAAAGAATTGAGGACAGTCTCAGAGACCTCTGGACAACATTAAACACACCAACATTCGAATTATCGGGGTCACAGAAGAAGAAGAGAAAAAGAAGAGTTCTGAGAAAATATTTGAAGAGATTATAGTTGAAAACTTCCCTAATATGGGAAAAGAAATAGTCAATCAAGTCCAGGAAGTGCAGAAAGTCCCATACAGGATAAATCCAAGGAGAAACACGCCAAGACACATATTAATCAAACTATCAAAAATCAAATAAAAAGAAAAAATATTAAAAGCAGCAAGGGAAAAGCAACAAATAACATACAAGGGAATCCCCATAAGGTTAACAGCTGATCTTTCAGCAGAAACTCTGCAAGCCAGAAGGGGGTGGCAGGACATATTTAAAGTGATGAAAGGGAAAAAGCAACAACCAAGATTACTCTGCCCAGCAAGGATCTCATTCAGATTCGATGGAGAAATTAAAACGTTTACAGACAAGCAAAAGTTAACAGAATTCAGCACCACCAAACCAGCTTTACAACAAATGCTAAAGGAACTTCTCTAGGCAGGAAACATAAGAGAAGGAAAAGACCTACAAAAACAAACCCAAAACAATTAAGAAAATGGTAATAGGAACATACATATTGATAATTACCTTAAATGTAAATGGATTAAACGCTCCAACCAAAAGACATAGACTGGCTGAATGGATACAAAAACAAGACTTGTATATATGCTGTCTACAAGAGACCCACTTCAGACCTTAGGGACACATACAGACTGAAAGTGAAGGGACAGAAAAAGATATTCCATGCAAATGGAAATCAAAGGAAAGCTGGAGTAGCAATTCTCATATCAGACAAAATAGACTTTAAAATAAAGACTATTACAAGAGACGAAGAAGGACAGCCTCTTCAATAAGTGGTGCTGGGAAAACTGGACAGCCACATGTAAAAGAATGAAATTAGAACACTTCCTAACATCATACACAAAAATAAACTCAAAATGGATTAAAGACCTAAATGTAAGGCCAGACACTGTAAAACTCTTAGAGGAAAACATAGGCAGAACACTCTATGACATAAATCACAGCAAGATCCTTTTTGACCCACCTCCTAGAGAAATGGAAATAAAAACAAAAATAAACAAATGGGACCTAATGAAACTTAAAAGCTTTTGCACACCAAAGGAAACCATAAACAAGACGAAAAGAAAACCCTCAGAATGGGAGAAAATATTTGCAAATGAAGCAACTGACAAAGGATTCATCTCCAAAATATACAAGCAGCTCATGCAGCTCAGTGTCAAAAAAAACAAATAACCCAATCCAAAAATGGGCAGAAGACCTAAATAGACATTTCTCCAAAGAAGATATACAGATTGCCAACAAACACACGAAAGGATGCTCAACATCATTAATTATTAGAGAAATGCAGGTCAAAGCTGCAGCGAGGTATCACCTCACACTGGTCAGAATGGCTATCATCAAAAAATCTACAAATAATAAATGCTGGAGAGGGTGTGGAGAAAAGGGAACCCTCTTGCACTGTTGGTGGGAATGTAAATTGATACAGCCACTATGGAGAACAGTATGGAGGTTCCTTAAAAAACTAAAAATAGAACTACCAAATGACCCAGCAATCCCACTACTGGGCATATACCCTGAGAAAACCATAATTCAAAAAGAGTCATGTACCACAATGTTCATGGCAGCACTATTTACAATAGCCAGGACATGGTAGCAACCTAAGTGTCCATTGACAGATGAATGGATATAGAAGTTGTGGTACATATATACAATGGAATATTACTCAGCCATAAAAAGAAACGAAATTGAGTTATTTGTAGTGAGGTGGATGGACTTAGAGTCTGTCATACAGAGTGAAGTAAGTCAGAAAGAGAAAAACAAATACTGTATGCTAACACATATATATGAAACCTAAAAAAAAAAAAAAAAAAAAAAGGTCTGAAGAACCTAGGGGTAGGACAGGAATAAAGATGCAGATGTAGAGAATGGACTTGAGGACACTGGGAGGGGGAAGGGTAAGCTGGGACCAAGTGAGAGAGTAGCATTTATATATATACACTACCGAATGTGAAATAGATAGCTAGTGGGAAGCAGCTTCATAGCACAGGGAGATCAGCTCAGAGCTTTGTGACCACCTAGAGGGGTGGGATAGGGAGGGTGGGAGGGAGACGCAAGAGGGAGGGGATATGGGGATATATGTATACATATAGCTGATTCACTTTGCTATACAGCAAAAACAAACACACCATTGTAAAGCAATTATACTCCAATAAAAATGTTAAAAAAAAAAGAGAGACACTTAAATTGTAATTTTAAAGAAAACTTAAAAAAAAAAAAAAAAAAGAGCTGAGTGTAGAACCAGGCCCTGTGCAAAAGCCAAGATGCTTATTAGAAAGAATGAATACTGCAGATATTAACCATTCAGGGAGATTTGCCATGTCCAAAACTGCATCTTGTGCAGTAAAGCAAACTCCTTCTTTGCCATCTGTCTCATACTACAAAGGGATAATAATACTAAAATCATTGCTTAATGAGTAAACTAAGTAGAGGATAATTCCCTGGTAGATCATACTGGTGTTCTTCTCCAAAGGATGCCATATTCTCAATGAGGCAGAGAACACAGGGGAGAGTGTGTGCTCATGCACAAACGAGGATGCCTAAAATCAAAAACCAGTGCAGCATATGTCAGTATTTAAAGCCCCATCAAAGAAACATCCAACTTTTCAGCTGTAACCCAAATATAAATTTTCCTTACCCCATCAATTAGCAGATTACAAAACTTCTGTAGCAGGAAGACCATTCTGCCAACAAAGCCGTAGTGTTTGGAATGGGTCCAGGTCTGACAGATGGTGTGGAAAAGGGGTGCAATGAGACGTTCCCTATCAGCAGAGGCAACTGTTCTTCCGTGCAGCAAATGTAACCTTCGAAGGGAGGAGCCCCAAGTTGAAGTGCATCTCCACACAGCTGGAGAAGCCTACACACGTCCACAATCACCAAAGTAGTCAGTGACAAGCACAACAATGGGCTGGCTTAAGGGGAAGCATTTACAGAAGGAAAATATGCAAAATATTAAATAACCGGAAACCTTGGTTTTTGGCACCTAAAATGTGTGCCCCCAACCCTAAGCCGATGGCCATAAAAAAGCAGAATCCCATCTTCTCCAAGTAAGACATGATTGCTAAGTTAGGATAATAGTTCTTGCTCTCTTTGGAATGCTGACTATACTATAAACACTTGAATGATGTAACCACAAGGGGAAGACAAAGAACATGTGTTATACTATTATTAAATGCCGCCTGTACATGTCACAGTCTGTTTGCAAAACTGGCTCACTTAGAAACAGCACCTACCCAGCTGCACAGAAAAGCTTGATTCAGAGTTGGTGATCAGTGAAGTTATTATGCATAGTAATAACAGTAACAGCTCATTGGATTCTAAAAGTGAGTTTAAAAATGTAGACACTAATTGATGACTTTTAACATTTTTTTTAAGAATTTAAATTCGCTTTCATTAAAATCAAAGAAGCAAACTACTTCATTAACTAAAATATTTTTAGGTCAGTAAAAGTGACTTTGTCGCTATTTCTTTAAATTAATAGTGACCAAGCCACTAGTAATCACCAACAGTACACACCCTTTGACGCTTTACACGTGTCAACCTACTTAACCCTCTAAACAGCCCTACAAAATGGAAAAATTCTCATCATTTTAGAGGTAATAAATTAAAGATCCAAGAAAGGAACCTGACCACAGCAGCAATAACTCAAAGCACTGATATTCCAAACCCCGCGGTCTAGCTGGAAGGCTGTTTTCTCTCCACGCCACTGCAACGCCCTCAAGGACGAAGTGAGAGAGTAGCATCCCTCCCTCAAGGAGGGAGTGGCTGATTCCTGCAAGTTCTAAGTCAAACTTTTGCCTTCAGATGGAGAAGTGCCACCTGTTGACGTGCAGATGAATTGACCCAATGCAAAACAACCAGTTTCTTTATGTCCTAATTCCTATTTTAGCTAGCTCCAGGTCTTGGCTAGTAGAACATGATTTTGCACCATGAAGTTATTTGCGCCCAATTACAGGCTGGAGTCTTACGTTGAAGCAGCTCTTCCTGAAAGTGTTCCTGCAGGACCAGCAACCTGGTTCCACCCGGATGACTGTCTTCTGCCAAGTGAGAGATATACACAACACATAAGGAGGGTCTGGCCCTTTAGATCTTCTTGGTGCCCTTCCTCCTTCTATTGGTGCCCACTCACTCACAGAGGCTGTGGTGGCCAGGTGCTCTTGTTGACACAGCATAGAGAGGACGACACCGGGGCCATTAGCCTGACCACACTGGCTAAATTCTTTCCAGCTGCTTTAGCAAAAGTGGACTCTGCCTTCGCACAGAGGATGCGTTTTCTTTACCATGATCTTGATCGAACAAAATAGCACATGTCATGCTCTGTCTGCAATAGCCCCTGATTAAAGGGACCTGGCAATGCACTTGATGCTGTAGAGATTTCAGAACCAAAGCAAGGTTCACCCACCAAGCCTGGAGTGAAATTTTATGACTAGCACCACTGTTTTCACTTTACAACGACCTATAAGAAAGGTCATGATTAAAACACAGTGATTAGGACTTCCCAGGTGGCGCAGTGGTTAAGAATCCTCCTGCCAATGCAGGGGACACGGGTTTGAACCCTGGTCCAGGAAGATCCCACATGCCGCGGAGCAACTAAGGCCGTAAACCACAACTACTGAACCTGTGCTCTAGAGCCCGCGTGCCACAACTACTGAAGCCCGCGCACCTAGAGCCCGTGCTCCGCAACAAGAGAAGCCACCGCAATGAGAAGCCCACGCACCGCAGCCAAGAGTAGCCCCCGCTCGCTGCAACTAGAGAAAGCCCGCGCGCAGCAACGAAGACCCAACGCAGCCAAAAGTAAATAAATAAAATAAATTAATTAATTTAAAAAACACACACACACAGTGATTAAAACAACAATTAACTTGGTCATCAGTTTAAACTTTTCAACCCAGGCCCCTGCCCTATATCCACACCCTGAGAAGAGAAGAAAAAGAAAGCACAAAAGCCTCACAGAAGTAACAATTGCCTACTTTAATGTTGGCAACGTATAAGTGACAATTATGTTGTTAATTGATAGTTATTTCAGCGAGTTGTCATCCATGTAGATTGTTCAGATTAGCTATGTTGTTTTTGCATTGTGATTAAAACACCAAGTAGCTGCACAAAAACTGTTGTATTCTATGGTAGATACACTCTAACAACTCAGAACAGAAAAGGGGCCAAGCTTTGTTTGTTTGTTTCTGAATTTTTATTGGAGTGTGGTTGATTTGCAGTGTCGTGTTGGTTTTGGGCGTGCGGCAGAGCAGATCGGTTATACATATACATATGTCCACTCTTTTTTGGGTTCTTTTCCCGTATGTGTCATTACAGAGTACTGAGTAGAGTTCCCTGTGCTGTGCAGTAGGTCTTATTAATCTGTTTTGTGTATGGTAGTGTGTATGTGTCAATCCCAATCTCCCAATTTATCCCTCCCCCCCTTTTGTGTCTTGGTTGGAGTCCTCCTGGTTTTCAAACTCTCTTTTCGGTGTGTGCACAATAAATTTTTACTAATTACAAAAAAAAAAAAAAAGATACAGATGACTTTTAAAAGAGTCTGAGAGGGGCTTCCCTGGTGGCGCAGTGGTTGAGAGTCTGCCTGCCAATGCAGGGGACACGGGTTCGAGCCCTGGTCTGGGAGGATCCCATATGCCGCGGAGCAGCTGGGCCCGTGAGCCACAGCTACTGAGCATGCGCGTCTGGAGCCTGTGCTCCGCAACAAGAGAGGCCACGATAGTGAGAGGCCCGCGCACCGCGATGAAGAGTGGCCCCCACTCTCCGCAACTGGAGAATAGCCCTCGCACAGAAACGAAGACTCAACACAGCCAAAAATAAACATAATAAATAAATTTTTAAAAAAAAAATTAAAAAAAAAAGTCTGAGAAATACAAAGTTTTGTTAAAATGTGATTTTTTAGCAGAAGCCTGGATTAGTGAAATGCAATGTTTAATTAAAGAAGTTTTTTTCTATGTACATGAAGTATTAATTAGACAGAAGGCAGTGAAAGAGGGAGCGACGGTTAGCAGCATGGTTACCGAGCACACCAAGGAAAATATTACTCCTGCCTAGCATGAGGCTAACGGAGCCTGTCCCTGGGACTCTCTCTCACACTCATGACACGGGCTGGTTTCTTTTTAGGGCTGAAGACCAGAGCAAGTAAAACCCCAAAGAAGTCTGGCCTGAAGGAAAGATTTAGAATAAATTCACAGCCCAGGACTAAATAGCAATGGATAACACTACATCTTTTAAAAGAAACTCCCAAAACTCTACATCTTAAGTTTTCTGTGGCTTTCCAATCTTACAAAAACAGATTGAATTTCAAAGTTTTCCTACTGTGTAGAAGCTTAAAGCTATAGCCATTTGATTAGTAACATAAATCAGTGATCTTGAAATCTGAGGGCAGCAACTCCAGAAGGCCTACTGGCCCCTCCAATCTCATGGGGCAGTCGTGGCCACAAGGTGGCAGCTGCCCAAATCTTGGGTAAGTGACCTGTTGGAAGTAAACAGAGTCTAGAGGCCATTTCATAGAGTTTCTCCTTTTGGGTTGAGGTCTGGCAGGTCTCTACTAAAATGTAAATGCTGTGACCCAATCTATAAATATTCATCCAAGTTGTATCTGGAAGAGTAATATATTATTAACCATTAGCAACTTAGCATCGATTTATTAACCAGATTAGAAGTCTAAGAGGAGGGACCTGGATTGTGTGCTGACTTTGGGGGGCCAGGTAGCAGGACCCAGGTGGAGAGAAGAGAGAGAAGCAGAGAGAAGAGGAACAGAGAAAGAAGAGTGGCACAGTGCCCAGAACAACCCGCCTAAGTTTCCTGTCTGCAGCTGCCATTTGCAGGAATCATATCAGCCTTGTTTAAGGGGCGTATTGGATTAGAGCCACTACGCGCCGTTATGCAGGACATAACCTGGACGAGAGTGCAAGTAGGGACTGAAATCTAGCCAAGTCCCCCTGCCAAGCCCTGAGTCCTAGAGGGGCTGCATCTGCCCCGAGTGCCTTTCTCTGGTTGGTGCAAATACTTGGCAGTGGAAGCCCTGTGTCAAAATCATTTTCAAGCCTTTTTTCACCCATGGAGGGACAAAAGCATCTTGACACTTCTTGGTGGCACAATCTTCTCCCACTTTGGGGAAAGTGACAAGGGACCTCGTCGCCTTCCACGTTAATGGTACGTCCAGGGCAATGTCCCCCAGTCACTCTCCTGACATTCAGGCTTGTTTGGGAGGTGACAGAAGGCAGAGGACTGTAGCCCAGGAAAGAACATTGCGGCAGTTATCAAATTATTTTCAATGACAGAGCTACTGGAGCCAAGTCTGTACTGGAAACATTGTGGACACTGATCTATCATCAGGGTGGTCAGAGAAGGACAGCGGAGGAAGCTCCCATTTTACAAGAATCCTATTCAACAGAAATCAAAAATGAAACATTTTTATCTTCTCTCTTTTCTGCTATGTTATTTACTGGAAAACAACAGCAACAACTAGAATCAACGTTAGGGAGATCCCTGTGCCCTGTAAGTTATTTCTCCCGACGCTTTCAGGACGTTAGTTTGCAGGGTTGCTTCTATCATATTTTGACAAGGAAGAAGTGGCCAATTAGCTCATTATTTCTTTTGAGCAGCGCCAAGAGGCTCAGAGAAAATCCTGTCTGGCCTTAGAGTATCTTACCTGATGAAGATAACGAGCAAATGTTCATTCTAGTTTTGCCCGAACTCTTTTCTACAGCTTTTTCTCTGGCCGATGGCGGAAGCTGAGGCTCACTTTGGACCCGTGGTCATCTGGGGTCCCCCAGGATTGCTGTCACCTCTGGAAAGCAGCAGGCATCCTTGGTGAGCCCAGATGGGAGCCCAAATCCCAGTCATGAAGGAAGCTTAGGCGATCACCATTTTATTTACTCCCTTGGTTTTTCTTTCAGGATTCCCAGTTAATGACATAATGCAGACGCTGAATACAGAGGAGGCGGCCACCTAGGAGATTTTAATTTGAGGCACCAACTGCGCTTGAGCTCTTCCTCCCAGTTGTCTGCCGCTGCCCAAAATGTTTGCACAGGGTTAAGGGATCGTGTCTCCCAATGGTCCTGTTAAATGCAAGCTTGCTATTCTGGAGGGATAATACATTAGCAGCCCCTCCCTACAATCATGCAACAGGTACTTACTGATGACCTACTGTGCCCAATGAGGTCGTATGCTAAGCCCTGAGGAGACAGTGCTAACCACATAGATACATGGAGCTGCCTGCCTAATTTGCCATTCTCATCTATCCAACTTTTTCCTCTTCAGCTTTTGTCACTGCTCCAGGAAGCCTTCCGTGAGCCTCAACTCTGGTTTACATGGCCCTTTTCTATTCTCTCAAGCAGTCTGTGCATCCGCCTACGGCCCCCAGCACTAAAAGGAAACTCCCGGTTCCCAGGATTTCAAATAGGGGCAAAGGTGAGTGTACATCTCAAAATCTCCTCTCATTTTCCCTTCAGTTGTAAAGGACCAGGTAAAATTCTTAAGTGCTCCTCAAAGGAGGGAACAATTAATATTCATTGCACAAAATCTGGAAAATATAGAGTCCATATTGCTGAAAATGGCAAAGGTGGTTGTGAGTCATGAATCTGGTCTAAATCACTAAAATCCGTAAAACAATAATTACAACGTGTTCATAAAACACCTCCTGCGAGACTTTCCATGACAAACTTTAGGAGGTAATGAAACATCAGACAATGGGGAAGTGCTAATTAACTCGGGCAAAGCCTTGAGAAGCTTGACTTTATTATCTTCATTAGGTGCATCATGAACACTGCACCATCGACACATGCCTCCATCACCCGGGGTTCTGGTACTGATGGGCAAAAGGACTAGAGCTCTTTCTGCCACCGGACTTAATAGTCCAGATTTTATTTGTGAGCTTCACAATGTACCTTCGTATGTTTTCCTGCACATTCCTGGGTCACCAGATAGAATAGATCCTGTAATTGAGAATTAAGACTGTTAAGGGCCCAGGTCCCATGTTCAAAAATTGAAATTAAAACCAGACCTATAAATCACAGCACAGGATGTGAAAGTAAAGTAGAGGGGAGGAAAATTACCAAACAGGCTAAGAAAAGTCCTTTTACATCTAGTTTCTCACATAAAATATGGAGTCTTGGGAAAATTCATAGTATCTTGGATTCAGAAAGCCCTTTTTTACTCTTTCTCCTCTTTGCATTTTTCTTTTTAATCCATAATAGCCTTGGCCTATGTTCTTAGGTTTCCCAGACCCACTAGCCATTCTGTATTACCATAGTGTTTATCATCATCTTGAGCTCTTGACAAAAGCAGAGGTAATTTTCCATCATGGTGAAACATTTGCTAAGTACTGACAAATACTATTTAAACATCTCCAAGAGGAGCTAATTTTGACGTGATAAAATAAAATAAGATTACGGAGTAATCTTTAGTCGTAATAATCTTATTATTCATGATGACCCTTTTTTTTTTTTTAATTTTATTTATTTATTTATTTATTTATTTTTGGCTGTGTTGGGTCTTCGTTTCTGTGCGAGGGCTTTCTCTAGTTGCGGCGAGCGGGGGCCACTCTTCATTGCGATGCGCGGGCCTCTCACTATCGCGGCCTCTCTTGTTGCGGAGCACAGGCTCCAGACGCGCAGGCTCAGTAATTGTGGCTCACGGGCCCAGTTGCTCCGTGGCATGTGGGATCTTCCCAGACCAGGGCTCGAACCCGTGTCCCCTGCATTGGCAGGCAGATTCTCAACCACTGCGCCACCAGGGAAGCCCCATGATGACCCATTTGATTTCACAAAAATAATTCAAAGGGAGGAAGGGAAATGCACCAATTGCTAACTGTCAAAATATATTAAGAGGTATCATGGCAAGAGTCAAGTTATTAGGTTAATCTACAGAAACTTTGATTTCTCTGGAGTCCCCCTGCCCACAATCTTCTGTTCAATATTTACTCCGTTGACATTACCTTTTAATGCCTAAGAACTGCTTTAAGATTTCTGAAACAGGAAAAAAGTCATTAACATATATTTGTACCAAAGGTGTACAGACACTGAGGCTGTAATTATATATCATAATAAAGGATATATATAATTCAATGTCCTAAAAGACAGCTTGCCTGAAAACATGTAGGAGGTGATTTGGGCATGTGTTCAGGGACGGAGCAATTTGGTAGTTAGAAAATAATTTAGGCAGCAAGCAATGTGGTCTGCTTTCCCAAACCACAGAGCAAATGTAATTAAAAGGGGGAATGGAAAATATTGTGGGTTTGACTTAAAAAAAGTGGGTAGGGACTTTTCCTGACTATAATTGTCTCTTGTTACAAATGTCAGCATAAGGAAGTATGGATGCAAAGAACATGAAACGATGGGAGATCTGTCCAGGCTCTTCCTCTTAACCACCTGGTACGCAGACAAATAGTGAGAAAGACAGAGATAACTCTAAATGGTAAAGCTGGTAAATTCAGATACTTCATCCCCTCCGATAAAAACCCTGTACCAGCCCCCTTTCAGTCTTTTGCTGAACTAACATGTAAGAAAAAGAAGTCAAGAGAAGGAAAACAAAGAACCTGGAGGTTAACATAAAAAGAGAAAGACGTATTTCAACAAAACAGGGCTATCCCTGCCCACCCCCTTCTGCTGCCAGCAGGTTGCTGCAAAAATGCCAGAGGAGATATATGATATAATGCTAGGGAAATCACCACACTCTCTGTTATACATTATTCTACTGATACTTGGAATTTCTTTCTTCATAAAGTTCCAATTTTACCTGAGACTTTCCAAAAAGCACAAGGTCTTGAAAAAAATATTTAGGGCAGCATAACATGGTTATATTTTACTATCTAACACCATCAGTGCCATCCTCAGGACTAGAGAGATTGGTCATTTTTCTTTTGTTAAGGTCAGGTTCCCCAAGGGGAAGTAATGAAATAGGGTGAAAGCATGAGAACCAAGAGGACCCTGGTGCCAGGAGCTGGGGACCTGGATAGGCTCCAGCTGAGGGAGCCAGAAGGTGAGCTGATGATACAGACATGCAGAGCAGTTCTCTGCTTTGAGCTCAGACTGACCATTGCCATCAATTCACATTTCTCCCTGGAATGGAAGCTGAGAATAAATCCACTCTCTATCCTACTCAGTGAGCCCCATCTGCTCTACAAGGCATTTCACAAGCTGGGGCTGCCCCTCTCCTGGTGCAGCAAAGATGCAATAGAAGCATCTCAGACAGAAGGAAAAGAATTCAGGGTGCAATTAATGTCAGACACAGTAGGCACAGTAGTGCCTAGGCTCACAATATGTTTAGGGGTCCACGAAAATGTTTTCAATTTCTTTTAAAACCAGGAGAATAATGAACCCAGCAATTATGCTCCTAGGTATATACCACCCCCCAAAAGTTGAAACAGGCATTCAAATAAATACTTGCACACAAATGTTCACAGCAGCACTATTCACAATAGCAAAAAGGTTAACAACCCAAATGCCCATCAGCGGATGAAAGGATAAACAAAATGTGGTAAATCCATACAATGGAATATTATTCAGCTGTGAAAAAGAATCAAGTACTGATACATGCTACAACATAGATGAACCTCCAAGACATTATGCCAAGTGAAAGAAGCCAGATACAAGAGGCCGTGTATTGTATGATCCCACTTATATGAAATATCCAGAATAAGTAAATCCATGGAGACAGAAAGCAGAATAGTGGTTCTCAGAGACCGGGAGGAGAGTAACTGCTTAATGGGTACAGAGTTTCTCTTTGCAGTAATGTTTTGGAACTAGACAGAGGGGGTGGTTGCACAACATTGTGACTATATTAAATGCCACTGAATTGGACATTTTTAAATGGTTACGTTATGTGATTTTAATCTCGATAGAAAAAAGAAAAAGAAAAAAAATCCAACCTGGATTATATTCATCTTGGTACCAATGTAGTCATAAAATACATGGTTTATTATTATTATTATTATTTATGAAGGAGCCCTTAAAGGCAAAAGTGCCTAGAGCCCACAGAAGTCATAATGCATCCCTGACAGAATACACGATCCCAGAGGCAAGCCGGAAGGAACATGAGGTACCCGAGGAGGTGAGAGATGGATTGTGCCTGGGGCACAGCAAGTGAGGTACAGACCCATCTGAGGAGGACCAACCAGGCCACGGCAAAGACTCAGGATGCTATCTGAAGTGCCAATAAAGACTTTTAATGAGACTGATATATTTTTTAAAAAATCTTTCTGGGCTGCTACTTGGAGAGTAGATTAGTAGGGGTTCAAGAAGAGTGGTTATGGGGAGCCCAAACTAGGGGATATTTCTATAATCCAGGCAAAAATGATGGCTGTTGGCCAGGATACTGGCGGAGGAAATGGAGAGCGATCCACGCCTTTGAGACACCTGGAATATCAACAGGACTGATACGGGGGATGAGGAGGGGGCTGTCCAGGTTAACTTTCACTCTTCTGGCATGAGCATCTAGATGCATATGATGATGCTAGTCATTCAGATAAATCCTGAAGGTCCAAGTTTAGGGGAAGACATGCAGAAACTGAGTTTTTTATGAACACGTAAAGTGAGTTTTTTATGAACACGTAAAGTTTGAGGTACCTTCAAAACTGCCAACAGAGGAGCCTAACAGATAGTTCAATATCTTAGCTGCAACTCAAGTGAGGAGGAGTAGAGACAGAACCCTTGGGAGTTGTCCATGTCTGAAGTAAAAGGAAATCCCCAGAATGAATGAGGTCATCCAGTAAGAGTGTAATGTGAGAAGAGAAAATCAGCTCAGGATCAAGCCTGGAGAAAACCCAACATTTAAGTGTCAGGTAGAAAGAGAAGAAAAGCCAGCAAAGAAGAGGAGACATGGAAAGAAGTAGAAGGAAACCCAGGAGGACCGTGGATGTCAAGGAAAGCGACTGTATCAAGAAGGGGAGAATAGCCAACTGACCCGAACACTCTTGAGGTCAAGCAGGATGTGTATGTTTGTGTCACAGGGTTTAGTGACATGGAGGTCATTAAAGACTTTTCAAGAGCATTGTCAGTGGAGTGATGGGGCAGAAGAAACTGAGAGGAAACTGAGAAGAGTGAAAGGAAGGTAGGTAGAGAGTGTGGACCACTCTTTCAAGAAGCTGACTTCACTCACCCTCGCTGCCTGTCCATCTGGCAAGAGAGAAATGAAGACAGAAGAAACTTGGCCAAAAACAAAGGAGCTAGCAACCTGGTGCTGCTAATTCTTAGAGATCCGTGATAAGCGTGAATAAGGCCCTTCTGCAGCTGGAGGCCTGTCTGGCAACTTGATAGTAGCCACCCTGGGATCCTGCTAGTTTTATGACTGTTTGCAAAGGGACAGTTTTCTCTGCCCTTGCAAAGCAAAACCAGAGGAATAAAAGTTTGCAGCTTGCTTCCCAGCAGCTTTCAAGTTGTGAGGGAGAGCCTCAGGAACAAAGACCCTGGGGCACAATCCCAAGAGCCATCTTCAAATAATGTTAAAACTCTGTACCAGCAGCAAGAAGTTGGCTCCTGTGAATAAATTCAAAGGTTCTTTCTGTCTAGGTGGTTAAGAGCATGCCCAGCACCAAGGCTGAAGGCTGAGCCCTGCCCCATGATTCTCCTGCACATTCCTCCACATCATCGGCTCTTAACTGCTCACTTCCTTTCTCCAAGCCTCTCCTCCCTGTGTCCCAATCTTAAATTCTGGGACACAAAAAATCTCTCAAAAGCTGTCCCTTTATCTTTTTACCAGTTGAAGAAGGAAGCAGGCCAGCAGAGAGGAGCCAGATACGACAAGCCCCTGGGCTTTTTGGGTGGTGTTTACACCTACTGCCCCTTCCACCTTGTCATCAGAGCAATGATTTTACTGGGCGGGATTATTATTTTTTTCCTTCTTCACCCACTGTGATGAGAAAGTTGGTTGTGTGCATATGTTGCTGCCTTGTAGTCTCCAGTTTCCAATTCAGGGCTGACTGTCTCCAGTAGTAGAATAGATTTGAAAAGACTTTGGCCAGAAAGACAGACCCGATAAGCAACTTTTCTTACTTTGTTTTTTTTCCTACCCTGAAATTTGGCCTATCAAGTAAGCCTTGAGCTCAACAGTAGAGCCTGAGCAAGTCAGCCGCAAGTCAGCCGCTATGTTCTTTCTTTGAATGTCATAGAAGCTTTATTAGGTGCCCTCACGTATATAACCCCATGCCAAGCAGAGGGCCCACATCAGGCTCTTGCATGCTTGGTGTATGATGTTCCAGATGTCACATCTGTGGACAGTTAGCAGGTTTATGCTGTAGCTCTTAGAGGCTCATGTGTATTAAAAAAAAAAAAAAAAAAAAAAGCTAATCTTCCCCTAACTTTGAAATAGAAGGAATACGTTGCTATAATGGAAAGAGTACATGAAACTAGAGAAACCAGGTAGAATTTTTTAATTTAAGTCAGAAAGGTAATTGTAGTCAGAATGTCATCATCCTCTCTATATCCTTCAGGACAGGAACTATGAATTGATCATTTTTTTATCCCAAGTGCTGAGTATGTATCAGAAGAATCAAACAGGGTTACGTGTGGGAAAGAAAGGTAAATGGTAGTCAGAAACAGGACAGAGATGTCTGTTACCACCACTTCTAGTTAATATTAAGCTGCCAATGCAGTAAGATACCTTTTTAAAAAATAAAGGTATCAGAATTGGAAATGAAGAGACAAACCTTTTCTTATTTGAGGCCCATTTGACTGTCTACGTAGAAAATCTTATAGAATCTATAGGCAAACTATTAGAACTAGCAAAAGAATTATGTAGAATAGACAAAATCGATTTATAAAAATCAATTGCACTTATAAAGACCAACACTGATCAATTTACACATTAACTTAAAAAAAGCCTATTCCCCAGAAAAAAAAATTACATAGGAATAAATGTAAAAATAAGATGTGTTAAGACCTTTCAAAGAGATAACAATAACTTATAAAAAGGACATTAAAGTAGACTTGAATAAGTGAAGATAAAGAAGGTCCGTGGATAGGAACAGTCAGAACTATTTTGAAGGACAGGTAAGGGGGGTGCGGAGGAGACCTGCCCTACCAGACATCAAGATGTGAAAGCCATGCTGTGGACACAGGGGGAAGGGGAGGGTGGGTCGAGTTGAGAGTAGCACCGACATATATACACTACTATGTGTAAAATAGATAGCTAGTGGGAAGCTGCTGTATAGCACAGGGAGCTCAGCTCTGTGCTCTGTGATGACCTAGAGGGCTGGGATTGGGCGGGGTGTGGGGTGGGAGGGAAGCTCAAGGTGGGGGGATATATGTATACATATAGCTGATTCACTTTGTTCTACAGCAGAAACACAACATTGTAAAGCAATTATACTCCAATTAAAAAAAAAAAAGTGAAACCCATGGTATTGATTGTATGGTCTCAGCACAGGAAAGGCAGAAAGAAATCAAGGAATAGACCCAGATGTAAATGGAAACTTGATAAATGAGAGGTAGCATTACAATTAGTGGGGAAAAGTTGGGCCATTCAATAAGCTGTGCTGAGACAACTGGTAATCCACATGGAAAGTATTAGGAACTTCACACCATAAACAAAAATCATTTCAAAGTGGATTAATAAGCCAAACTGAAAGACAAAATAAGAAAATTTTTAGAGAAAAATACTTTTATGACAGCAGAGAATTTGAGACAGAAAAGCTACAACACATAGATTCAATAAAACTTTTGTAGAACACTACCACACATACAAAACACCATTAACAAAGTTAAAAGATAAGCCAGACTAGGAAAAGATATTATCTGCCCATATATATCTAAAATAATATGTATCTGGAATATTATTATTATTAAGAATGCTTAAAAATCAATGTAAAATAAAAATAACCATAAAAGCAAATGGGCAAAGAATTCAAATAGATAATTCCTTTCAGAGGAAACATGGGTTACAAACGTAACAAAAATATGCTCGACCTCACCAGAATACAGAGAAATCAGAATCAAAATCATGAATTATTTCATATCATTCATGTAGGGATGGAGATATATATATATATAATGTATATATAAAATATATTTTATATATATAAAATATATTTTATATATATAAAATATTTTATATATATATATATATATAAAATATATATTTAAGTGGCAACACTGGGGTCTCTGCAAGAAAGGATTTCCCCAGTTTGAAGTGGGCTTCTGCAGCTGATGGGCTGATCTATGACTACTTGAGTTGGAATATGGGTGGAGATGGAGGGGGAAGAATTGGAGAAAACAGGGCAAGAGGCCACAGCGCAGGAGACTATACTCCCAGCCCCTGGGAGAAGTGAACATCATGGAAAACAGCTAGCTAGGCCTGAGCCTTCTTTCCAATATTCAATCCAAGAGGGTTGTATACTGTGTGAAGAAACAGTATATTTTCTTATATAACTCTTGAATGAGAGTTAAATGGTGGAACCAGTAAGAAAAACATGCATTGTTTCTGCTATAGTTAACATTATGTTTGGTTATGCCTACTGGTATCAATATCTTTATATACACATGGCTTTGTTTTTCTGATTCCTTTTTAACTTTTTACACCTGCTTGTTTTTCTCCCAGATGGATTTTAAAGCACTTTGTCAGACTCCAAAATAAAATTGCATTGTTTTTTTCATTGGAAAGAAATATCTGCCAAGTCCAAGGATTTGGGGAGAGTGTGGGAAAATGTGAACTCCTATGTACTGTTACTAGGAGTGGAATTTGGCACATACACCGTGGAGATCAATTTGGCAATATCTGGTAAATTTGAAGATAAAAAATATCTTATTGACCAGTGACTGAAGTTCTAGATACATACCTCAGAGAAACACTCACACACATGCACAAGGAAACATGTCAAGTATTTCATTGCAGCATTGTTTATAATAGACAAAAATTGGAAATAACTGAAATGTGCATCAACAAGAAAATGGATAAACTGTGATATACTCAAAGAACTACAGCATTTAAAATGAAGTTTAGAGGAACATGTGTTAACATGGATACATCTCAAAAACATGAGCGCAAAAACAAGTGCCCAAAGATTATGTACAGTATGATACCATTTATATAAAGTTTCAAAAACATGAAAACAACCCTATATATGCACACATATAGTAAGCATTTAAAACCATTCATGGTATCATTCTGATAAACATCAAATCCAGACCAGCAGTTACCCCTGTGGGTGAAAGGAGAGAAATGGAATGAGACAGGACTATACAGATTTCAACTATAGCTATAATCGTGTTCTTTAAAAGAAACAAGCAAATATGTGTAAAATGATTAAGACTGTAAAAGCTGGATGGTGGATACACAGGTATTTGTTATATTGTTTTCTATATTTTTTCTATATACTTGAAATACTTCATCAAAAAGGCACAATACAAATACTAGCAATTTTGTTAATGTCTGCTGACAGAAAACTAGGTGGATCTAAGTGAATGAACACATTAATACAAGATGGGGATAATTATTTCCAAGTGTAGGAAGATTATTGATTTCTCTAAGGCTAACATTTACTAATACTTAACTATGTGCCAGGCACTGTGGGAAGTGGTTTACATGCACTAACTTATTTCATCTCCTCCATCACCCTTATGAAGATGATGCTACTATTACCCCCATTTTACATTTTTAAAAACTGAGGCCCAGGGTGGAAAGGTAGAATCCATGGTCACACAGCTGGTAAGCAGCAGAGTCAGGACATAAACCCACGTGTGCCCAAGTCCAAAATCTATGCACTATGTTATACTGTGAAAGTTTTCACCTTTCCTAAATGATTCAAGATGAAAAAGCCACACAAAGTTACCAACAGTAAAAATGGGAAAGATGCAATTAACTAAGAATTTTTAAAGGATCTGGATGGGAGGAAGCTAAGTAATTGGGTACACACAATTAAAAGTGAACCAAACTGCACCTGAGTCTGAAGACATCATGAAAATATAAAGACCATGTGGTGGGAGATACTAACCATAAAGCTAATGCTGGCAAAAAGTCTCAGTGCTCTGTAAGACCACAAACACAGACACAAACATAGACACAGCCCTCTGATAAGTATCCTCAGACTGTAGATGGACTTCTAGGCCTTTTAATCAGTTCTCCTGGGCACATCTTATTGGCCCTTCAAAGCTCACCCTTTCTGACTCATTCAGGCTCTACGCTGAGTTTTCCCTCATCTAAACCTAACTGATCTGGCACTAACCATGACTTTTCGTTGGTATTTTCTACAGCACCAAGTCATCAACCGTTTCAACCAGTGTATTTTATTCAAGAAGGAATTGTATCTCAAGATGTTTTAGTTAGCACTATTTGGTAGCAAGTAACAGCCTCTCAAACTTAAGATAAACTTGAAGATAGAAGTGGGGGAGTCTCTGGAAGGTTTTGAGGGTATCTCACAGAATCCAGGAACAGGAAATGCACAGGCACAAAACGTTGGAACAACAACCAAAGTTATCAGGAATCAAGGCTGCCGTTCTCTTCATCTTTTTCTTCTGGGAATGTATGGTCTCTCATCTTTATTCTTTCTGCTTCACACGCAGGTTCCAAATGCAACTTCCCAAGACATCATTTTCCGACTCCGAACTCCTGGGAGAAATCATCTAATTGGCTCAAATTTGACCAGATGTCCGCTCCTTGTCCAATCATCTAAACAGCTCGCCCCTGAAGGTGGCAGGAAGTAATATTCAGAAAATGGGACATAAGTTGGGCAGGTATCCTAAAAGTTATCTACCCTAACATTTCTTATTTCACTGTTGCCTATTAATTGGAGGCTTAGACTTTTTTTGGAGAAATAAGCTGCATTTCTTTGATGACCTCTTCCAATTTTAAGGTTGGGACCACTAAACTGTAAATGTTACCTTTCAATCAAAATGAACCTAAAGATTCTTTGGCTGGTTCCTAGAAATGTTAAACTAGAATTTTCTATCAGGGTGTAATTTCTGTTTCCTTCTTTTCTTCTTATTCCATCCTTTCTGATGAGGCAGTCACTTCAGACACATTGTCCACTACCAATTTAGATTCTATAGCACTTTTCAGATTTCTGCTTTGAAAACTCCCCCTCATTCTGAAGTTGAAAATCAATGCATGAACCGTATTTAAACAATGGACACCCTAAAACACTGGTCCCTTCACTACGGAAAAGTGAAATCTCCAGAGTTAATAATCGTGTGGGGGATAGGGGAAGATATCATTTATTGAGTCCCTACTGTAAGCCAGGAACTATGCTAAATGCTTACATTTTAATCCTCGCAACAATCCCATGAGGGATACTATTGTTAGTTATCCCCTTTTTATGGATGATGAAAATTAGGTTTTAAGAAGATAAGAAACCTACCCAATATCACACCATATAGTATGTAGCTTAATATGGACTTAGGAGAGAAGCAAGGCTGTTAAAAAGCTGGGGGGTAGGGAGAGGAAGGCTAAAGGAAATAGACTCCTTTTCAGCACATCATGTATCTTAAATATATAATTTAAAAAACCGATATAAATCATGTCACATGACAGCAAATCATGCAGCTTTTTCTAAATTTCAACTCCAACTTTGATATGCATTTTCGAAGGAAATAATAGTTATCTGAGTAGCTCAGAGGTTATTTAAATTCCTTCATACTCTTATTTTCTCAATATTTATCAATATAAGTATCACTTATATAATCAGAAATTTTTCCAACAATTTTCTTAATCCTGACTGAGCCACACATCTGCCCATCTTTCTTCTCTTCACCACTTAATTTAGAATATCCTATGCTTCCTGTCTCCATAGCCTTTTCTCTGTGTCCTCAGTTTTTGACCCATCGACTGCTAACGAAGATCAGTTGGCAACTCCTTATTGCCAAAATCTTTTCTCTTTTCATCTAACTTGGACCTCTCTACTGCATTTGATGTTCATCACCATCTTGACACTCAGTTTCTATGTCAGCCTCCTTGAGGACTCCTCTTTCTCCACCAGTTCCTTTAATGTGGCTATTTTCCAAGGTTCAGGCCTTTGCTCAAATGAATCCCCATGTAGTGTTTGAACAGTTTTAACATTAGACTACAATGAATTAAATGTGCATTTTCTAAGACCTATGATCCCAAAAAGATTAGGAACCACTGGTAAAGATTAAAACCTGATCTCCTTTTCAATTTGACAGCCCCTCCTCCAAAACGTCCCCACTCCATCTCTCACAATTTCCCCTATCATCCATAGCAAAATCGTACTGTTCCTTTGCTAGAGCCATTTCTTCTGCCTGAATTTCCCAACTTCTCCATGCAGAATTCTCCCTCTTTTAAGTTTCTAGAGCGCTTTTTATCTGCCACTAGCATGTATTTACAATGTATTTGATTATAATACAAATCTGCCTGAACAAGTGGCCAAGTCAGTATTATCTTTGTGTCTCCAACACTAAATAAAAAACATGATTTCACTAAAGTATCAAATCTTGTTCCCAAGATATCGACCAATTTTGTTCTGTGCTGATTATCAGACTACAAAAGACTTACTGCTCACTCATGGCAAAAAGTTTTAAAAATACTATTTAGTAAAACAAATTGTTCTTACACTGAAAACTATTCTTGTCTACTTAACATAATTAAAACTGAAAACCAAATTGTCTACTAGTAGGGGAGCATGACCAACAATATTTAAAATCCAAATGTTACTAGTAATAACCCCACATTTCAAACAATATTGACTACAATATAGATTTTAATAAAACAAAAACTTTGGAATCATGAGTAAGTCAGTAATAGGATCCTTACTACAATTAAGATACTAAAGGAATGCTTGCTCTATTGAGAGTGATTCTAACCCAGGAGTGTTTATCAGAGCCACTTGAGGAGCTGTTAAAAATACATACAGTTGACCTCTGAACATGGGGGTTAATCCACATATAACTTATGGCCCTCACCATGCCTGATTCAGCCACATCTGTGAACTCAACCAACCAGACTGTACAGCACTGCAGTATTTACCCCTGAAAAACAGCCGCGTTTAAGCAGACACCCCACAGTTCAAACCCACCGCCGTTCACGGGTCACGTGTGTGTACGCTCCATCTCCAGAAATGTAGACTTAGGTCAAGAACGAAGCTAGGCCTGTGGACATTTTTAAATGGCCCCAGCATTTTCTGATGAACAATACTGGCTAAGAACTATTTTCTATGAAATATGTTTGACATGCCTTCAAATTACATGTACATGTATTTTTACTATTTAAGCATTTTCACTATTCTGAAATAACTTAAGCATCTTCATTATTTTGCCCAAAGTTACTTACAGGGCACCTGACCTTTTGCAATAGGTGTATGTCTTTAAAACTTTATTAAAGTAATTTAATAATTACTTTTAATTTAATAAAGTAATTTAATTACTTTTCAAAGGCATTAAGTCTCAATCAACAGAAAATAAAATTTTCTTAAGGATTATTTTCTTTAAATTGAGGTATATAGACACCTAGTCCACTAGAAGAGCATGTTCTGATAAACAGGAATTGTTTGTATGTAAATATACTGAATATGCACTAACTCTAGCCTTTACAAAAATAAAGCAATTGCCAAAAACACCTTATTGAAGAATATACTTACACTAAGAAATATTATACCCATACACAACACTAATAGATTTTATAACTAGAAAAAAATTACTTCAGGGTAATTCTTCAAATATTAAGTTTCCAGAGTATATTCAACATTTTTTCAATAAAAATCAAGAAGTATTTAAAATCACCTTGGTTGAGGTTGAACACTAACTTTCATTTCTTTGTTAGGTAAAGATCCAAAATTCACAGGTATATTCCAGGTGGGCACTCAAAAAAATCTAAAAACTTATTTAAATAATATTTAAGACTACTTACTTTCTTCATTGCATTCATGTTCAAAGAGCTGATAAAATTTGCTTGGAAACTCATGGATCAAAAATGCTCTATAAGCTTACTATAAATTTTCAATATTAAAAACAGCTCTACTATCGCACTCTAAAAAGTTTTTTAATCTCCTGACTTAATAGGTGTTTTTGCTCAAGTGAGCAACCTCCTCACATAATCCTCTTCACACAACCTAAATAATTTTTTAAATTCTAGAAATTATTTACAAGAGTTTGAAGATTCAAATTCTAACCATGTAACTTCAAAATAAATGTACATTCATTAATTTCTATGATTCCAAGTAATACTTCCTATTTCACGTCACAAGCTTAAGTCTCACATGAGAAAAACTTTGTGTTTATATGTGTATCTAGCGTTGTCCTATGCGTTCAAAGATATTACTGACAGTATCAGATTGGGCCTGGAAAACAGACAATGGAAATCTTTAACCCCACTGTATACACGTAGAAAGTAACTGGATTTTTTATTTTAAAATATCTAAAATAGTCATATTAATATCCTGTTAGTTTTTCCTTCCCTCTTACCCTGCTTTTACGATTAGACATATATAAATTCAAAAACATAACCCTTTCAAATAACTCTTGTCATGGTTACCAAAGCTTGTCTTATGCTATCATTTTCAAGAATCTTCATGTAAACTCAAGTTTTTGATAAATCAAAATATCCTGCATTGCTTTAACAAGAAACAAACAAAGGAAAAACAAGGTTTGCAAAATGGATTGATAAAATTCTAATGAATCCAATGTGGGCTAAAAGATTTTTTTCAAAAGTTCTATTTAATAAATTCATTTTTAGGCCAAAAAAACAGTAATCTGCTAGAGTCTCTACTCTTCCCTTTTAAAGTAAATATACCTGTTTACAATAATCTCAGCATCTGAAATCAAGAATCTGCAAATAAAATGCTAAGAAAAATAAACCACACTGATTTTCTTACCCCATACCACTGCAATTATTTTAAATGCATAGGAATACAACAAACTCAAAAGAAAAAAAAATAGTGTTTTATTAACTACCACACTGTTATAATACACTTTAAACGTACAATAAGGTAGCCTTTAAATTTGAGGTGGTCTTAAGAATAACAAATGAACAGAATCCCAAATTTTTGAAATAAGTGAACTGCTGCAGTTATAGGTATACATTTTGGAAAATTGTATAGCTCTTACAAGACCAGCAATGAAACTTTATTTTGTACATTTTTTAATAATTGAAAATATAAACAATAATTAAAAAATAAAAAGAAAATACAGCATAATAAAAAACATACATTTCTCAATTAAATGTACTGGATACATATAAATTTTAAGGGAAAAAGCAAAAAAGGAAAATGGTTGATATTTAAGTGCAGACTGACTACCTAGACCAAAAATAAAACAAACAAAAAAAAACACTTAAAAAAATATCATAAAACCTCTAGTTCTCTATGACTAATATCCATATGGTTGGAGTATCGTCACTATGGAAGTGATTTTGTTATGTTTGCATATGTTATACTTTACTGGTAATTTACATGATGGCTTTTAAGGCCCTGGCAGACATGTAGTTTTTGGAAACAAAATTGGATTCAAAAAAAAAAAAATCACTGCTAAGACGCAATAACACCTTATTTTTTTGGTCCTCCAATACTCAAGAAAAGGGATAATTCACTATAACATTTTCTTACCACCCAAATGCCTCAACCTATACATTTTAAACTTTTTTAAACATTGGTTATATTGCCCAACTTCATTATTGAAAGAATATTAACAAGACATTATTTTGGCAAATTAAATCTTAAACATGGCTTTTCAACAGGATTTAAAAGGTGACTATCCCTAGAGTTCCATGTTAAAATGTAGTTTTCAAAATCTTACAAGAGTAATGCTTAAAATATTGTACATAGTTAACCTAATTAAAATAATTAGCTTCAAAATGACAAATTGATAAGCTAAGTAAAGCCTACACTATGTAACATTTGCTTGGAAACTTGATTTGTCAGTTATGCATAATAAAAATTCCAGTCATCAAGAAAATTACAAAAATTTTTTTTATCATAACATGATTTCTTTCACCCACCAACTTTTTTTTTTATCTTACAATAGATAAATACCAACATGTTCTCATTTTTACACTAAACCACACAGGATTGATGCATTTGGTTAGACTACCATTCGCATTGTTAAATTCAATTTTCTCTTTATATAACTTGGTAAAATTTCATTTCTTCTAGATTCCAAAAGTACCTACAAAACCCATGCAATTTTACCATTTTTAATATACTATGGAATATCATACAAAGTAAGGCATTTCAGTGTCATGTATAACCAAGTTACTGTCAATCCAAAAATTTTTGCACATCAATAAAAAGATATCTAAGAACTTAGGAACAATGTTCTTCTCACTACTGTATAAAAATAACCACAATGAATAAGTATTTGTGTAATATTTACTCCATTGTCTCATTTCCAGAAACTGTGACAAGCTGTAAAGGTATTTCAGTGTTGGTAAGGATATCTTGATTGCTGGTGGTGGAAGTATTAACAGTTCCTATCCCTGAAACAGAACCTTGTTGAATATTTGCAAGGATAAGTGTTGTTCCTCCTGCAGTAATCAAAGTATCATCTCGTGCAGCTTCCACAGATGCCAGCACTGTACTGCTAGAATGAATACCTTTTTTATTCTGATGTGTTTTAATATGTTTGGCAAGGTGATCACTTCTCATAAAGCGTTTTGAACATTCTGGACAAACAAATTTCTTCTCACCTGTTGAAGAAATTAAGTTACTTAGTCTTTTAAATTTAACATTAATAGACTCATCATTCCCTGAGAAAGAAAATAAGCCAACACTGACAGTTAGGGACAGGGAGCAGAGTTCAATTAGAACTATATTAGCTTCATGAGCTGTCCCTGCAAGATTTCTCTCATAGAATATTTTCCCTCAAAATAAATCTGTCACCTTTATTTCTGGATGAAAAGCAATCTTCAAACTTATTAAATTATGCACTGATATTCAGATAAGAATTTAATACCTCAACTATGCTAATAGTTTTGAAACATCTGTTACAAGATACCAGCTTAAAAATGACTATCTGTAGCATACTTCTCTAAAGAAAAATACACTGTTTTAAGCTATATTTAAAGTATTATTAACATGTCAGATCCCTGATACTCAACCTTCAACTCTTAAATGTGAATTCAAGTAACTACACAGAGTACTTCTAGATTAAAGCCAAGACACAAGCTTGAAGTCTAATAAAGACTGAGTAGTCCCAAGAATAATGGAGATGACCAGCTGACCTGATTTCAGCTGGAATAATCAAGAGCAAGCCTAATACATCATGACGTTAAAAGTTAATAAGACTCCATGATGCCTAAATTTATTTCCCGGCATAAATAAAATACTTTTTTTAAACACAAAAGACAGACAGAACTTCTATTATTTTGAAGACCTACTATGTAAGACAATTAGTAGAAGATAAGGCAAAAGGCCAACCTACAAGGAATCTAGGGAGAACTCAATCAGCAAATCCAATATTTTCTTAATTTATTTTCTTCAAAATGTCTTTCTTATCTCTTGTTCCAGCACCTCTCCTCTCAGTAGGTCCTCATCAGACCTCATGCCTGAACTATGTTACAATGGCACGCTAGTCTCTCCCTTTTCAATCCAACAAATCAATGCCAGACAAATCTTCCTTAAATACCAAATTTTATTACAGTACAAAACTTCACCACTGTACTAAGTGGTATGGGAATGCAAGAGTAACCTGCAGATAACTAAACAGTTTAGACTCTCCATTACCTAACTTCCAGTGACTTCTATAATGTGGTTCAATCCTACGTAACAGAAATGTGTTAAATAAAATCTCATCTTCACTCGTGACAAATGATCTCTCACTTCTTCTATTCATATAATATTCTATTCTTCTGGGAAGGTATTTCCCAAAGCTTCTCTTGGAACATTAGTCCTGAGACATACTCCATGGCAAAATGGCACAATGAGAGGTTGCCACTACCTCCCCTGACTTGGAGAAGTACAGTGCTCATTAACATTCTATTAAAGGTCCTAAAAGGCATTCCTTGAAGGTACTTGTATAGTAACCCTCTTTAACACAGTGTTTCCTACACTTATTTGATCATAGACCTTTTTTCCCTTTTACATTATTTCTTTTTATATCCTGCTGATCAAATTCCACTGAGGAAAATTCTATTATAGGGCCATCTTAAGGTCTACCCCAGCCCAATGCTCAAAAATACCTTACTATCCCGGCAATAATGATCTCTGCCTCCAAGCACACTTTATCTACTTTCTTATATTGTCTGTTGCAGTTTCAAACAGGTTAATAAGCTCATCTGTCTACCTACCTGATGAGACAAAAATTAAAACAAGTAGAGCATGTAACATAATACTACATACTTCATGGGTTATTTTATATATTTAGATCTAAGAGACTTCAAAATCCATATTGTCCACCATTTCACCATAGTTCTTTCTTCTAAGCTCTCTAAACTCTGTAAATGCATTATATATTTTTCAATTCTTCAGTATTGAGCATAGACTGATAAACACCTTGATCATTACATGGCAGTAGAAGAAAACTATCTGTATATGTTATGTTAAGTTAGAATTCAATTTGGGTCATTCCTAGGTCCATTTCATGTAACAACCACATGACACTATGTGTTAAAACAATTAAATGAAAGAGACTTCACATCAACACTGCCTTGGTTATTCCTCAGTGAAATATCTTTTGCTTACCTCACACATATTAAAACAAGAGAAAGGGTGAAATGCCTGAATTTATCAGAGGAAAAGGAATTATTCTTTATTACAGTGTTAAGGAGGAGGAAGAAGATAATGATCAAGAGTAAAAGCAGACAACTAATTTAAAACATTAACGTAATTAACAATGATAAGATAAATGTAGCTTAAGACACTGAATAATATGAAAACAAAAGCTAACCAAAGTTTGCATAAAATAAAACATTATTTTGTAAGATAAGCCATACTGGCTTGTTTGGAATTAGTGTTTTGACACTGGTGTTACTGAAGATAGAAATTTGATGTAATTGGTCTTATTTTAAAAGATTCAGTTCAGTAAGGTACGCTTAAAAAAAAAAAATTCAAGGTAGTATGTAGCCTTACAATTAACTTTTGTCTGTTAAAAGTAAATATTAGTAACCTGTATGTGTTCTTCTGTGCCTCTGTAATTCATCACTTCGAGTAAATCTTTTACCACAGAACATCCAGTTACAAATAAAAGGGCGCTCCCCAGAATGCCAACGCAGATGAGCTCTCAGATGTGAGGTCTTCCCATAGACTTTACCACATCCTGGTATATGACAAATGTGTTGCTTCTTTTTCCCAAGATTGGTACCTCTAAAAAACACACACAGAATAATATATACTTATATGAAAATATTCAAATGGACATTATCACTCATATCATACTCCCCATGTTGAATTTCAAATAGAAGACATTATCACCGTGAGGTCAATCAGAAACCAAGACCATTTAAAATTAATTTAAAGAAAAATTAGTAAGTTTTACATATTCATTTTACTCCACAACTAATGTGAGTGTTGTCCAAATGTAAATATGCTCAAGAAATATATAATTTAAAAGAACATTTTATACATAAAGAATATATAGTAAAGTTATTTATTATTCGGTCAGAACCATTCCCAAATTCTATGCATAGGCCCAATCCAATTAAATTAGTTGTACCGGAAACTAAATGGTCTATTCAGAGTCATGATGTCAGCTAATTTAAAAACTAATAAACCAACAATAAATGCATAACTAATCATAGGTACAATTAAGGCACCTTAAGAAGACTTTAAATTAAGATGATATAAGCATTATTTATTCCCATATTTGTATGGCCGCATCCTGAATATACACTGACTTGGAGAAAATCAGAGAAAAAAATCTAGACAAAGCTGTTGTCTTAGATCCCTAGAACTACATGAAATAAATTAAAATTATCTTCACAGTTAAAATTCCCTTATTAACCATGCAAAGATACCCAAAATTATAAATCAGAGAGATAATAAAATGCAGTTTCTCCACATTGCAAAATTTGACATCTGTTACATTTCAGTATTTGATACCAAGAACAGGGTTTAGAAGATATGTGCTTATTAGATGGGTGAACACAGGTATCTTAGCCTAAGCAAGAAGAAAACTTTTTTGATTCCAGAACTGATATTCAAATCATATTAAACACTATAGAAAATGTTTACTCAACCTCAAAAAAAAAAAAAAGGCTAGTTACTGAATAAAAACAAATGAGTTTATAAAAAAACATGACACTTTAGACTCATCAACTGTCAAAATCATATTATATAAACTTTGCAGTTTCTCTGAGATTACAAAAAGGTACATTTAAGACCCCCCCAACTTCCCCTCCTCCCACAATCTCACAGTCTAGGTATAGCCTGTTAAACCTTCCATAAGCCTGCAAATCCTCCTGTATATAATATACCTATTGTTTTTCAAATTTTACTGGAAAAATGCATATTTCCCCACATTTATATTTTAATGTACTCACACTCAGTAGCATGTGAAATTGCCATAGGACAAACAGTGCTAAACGGTGCAGTGCTGGCTGTTAGATGCCATAGGTGTTCTGAACAGGGAGACATCAATGTGGGCTCCAGTAGTTAGAGAAGGCTTCGTGGAGGAGGTGGGTAGGATTTAGATAGAAAGGAGGGAAGGCATTCCAGGCAGAGGAATAGCATAAGTAAAGACAAGGAGGAGTCATGCTGTTGTCTCAAGGGCAAGGATGTCATAATCTAACACAATTCTAGTTTCTGCTCCAGTCCACCCCCAATTTCTACAACTCTCTTCAAAGAGCTGAGTTGAGTGAAACAGGTTTTGCTGGCTCACCTGCAATGCCAAAGTCTTAACCAAAGCCAATAATATTTCCCTTTAATTTAGCTTTTTAAATTTGTTTTATTCTTAAATGGCCCTAAGAAAAAGAGCAATGTCTGTGGCTATTGGTGTACAAACCGATTTTACATATTGTGTTCACCATAGCAATTTCACAGAGAACCCAATTCAGTTCACTCTACACTCATAACTTGCCTCTCTTCTAATCCTACCACTCAGGTGAATCAATGTGCTTTTATAAATTCAAAAGTGCTATTTTACTAACTTAGCAAAATTTAGCTTTGAGAGCACGAACAAAGCACAAGACTATAACAAATTACAGCAACAAATATGAGTTCCCAAAGAACCAAAAATCCAGGGAAAGATGTTTTCATCAATTGAATTATAAGGAAACAAGACATACTCGTTGTCTGAAAATGGGACAGGCAACTAAGAAAAAAAAATGGAGACAGGGCACACAAAAATATACAATATAAGGGAAAAAGTCCAATACCGAGGTCCAAGTTTTTATTTAAAAAAAAAATTTTTACTCAAGATAAGATCTAGATATGCCAGATATGGATTTATGGCATGCGATGTGAAGGAAGAGAACTGAAGTGAATTTATCAACAAACTTCAAGTAGTAAAAGATTACCGTAAGTTTTCCTCTTGATTTATATAGTTACACCCCTAATACCTATCGCATGATCTTAAAAAACTAACAATTTTAAGTTCATTTTCTTGACTGCTTAAACTTGCTCCCAAAATTTTAATAATGCAAAGACAGAGTGACACAATAAATAAAGCTAAATTCTGAGTAGAGGAATTAAGAAAAGTTAAGTAAATCGAGTCTTTTGCTTGGGACAGGAGAAACGGAACACAAACTGAAAGGCTAACAGGGAAGAAAACAGATTTTACAAATTAACTTAATTTTTTAAAAAATGGATTGAGGTTGTCTAAACCACACAAAACCTATATAAAAATAACGTCTTTAGAATTTATTTTACTTTATAAAATTGTCTCTTCCACTAGAATATAAAGTTTCTGAAGTCTGGTTCTGCTTAATAAATATTGGCTAAATGCCCAAATGAATACAGTTTTTAAATATTTAATTATATTTTACACCTTGCTCAAAAAGGTAAAAGAATAAAATTTAGTTCTCTAAAGATGCCACTTTATACATACTATTATTTTTTTAAAAGAATACTGTTGTGGAAAGAAAGGCTAATATTCTAAAATGTTTAAAGTGCCACCTACCTCACCTCTGCAGAACAGGATTTACTATATGTTATGCTTCTATTAATTAGATGCAGCAACTGTCAATGATACAATTGTGCCTATCATGAACATGTTAGTTGAATTTTGTTCAAATGAGCTCTAAGAAACAATAGTTTTTTTTCTTAAGAACTTCAATTTTAATTGTTAGAATAAGTTATTAAAAATGAACTCACAAAAGTTCTGGAAAAATATGAGTATTTTTATAATCCTCAGTTTAAGGAAGACTTTTAATAGCATGACAATAATGGATCTCAACTAAAAATTTTCTGCTTAAAAAAAAGTTTGCAAACTTTAAGTGAGAACTTTCTTTACTTGTGTAAATAAATGCATTTTGCAAACCACTGACAAAGTTGAAAGACAATGTAAAACTGGAAAAAAATATGTGCACATATGACAGACAAATTAACAGATTCACAAAAGACAAAGAAATAATTCACAAAAGAAATTCTGAAATGGTAAAATAACACAACAAAAAATGTTCAATCTAATAAAGTAACAAAAATATACTGAATAAAACAATAGTGAGGTATTACTTTTCATCTCTCAGACTTTAAAAGGTTTTTAAAAATTATAAAATCCATTGTTGGCAAGGGTGTGGGAAAACAGATACTCTCATACACCACTGATGGAGTAAAAATTGATACAATCTTTCTAGCAGACAATTCCCTTTGATAAAACAATTCCACCACTGCCAACTTATACTGATGAAATAATCAGATGTGCAAAGATATATGTGTAAGAATTAGAATTTCAACAATAAACTCCCAAAAAAGTTGTTAAATTCTTACACATCCATACAATAGAATACTACAGTCATTAAAAATTGATACAAACTCTATGTACACTTGGAAATATGATCACAAAAATTTTCAAAAGAAAAACAGACACGTAAAACAGTGAGAGTAAAGTCTGGAAGGATATATACAAAAATGTTACAATAGTCATCTTGAAGTAGGGTAGAAGTTTGGTATTCTTTTAAAACTCCTCTATATTTCTGAATTTTTATGAGCATGTATTAATTTAATAAAAATAATTTTAAAAGATTTTCAATTTAAAGAAAAGAATAAGCAAAACACAGGCAAGGCCTTGACCCTCAGTTAGATTTGACTTTCATGAACAATTTATCTTGAAAGTTCCCGTAAAAATGAGAGTACATTTCAGAAAAGTTGTCTAATCAGAATTCCACACTAACTTATTTAAATTGACCAAAACATTTCAAAGAATAAGTAAAACTTCAAACAAGTGAATAATCACCAGTAGGAAATACAAATGCCTAAGGATCAGATGCAGAAGAAGCAAATTCACCTGGGAGGCAGTACAGTGCAGTGGTTAAGGCCTTGGTGAGAAACTGGGTCCAAATCCCAGCTGTGTATGCTGTAAAGAATCATTCAACCTCTCCATGCCTCACTTATAAGACCATCTAGAACACAGTAGGCTCTCAGTATTAAGAGTTACTAGTCATTACTATCATTGTGAATGGGCTGGCCAATGTACAATTCAACTCAAAGGCAGAGAGGCTCTACTAGATCAAGTTTATTAACTGTATTAACAGGGTTGTTGTTTTTTTTTTTCTGGTCTATTTAAATAGTTCCTTTCTGAGAGAGGTATATTAAGGTCTTTCACTATGACTAGAGGATATGGTTATAATGTCTTTAGAGTTCTATCAGTTTTTGCTCTATATATTTCAAAGTTGTGGGGAAAAGGTACCACGGCTATTAAATCTTCTTGGTGAAAACTTCATATTATTAAGAAATATATCCCTATCTATCCATTTGATATTTTCACCTTAATTTTACCATGTCCAAGTTTCCTTTTTGTTAACATTTGCCTAATAAATCTTTTCTATCCCTTTATTTTCAACATTCCTGCACCAATTTGAGATGTTCCTTATACTCAATATAAGGCTGGACTTTATGTCTTTTAAATATGATCTGAGAGTCAATCTCTCAATTATTAAGCTTAATCCATCACATTTAATATAATTACTGATCTGTTTTGAGTTTATTCCTGTCATGTTATTATTTCTTAATGTTTATTTTTAAAAACACTGAATGGAAATATTACAGTTCCACTTTTTAAAAAATTCCATTATTAAGGCTTATTATTCATTTCTGTTGAAAATGGAAAATACTTATGCTTTATTAACAATTTCTGAACTTATTTTATATTACATAACTGCTATTCTCAGGCTAAGAATCAACTTTTTTTAAAAATTTATTTTTATTGGAGTATAGTTGCTTTACAATGTTGTGTTAGTTTCTACTGTACAGAAGAATCAACTTTTAAATCAGTATTTAGGCAAATCCACTGCTGGTTTGCAAACAGACTAATATCCAATATGGGCCTGTTAAATGGCATCTTACTATACTTTTTTTTTTTTTAAAGTAAACTAAGTAATTTTATTTTTTTTTAAAAAGGCATTTAGAACTGAAAATTTGATTTCACATATTTTGTTCTCTTTTTCTGCCACACTCATACAGACAAACACACAAGATGATCATGTAATGAATAATTTCCCTTAGTTAAGTGACATGGCATGCAGCATTTCAAAAATTAGGGTGATGATATTAATAGTCTAAAAAGAAAAGTATGTTTCATGTGTGCATACCTCCCACCACCTTCTTTACAGTTGGGACAGGTGCAAGCTACCCTTCGAAGTCTTTTTCCTTCTTGATGTTGTTGGTCCCCTTCTTCATCTACCACCTGTACTCTTAAGTGTGTTAGATCATTAGTATTCAATGTAGAATCACCACTGAGCTGCCACTCTTCAGGATCAGGTTCTTCTTCCTTGATCCTAATATCTAAAGAAGAAAACAAATACAGATGAGAAGCAGCCCACTGGCCCAAAAAGATAGCATGAGATCTGAGCCTCTCTCTAAGGTAAAATGAATAAATACTATGTAAAAGTAAAAAATCATCTGTTTGTGGAACATAATCATTGCTCCTTGTTGTGGATTATTCTTTTAAAACAATCTATTTTATTCTAAATATCAGAGATTAAGCCAAAGAGAGAATAAAGCCACCATGAGAGCTTGCTTTTTAAAATTCATTAAGAAAGCCAATTTCTTTTGAGCAAGCTGAGTCATAAAACAATCTGAAACTTCAGTTATAATTGTTCAAATAGTCAATAAATCAATGGTCAACTCAGAATAGAACAAATTCTAATGCCTTAAACGTCTTTTTTACAGCCTGTTATCAATTACGCATATTTGTAGGTACTATGGGAATGCAAAATGTAGGTCCTATGGGAATGAAATTATGCCTATCTGTAGGTACAATGAAATTATTACTCATAAACTTAAGTTTTAAAGTCAATCCTTACTAAAAATCTATAATGGCCACAACCACAATCATTGTGGAAGGAGGTGCATAAGTTATGAGAGAGTTTCTATTTTCAATGAGTTTTATTATAAACCAGACTGGGAAACAAAATGAGCATGCAATGGTGAGGAAGAGTGGATATGGCAGGAAGTTACATCACTCTGTCAGCATAGCCAAACATCTTTCTTTATATCGATAATGATATAACATCATTTCCTATGTGAAACTAAGAGGTTCTTTCAACTCAGAAAACTAATTAAAAAAAAAAAAAAGAAAACAATACATGAGTGCTAGCTTTGGCAGCACATATACTAAAATTGGAATAGAGAGAAGATTAGCATAGCCCCTGTGCAAGGATGACACACAAATTCATGAAGCATTCCATATTTTTACAATTTGTATGGCAACACAAAAGACCCTGAATAGCCAAAACAATCTTGAGAAAGAAAAACGGAGCTGGAGGAATCAGGCTTCCTGACTTCAGACTATACTACAAAGGTACAGTAATCAAGACAGTATGGTACGGGCACAAAAACAGAAATATAGATCAATGGAACAAGATAGAAAGCCCAGAGATAAACCCACAGACCTATAGTCAACTCATCTATGACAAAGAAGGCAAGAATATACAATGGAGAAAAGACAGTCTCTTCAATAAGTGGCACTGGGAAAACAGGACAGCTACATGTAAAAGAATGAAATTAGAACACGCCCTAACACCATACACAAAAATAAACTCAAAATGGATTAAAGACCTAAATATAAGACCAGACACTATAAAACTCTTAGAGGAAAACACAGGAAAAACACTCTCTGACATAAATCACAGCAAGATCTTCTTTGGCCCATCTCCTAGAGTACTGAAAATAAAAACAGAAATAAACAAATGGGACCTAATGAAACTTAAAAGCTTTTGCACAGCAAGGAAAACCATAAACGAGACGAAAAGACACCCCTCAGAATGGGAGAAAATGTTTTGCAAATGAAGCAACTGACAAGGGATTAGTCTCCACAATATACAAACAGCTCATACAGCTCAATATCAAAAAAACAAACAACCCAATCAAAAAATGGGCAGAAAACCTAAATAGACATTTCTCCAAAGACATACAGATGGCCAAGAGGCACAAGAAAAGATGCTCAACGTACTAATTATTAGAGAAATGCAGATCAAAACTGGTCAGAATGGCCATCATCAAAAAATCTACAAACAATAAATGCTGGAGAGGGTGTGGAGAAAAGGGAACTCTCTTGCACTGTTTGGTGGGAATGTAAACCTGATACAGCACTATGGAGAACAGTATGGAGGTTCCTTAAAAAACTAAAAATAGAACTACCATATGACCCAGCAATCCCACTACTGGGCATATACCCAGAGAAAACCATAATTCAAAAAGTCACATGCACCCCAATGTTCACTGCAGCACTATTTACAATAGTCACGGCATGGAAGCAACCTAAATGCCCATCGACAGACGAATGGATAAAGAAGATGTGGCACATATATACAATGGAATATTACTCAGCCATAAAAAGGAACAAAATTGGGTCATTTGTAGAGGCGTGGATGGACCTAGAGTCTGTCATACAGAGTGAAGTAAGTCAGAAAGAGAAACACAAATACTGTATATTAACACATATATGTGGAATCTAGAAAAATGGTACTGATGACCTATTTGCAGGGCAGGAATAGAGATGCAGACGTAGAGAACGAACGTGTGGACACGGTGAGTGAGTGGTAAGGGACAGTGGGATGAACTGGGAGATCGGGACTGACATATACATACACACTACCATGTGTAAAACAGATAGCTAGTGGGAACCGCTGTATAGCGCAGGGAGCTCAGCTCGGTGCTCTGTGGTGACCTAGATGGGCAGGATTGGGGGGGGGGGGTCTAAGAGGGAGGGGATATATGTATACATATAGCTGATTCACTTCATTGTACAGCAGAAACTAACACAACATTGTAAAGCAACTATCCCCCAACAAAAAAAAACAAAAATAAAAATGAAAACAAAAAACCCCACAATACATGATTTACAACAAACACTGAATATAATCATCTTTGATAAAACATAAATTCCTACACATTTTTATTTTGATTTATGTAAACTAAAAACCTTAATGGAAATTTATTTTAGATTTATACCAATCACTAATAATTGGAGCCAAAAATAGCCTAAAAAAATCAAATGTGCCCTAATAGCTCCTGAATTTATACTAATGAAAACTAGAATGTACAACCAAGAAAAATGCCTCAAACAGTTTAAAATTAATTTATTTTATCAGAAAAACTATAACTAAGAATCAAGGGGGGAAATGAGAAGAGAGGGCACTCTGGCCTGGGCAACAGGGTAGATGGTGGTGCCATTCACTGCAATAGGAAACACTGGAGAAGGTTTAGGTGGAGGTAAAGAAGGACAGTTAATGAATTCAAGGTTGTTGGTCATGGACTCTGAACAGCTTGTGAGACAAAACAGTAAAAAAGCTGGATCTACACAGATGGAGTGCATCCAAAGCAGTAGGTTAGATCATTCAAGGACTATGAGTAGAATGAGAAGAGAAAGTAGCCTATGAGGAATGCAGACATTTAAGGAACAGGCAGAAGAGGATGAACCTGTGAAGGAAAGGCATACCCAGAAAAATGTGCTACATTAAAGAAAGGAAAAGTGGTCAACATCAAATACTGCAGAAAAATCAAGAAAGAAACTAAGAAAATGGGCAAGAAGTGAAAAAGTGTTTAATAACAAGTACAGATAAGTTTTTTTAAAATGTCTGGCTTGAGAGGGAGACAGAAACATGACACTACAGGCTAAAGGGGACGGAAAAAGAGAGTCTGGGGGAGGAAGTGTTTTGTTCTATGTTTGAAGACAGGGAAGACTTGAACATGTGTAAGTGTTCATGAGAAAGATCCACTACAGAGGGAGAGACTGAAAACACAAGAATAAAGTCCCTAAGAAGTCAGGAGGGGATGATGATCCACAGCACTTACAGGCTTAACTGCTGGAGCACAGCCACCTCTGCCTCTGTTACATGAGGGAAGAAAAGATACAGGCACATTCATTCATTCAATAAGTGATTAGCTACTATGTGCCATGAACTGTGCTAGATCCCAGAGGCAGAGAGAATTTGATGCCTAGAAATTAAGGGGAAATGGTTTCTATTTCCTCAGTGAAAGGATGAAGAATTAGATATGTATAAAATTCATCCAAACACACAACATAAATGAGTACTGACCTCTGTTCCTTTATAATCAGGTGTCCACCTGCATCATTACGACAAGACATTTAAATATATGCACAAATACTGCATAGTATTAGCTTTTTTACAAGTTAAATAAAAGACACAGCATATGGATATCACATATCCAGAGATGGATAAATTTTTAAGTCCATAAAATGAGGAATTTTGTCAGATGTTTTTAAAGCTACTCATCTTACATTTGTGACAAGACAGCAAGGAAAAAGGACGACAGAATAATGTTAAGAGCAGATAAAGAAGTCTAGAGAGAGAGAAGATTTAAAGAAATCGTAGAGAACAAATAAAGCAACTGATGGGAGAGGGCAAGAATGAAATACAACCTGACTGAGGGGATAATGATATTACAGGTCATTCCTACTCCTATTGCTAATTCTCTTACTGGAACCTACAAAATATCTTTAAAGAGTGTGTCATGGCCATGGATACTTATAACTTAGTTCTCTTTCTTACTGAATTCCAATAAAACAAAGGCACATAGAACATAACATGTCCAAATTGAACACATCTTGTCCACTCACCAAACCTTCTCCTGCATCCCCCTTTATTGATAATTACAAGCCACCTAATTGCTCAAACCATCAATTTCAGGTGAGTCCTGTCAGTTCATTCCCAGCCTCTCATCTCTCTCTTCTGCCAATCCAACTTCTACAGAGCTTCCAGAATCTTCTCCTGAATACAAAATCTAATGGCATCACTTTCCTGATTCATTACCTGCACTAATTCTCTATTTTCTACAGTATTAAGTACTAACTTGTTAACTTGGTACTCAAGAACCTTCTCAATCTGGCCGCAACTGCTCTTCCAACTTCAGTATTAAAATACTGAAATTCTCATCATTGTCAGAACCCATGTCCTTTCTCAATGTCACACCCGTAAGTATGTGCCTCTCTTGCCTGGACTGTTTTCTAGCTCTTTTCCTTTTTCACGTAACTAACCTCTACTTATCCTTCAAGATTAGTTCAAATGTCATCTCCCTTATACATGCTTATGGTAGAATTAATTCTACTTACTGGCTCATACATCCCTTTAGATAATAAATGCTTCACTCAAAAGTGCTCAGAAAATACAATCTGACTAAATGAACAAACCCTTCCTTAAGGAGGAACTTCCAGTCTAGGTAATAATCTACCTGGAAAACTCTGCCCTCTACTTCTCTATGCTACTTCTATCTGCAAATAATACATATAGAGAAGATTTTAAAAATTTGATTTTATCTCAAATGGATACTTAATTTTCTAGCATCACTTACTGAAAACAAAAGAAAGTCAGTTCATATGGACAGGACCACAAAGTGCTCATTAAAGACAATAAATTATTTGCCCAACAAGTGTTATACCCAATTTTCAATCATTTTTCTTGCTCATACACATCTGGGGTATTTTAGAATCTTAATCATAAATTTCACCCATCTAGTAAATCTTAAATAATTCCTCTTTGCCAACCTGCATTATCAATTTAATACAGACACCTTAAAAACAGGTCTTCAGTACTAGGCAGTCAAGTTTGTATCTTCCTCTATATCTTAGTGTAGATAATAGCAAAATATTTTTTTACCATGCTGCATTAGTGTCCTACATGGTACCTAGTTATTCTTAGAAATCTACTGTTTATAAAGCTCAGGAGAAGGGGAAGTAATACCCACCAAAATGGCCCACAGAAGTATGAAAAGGTACTCAATATTATTAGATATCAGGAAAATTAAAATTAAAATCATAGTGAAATATCCTACACATCCACCAAGATGGCTAAAACTATTTAACAGGCCACCTGTTAGCAAAGTAATAGAGTAACTGAAACTCTCCCACACTGCTGGTGGGTGTGTAAATCAGTATAACAACTTTGGAAATCTTTTGACTGTATCTTTTAAAGATGAACCTATGTATACCCTATAATGGAAGCAATTTCACTCCAACGGAAAGGCATATACACATGACACCAAAAGCACAGAAATTCATCCTAAACTGGAAGTAACTCATATATCCACTAGTGTTGGAATAGAAAAATCATAATATATTCATTCATACTGTGGAATATGTTAAAACAATGAAAATTAACAACTTACATGCAACAGGAACATCACAGACATAATTTTAAACAAAAGAAGGCACACACACACTCTCTCTTACATATAATACTTATATCTATAGAGAGACAGATATACCATTTAAATAAAGCTCAAAGCAACAGGAAACACTACTATACAGTGACTGCCTACCTTTACGAGGCGTAATGACTGGGTACAGGGAGATTGAGGAACTGCTGGCAATATCTTATTTCTTGATCCAGGTGGTAATTTTTCCTATGTGTTTGTTTTATAAAAATTCATCAAGTTACACACATATGATTTGCACATTTTTCTAAGTGTGTATTATACTTTGAAAGATCATTCTAAATAAAAAATTTTAAAGTAATCTATAGGAGACTACTTAGGGAATTTGTTAAAGACAGTCAATCAGTGTTTGTTGTGGTTTCATCTCTAGTTCCAATATAACCAACTAGCCCCTTCTCCCACCACTGGAATTAAAAACAAAAACATAAACAAACAAACAAACAAAACCTTAAGATGACTGGGCTCCCAGCAAAGTATTGCACTGGATCTGAACCCAGGCATTTGGATTCCGGAGCCTGCACTCTTAAGCACTAGTCCATACAAAATTAATAAACCCCTCATTAAGATAACGCAGTAGCAAGACCAGGAAATAAATCACATTTTATTTCTCATTTGAATTTCCAGTGTCTTAAACTCATGACAATACACTTCCATATTCAGTAAGTAATTATTAAGAATCTACTGGATATCAGGCACTGTGCTATGGGACAAAGAATTAAAGGGAAAAAAGAGAAAAGGAAAAAAAAATGGCTATGGGATTTTATCGTACAAGAATAAAGTCATAATCAAAAGAAAAAAAAAAAAGATGACTGTGCTCCAAAAATTAAGTAAATTTGAAGTTTAGGACATAATGTTATTCTCTACAAATATGTGAGTGATTACAATATGCCAGTCACTGTTCTAGGTTCTAAGGATAAAAGTTAACAACAGTTAAGCTCATGTCTTTATCAAGTTTCCTTTTTAGTGGGAAAAGACAGAACAAATAATCGAGTAAATATGGCTGACCCCTGAACAATGCAGAGTTAGGAGTGCCGTTGTGTAACTTATGGTTCTCCCTCTGTATACATCTGCCAATTCAACCAACTGCAGATCGTGTAGTGTAATACTGTTGTACTTACTATTGAAAAAACTCTGCGCGTAAATGGATTTGAGCAGTTCAAACCCATGTTCAAGGGTCAACTGTACACAGCATTTTGTGTGGTGGTGAACTGTTATGGGAATAAAGTGAGGTAAGGATAGACAGAAAGTGAAAGGAGAGAAGTACTTGCTGTTTTAAATAAGTGGCCAGAAAAAGCTTTGCTAATACGGTGACATCTGACCCTGAAGGAGGCAAAGGAGCAAGAAGGTGGGGGAAAGTATTCCAGGTAGAAGGAAGAGCAAGGTGGATGTATGCTTGGTGTGTTCAGAGAAATGCAAGGAGGCCTGTGCGGCTAGAAAGAAATGAATGTGAAAGAAGAGTAGTAAGTGATAAGATAGCAGGGATAAAAATGTAAAGGTGGGATAAGATTATATATGATGTTATACATTGTGTACTACCTTGTAGGCCACTAAAAGTTTACATTTTATTCAGTGAGTGAAGCCACTGAGAGTAGAGAGGTGATATAGTGGCGTAAAACTAGTTAATGAGGAAGTGGTAAGGAATGGTCAGAATCAGGAAATATTTTGTAGGTAGAGTCAAAGACATTTGCTAACAGATTTGATAGCAGGGTTTTACATGAGGTGTGAGAACAAGGAGTTAAATATAACTCCAAGGTTTTAGTCCCGAGCAACTAAAAAGATGGAGTTGCCATTAACTGAAACAGAGTAGAGTGGAGGTAGAAAAAATTATGGGAGAGGGGTGCCATTCAGGGATCCATTTTTGGATATGAAAGTTTTGAAGTACCTATGAAGTATCCAAATGATCATGTTGATTAGGCAGCTGACGGATCTAGAGTTCAAACATAAGTATGGCCCACAGATATAAATTTGGGCATTGTCAACATTTATAGTTGGTTACTGAGAGTCACCTGGAATGGAGTATATATGTGTGTGTGTGTATATATATATATATATATATATATATATATATATATATATAGGAAGAAACCCTAGGCACTTCAAAGCTGACAAGCAGAGGAGATTTAAAAAAAAAAAAAAGAAAAAAAGCCAGTGAGACAGGAGGAAGCTGGTATCCAAAAGCCAAGTGAAGAAATCATTTCAAGAAGAAAATAATCAAAGATGTCAAATGCTTGTCAGTCAAGTAAAATGAGGATTAAGAAATGACTTTTGGATGTAACAATGTGGTAATATCTTGACAAGAGCTGTTCCAATAGAGAAGTGAGAAAACAACCCTGCCCAGAGTACATTCAAGAAAATGGAAGGAGATGAACTAGAAACAAGTATATACAAGTCTTTCCAAGAGTTCTGCGGGGAAAGCAAGCATTATAAAAAGGGCACTGAAGGTCCTAAACTAGCCCACAAGGGTAGATTTAACACATAACACTACCTGAAATAGTGTAAACTAACCTTTATTTTCAGTAGCACTACCTGTATGATATACACTAGTAATATAAAAATGAATATGCTTATTTAAACTTGACTTTTGGTACTTAAGGAATAACAAGTTTTAAACGCAAGAAAAAAACGTAAGCAATGGAAACAAATTCTCAAGGACATTTGAGTATACATTTAAGAACTTTATATACTAACAGCACTGGTTTTGATTATATCTATTCTCTACCTCAAAATGCTTAAATGTCCGCTTCATCTGGCCTGGTATATGACTGACAGTATCTTTGTGCCATAGTTATAGTTGTTTTCAAGGCCTACCCCAATAAAACAAGTTTGTGAAAGGGATATATAAATGAACAAATTTTTTTTCCAATTTCCTGCACACCTCGGTAAGAGCTAAAGGAAAAGAGAGAGAAACAGAGACTTTAAATGATGAAAAAATACACACACACACACACAGTATGGTTACAAAGATAAGACTAATTTTCTTGTATAGCCAATGGACAAACACAAAATAATAGAAAGGTATTATTTTAACATGTCATTAATACACTTTAAGTAGAGAAATACCAAAAAAGTAGAGACTGGCGTACGGAAGTGTGGTGGTGAGGGTGTAGATGGATCCAACTTCCCATAGACACCACTATATAGCACTGATGACTTCAAAGAGTTTGGCTGTTTTTGTGGATTAGGAAGAGGATGAAGCCAGTGGTCTCCAAATCTTCTTGATTGGTCGACACTATTAGTAAAGTTGTGAACATGCACCCCGTAAATGTGTTTATTAAGTATATACAAGTAATACTATTCTAACTGATTATTAAACATTATAAAACACAAATAGTTATATAAGATAAACAAATGTATTGTTAACTGTGATAGCTCAATATTAGATAATGTCACAACAATATTTAGGTAAGCTTCAGTGTTATCAATAGCAGATGGAAACTCTACCATTTTCAGGGATACTTGCATTTCTTTTCTATTCAATCCATGGTTTCTTTACATGAATATTAAAGCCACTTGTCCACTCTGAAGGATATTCAGTTAAAACCAAAAAATACAATTCCATTTAATCCAAGCATATCCAAGTACATATAAACAGCAATATGCAGCAGCATGCTAAAAGCAACAAAAAGTGGGCAAGTGAGCAGGCTTATCATATGTAACACAAACACAAATGACATGGAATTAGTGAAGGCACCAATGGCAATCTGTATAATCAATATTAGTTAAGCATTAATAACTCACGGCATGTTTAGATTTCTATTAAAAATATTACCAGAAGAAAATGTTAAATGCTTCCTCCTGAGACTATTTGCTACTTATTTGTCAACAGAGCTAATTGAATATTTAAGATAAATTCTTTACTGGTTTATCAAGTCTGAAACATGCATATTTAATTTAAATAACACTAGATAAATATGAATTACAGTACTATTGATAAAATGAGACATTCTCCTTTATCAATAGCGTATCATTAGGATTTTGTTGTTCTTATCAAAGGCTTTCATGTTCTCTGCCTTCAATTTTTAAAGTACTGATGAAATTACTTCATTTGATTCTGAAAGTTTATTTTACTTACATTTTTTCTTTAATCAGTTTCACCTGCTATAAAAATCACCTAAACAGAATTACAGGATAATCCTACAAGATCTCGTACATTATTTAATTAGATTTTCACGTTCATAACTATTTAGATTCCTATGGACATTTCAGAGCTACCAAGTCTTTTTTTTCTAGTTTTTCTTTCAAGGGGATACTTCTAAACTACAGACATGGATTCCTAAAAATATAAGTTCACTAATTTGATCAAAAGAGGTTAACACTTTAGGGGAAGGTTTTAAAACCAAATTTTATTTCTTTAACAAATATAAACTTTATATATATAAAATCTCTGCTTTAACATGAAGCAATCTCTTTCCCATAAACCCTATCTCCTTAGATTTGGATCATTACTCTTCTATGACTGCTCCCTTCCCCCTCCCCCACTTAAATTTAATCTTTAATTTCATCTCTACTCATCTTTTTCAAATCCAACCCCCTTCTATTTTTTTTTTTACAGCAGTTTCCCAAATTATTTTCAAACCTTTTCTACCCAATTGGAGATTATACATTAATAGGAGTATTCTTTCTAGTAAATCTAAACAATACAAGCTTTTGTAAGATACACACATATAGATATAAACATAACTGGAAATGACTGATTTTCTAATATGCCTTACAGAAGACCTCATTTTACAGACATACCACAAATATATGAGAAGGACTATGACCTGCAATTAATATACCACTGTGAACAGTGAAATACTAACTTCACTTTATTTAATCTGAAGTACTAAATAAGTTACTGTTAAAGGAACAGTGTTCAATACCGTATGCTAATGCATATATACGGAATTTTAAAAAGCTGTACTCGTGAACCTAGTGGCTAGGTAGGAATAAAGATGCAGACGTAGAGAACGGACTTGAGGGCACGGGGCGGGCGGGGGGAGGGAAAGCTGGGATGAAGTGAGAGAGTAGCACTGACATATATACACTACCAAATGTAAAATGGATGGCTAGTGGGAAGATGCTTCACAGCACAAGGAGATCAACTTGATGCTTTGTGACAACCTAGAGGGATGGGATAGGGAGGCTTAAGAGGGAGGGGATATGGGGATATATGTATACATATAGCTGATTCACTTTGTTGTACAGCAGCAACTAACACAGCATTGTAAAGCATTTATACTCCAATAAAGATGCAAAAAAAAAAAAAAATGAACAGTGTTCTACTCTATCATGACGATAACATATAAGATTTACTACTTGTTGGACACTATTACAAGCACTTTACAGTGACTTACTTCATACTCCCAACTACCCTAAGGTTTTAGTCATACTTTTCTCCCTACTTTCTATATGAGAAAACAAAGAGGTTAAGTCATTTGCCTGAAGTCAAATGTGAAAAGTGCTGAAGCCAGGACATAAGACAAAGAATTATGCAAAACCATATTATAAGTATTGTTAAAAATCAGTTCCCTCGCTTTTGAAAATGTCCGTACCTAGCACCGTCCCTCCATCCAAATTCTGGCAACCCTACGGTGGTCATAATAATAATTTGGGGAAAACTGGGATGGGAAACATTACCTGTGTGTAACTTTGCAAAGTCTGAGACCTCTGAGGTAGAGCACAATGTAGGGTAGAGCACAATGTAGGGCAAATGTCAGGGGCCTGACAACATCTTATTCAAAGAATCCATGTTCTTAGAGAACAGACTTGTGATTGCCAAGAGGGAGGGGGTATGGGGGAGGGATGGATTGGGAGTCTGGGGTTAGCAGATGCAAACCATTATATACAGAATGGATAAACAACAAGGTCCTACTGTATAGCACAGGGAACTATATTCAATATTCTGTGATAAACCATAATGGAAAAGAATATGAAAAAGAATGTATATATATGTATAACTGAATCACTTTGCTGTACAGCAGAAATTAACACAACACTGTGAATCAACTATACTTCAATAAAAAAACCAAACCAAACCAAACCAAAAAAATCAGTTCCCTCCCAAGCTAGTTCCCAGGAATAGCAGTCTAGCCTCCTTACATATGAATATGTGGTTTTAACTGTAGTTTGTTCAAATCAGTGCGACTTAAAAAATCTGGGGAAGATAAAGAAAATGTATATACATACAATGAAATATTGTGCAGCCTTAAAAAGGAAACCTTGTCATGTGCTACAACATGGATGAACCTTGAGAACATTACACTAAGTGAAATAAGCCAATCACAAAAAGACAAATGCTGTATGAGTCTACTAATATGAAGTATCTAAAGTAGACAAAATCATAGAACATAGAATGGTGGTTGCCAAGGGCTAGGAAGAGGAAAGAAGGGGAATGGATACAGATTTTCAGTTTTTCAACATGTGAAGTTCTACAGCCTGTTGCACAACAGTGTGAATATATTTAACACTACTGAACTATACACTTAAAATGGTTAAAATGGTAAATTTAATGTTATGTGTTTTTTACTATAATTTTTAAAAATCTGGGAAAATCTCCCCTGTTACTTCCCACTCCCACAGATGACTTATATGTTAGGAATCTTACAGATAAAATCTTCAGTGTCACAGATAAGTTCAAATTAACTATGAAGGATACACATCAATATAAGATATTACTGCAGACAGTACTCTTTGCTAAGATCCATCCCTTCCTCCATTAGCTGCAGAGACTAGTTTTCCTCTCTAATTTCAGATTTATAAAGACTACTTTAAAACTATTCCAAAGTTTTTTAAAAAGTAAAAGCTGTTTTCCTCCAACACTCCCCCAGGTTAAAATAATAACAAGAAGATAGTTCTCAAAAAGCCCTGATTGCCCTCTAAGAAACAATAAGAAAGTGATTTGTTACCAGCAGCTCTCACAACTCTCACTATTCAAATCCTAACAGTACCAAACATTCATCCTAAGAGTAGATTCAATTTTTAGAGACAAGATGATGACCAGAAGTCACATGTTATGAATAATACTAGTATTTAAACTGGAAGATATAATTTTGCTCTTCATTCAAAACAAACCGTGACCACAATATAAACTGGATCCCTACAGTAGCTTACCTCCCTACCACCGAATCATCATTGGAATAAGCAAAACACCTCCTTAGCCTAAGCAATTCAGGACCAATTTTTTTTTTAAAGTCTTCTTAGGAAGGCCAAGAGGGAAAATATACAAAAACGTAGTAAGTTATACATGATTTTTTTTTTTAACCTCACCTCTCACAATCCTATTCTCAGTTTTCATATCATTCATCCAGCAGATAAACATATCTTCTCCCATGTTCACAAATCTATGTTTATGTTACTCACCAAGGGTACAAAATATAGCTCTACATTAATTCTACTACTAATCCATTCTAATTTCATGTTGCAAGAAAATTATCTTTCAAACTGGTTTGCAGTCAGAAATTCCATGGAGAGTCAGTGGTTAGGACTCGGCGCTTTCACTGCCAGGGGCCCAAGTTCAATCCCTGGTTGGGGAACTAAGATCCTGCAAGCCTCGCAGTGCAGTCAAAAAAAAAACTGGTTTGCAGTCATCTGTTAAAACCCTCTTTTAAAAAATAGCTATGGAAGAACAGATAGTTGTTTGAATACTATATATTATCATAATTTGTTGAAATACAATGGCAATAGCATATAGCATATAGTATACTATATGCTCATCTTCTCAAATTTATATAACCTGGATTTCTTTTGTAAGTTTTAATTATTAAAAACTCTTTAAAAGGACTTCCCTGGTGGCGCAGTGGTTGAGAATCAACCTGCTAATGCAGGGGACACGGGTTCGAGCCCTGGTCCGGGAAGATCCCACATGCCGCGGAGCAACAAAGCCCATGTTCCACAACTACTGAGCCTGTGCCCTAGAGCCTGCGAGCCACAACTACTGAAGCCCGTGCGCCTAGAGCCCGTGCTCCGCAACAAGAGAAGACCCCACTCGCTGCAACTAGAGAAAGCCCATGCACAGCAAGGAAGACCCAACGCAGCCAAAAACAAACAAACAAACAAACAAACCTCTTTAAAAAATTAAACGTTGGGAGTATGATCTACTACTTCAATGTTTAATTATTTGTATATCACTTTAAAAATACATAGAAAACGTCTAAAATTTTAAACCCTCAGGGCATGAGTTGTTTAGGATGATAGTTTACCAGATAACTACAGGTTACCATATTTTGAATGGAAATCTCTCCAGAATTAATTATGCATTTACCTACTTTCTTTAGTGGGAAGCTCAGTCTAATGACTCAAATTCATTATTAAAAATAATTTATGGTAGTAAACAAGCCCTAGAACATTGTACTAAAAACATACAGAATTCTGGCTTTTTATTTCTTGTATCTACTTGTGGGTTTTTTGGGGGGTTTTTTTTGCCTTCTTCCCAACTCTTCCATCCTCCATCTCTCAGGCTACATATCCATTGTCCATTCTAATGTTTATCTTCCAAGCCAGTTTTAAACTTGGAAATCAGCCAGGATTGTTAAAACTGTGTATAAATATTGGATAAATTAGGTCTACAGAAAGAACCTAAAGCTTTTCCTAAGAAACCCAAACTGAAAAAAATGAAGATGGGGACCTCCCTGGTGGCACAGTGGTTAAGAATCTGCCTGCCAATGCAGGGGACATGGGTTTGACCCCTGGTCCGGAAAGATCCCACATGCCACAGAGCAACTAAGCCTGTGCGCCACAACTACTGAGCCAGCGCTCTAGAGCCCGCGAGCCACAACTACTGAAGCCCATGCACCTAGAGCCCGTGCTCTGCACCAAGAGAAGCCACCACAATGAGAAGCCCGTGCACCACAATGAAGAGTAGCACCCACTCACCGCAACTAGAGAAAGCCCATGCAGCAACAAAGACCCAACACAGCCCAAATTTTTTTAAATGTTAAAAAAAAAAAAAAAAAAAATGAAGATGGCCACAGTGGCTATACCTGCTCCAGCACAGGGATTTTCAAACTATAGTTCCTTAAAAGACACTACAGGTGTCAGCAGAAAAGATGACTATGTATAAAGTCTCAGGCCCTCATATAAATCAGAGCAACCCCATAAGATCAGTGTTATACACTGGAGTTCTACCTAAGGCTTCATTTGAGGTTAGGTTCTACTCTAGCACTGAACTAAAACTGATGTTGCTGCCACTGACACTAGGGTTAGAAAAAAATAATGGTTTGGGGTTTTTCCCCTACCCACCTCATTTAAAAAAATATTCCCTTTAAACAAAAGAGTCCCTTGATTTCCTCAATCCTGTGTTTAAAATGCATATTACTTTTTCTAAGGATTATTCACTACACTTTCTATGGATTCAACCATCTTAATTTGAGTTTCTACAACCAGAAATAGGAAACAATGCTTTAAATGATCCAGTAAACCATAATGATGCTACGTATAGCTTTGAACAATTATTTCTAGTTAAAATGTTACAAGTTTCATCGTTCTCTAATTTTTCCTGAGTCTTCTACAATCTCTCTGCCATATTACCTATACATAAAAGAGGGCACTTAGTCCATGTGTGGGCTTGGCTATTATAAGGAATATAAGCCAAAAAGCTGTATCTTGGCAGTTTCAGAATTTGTATATTTTCTTCTGCCCTCAAATTTCAATGTATTCAATTCAAACATTTATTGAGCACCTACACTGACTAAAATTATAACCTAACACATCAATCGGAACTAGTGAGGTGGTGGTACAGTAACAAACAATCCCCAAATCTCAGTGGCTTGACATAACAAAAGTTTATTTCTCCTTAATTTTACATGTCCAACTCTGGTTGGCAGGAGAGATCTGCTTATCACAGTCCCTCCACTTGACACATGCTTCCAAGATTGTCTTGCCAAGGAAGGTAAAAGGTAATGTGGTAAATCACATCCTGCTCTTAAACTTTCATTCACATTTTATTGGCCACAGTAAGTCAGATAGCCATGCCTGATTTCAATAATGACATGAAAGGGCAATCCTATCACGTGCTTAGAAGAGAAGTGGTCTATTTATGAAGAAGCATGATTCCCAAGTCCCTGTGCTGATCAAATATTCAATTTACTTTTCCTCCCACATTTGGATACACCTGTCCCCTTCATGCAGAAGATAACCCAAAAATCCCACCTAGTTATAGCACCAAGCTCAAAGCTCTCAGGTCCAGACGTGGCCCTTGTTCACAAAGACCTGTTTACTAAATCAAGTTATCTACCTCCCTTCACAGACACAATACACAATGACAGAAAAAGCTAAGTATAACCATAAAAAACACTCCTGTTCAAAAGAGGAGGAACAGGAGATAAAACAGTCAATAGTTCATAGCAATTCACATACCCCGCTGAAGAGATAGTGTAAGTGCTCTCTGCTCTGGGGGAGAGAATGCTCTGACTGATCACTGGGAGGAGTTTCTCAGTCTAGTATTCTCTGAGCCTTTTGGCTCTACCTTCCAGGAGATTTTTTTTTCTTGCCTGCTATCCTCCTCCACCACAAGTGAAGTGGACACAGGGAGTGTGCATCCTTAGCTAAGAGGAATTTTCAGCCTGCTGGTAGAAGGTTAGGGGGTGGTGACCAACTCATGCAATTACACTTTCTTCACACTTTCCATGTTGGTTTCTTGGGGTGTATAACTCCCTGAAAAACTTAGAGGCTTCTTATCTGTTCTAGCCATTTCCAAGTGCCAATGTCTAGAACCATAGCTTTTTTTTCTAGATATGTCTTTTAGACTTTCTACATTTCTTTGCTTTCTTGCCCCATGAGACTGTGTACTATCTATTTCTCTCGACTTAATTGTGGGTGCCTTGGAACTACCTGGCTTTAGTAGGGAATCCATACCTTTTAAAAAAGTCTCTTTTCCCTAACCCAACGGAAAGGCACCACCCCCTTAAGTAGACCTTTACTCTGAATTACCTTAATCCATTGATGGTCATAACCCTCATTGCCAGAAAAGTTTTAATTATCTGCTCAAAAGGCTTCTTAGTTTCATCTCTTACTGATTGACAGTGAGAAACAATTGCTTCTTCCAATCCTACAATTCCCCAAATTTCTGGACTCTCTTTATTGCTCTTCATTCCCACTTGCAAACTAGCCAATCATGTTCTAGCTCATTTTTTTCTTCCATCTTGTCAAATGGAGCCAACAGCAGCTAAAATACAATTTGTTTTCCAGACTCGTCCCCTAAAGCTATAAATGCATTAGGTACATTACTGGCCTTCCAAGTTATTGCAGGCAAGTTTTACCAAATGCTTCTCCTCATTCTATCTTCCCAGCCTCTAGTATCAGTCTCCTTGCTGCCTGACCCTTGACCAATGCAACATTTGAGGAGTTTTGTTAGAGCACCCTACCGCTTGTACCAACTTTGATTTTAGTCAGGATAGGTTACATAAATGCTGTCCGATAGAAATATAATTCAAGTTACATACGCAATTGTAAAATTTCTAGTAGCCACATTTAAAACGTAAAAAGAAACAGTGAAATTAATTTTAATATATTTCATTTAACCCAATATACCCAAAATAATTACATTTCAACCTGCAAGCAATGTAGAAATTATTGAGCTATTTTACATTTTTTTCATACCAAATCTTTAAAATCCGGTTTATATTTTTACACTTAATCACATCTCAATTCAGTCTAGCCACATTTCAAGTGCTTATTAACAGCATCATGGAGCTAGTGGCTACCATATTAGACCATGCAGGGCAAAATAAAATTGCAGTAGCTAACAGCCCCTGAAATCTCAGTGGCTTAAAACAAAGGCTTATTTTTTATTCATGTCCACTGTAGCCAAGAATGTTCTGCATGCTTTCCTCACTTACAGATCAGGCTGGTAGAACAGTCAGTAAAGCATACATAGTTCATTGGCCAAAGCAAGCTACATAGCTGCATCCAACTTGGTTGTGCCCAGAAAGAAATCCAGAAATATTAGGTAGATAGCTCTAATGACTATCACATCCAATTTTTAAAATGCAATTAAAAACTTCCAAATTATGTCTTCAAAGAACTGTATCTTTTAAATTTTCCTTTTTTCCCAATAGACACCTACTTCAAAAAGCAAATAAAGCAATGAAGTAGTAAGCTACCACTAGCTAGTTAGAACTCTAGGACAAATGCAGTTTCTTTGCTATGAAACATAATTTTTTCAATAAAGTTTCTGAAGAGTCGGTAAACTCTTCAGAAACTCGGTACAAACTCGGTAGTTGACTAGAGCTCAAATACTATTCCTTTTACTTCATTTTGGCAAACAAGTACTTCAAATCCTCTTTAACTTCTCTTATCAAGCCTTTCTAAGGGACTACTGCCACTGAAACAAGGCTGAAAAAAAATTAAATGGCAGAGGAAAAGCCACATTTATTCCTCAAAAGTGGACAAAAGGGGCTTCCCTGGTGGCGCCAATCTGCCTGCCAATGCAGGGGACACGGGTTCGAGCCCTGGTCTGGGAAGATCCCACATGCCGCGGAGTGACTAGGCCCGTGAGCCACAATTACTGAGCCTGCGCTCCGCAACAAGAGAGGCCGCGATAGTGAGAGGCCCGTGCACCGCGATGAAGAGTGGCCCCCACTTGCCACAACTAGAGAAAGCCCTCGCACAGAAACGAAGACCCAACACAGCCATAAATAAATAAATAAATAAATAAATAAATAAAAATTTTTTAAAAAGTGGACAAAAGAGAGGAAAATAACATTAATCAAAACTAAAGATACTTCTACTTTTTTCGAAAAGATTTCCTTATCTCCTTTAGAAGTTAATGTTCTGCCATTTAACACTGTAACATAAAAATCAATTGCCTAGCAGTGGTTAAGAGTCCGCCTGCCAGTGCAGGGGACACGGGTTTGAGCCCTGCTCCCGGAAGATCCCACATGTCGCGGAGCAACTAAGCCCGTGCACCACAACTACTGAGCCTGCGCTCTAGAGCCTGTGAGCCACAACTACTGATCCTGCGCTGTAGAGCCCGCGTGCTTAGAGCCCGTGTTCTGCAACAAGAGAAGCCACCGCAATGAGAAGCCCAGGCACTGCAACTAGAGAAAGCCTGCACGCAGCAATGAAGAACCAATGCAGCCAAAAATAAAATAATTTTAAAAAAAAATCAATTGCCCATTTATTCATCCAAAATAAAGGTATTACTTCAAAGCCTAAAGTTTTACTTTCACAGGTCTAAGGCTGAAACCCCTTTCTTCTAAAAATAAACTCTTACATTCTATTCCACCTTCACTTAAGCATCAAAAGAAAGAATTTTAGCCTATTAGAGGACCCAAGATACTGGCTGGATTACATGAAGTTTTAGGAATTAAAGGGTATCCCAGTGAGGTATAAGTGGTAGGCAGTAAAAGAGCATCATGGACTTTCCTGATGTCACAGTGGTTAAGAATCCACCTGCCAATGCAGGGGACACGGTTCGAGCCCTGGTCCGGGAAGATCCCACATGCCACGGAGCAACTAAGCCCGTGCACCACAACTACTGAGCCTGCGCTCTAGAGCCCACGGGCCACAACTACTGAAGCCCACGTGCCTAGAGCCCATGCTCCGCAACAAGAGAAGCCCCGGCTCGCCACAACCAGAGAAAGCCTGCGCACAGCAACGAAGACCCAACTCAGCCAAAATTAATTTAAAAGAAAAAAAAAAAAAGAGCATCACAAGGAGGGACTAATGTAAATAAAACAGCAAATTTTGCTTAGGGAATACATGTGTGCTGGTATATACGGGGATTGGTTTCATATAACCATTAATACCTCCCTACAAAATCCTTGTTTTGAAGCCGGGTATTCTAACTTAATTATGAATCAGGGTAAAATAAACTCTTAAATAAAGAATAAGTGATAACATCTCGAACTGATAAGCAATCAACATAGACGACTTCCGGAGAGAAAATAATAAGACAAAGCCAAACCCCAAACAAACAAACAAAACCAAAACTATACTGAATCCAAACTAAACTTTCTGATGCCAGACATCAGAAGAGAAATACCTGTTTTCCTGCTACCCAAAGAAATCTACTACCCACTAAAACTTTATAATCCTAAAAGAATATCTTAGAAATGGTACCAAATATACACATTTTCGTGCATTTTTATTAATGCTAACAGAGTATCTAATTAATTTACAGTCCCCATCCCCGAAAATCTCCCCCAAATCTTCTTTTTTATAACTTTCTCATTCAGTTTACCTACTCATGACTTCATGTTATCACCTCTCTTCTACAGAATTCCAGTCCTCTGTCCTGAGCTCAGTCCTCTATCTCTACCACCAATAGTCATTGCAACCTAGCACCACAAATTCAATCCATTAAAACTGGTATCCCTTTGCTTCCCCCAGATCAGCTTCCCTTCCCAACTCTGCCCATGGTATGATCTTTTTAAAATAAAGGGCTCATCTTTTATTCCAGATAGCTTATCACTAAATCCTGTAGATTCAACTTTTGAAATGTCGAGCATTTTTACTTCCTTACTTTATTCCTGTATAACTGAAACAGCTTCCTATCATCTATAGTGCCAGTTTCTTCCCATTCCAATATATTCCTGAAGTACATCTTCCAAGAGTTGACTTATTCATGTTATTCATTTGTTCAAAAACCTTCAAGGGCCTACGTTAAAAATATTAAAATCCTCACCAATAGTACTTAGCGCTGTCTACTCTCACCCAAACATGTCCTATCAGTCTCTGGTCCCCAGACAACATCAAAGCCTTCTATTTATGCTGTTACCGAATTTCCCAAAGCATTTCTCACAATTAACCCAATGAAATACTTAATCTCCAGAGATGTACAATCTAAAAAAGAAAAAGGATGCTGCTTCCTTTCCTTAAACAGTCAGGTTTATTTTCCACAGGATTTCTCAGACTTTAATAAGCTCATGAGAATTTTTCATAACCTATTTAATAATACCCATTAATATCTTACAAGCCATTTTTTGGGAAATGCTGGGCTATTAAACTATCTTCTGGATAGACTGTCTCTATTCTCACTTACATGGCTTTTTGTCTTGTTAGAACATATCTTCCCCTCATCTTTCTACCTATACAAATCTATATTCCTCTACTGACGTTCTCTCTTTTCCATAAAATCTTCCCTGACAGCTGGAACCCTCTTTGATCTAAGACTTCTCTGAACTTTAATTCTTCTAAATTTCCTCATATGCAGACAAGACTAAATCTAAATTCCTGGTGCTTCTCTTGTTTTTTCCCCCCACAGATTTATAGATTAGTTTCTGAAACATAATTCTCAATGCCAAGAGTCTTTAAAAAGCTACACATTTAACACAATTACACAATTGGAAGCAGTATAAAATAAACAAGTATCAGGCATCTCACACAACTGAACAAAGTTAATCATTTCAGAAGCAAGCAGGTAAAATTTACATCATATGTTACCACACAAACCTATTTTTATCCTGTATCTATTACTGATATTTCATTCGTTCACTCTCAAAAAAAGCACAGAGATCAAAAGATGAATAAGAAATAATTGCTGAATTCCAAAAGAAGACAAACATGTTAACTGTAATACACAAACATGCTATTAAAATAAAGGAGGCAGGAGTCAGGAAAGGCTATGGGATGAGGTAGTATCTGAGCTAAGCCTTGGAAGATGTCAACTCAAAGGTTACTCCTCTACTCCTCCCTGTTCCCAACTGTGGTTCAATGTTAGTGTACCATTTACCACATTACATTAGAATCTTCTACCTGACTGCCTAACCCAATGGTTCTCAAAGAAAAGGGGGGAAATTTTGCCCTCCAGTGGACATTTGGCAATGTCTAAAGCCATTTTTTATTGTCACGAATGAAGTGTTAGGGGGTGCAACTGGCATCTAGTGAGGGATGCTGCTAAACATCCTACAATGGAAAGGACAGCCCCCACAACAAAGAATTATCAGGTCAAAAATATCAATAACGTGGAGACTGAGAATACCCAGTCTAACCTTTAGATTATGAACAATTTTGGTGCAAGAAGTATCTTATTCACCTTTGTATGCCCAGCACTGGACATAGCAGGAATTCTATACATAGTGGTAAATAAACCTCAATTTAAAGGCAATGGAATACAACTTTACATGTCAATTATACCTCAATACAAATAAAATAAAAAATAAATAAAGTCAATGGAAGAGCCAGTGAAGATTTTAAAGAAGGCAACAACATGACCTGTGTTTACTGATGTAAAGGATATACTGGAACAACTTCCAGTATCTTCCAAAATTAAAGATGTATATAATCTCTAGATATATATCTATTCTTCAGATACACATACATTCCGTAGGTGAAAAATATATGTGTATAAGGGTATTCACTGCAGTATAATTTGAAGTAAGATAGAAAATAAATACCCACCAATAAGGATCTTATTAAATGACAAGATACTTGTTCAATAGAATACTGTTACTGTCATTGTTAAGAATGAGATAGCTCTCTACTTGTAATATTAAGAGGTCCAACATAAAAATCTTTTATGCAGAAGAATGGTACAATTTCAGGGAATGGTAGAGAATACACACGTATGGTAGTGTTTGTAAATGTACCCTTCCACCAGAGATATTCCATACAGTTAAAAAAAACCCAAAAAACTGGTAACAATGGCTATCTCTAGGGAGAGAAACTGGGGGCTTAAGATAAGGAGGAAAAGAGACTAACTCTTCAATGATTACCCTTTAATATATTTTCTGAATGTATGCCTTGTGCAGTTATTACTTATTATTCAAGAAAAAATTTTTCTAAAAAGAATTTTAAATGCACTATAAAGAGGAAAGATTAGAGGCATGGAAAACAAATTAACTATTATAACAGCCTAGGAGAACAGTAAAAGCCAGACTAATAAAATGAGAATGGACAGGAAGAACAGATCACAAAAACATGGCAGAGATAATACCAAAAGGACTTGGAACTTTCTACCAGGAAACAGAAAAGAGTTAACCCTGCATCTGCATGCAAGCAACTAAAGGTAACTGAAGAAAAAACACAATTGTACTAATTATTCAACTGAGCAACCAGTAACACCTGCAATTCTGTCTCACCAATAATTTCACTTTGCAATTGTCTCAGATGACCATTTCATGCCTTTTTCCTTCTTAAATTTCTAAAACCTGTCCTCCTCACCCATCTCAGCTTCTTATAACAAAAGGAAATTAGAAGCAATCTGACAAGAATGACCTTACCTTCCTACCAACATAGCTGTATCTGCAAAGCCCTATCCCATGCCCTTCCCATTAAAACATGATTATTCCCACTCTTCTCTGTGGCCAACCTCTATACCTGTGTCCTTTATTTCATCTTGCTTGCCTTAATAACTTTCCTCTATTATACCTTCTTCCTGCATCATCAATTTCTTACTTTTTTTTGAGACATTCCCAGAAAAACCCACCCTGACCTCAAGCTTACCTCCAACTACCATGTCTTATTTCAACATTCCTCTTCTTAACAGAAAAATACCCTTAAAACATTTGTCTGTAATTACTGTTGCTACTCCCTCTTCCCTTCATCTCCTTTTAAATCACTCTATTCAGGCTTTTCTCCCCAACACTCCACTGAAACCACAACAATCGGATACCCATTCTTTACCATCTTATGTACCCTCCACAATATCTGAAAAGTTAAGAACTCTTCCTTTAAGTGGTTCATTCACTTGGCTTCCAGGATATTGCTCTCTGCTGGAAGCGCCTTCCATTGCCCTTACTGGTTGCTCCTCTGCTTCTTGCCCCCTAATGTTTAAAATGTCCTCAGATTCAGCCAAGGATTTCCTTCAATTTTGGTCATTTTAAGTTTCAGTTCCTGAATTTGTATTTGGTTCTTTTACAAATCTGCCATGTCATTTTCATCACAATCCCAAACTCTCTGTTAAAAATTTTCAAGCTTGGCTTTTTCCTTCCAGACCATAGTAAAACAATTGTTTTAATCTATATTTGGTATATAAAGTTCCAGTAAGTCTTATTTCTATTGTCTGATGTTTCTGCTGGTTCTCACTCATGGCATGTCATCTCCTCATATGCCCAACTACCTCTGATTCTGTACTAGACACTGCATTTGAAAAATCAAGGAAAATAATCTGAGGCTCAAGATGATACTATTTTCCAATCTCTTCTTTATCTATATTCTTTCTGTATTAAGTTACTAATTTTTAAACCAGTTGCACTTCAAAATCTCTTGGAGGCTTTTAAAATACATCTTTCCTAGGCCTAATGCAGCAATTAAATTAGAATTGGAAGGACACTCAACACAAACTGTTGGCATTTTTAAAAAGTTCCCTGTGAGAGAGAGCAGACAGCAGAAGCAAGAATTACAATTCTGCGGCCTGTGGAAGGAAAACCACATTCACAGAAACACAGACAAAATGAAAAGGCAGAGGACTATGTACCAGATGAAGGAACAACACATAAAACCCCAGAAAAACTAAATGGAGATAAGCAATCTTCCAGAAAGAGAATTTAGAATAATGATAGTGAAGATGATCCAGGACCTTGGAAAAATGGAGGCAAAGACTTGAGAAGATGCAAGAAATATTTAACAAAGACCTAGAAGAATTAAAGAAAAAACACCTAGAATAATTAAAGAACAAACAAACAGCAATGAACAATACAATAACTGAAATGAAAAATACACTAGAAGGAATCAACAGCAGAATAACTGAGGCAGAAGAACAGATAAGTGACCTGGAAGACAGAATGGTGGAATTCGCTGCCATGGAACAGAATAAAGGAAAAAGGATGAAAAGAAATTAAGACAGCCTGAGAGACCTCTGGGACAACATTAAATGCAACAACATTCGCATTACAGGGGTCCCAGAAGAAGAGAGAGAGAAAGGACCCGAGAAAATATTTGAACAGATTATAGTCGAAAACTTCCCTAACATGGGAAAGGAAAAACCCACCCAAGTCCAGGAAGCACAGAGAGTCCAAGGCAGGATAAACCCAAGGAGAAACAAGCCAAGACACACAGTAATCAAATCGACAAAAATTAAAGACAAAGAATGATGTTGAAAGCAGCAAGGGAAAAATGACAAATAACATACAAGGGAACTCCCATAAGGTTAACAGCTGATTTCTCAACAAAAACTCTACAAGCCAGAAGGGAATGGCATGACATATTTGAAGTGATGAAAGGGAAGAACCTACAACCAAAATTACTCTACCCGGCAAGGATCTCATTCAGATTCGATGGAGAAATCAACTTTTACAGACAAGCAAAAGCTAACAGAATTCAGCACCACCAAACCAGCTCTACAACAAATGCTAAAGGAACTTCTCTAAGTGGGAAACACAAGAGAAGAAAAGGACCTACAAAAACAAACCCAAAACAATTAAGAAAATGGTAATAGGAACATACATATTGATAATTACCTTAAACGTGAATGGATTAAATGCTCCAACCAAAAGACACAGGCTTGCTGAATGAATACAAAAACAAGACCCATATATATGCTGTATACAGGAGACCCACTTCAGACTTAGGGACACATACAGACTGAAACTGAGGGGATGGAAAAAGATATTCCATGCAAATGGAAATCAAAAGAAAGCTGGAGTAGCAATACTCATATATTAGATAAAATAGACCTTAAAATAAAGAATGTTACAAGAGACAAGGATGGACACTACATAATGATCAAGGGATCAATCCAAGAAAAAGATATAACAATTATATATGCACCCAACATAGGAGCACCTCAATACATCAGGCAACTGCTAACAGCTATAAAAGAGGAAATAAACAGTAACACAAGAATAGTGGGGGACTTGAACACCTCACTTACACCAATAAACAGATCATCCAAAATGAAAATAAATAAGAAAGCAGAAGCTTTAAATGACACAATAGACCAGATAGATTTAATTGATATTTATAGGACATTCCATCCAAAAACAGCAGATTACAATTTCTTCTCAAGTGCACACGGAACGTTCTCCAGGATAGATCACATCTTGGGTCACAAATCAAGCCTCAATAAATTTAAGAAAATTGAAATCATATCAAGCATCTTTTCTGACCACAACTCTGTGAGGTTAGAAATGAATTACAGGGAAAAAAACGTAAAAACCACAAACACATGGAGGCTAAACAATACATTACTAAATAACCAAGAGATCACTGAAGAAATCAAAGAGGAAATCAAAAAACACCTAGAGACAAATAACAATGAAAACATGACGATCCAAAACCTATGCAATGCAGCAAAAGCAGTTCTAAGAGGGAAGTTTATAGCTATACAAGTCTACCTCAAGAAACAAGAAAAATCTCAAATAAACAATCTAACCTGACACCTAAAGGAACTAGAGAAAGAAGAACAAAAAACCCCAAAGTTAGCAGAAGGAAAGAAATCATAAAGATCAGAGCAGAAATAAATGAATTCAAAACAAAGAAAATAGGAAAGATCACTAAAACTAAAATCTGGTTCTTTGAGAAGATAAACAAAATTGATAAACCATTAGCCAGACTCATTCAGAAAAAGAGGGAGAGGACTCAAGTCAATAAAATTAGAAGTGAAAAACGAGAAGTTACAACAGACACAGCATCCTAAGAGACTACCACAAGCAACTCTATGCCAATAAAATGGACAACCTGGCAGAAAGGACAAATTTTTAGAAAGGTATAACCTTCCAAGACTGAACCAGGAAGAAATAGAAAATACGAACAGACCAATCACAAGTAATGAAATTGAAACTGTGATTAAAAATCTTCCAACAAACAAAAGTCCAGGACCAGATGGCTTCACAGGTGAATTCTATCAAACATTTAGAGAAGAGCTAACACCCATCCTTCTCAAACTCTTCCAAAAATTGCAGAGGAAGGAACACTCCCAAACTCATTCTATGAGGCCACCATCAAATCACCCTGATACCAAAACCAGAGAAAGATACTACAAAGAAAGAAAATTACAGACCAATATCACTGATGAATATAGATGCAAAAATCCTCAACAAAATACTAGCAAACAGAATCCAACAACACAGTAAAAGGATCATACACCATGATCAAGTGGGATTTATCCCAGGGATGCAAGGATTCTTCAATATACGCAAATCAATCAATGTGATACACCATATTAACAAATTGAAGAAGAAAAAGCATATGATCATCTCAATACATGCAGAAAAAGCTTCTGACAAAATTCAACACCCATTTATGATAAAAACTCTCCAGAAAGTGGGCATAAAGGGAACCTTCCTCAACATAATAAAGGCCATATATGACAAACCCACAGCAAACATCATTCTCAATGGTGAAAAACCGAAAGCATTTCCTCCAACATCAGGAACAATACAAGGATGTCCACTCTCACCACTATTATTCAACAGTTTTTGAAGTCCTAGCCACGGCAATCGGAGAAGAAAAAGAAAAGGAATACAAATTGGAAAAGAAGAAGTAAAACTGTCACTGTTTGCAGATGACATGATACTATACACAGAGAATCCTAAAGATACCACCAGAAAACTACTAGAGCTAGTCAATGAATTTGGTAAAGTTGCAGGATACAAAATTAATGCACAGAAATCTCTTGCATTCCTATACACTAATGATGAAAAATCTGGGGCTTCCCTGGTGGCGCAGTGGTTGAGAGTCTGCCTGCCAATGCAGGGGACACGGGTTCGAGCCCTGGTCTGGGAAGATCCCACATGCCGCGGAGCAACTAGGCCCGTGAGCCACAACTACTGAGCCTGCGCGTCTGGAGCCTGGGCTCCGCAACAAGAGAGGCCGCGATAGTGAGAGGCCCGCGCACCGCGATGAAGAGTGGCCCCCGCTTGCCACAACTAGAGAAAGCCCTAGCACAGAAACGAAGACCCAACACAGCCATAAATAAAATAAAAAATTAATTAAAAAAGAATAAATGTCGTTAAAAAAAAAAAAAAATCTGAAAGAGAAATTATGGAAACACTCCCATTTACCACTGCAACAAAAAGAATAAAATACCTAGGAATAAACCTACCTAGGGAGACAAAAGACCTGTATGCAGAAAACTATAAGACACTGATGAAAGAAATTAAAGATGATACCAACAGATGGAGAGATATACCATGTTCTTGGATTGGAAGAATCAATATTGTGAAAATGACTATACTACCCAAAGCAATCTACAGATTCAATGCAATCCCTATCAAATTACCAATGGCATGTTTACAGAACTAGAACAGAAAATCTGAAAATTTGTATGGAGACATGAAAGACCCCGAATAGCCAAAGCAGTCTTGAGGGGAAAAAACAGAGCTGGAGGAATCAGACTCCCTGACTTCAGACTGTAGTACAAAGCTATAGTAATCAAGACAATATGGTACTGGCACATAAACAGAAATATAGATCAATGGAACAAGACAGAAAGCCCAGAGATAAACCCACACACCTATGGTCAACTAATCTATGACAAAGAAGGCAAGGATATACAATGGAGAAAAGACAGTCTCTTCAATAAGCGGTGCTGGGAAAACTGGACAGCTACATGTAAAAGAAAGAAATTAGAACACTCCCTAACACCATACACAAAAATGAACTCAAAATGGATTCGAGACCTAAATGTAAGACCGGACACTATAAAACTCTTAGAGGAAAACATAGGCATCACTCTATGACATAAATCACAGCAAGATCCTTTTTCACCTACCTCCTAGAGTAAGGAAAATAAAAACAAAAATAAACAAATGGGACCTAATGAAACTTAAAAGCTTTTGCACACCAAAGGAAACCATAAACAAGACAAAAAGACAACACTCAGAATGGGAGAAAATATTTGCAAACGAATCAATGGACAAAGGATTAATCTCCAAAATATATAAACAGCTCATGCAGCTCAATATTAAAAAAACAAACAACCCAATCCAAAAATGGGCAGAAGACCTAAATAGACATTTCTCCAAAGACATACAGATGGCCAAGAAGCACATGAAAAGCTGCTCAACATCACTAATTATTAGAGAAATGCAAATCAAAACTACAATGAGGTATCACCTCATACCAGTTAGAATGGGCATCATCAGAAAATCTACAAACAACAAATGCTGGAGAGGGTGTGGAGAAAAGGGAACCCTCTTGCACTGTTGGTGGGAATGTAAATTGATACAGCCACTATGGAGAACAGTATGGAGGTTCCTTAAAAAATTAAAAATAGAATTACCATATGAGACAGCAATCCCACTACTGGGCAATATACCCAGAGAAAACCATAATTCAGAAAGACACATGCACCCCCAATGTTCATTGCAGCACTATTTACAACAGCCAGGTCATGGAAGCAACCTAAATGCCCATCAACAGATGAATGGATAAAGAAGATGTGGTACATATATACAATGGAATATTACTCAGCCACAAAAAGGAACGAAATTGGGACATCTGTAGAGACGAGGATGGATCTAGAGACTGTCATACAGAGTGAAATAAATCAGAAAAACGAATATCATATATTAATACGTATATGTGGAACCTAGAAAAATGGTACAGATGAACTGGTTTGCAAGGCAAATAGAGATACTGATATAGAGAACAAACGTATGGACAGCAAGGGGGGAAAGTGGCGGGGGGGGCTGGTGGTGGTGGTGGTGGTGGGATGAATTGGGAGATTGGGATTGACATATATATACTAATACGTATAAAACAGATAACTAATTAAGAACTTTCTATATAAAAAATTGAATAAAATTCAAAAATTAAAACAAACAAACATAATAGTTCCCTGTGAGATTCTACCATGCAGCCAAAAAAGCTATGACCCAAATTTTTTCATCTGGTCACTTCTATCTACATTAAAGCCTCCCAAAATTTTATCTCTTGCTTGACCTGAGCTCCAGATTCTGATATACAACTGTTTACTTGAACCATCCACTTGGCTATCTAATAGACATTTCAAATTTAACAAAGCCACAACAGAAGTCTTACTTCTCCCTTCACCCCTCCTTTCTGCAGGCCTTCCTTACTACTAGGTGTAGGCAGACTCACTATCTCCTTTTGCCTGTATTACTGCACTAGCCTTATCCTTACTCTTGTCATTCCAACCCCCAACCCCCATCACCACCTGCCACAGGGATCTGCCAGAGTGATCTTCTTAAAACATAAAAACCTCCAATGTTTTCATATTAAAAAAAAAAAATCCAAGTTCCTAACCATGGCTTTTATTATCCCTGCCTACTTCCAATCTCATATTCTGACTCCACCCATTCACTAAATCCCAACCACCTTTGCTCATTACTTGTCCTCCAGATGTCAGTAAGACAGGCTCCTCAATGTTCAGATCTGAACTTCTTTTTCACCTCGTTATAAGGAGATTATTTCCTAACCACCCTACCTAAAATAACAACCAACCTCCATGGTTTTCCATATTCCCTACTATTCCATAACCCTAACTTTATTTTCTTCAAACACTAGTCATGTAAAATTACTGTGTTTGCTTATTTGTCTTCGTCCACTAAAACACAAAATTTATGAGAGTGGGGACTTTTTCTCTTTTACTGTTGCAAAGAACCTAAAAAACATTACCTGGAAAACTGTAGTATAGACTCAAATATTTGTGGACTGAATGAATGATGACTGACTTCCCTAATCTAAGTTGCCAGCAAGATGATGGTACTGTTCATCAGAGGAGAATTTATGAGATTTATGAAGTGTCACATGTCAAGTACCCTCACATAAAATAAAGTTGGATACAAAGTCTGTCCCCAAGAACCACTAAAATGACAAAGTAGTGTAAAGACCAGCTTTAATAAAGTTATTCTAATTAAAAATAATATGGAACTATAGAACAATGTATCAAAGAAGGCATACTAATGAAAACCACACATTAATTATGTGATTTCCATTCTGTTGTATCCATCAAGAATTCTAATTTGCATTATTACTATTACATTATGAGGTAAATTTGGTTAATCATAAATTAAATATACTATTTCAGAAAATAAAGAGAAATGTATTTAAAAACAGACGCCAAGCAGCCATTTGTTGAAGATGCATCTGATGAGTTAAACTAGTTGACCTCTCTAAGATTCCATGGTTTAAATAACAGAGATACATAATACTGTTATTATAAATTCCAATGTTACTATATATACCATATAATAATGATACTACTGTTGAATATTATACCTAAGATATCTGAGACCTCTAGAAGTATCATTGTCAAGGGATTACTCATGGATCTGTGAACACTAATTTTCCATAGGATACTAAGAAAATAACAAGTGTGATCAACAACATACATTAAAATGATTTATTTTAAAAGGCACATAGTGTACTCTAGATATTTTCTAGGCATAGGAATTATAATTTGAAATTCCCAACTTCTTGCACAAATTGTTGAATTGCATCAGATGACTTGTAAATCAATACAAACTGAGTTCAAAAACTATGGTTCAAAGTTTCTAAATTATTTTACTCAAAAAAGAGTCTAGTAAGAACTTACATGTACTAAAACTCACCACTAAACAAACTTAATGGCAAACAAATGGAGAAAATATCTGTGGTGTGTGACAAAAGACTAATGCCCTTAACATAAAGATGTCTTTTAAAAATGTCTTACAAATCAGTAGTGAGGGAAAAACAGGCAAAAAACATGAAAGGGTAATGACCAAACACAAATAGACAATAAACATGCAAAAATGTTCAAGTTCCCCAATAATAAATGAATGTATTAGATTCTATTTTTACCACCCCAAAACTCTGCCATTTGACAAAATGATATCCCATCCCAGTACAAAAAACCGTATCCTCGCATACAATGGGGGTGAAAGAGCATTTCTGCAGTATATATAAAAGCCTTAAATTCTTCTGCATAAGGAAATAATCAGAAGTGTGAGCAAAGATTTCTATATAACAGGAAAAAAATGAAAAATAACCTAAACACCTAACAAGAGAGGACTAGTTAAATCATGAAATATCCGCACCAAAATACTTAGTAATGAAACTAAATAATCATGTTGTGGAAAACTAATGATCTGGGAAATGCACACAATATATTATTTGGAAAAAAAAAGTTATAAAGTTGTGTATATGACCCCAATTTTAAAGTGACCCCGAAGTGTAAAGACACAGTATGCAATATGCACAGAAAAAAGACCAGAAGATTATACAGGCAATTTACCAACTTTATTGGTTGTAGGATTACTAATTTTTTTTTCTTTTCAGGACTGCCCTGAATTTCTACATCTGATATTAGTCTTTTTCTTTGCTATACTTCTTCTCCTTTCCTATTTTCTGTTGGATTGATAATTTTCTACCTCCTGCCCCAGTTTAGAAGTTAAAAATTGCCATTTTTGGAATAGACAGAACACAGAGGGTCTCCAGGGCAGTAAAAATACTCTTACAATACCATAATGATGCATATGTTATTATACATTTGCCCAAACTCAAAGAATGTACAACACCAAGAGCGAACCATTATGTAAACTATGGACTTTGTGTAACTATGATGTATTAATGTAGGTTCATCAGTTTTAACAAATGTATCACTATGGTGAAAGACGTCATGGTGGGGGAGGCTATGCATGTTTAGGGGCAGAAGGTAGATGGAAAATCTCTGTACCTTCTCTTTAATGTTGGTGTGAACCCAAAACTGCTCTAAAAAAAACAGTCTTAATTTAAATATATATATATATAAAATCGCACTTCTGTTCCCTTAATTACTTTTATCCAAATTATAAATTGATGTAAAATGGCTAAAACTATTTTCTATAAAGCTGATCCTCCTAAAAATGACAAGAACCTCTACCCAGGAACCAATCCCCACGAGTCCCACACCGCTATTTCTTTTTTAAGCTTAGTATTCCATTTCTTAACAATATAAATATTAATTTCTAAGAATAATGAATACCATGTATTAAAATACAACTGATAAAAAAATGAGTTCACAATGATACACCAAAGGAAAAAAAAAAGAGAGAGAGAGAGAACCTCTGATGACAGCTAAGACACCAACTCATTCTGAAAACAGATAAATAAAAGGAATGGATTTAATAGCTTATCCTGCCTTTCTTGTACAAACTGTGCTTCGGGGGTAACCAAATAGCTAACAAGGGAGGGATCTTTTCAGAAAAAAATCACAGCTTAACACAAAAGGACTGAGAAAATTAGAAAAATCACCATTTTGCAAATCTTAATGAAATAATGAATCCAAGTGACAACAATGAAAAGCTGCTAAAACCATTATTTGAAAAGCTGAGACTTGGAGGCACATGAACCAATAAAAGACAAAGTGCTTGTTTGAATCCTAACTTGATCAATTCTAAAAAGATATTTTTTAATCATTTGGGGAAAACCAAACATTACAAGGTTATTAAATAATATTAAAGGATAACTATAAATTTAGGGTACTGTAAATAATGGTACTATGGTTATGTTTCTTAAAATCCTTATTCATTAGCGCAGTTTTCAAACTTTTTGATATCAGAATCACTGTTTTAAAAATTACTGAGGACTTCAAAGAGTTTTTGTTTACGTGAGTAACACCTATTTGCCAGAGAACAAGGGTAAAGGAGAATGGCTGACTATGAAGTGGCATATGGGAATGGAGAGAAGTGGTAAAGTGTTACTATATCTTAATTATGGTGGTGATTATACAACTGTGTTCAGTTACTGAAAGTGCAGAATTGTGCACTAAAATTTTAGAAGGAATTTTACTGTATGTAAACTATGTTGTTAAAAAAAATAGGAAAAAATCCATTTTTAAAAAATTTGAAGATTTCAATGGGCCTCTGCTTATATAAGTATATCAATATTTTCCATACTAGGAATCAAAACTGGGAACATTTTAGAAGTTGATTTATTAATTTTAAAGTAACAAACTCATAAATGTTAACATAAGTAACATCTTATGAAAAATATGTATTTTTAAAAATAGAATAGTTTGACACTTTTGCAGATATCTTTAATATCTGGCTTCTTAGGAAATAGCTAGATCATACTAGGTAAAATAAGTCACACAAAGACAAATATATGCTATCACTGATACAAATTAACTTATTTACAAAACAGAAATATACTCACAGACACAGAAAACAAACTTATGGTTACAAAATGGGAAAGGAGAGGGAAGGAATAAATTAGGAGTTCGGGATTAACATATACACACTACTCTATATAAAACAGATAACAAGGACCTACTGTATAGCACAGGGAACTATATTCAATATCTTATAATAACCTATAATGGAAAAAAATCTGAAATAAATATATACATATATATACCTTTACTGCTTTGCTGTACACCTGAAACTAACACAACATTGTAAATCAATAATACTTCAATTAAAAAAAACCCCAAAAAACAGCTAGATCTTTATATCAGCTTCTGTGTTCAATCTGCTGTTATCACATATCATATAGCCTCTGAAAAACTCCACTGTACACCACTTGTGAGGCAAAAATGAAATAAGCAAATAGCATCTTGGTATTATTATGAAAATAACTTGGACCTCACAGACCCCTATGAAAAGGGTCTGGGACTCCTAGACCACACCGTGCAAATCACTCCATTAGTATTATTGGGTAAAGTTATACACTCTCTGGAATTTACTTTAAAATACTCCAGCAAGAGTAAAATTTTAAACAGTGGGAACAGAGGAAAGAAGAACGGCAGAATGTTGATAACTGGTGAAGCTGCGAGGTGGTTACCTTAAGGTTCATCATACATTTATCTGCTTTGGTGTATCTCTGAAATTTTCTGTAACTTAAAGTTCCTACTGTTTCATGGTCAGTTAAATTATTAATTTTTTACCCACTGTAATCACTACTATGTCCTCATTTCCTCTGGATCCATTTTTCTACTTAACACTTCAGTAGTTAGTTTCATAAGGGTCTTTGAATAATAAACTTTCAGTCCTTGATTATTTTAAATATCTTCATTATAGTCTAACTCTTAAGTAGGATTTTTAACTGCATACAGAATTCTTGCCTGCTGGTTATTTTCTCTCAGTGCTATAAAGATACTACTACATGATCTCCTGGTATGTGTGTGTGGCTGATGAGAAGTTTGTAGGTCTGTAATTTCTTTGTTAGCAATCGACTTTTCTGTTAAAATTTAAGATTATCTTTCTCCAAAATTTTAGTTTAAGACAGGGGTGGACTTATTTTTGTTTATCTTTCTTAATACTTGAAGCAAAATTTTCATTTGTAAACTATATATCTCCAACACAAGAAAATTCTCAGCCATTATCTCATCCAATACTGCTTCTCTTGCCATTCACTCTATTCTCTTTTTCTGAAAATCTTAGGTTGGTGACTCAATCTTTCAAGTCTCTACTTGTTCATTATCTCTAAACTATATTCTGAGTAAATTTCTAAGTATATTACTATTCACTCATTTTTTTCTATGTCCAGCCTAAAGGTTCTCCTGTTTGTCCCGCCAAATTTTTCTATTTCATCTAGACAATGCTATCAAGACATACCACTACCAGTAAAAAAGAAAAAGCACTGTAAATTAAACACTGACATGCCACGGTCGGTAAGATATACTCAGATCTCAGAAATGTTAAAATGTTAAACAATGCGTGTCTTAGAATCAATGAAATATGCTTCTCCTTTCTAAGATTTCTGGTTGTTTCTCTTACACATCTACCTTTTTTGTTTCACAACTTCTCTTCTAAAGGTGCTACAGCTTCCTTTTATCTCATGGACAGGTATAAATATACTGATTTTAAAGTCTTTCACAGATTTTTAAATTATCTTTCTTTAATCGGACATGAATTCATCTCTTGATTGTTGATTTTACTGGCTATCTTTCATAGATTTTCCCTTCATCATGTATTTTGGAATTTTGGTTTTCAGGCTTATATTGAGTATAATTTTTCTCTCTGCATTATACCTCCATGCCTGGCATTTTTCCAAGTGTTTACACCAAGACTCTCTGGCCCTAGTGCAGACCTAGGTCTTTTATTGGCTTCAGAGGTAATACTGGAGATGTCATAAATCTAGACACCAAGTTAACAGCTCAATGGTTCAGACTGGTTCAGAATCTGATCACAAGACTGTTGATGTCCTCCTATTTCCCCATGTCCTCTTCTCATTTCTGTAAGTGTACAGCCTCATTTAAGCTGTACCTTAGAGTAACAGACAGCAATGAACTTTTTTTTTTTTTAAGCTCCAGGCCCTGGTTTTAGGCAGTGAATTTGACTCTCAGCTCTTTCTCATGTGGCGTCTTTTTAACTATATTAATAGATAATTAAATAGAATATAATTCCTGACCTAAATACTTAACAGGTATGGTCACCCTACCAAAAAAAGTAACTAAAAATTAAGCAGGATAAAAAAACTGTACAAGCAGTATAGTTATGACAATATTTTAAAATGTGTATGACACCAAGTTTTAAATATACCCAATCTTAAAGGATAAGCCAAAATCGGATAGAGAACTAAAATTTGAGAAACTGGGTAAGTCTTGGCTTGAATTTGGGAGAAATTATCTGACTCGAAAAGATGTTAGAAAGATCGCCTAGCTTCAAATACACAGCAAATGGTAGATAGAGTAAAAATTAAATTTCAAAAACAGCATGCACTTCTCAGTGGGCAAGGAAAAGAAATAAAGGGAGTGAGTGGGGTTGCAGCTTGGGGCCCAATGAGCTCTATGTTCCAAGGAAGATGGGGGTTTGGTTTCTAAGGGATAAGAGGCACTAAACATACCCCTCACGAGGAGAGGCCCTGAATCAGATTCACTTCTTAAAACAGGTTGGAATAGAGGTCATTTTTGTGAAAGGGGAGCTTAGAAAAAAGGTCAAAGAAATTGCAGAGTCTTGGTAAAAAAAAAAACGGTGTGGTCTCATTTATTTGGGAAATGTGTTACATTGTTTCCATACTCACCAAAAAGCAAAATGCAAACCAATGGTGTCAAAATTTTAAGCAGTTCATCTGTGCATACTATGCTCTAACACTGATAAAGTTTTTTTTACTGATTTTTCATGTAAGAAAACACATCCTAAAATAATTTCTTCCTTCTTGCCAATTAAAAAGACAGTACACCAAGGGATAGTTTTCCTATTACCAAATTACCCCAATTACAACTTCCTGGTTTTTATTTCTAAATATGCTATGTACTATGCAGCATTTTTATTCTGATTCTCTTTAACTTTTATTTTCTCAAGTTCTTTCCCCATTCCTTTAAAATTGGGGAAAAAATTCAAATTTAGTGGCCTTCTGGAGTGCTTATTTTACCCTTCCTTGCCAACACACAATAAACTAAATTATCATTCTAAAAATTCGATTTTGTATTTAATTCAAACACTGTTGCTATTTTGATAGTATTTTGGAAATAAATTATTGTACTGAGCACTTAGTGCTTTATATCAATCTAATTTCATGACCAATATAAATCCACAAAATCACAAATAAATTCTCTAGAGATGTTTTTCTAACATGTATAGATCTCCATAACTTTAACTGTGTGGAAGCTCTAAAAACTGGTTTCTAAAAGCTATCTTCTATGTCTTCAGAAGTCTGTCATTCTACCAGTATTCTCAAACTTTTCGGTCTCAGGACTCCTTCTAAACTCTTAAATATTACTGAGGTCCCCAAAAAGTTTTTGTTAATGTAGGGTATTTATTTTGATATTTACTGTATTAGGAATTAGAAGATAAATTTTTAATGTTTTAATTCATTTGAAAACAATAAATCCATTAAATGTTAACACAAATTAAGATTTTATGAAAAACAACTATTTTCCAAAAACATACATAAAAGTTTAATGAGGAGAGAGGTCATGTTTCACATTTTTGCAAATCTCTTTAATATCTAGGTTAAAAGAAGACAACTGGAGTTTCATATTTGCTTTTGCAGTGTGTTGTGCAATACGTGGTTTGGGCTGAAGCATATGAAGAATATCTAGTTTCACAAAGATATGTGGCTGGAAAAAGAAGTAATCTGATAGTCTTTCAGCCAATTGTGGTTATTCTTCTTGGATACTATACCAAATCTGACAAGTGCTAAATTTCTTAAAGGTCAGTTGTAATGCAGAATCTGAAACTATACTGGTAAACTTTCCACATGCTTATTGTTGGTCTATCTTGAACTCTGAACGGATGGATCTTTTACCCATGCAGGATTTTGTAACATGAGTTGGTCATCTGAAAACTACTGGTTCACTGAGTTATCATAAAGATCTTCCAAATGATGGCATATTTCATTATAATACAGTATCCCAAAAAATCCTATTTATGAATATTAATATCACTGTCCATTTCATCAGAAACATATGTAATTATTAACAAGTTACCAAGTTCATAGTAGTAGATTCAAGTTTTCCAAAATTCTAATTTTCACTGGAAAGCCCAAATTTTATCATTGGTAGCAAACAGACAAGTTTTTTTCCTTTAAGGGACAGGCTCACTTAATTCATTATATTTTTGAGAAAGTATCTGTCACTTAAGTACATGAGTCTCTCAATAACCATAGTTTGTCAGTCTTTCAAGTAAAACGTGTTTCCGAAAAATAGCATCTAGTTCAGCTTGCAACTCACACAATTGCTCAACTGAAAACAATATATATTTTTTCAAAGATAATCATCTTATTTTGGTATGTAGCAGAAGTACTTTATTAAAGTATATTTACCATTTTGTCACAAAGAATATTACAAAGACATGCAGCAGGAACTACAAATCAGAAACACAATGAGATACCACTTCACACCCATTCTTAGTATATCTAAAATCAAAAAGGAGGACAATGATAAATGTTGGTGGGGATGTAGAAAAACCGGAACCCTTTTGCTGGTGAGAATGTAAAATGGTACAGTCACTTTGGAAAAACAGTTCGGCAGTTCCTCAAAATGTTAAACATACAACCCAGCAATTCCACTGCTAAGTATATACCCAAAAGAAACAAAAACATGTCCACACCAAAAAACTGTACACGAATGTTCATAGCAGCATTATTCTTAATAGCTAAAAAACGGAAATGCTGTCCATCAATGCATAAATGAATAAAATGTGGTATATCCATACAATGGAATATTATTCAACCACAAAAAAGAACAAAGTATGGTTAAAGGCTACAAGACAGATGAACCCTAAAAATATTATGGTAAATGAAAAGTCAGACACAGAGAGCCACATACTGTATGATTCTACTGATAAGATATAACAGGCAAATCTAAAGAGACAGAAAGTAGATTACTGGTTGCTGGGGGCTCAAGATATAATAGGCAAATCTAAAGAGACAGAAAGTAGAATTAGTGGTTGCTGGGGGCTCAGGGGACGGGGCAGGGAACGTGGAGTGACTGCTAATGGGTATGGGGTTTGGGGGAGGTGCTGAAAATGCTCTAAAATTAGAGTGATGATGGGTGCACCAGTCTGCCTATATTAAAGACCACTAAATTGTATACTTTAAAGGGTGCGTTTTATAGTATGTGAATTATATTCCAATAAAGCTATTATTTTAAAAAGGACATGCAGCATTCAAGGGTCAAGGTTTAGTAAAAATAACTCTTTTGACTTGTTCATCAAGGTCATTGTTCAGTGAAGCTGGCTAGCATTTTTCTTTAACTGCAAGTGGATGGTCATAAAGAATACAACTTCCAGCACAGTTTAGCATCACAGCTTTGATTTGTGCTAAGACACAGCAGTTTTAGCCACCATCGGTGAAAATGTCTATACAAGAACAAAGGCAAATAAATTGTACTATTATTATGAAAAGTAGTTTGATATCAAGGACCTCTGAGGGGGTCTCAGGGATCCTCAGAGATCCACAGGCCACACTTTGAGAATGCTGCTCTAAACCATAGCTTCAGAAGGCTCAAATACAATTAAAGGCTTTCTAAGTACAGACAATTCCTAGTTTCTAAGTATATATCACAAATTTCTCAAAAGAAAAAAGATAATACCATTACTTCAAAAAATTAAATCCAAGTGTCCCAATTTAAGAGTTTAGAATCACTGACTCAGTGGAAGGTTATATAACAGCACAATCTCCACAAAAACCCAAATAATGAAGTAAAAGAGTAAAAGTAAGAATTTAGTGTACAACAAAACATTCAATAAAACACTATCTAAATAAATAACATCACTAAGGTAATGATGATACTATCTTTTAAAAGAGATTTATATATTTTTATTATTAAGTAATTATGTATTACTTAATTCTTACACAACAAAGAGTAGACTTCCAAAATTTCTACCCATACTATCAATAATAACATATCTAACACAGCTAGGTTTAAGGATTACTTCACACTTGTAAGAATAAACTATCACAGAACTGAAGAATTTCAGGTCTAGAAGGTACCCTAGATATAGTTACCTAGTCCAACAGCCACATTTTACATGCTGAGAAAACTGAGTTTGCAAGAGAAAAAGTAACTTAGCCAAAACCACACAGCTAGCTAATGGGTGAGACAGCATAAACAGTACCTACTCCCAGTACCATGTTTTCACTATACCAACCTGATTGCCCAACCAAATAAAATGCATAAAACATTTAATTTACATCACACCAAGAACAGCCAAGACACCTTACATGCGAAATAAAAATTTTGTGATGCTTTAGAGTACCAATCAGACATGAAAAAATGTATAAAACTAAGTGACGAAAAACAACAAATGTAATTGGCGTAACAGAGAAATGAATCCTTGACTTCAAAAACTACAATCTTTCAATGAAGAACAATTTGGAACACATTTTGGTGTTGACTTTTCACACAGACACAGGGAAATGTATCATCACCTTTAAAGATAGCCAGATGCTGATAAACACCTCACTGAACTTATCTACAGCATGACATGACTTGGAAAACTCACCTGCAGGACTGTCAGCATTCTCTCCGGGGTGTAGTTGTATACCAGTAGAATCTATAGAGTTTACTGTAACTGTCTGTAGATTTGGCAACTGACCAGTGCTTAGACTAACTGGAGTTGAAGTCAAGGCTCCACCTGCTGCAACTTGACCAAGCGTGAGTGTCTGCACAGGCGTCAAAGTTATTTGTTGGGCAGCAGTATTCTGTATTTGCAAATTCTGCAAGTTCTGAACCCCTTGTACTTGAAATGTTTGCCAAGTTATCTGTCCAGAAGGGGTCACTGTCTGTGCCTGAATTAAAAAGGTTCCAGGATTCAGCTGCAACTGAAGATTTTGCAAAGCCTGCTGTGATATATTCTGACCACTGGCTTGCACACCATGGATTGTCTGTGGTGTAATACCTTGCACAATTTGGGCTTGACTGGTTGGCTGCTGAGACTCTTGAAGTTGTAGATGTTGTACAACAGGCTGTGCTGTAGAAACCTGAATATTCTGAGCCTGTGTCTCTTCAGAAACAGGCGACTGGATATAATTTCCCTGAAGATCTGAAGAATGGACTTGCCCACTAGTAGTAGTCAAGCTATTTGTATTTTGTTGTAATATACCTGTACTGTCTATAGTAACAGGCAACTGTGATGAAGAGGATGTTGGCACAAATAAATCTGTATCAGTATTAGTTTCATTAATATCAGGAGAAACCCGCTCACCAGTCCTTTCTGAATTGTCTGAACTATCCATAGCTTGTCCTGTGTTTATCAAATGTCCATCAGCATTAATGCCTGCGGTCATTGTCTGAGAACTGCCCGAGAGTCCCAAAGAATCTAGATCGACACTATTGATTGGTACAAAGGTAATATTTCCTGGAAGACCAAGAGGCACATTAGCAACTACTTGGGTTTGGCCAGGAAAAGATGAACCACCAATTGCAACTCCCTGAACCTGGACTTGACCAGTCTGTGGTATGAGATTCTGGATATTAGCAGGAGGTGTTCCAGAGGCAAGCAAGGTTTGATTAGAGCCAGGAATGATCTGAATTTGACCACTTTCTTGATTTATACCCCCATTATCTGAAGAACCTGTGAAACCAATCTGAACCTGCTGACCATCTGATGACTGAATCTGTGGTATTACTTGATACTGAACATTGGACACTGTACCATTTGATGAATCTGATCCTGGTGCAACTGAAAATATTTGCTGATTCTGCAAATTCTGAAGGGGAAGGACATACTGCCCACTGGAAGTAGCAGCACTTGGAATCTGTACTAGATTACCAGCTTCATCTTTTATAGTTGTAGGTGTGGCTGACAAAACCTCCCATCGGTTTGGTGCTCCTCCTAACTGTGCAGAAGCCAAATCACCTGTCTGGATAAAGAAAACAAAAAATGTTATGTGATATGTATTTGTGGTACGTTTAATCCAATCCTCAAAAAACTCTAAAAACTGATATAAACCCTACCACCTGAAAATAAAAGTTCTCTTAGTAACACAACACAGCTCAAATACAGAAGTACTATATAAACTACAATAATCATCATTTCCAATTTTGTTAGCTATTGCAAAGATAACCCATGCTATTTGAGCAGGAAAAAAGTTCAATCAGAATGTTCTTTGTTTTATGACTACCAACTGATTTTCTAATCCCTCACCTATGATCTACAGTTAAAAATAAATAAAAGTAGAAGTAGCTAGAGAAAAGATTATGGACAGCTCAAACCAAACATACCTCACTGAACAGAGTTCAAAAGGTATAAAACTCACTAAAAACATACTACTAAATCAGGTGCATTACATTTGCGTACAAAAAAGAAATATCAGAGCAGTGTCATCAGTTCCCTGAGTTAGAAAAAGTTAGCTATCAACCTTAAATCAAACAATTAAAGCTACTCTTTCATGGCATGTATTAAGGTACTCCAGAGTAAACTCAGGGTGAGGGCGATTCCTTTAGTGAGTCATCAAATTCTTTACTTTTCCCATAACTACTAAAAAAAATATGAGACCTTAAAAAATTTTAATGAGGAAAAGTTATTGCCCTGTGACCACCACTGCAAAGTCAGCCCACCTGAAAGGTTTTTCTAGAATCTGAAAGTTGGAGGATATAGACTGTTGCTTTACCATTTCTACCTAAGTTTGCAGTAGAATGCTAGACATATACATTTTGTATTCTGTGACCTGCTAGAATCTCAGGTATCATCTCCATATTTTATGGATTAGACAAGACTAGAAAAATACCAATGGAGGAAAGTAGAAAGCAATAAAACCCAACAAATCAATGTCAAAGGGTAAATTTTTTAAGGAATAATAACAGTAACATGTAACATTTGAACCGTTCTTCTATATGCCAAGAACCACTTTTATATGCCAAGAACCATGATAGGGATTTATAAGATTATATCACCTGTTGCTTACAACTATCCTATGAGGTATTATTATGACTATCCCCATATCACAGATGACAAAATTGAGAGACAAAATCACACAGCTATCAAATGGCCAAAACAGGATTTAAAACTAAGCCAGTCTAACTCCAGAAGCCAGGCTCTTAAATACTATACCATGCTTGTCTCCCACTAAGACCAGAGGTAAAGACATGGGGAATGAGACCCTATATGAATTAATCACTATCAAAATAATGCCATCCCTAACCCATTTCCTTCTAGATCTGTGTATGATTTCCTATAACTCCACACACCACTAGACAGTGAGAACATGAGCATATCTAGCCCAGAATTCTCAACCTAGGATCCATGCCTGGGATTCAAGGGATCTTTAAATCCTCTAAAATAGCATACCAACTTTTTGATAGAGGGCCTAGGTGTGGGGGCGGGGGGGCGGTGGGCAATGGTATCTAGAGTTTCTTCATATTCTCAAAGGGGGTCTGTGACCATAAAAAAAAGGTTAAGACAAATACTGTTCTCTCAACGTAAATCATCCCACAAAATTTAATACAAATATTGTAAAACCAGATGAACCTAAAAATTTCTTAAGGAGACTCACTACCTAATTTTCATGTACACACACAGTTGAAGAGTATATATTTCAATAAATGAACCACAGTGTAATGACTTCATTCAAGACACCTGAGCCTATCTGACAAGATGAAATAAGGATGAGTAAGCCCATGAGATATACAAGCTCATCTTCAAGTGGTTCACAATCTATCCAAGCAGACATACACACACAAGCTACTACTATGTGAATAGTGGTGTACACTAGGCATATGATCAAAACACTTCGGGGGAACATAGAAAAATGAAGAAAAAAAAAAAGATTTCACATAAGAGTTTTTTAAGTAATTGTGGATAAAATTTAAGATTTCACTGTGGGTGGTTAGGAAGCAGAAGTACAGTCATTAACAAGGTATAGAAATAAAGTCACAGACTTTTAAGAGACTCTAAAAAAATAATGTGTAGTTTGGAGTTCAAGAGAGGATCCAAAGAACATTCATACTCATAGAAAAGAGTAATGGGGAAAAGAACTAGACATTTTTATCAGGGCCTGCAGTAAATGGTTTCACAGGTCCTACTAAGGAGTTTGGACTTTATCCTACAGATAGTGAATGAAAGCTATAAAAGGTTTTGAGGCAAGTGAGTGGCGCAATCAGATCTGTGGCTTTATAAAGATAAACTAAGACCTAGTGAAGGAGACTGAAAGGCTGAAAACAATAAAGGCAGAGAAACCGTAGGACCCAGTACAAATGTCCAGGACTGAACTAAAATAGTGATCTATCTTTTAAACACAAACATTTAAACTTATCAAACTTAAATTGTTAAAATGAAGCACCAGACTTTAAAAGTAGCCTACATTCTTCAAATTCTACCTGGTATAAAAATTACAAGCTTAAGTCATCTTTCCCTATATTAGAGGGAACATGACAATTCATGTTTCACTTCAGTCTCTTGGCATTTTAAATAAACTAAAGATATTTAAATCTATCCTTTATACTGAAATCTAAACTAAAGTGTAGTGCTTCAAATCCCATTCTTATCTTCTGAAGGTTATTGTTCACCTTTGGAGAATCAACCTTGAATTTTTTCTAACCAGCATTAAATATACAATTCTTCAACTTATATCAAAGAATATAGTATCTTACATACAAATTAATTTTACAATGCAGTCATCCGTAGGTATCCCCAGGGGATTGGTTCCAGGACCCTGCAGATACCAAAATCCCCCATGCTCAATTCCCTTACATAAAATGTATACTACACGCAGACCTCCAAGGATGCAGAACCCACAGATATAAAGAGACAACTGTACTGGCATTTTGTCTCTTCATCATCCTTAAAATAAAAAGTCAAATTTATGGCATCTGAGTATTTTTTTTAAACAAAATCTTAATAAGAGCAGATATTCAACCATAAGTGAACAGCTTTCTAATTCAAGAAATTCCTTGAAAATAAATACAACTACTCAAATGACAAGTCTGAATAAATAGTACCCAAGAACCCCCTTCTCCAGAAGCTAAATAAAAATAAACTACAGTACCACTTTTCCCAACAATGCAGGCCATTAATTGAAGGGAAATCCCCAAACCTAGGACAAAATGATGTACTTGAACTTTTTTGAGTAGACCTAAGGTTAAAAGCATATATAAAAAACATTTATGAACACTGAAACAAGAATACTAGACTTTCATGATATAAGCTAAGACTATAAATGCTTAGAGGAAGGGAGTACACTGCACTAGAAAGGAAAAAATTCATAACTGGGTTCTAGCCTAGCTAGAACCGTGGAATTATGTGTGATTTAGAGCAGGACCTTATGGGAAAAATATTACCTTGCAGGATCATAAGATCCTAAAGAAAGTGTTAAGCTTCATAAACTGTAAAGCACTATATAATCCTAAAGTATCCTTATGATAACTAAGATTATGAAGACAGATTTGAAAAACATCCAATTGTGCCTAGAATAATGATCAATAAATACTTATTGAATGAATAAAAGTATTTTACTTTAAAGTTATTGCAAAGGAAATGATAGGAAAAATGAATCAATAAAACCGACCTTGAGATATTATAGTCTTCAATGAAAAACTCTACACCAATTTTAAACCAATTCCACAATGAATAAGCCCCAAATATTTCAAAACTACAAAGCCTACTAAAACCATTCATTTGTAAGAGAAATTTCATCAGCAGCATACCAAAAAAATAGATAAATTAGAATCTGAGACCAAAAAAATGTTTTAAGAATGTGTGATGGGGCTTCCCCAGTGGTGCAGTGGTTACGAATCCGCCTGCCAATGCAGGGGACACAGGTTCAAGCCCTGGTCTGGGAAGATCCCACATGACATGGAGCAACTAAGCTCATGCGCCACAACTACTGAGCCTGCGCTCTAGAGCCCATGAGCCACAACTACTGAAGCCCACGTGCTTAGAGCCCTTGCTCCAAAACAACAGAAGCCACCGCAATGAGAAGCCCACGCACCACAACGAACAGTAGCCCCTGCTCACCGCAACTCGAGAAAAGCCCGCACACAGCAACGAACACCCAACGCAGCCATAAATTAATTAATTTTTAAAAAATGTGTGATGTTAGGCTACTGGAAACACTACAAAGGGAGGGAGACATAAAAACACATAACCCAGGCAAGAATTAGTATTTGGTTTGGATTCATTAAGCCTAGACATTAAAAGAAAAACCCACCGGTGTTTCTCTCAGTAATTCTAATATTCTTATTGACAAACAAAAAACCAATTAACATGGACACTGGCATTACTGTAAAAGGTCGTAATTGAAGGTAATCCGAGCTTCCCTCTGTATACAAACACATAATCACAAGGTAAAAAAGACCACATCCAAGAGTAGCCTTGGGACACTGCTAGAGCAAATTCACTACAACCAGGCATAAAATGGGGAGACACACACACACACACACACACAACACCCAAGGATATCTTCTCCATAACACCTGTGTAAAGGAAAAAAATAAACTTCATACCAACTTATTACATCACATTTAGAAAGGATTATTAACCTCTCAGTTAATGGCCTTATGAAAGCCAGAAATGGGCAAGGAAAGAATATAACTGGAAACAAGTGTGAAGCTAAGGTGAAAACAAACTTAAGAACCACTCTTAGGCAAGTACTAAAGTTTCTTAAAATCTTCAAAGGAACAGTAAAGAACACAGACTGCAGATACAAAAACAATTACCTAATGAATTCCTTACAATGACAGTGTAAGTCGTATTTGGAATAACAGCCAAAATAACCTTTTTTTGAAATAAGCTATTATTCACTTTATAGTTCACCAACATTTACGTAATAAATGAACACTAAATTTACAAGTTAAACTGAAATTCAGGCAATGCCTTTCATAATATTTACTTGTTCAATTTACTAAACGAAATAAGCAAATTAGTAATTCACAGGTTCACACAAATGTAGATTGGACAAGTTAATATCTCATAAAGGTCTACTTTTTCTATACCTTGATCTATTACTAAAACTACACAACTTTAAAAAATAAGTATAGGGCTTCCCTGGTGGCGCAGTGGTTGAGAGTCTGCCTGCCAATGCAGGGGACACGGGTTCGGGCCCTGGTCTGGGAGGATCCCACATGCCGCGGAACAGCTGGGCCCGTGGGCCACAACTGCTGAGCCTGCGGGTCTGGAGCCTGTGCTCCGCAACGGGAGAGGCTGCGATGGTGGGAGGCCCGCGCACCGCGATGAGGAGTGGCCCCCGCTTGCCACAACTGGAGAGGGCCCTTGCACAGAAGCGAAGACCCAACACAGCCATAAATTAATTAAAAAAAAAAAAAAAAAAGTATAAAAGAGTCTTGCCATCAAACCAATTTTGAGAGTCCACGCTGTGGGACATTACAGGTGAGACTGCTTTGTGATTAGACCTACTCAGCTCTGTACTGAGGGTAACCAAACACTCTTGGCCAGGATCCAGGATGAACACATATTATACTCTAACAAATTCTAAATTGAAAATATGTAAAGCAAATCTGCAGTACAGCTATTGGCTTTTCAATGCCCTTTTAATCTTAAAATGCCAAACTAAACTAGTATAAAGTTGCATTTTATGTGTATATTTCCCCTTGGTTTTAAACACAACAATACTATACGCAATGTGGTATCCTGAACTGGATCCTGGAACAGAAAATGGGCATTAGTGGAAAAAACGGTGATATCAGAATAAAGTCTATAGTTTAGCTAATAACACTGTATCATTATTAATCTCCTAGTTTTGACAAATGTACCATGGTTATATTAACATTTGAGGAAGCTGGGTGAAAGGTAAAAGGTACCTCTCAGTTCTATCTTTGCAACTTTTGTGTAAATATGAAATAAACCCAAAATAAAATTTTTAAAAAGCACAGCTCCAAAAAATCTCTCCCTAAACCTCTCATAATTCCCAGCAATTTGAATAAAGTAACATTATCCAAACACATTTGTAAGTGGGGAAAATTACTATGAAATCACTTAAATTCTTTCATTTTCTGAGATGTCCATGTCTAAAATTCATCTTTGAACTGGAAAAATAATTTACCCATTCGCTAAGGCAAACATACTCAAGCAGTCTTACTAATTTTTACTCAGTGAAAAATGTTATGCACAGGTACCAAACATACAAAGAAAAAATGCTCAGGCTGATTCTGGTTCATGTTCATCTGGCGGGAAATGTGATGTCAGTAGAGATTTGGCAGTTCAGAGGAGCTGAAGAGGCATGGAAACAACTTCCCTACAAGTATATGGCCACAGAAGGGTAAGGTTGGAGACAGTATTCTATTCTTTGGGTGAGACTCATGTACATATACATATTTTTTACCTGTAACTTCCTCCTTCACTTCTCTCCTCCCGCAATCACTGAGCTGATATCTAAACCTGGTAAGTTGCAGTTACAAAAAGTTTTTTGTTCTATTTGAAAGATTAAAAAAGATAAGTAGAAGCAATCTGCTTTGCAATTTTACTCATGCAATGGTTTTTTTAAGATAAACTTTTTTTTTTTTTTGTGGCACTGTGGGCCTAACGGGATATAGTTCATTAAAGAGGTTTACCAGTCCATAAATTTGTTTAAAAGTAACAATGCCTCTCACATACATGATTTTAAGCCTTTACATTTTAATCTGCTTACAAAAGGGCAAAACCTAAAGTCATACTTTTAAGTCATTAAATCTACTCACATCCCTCTACAGTATAATTTCAAACACTAAAATTACAAATACAATATTTAACAATATAGCTTAACATTAGCTTCACTTTTAATGCCTTGGAATACTAAGAATTTCCTGCAGACTATACCAAATATCAAACTTTTTTGTCCACAGTGACAATTCAAAATATCATGACACAAACAGATTCCCATAATCCACATTAAAAAAAAAAAACACGCAAAAATGATGGGAGAAGTTTCAATTATTTTAATAAGTGAACACATCTACATGCTAAACTAATGCAACAACAAAGATTCAAACGAATATAAAATTCACAATAGTCTTATAAACAGTTTCTAGCTAATTGGTATGAAGCCCTCCTGTAACACTGACCAGCTCCTCCCCCTGCCCCCGACAAACTAAAAACCCTATAAAGAGAATCCCACCACATCTTACCAGACTGGCAATCACAATAAAATGAAAATATAGCTTTGCCAACCAAATTCAACTAAGTATGGTATGCATTAGCATTCATGTAAATATTGATACAATTCCATACACGTACTTCTGTTTCTAACACTGGTATACCTATTCAATTTCAAAACCCAAAGTACTAAGTAACTTCGCCGATTTCAACGGTCACTTAAACTCCATTTACGAAAAATTACTGTAAATTTAAGTAGTCTGCAAAAACTAAAATTCGACAATTTAGAATGGCCACGAAAAAAGCACTCAAAAAGTATTCAAGTGTTCATTCTTGTACACAAAAGAGTAATTCAAAGGGTAAACCTTCGTTCCTTTTTTTAAAAAAACGATTTAACACTTAAATCAGTAAGATCTAGTAACTTCCAGCAGGAAAAGCCCCGAATCCAAAAAATGCTAGAAACTGAAGACACTGCCTCCGTAGCTGATACTATCTATGGCCGATAGGCTGTGCCTGAAATTTCCGTAGTGCTCGGCGAAGGAGTTTTCAGCACTGATATGAATTGCTCTAACATCCATTTTGGAGTCCTCTACCCCCACCCTCTCAGACTTCATTTTGTAGTGAATCTGGATGGAGGTGCCGCAGTGACAATGTAGAGAAAGCCTGGTCTGGCTTCTAATCCGCACAAGCATGCGAAAGAGCAGGAAAGGACGCCCCGGCCGCGCGAGCGTCCCTCTCCGGGAAGGCGCGGGCCCCGAGGAGGCCTTTCGGGCGGGATGGCGGGCGCGCCGCGGGCCCGGGATGGCGGGCGCAGGGCCTCGGCGGGGGCGGGCCGCGCGCGAGACTTACCACTCCGGCGGCGGCGGGGGCCCCGGCTGCGGCGGCCGCCTCCTCCTCGTCGTCGCCCGGCGATGGTGGCCCTATCTTGCTGCAGGTAGCGGCCAGCAGAGCGAGCGGTGACGGCTGAGTGTCCTACCCCCGATGGGCGGGTTCAGAGAGGGAGACAGGGGGAGGGGGCGGCGGTTAGGGCCGGGCCGCGCTCGCACAGGAAGTGCGACTCGGGCCTCGCAGGCTGCACCCGGGCGAGCGCCAGCCCGCGCTCTCCTCCTCCTCCTCCTCCTCGCCTCCGGCTCGCGCCCTCCGGCTCGCACGCACACGGGCTCCACCGTCCGCGGGAAGGCGGGCGGCGGGCCGCGCGCCGGGCCTCCACCTTCCGCCCGGAACCCACCCCCGGGAGGGCGCACGCTCACACACACTCACACTCTCTCTCACTCACACACACACACTCACACACAAAAAGACGGCGGGCGGGGGAGCGCGGGCGGGGTCGGAGCGTTGGCGCCTCGGGCGGGCAGCTCCCGGGGCGGGGGGAGGGGAGGAGAGAAGCGCGGAGGGAGGGGAGAGGCGAGGGGAGGAGAAAGCGGCGCGAGGGGGGAGCCGGGCCGGGGCTAAGCCGCTCCTCACCTGGGCCGCCGCCGCCGCCACCGCGCCGTTTCCGTGCTGCTGCTGCTGCTGCAGATACTCGCCGTGGCCGCCGCCGCCGCCGCTGTCCACGTCCAAGGCAGCCATTTCCTCTTGTTTCACGGGCTTTTCGGGAGCTGCAGGCACAGCGCGGGGGGGGTGGGGGTGGGGAGGAAGGCGGGTGGAGGAGAGGGAGGGGGCCCGCGGGCCGAGGCGAAATTACTCCGAAAGCCCGGACCGAGTCCCCTTCCCCTCCCCCACCCGCCCCCCGGCGGCGGCGGCGGCGGCGGCTGCTCCCTCCTCCCCTCCTGCTGCTGCCCCCGCCCGCCGCTGCCTGTAACCCTCCTCCTCCTCTTTCCCTCCTCCTCCTCCTCCCCGCGCTGCCCCTGCCCCCTCTCCTCTCCTCTCCTCCCCTTTCCCTTCGCGCCGCTCGCTCTCACTCGCGCTCGCTCCTCTCGCACCGTCAGTCACTCACACGCCCGCCCGGCGCCCGCGCCCGCACACAGGGGGATGCGATCCCGGCGGCCCGGGCCGCCAGCCCCGGGCCCGGCGGGGACACTGCGTTGCTGGGGCTTGAGGGGTGGACGGTAGCTGGCGGGGAGGGGAGGGAGGCGGAGGGGAGTGCGGCTTTCTGCCTCTCACAGACACTCGGTCGCACACAGGGGGCCGGGAGCCGGCGGCGGGGGCCCCCGGCTGGCTGTGGTCGGCGGTAGCGGCGGCGGCGGCAGCAGCAAGGGTTGCTCTCTCTCGGCTTTACGTACCGGTCATAGTGTGTTTAGGGCACCTCAGGCGGGGCTCCCCGCCGCCTTACACATGGTGAGGAGCGAAGGCGGCGGCGGCGGGAGAGGATGCGGGAAGCGGCGGCGGACACGGCCGGAGCGGTCCGGGGATTTTTTTTCCTATTTTGATTGACTGTGCGGGAAACACAAAAGGTGGAGCCTCCAGCCCAAAAGGGGGGAAGAGGGTGACAGCCCGCCCGGAAGTTCCGCCCCTCTTCTCCGCGCTCATTCGCCACCACGCTCTTCGTAGGCAGTGCTCATTGGCCCGGATGCCCGTTCGTCACTCGGCCAGGCGGCGCGCTTCCTGTTTGCCCCCCGGGTGGAAGGGGAGAGACAATGAGCGGTCGTGGCGGCGAAGGTTCCCGAGAGCGGCCACGGCTCGCCTGTTACCCCGCTGTGGCCGCCTAGTTCGCCGGCTGCCGCTGCCAGGCCGAGGCGAAGGCCTCTTCCACCTTACAGGCGCTCGGAGCAGACCCCAGCAAGCTGTAGGGGGGCTGAGCTGGGGAGGAAATCCGTCCCCGGAGGATCCGGCTCCACTCGACGCTTCCTCCATCCCGGCGGCAGCCGGATCTCCCCAGGGCGCTCTCGGAGCCTCTGCTTCCCTGCGCTGCCAGGAGGCCGCCGCCGCTCAGCCCCGGGGCTGCTGCTGCGACCGCTGCTGCTACTGAGCAAACCGGGCCCGCCCCGCGAGCCCGGGAGGAGGGAGCTGGTATTGGGGGAGACACCCCCTCCGAGGCTGGAGGAGGATTTTCTCTCACACACGTTCAGCTCTTAGATTCAGTCTGAGCCATTTCGTTCCCATCCCCCTTAGCCCCTGGTTTCCCAGCCAGTCTCCCACTTTTACATATACTGGAAGCAGGCATTTTAAACAGAAAAGAAATCTCAATTCACCTCACAGATAGGAGAGCTTTTATTCTGGCCAGTGGCACCAAAGCAGACAAATGTATTTCATTTAATACGTAGTGCGTATATTCAAAAGGACAGGATCCTTTAAAAAAAATTTTTTTTTTCCAGCCACATACGCATTTTGTTGCACAAACATAAATTATTCCCTGCTTCTTAATCGACTTGGTAACAAGTGAAATATCTGAAAAAGCCCATCAATAATTGCCAGCATTTTAAAAATAGTGAATCTCAGCGAAGTATTTTTTTTTTCTTGGAACATTTTAGTTATACTTTAATTCAAAATCCCGTTTCGCTTACTGGATTAGGTTAACACTCCTTAGATCTTTGGCATCCTTGACATCCTGATGTCATCCTGGGTGGGAGAAATACTCAAGTTTTATGTGTGTGTGTGTGTGTTTTGCCAACTAAGAGACATCTCTGCCTATTACCTTTAGATCTAATTGCCAAGAGAGAGGTTAAGCTCAAGAGGTAGAAATGCTGTCCACCATACGCTTTTTGTTAGAAATCTGACTCCAAGAATTAGTGTTCCAACTGTGATTATTATATTTGTTTCGTAAATAAAGTTGTGCTGGGGGCTGGAGTTGTAAAGCCCAAGCACTTGAACTAGATTTTGTGTGCGCTAACTGAAAAGAATTTAAGAATTATGAGAGACAGAGCTTGCATCTCAGTTTTTATATTTTCATCTTCTCATAGGATCAGAAACATTGCATGGTTAATGGGCACTTAATTGTACAAAAGATGGAATTTCCAGGGAAATGACCTAAAAACCACAAACATGCATGAAGTTGATGTCTTCTAACAGTGAGAACTTTTGTCTCATAAGTAGAAGAATCACTTTTTAAAGTAAATTGTATAAACCCTGTACCATTTTACACTTAAATTCTAAAGGAAAATTAAAGTGTTATAGGATAAGCTGGTTTTTGAAGAAGAAAAAGAGGGATGGGAGGCTTCAGGGGAGGACAAGTGAAAACAAGTGGAGTGGGAGAGAGGGAGGGAAGTCACAGTATTGTCACTCTTTCTACTTAACATGGATGTAGTGGATAGAGAATAGCTCTTTCCCTAGAAGAGATACTTTAGACATTTTCAAGTGTTTTTCTAGGAGTGGGGATGTGTTTTATGAGTCTAAGCATACTACCTCCATGCCCCTTTCACAAAGTCTTAGTCTAGCCACCCATAGAAAGCAAAGTACTTGGCCACAGAAATTCAGTTCATTTCCTCACTGATACCAGTTGACAAGTGGAAATGAAAAAATCATTTTCAAACATTTTTGGTCCATATACCATTCTGACAAGATGCAAAAACACTTCATCTAATCTAACTGAAGAAATAATAACCTACCAGAGCTAACTATTCTGCTTTTAATGCAATGCTTTTAAGAGACACATATACCAAAAGTATCACTACTACATAATCAGATTCAGAGGACCTGCTCAGACCACACTGAAAAGAGTTATTGTCATGGAATATCTTAAGAAGACTGGAAATGAAGGTAGTCTCTGGAAAGAACATCTTTTCTTAGCTATTCCAGTACTGTAGTCAAATCTTGAAATACAATTTGTGTTAATTAAAAGATATTTGTTTTTCGGTAGAAGACGGCCTCTCAATGGCACTTACTGCTATGTTACATAGGAACTCAGAAATTGCAGTTGCTTATCAAGAAGGGAAGTGCTGTGCTGGATATTATTTATACTTTCTCCTTTCCAAAGATGATTTGAGGAAGCTCTATGCTGGTCACTGTTTACATCACAGCAGGAGATCTGAATGTCACTTTATTTTCCCTTTTTTCTCAATTTCCTCACTTATTTTTTTAAATCTTATTTGTGTTTTTGTAAGTTAAAGCCTTTGGAAACCGTGATGAATGTCAAAGGGCCTCAAAGACTTCTATAAACCCACTGGCATGACATCTTCACGCATCTTCAATCCCCTTTTTCTCTACAAAGAGAAGAGGGCACTAAATAATACTTGATTCACATCTGCAGGAGCCTAACCATTCTGTATTAAAAACAGCGACAGCCCTGGTTAACTGCACCACAGCTAAAGGGCTCTGCCCTTTCCTTCACAGCCCCTACTGCCTTTCTTCCCTTCTGAACATCTATTAAGTGAACAATATTAAATTGCCAATATTCACCCATTTTTTGTCTAAAAAGGTGGCAATTTTGTATAGTTCCACCTAAGTCAATGTCTATTTAACATAAAATTTGTTGCTGTGATTGTGACCCTCCTTTTACCCACCTCTGAATCTCTTTAGCTTGTGTACACTGGATTTCAAAAATCTTCAAGTTTGTTCTACTTATGTAATCACTATCATATTTCAGAAGCATTCTAGTTGACATTGACTAGGTGTACTTAACCCCCTTCATATTTCATATCTTCCCTACTTTCTCAAAAATATACCTCAAAAGCCATGTCTCCTGTCTTATTTTTACTTAGTCTACCAAAAAGGAGAGCTTTTTGAGCTTTTGCTATGTGCCAACTCCTTTGCATCTTTAATCCTCACAGCCCTAAAAGGTAAGTATCATAGGTTCATCATTGTATAGACAAGGAAACTGAGGCTAGCAAGGTTTTGAGACTTGCTCAGTGTCATTTTCAATTAAATGGCAGTCAGGCTTCAAACCCATGCGTCAGTCTCACCAATCAGCATATCAAGTCTTCTTAAATGATCAACTGAAAAGACTCACTTACCCGTTATGTAAAAAATAAAGAAAAGAGAAAAGATAAAGGAAACACAATAAAGTAGATCAAACATACATATTTATAAGGAAGATCATTTTTAAAGCAAGTCTTAGAATGTGAACTCCTTGTGTTAGGGGTCATATATATTGAATGCTCTAACCAATACTGAACACGTTGTGGATGTTTAATTAATACTAAGCAGAAAGACTGTCAAGACAATTATCTTGTGGGAAAATGAATGACGAATTAAAGAATTACAATTAACCAATACATACTGTATGATAAAATTTCTTTGACCTTATAATAGTTCACCTCTTTCAAGATCAACTTTCCCAAGTGAGTTAGACCCTCATTTTCATTAAAGCTCCACACCAATGATACCACCATGGTACAAAAGGACTGATATTTTTACAGTTCAAGAAATCCCATTCTTTTCATTCAGGCTGTTGACTTCCCTGGGTATTCTAAATTTTCTAAGTATCCGTAACACTTCTGAAGTCATCTTCATGTCAGTCCAGGAAGCTTAGTCCACTGCCATATTTCTGAGTTGTTGCAATTTTCTAAGAAAAGATGGATTATGCATTTCTACCTTGTTAATAATCTGTCTTAGAAGAATATAAAGTGCTAGAAAGTATCTTGTGAATTATCTTTCTTAGAATAATATAAAAATGCTAGAAATTCTCTTGGTTGTAAGTTAGCAAACTTATGAGGTAGCTTTACTTAAAAATATTAACACTTAAAAATATACTTTAGGGACTTCCCTGGTGGTGCAGTGGTTAAGAATCCGCCTGCCAATGCAAGAGACACGGGTTTGATCCCTGGTCTGGGAAGATCCCACATGCTGCGGAGCAACTAAGCCCGTGTGCCACAACTACTGAGCCTGTGCTCTAGAGCCCGCAAATCACAGCTACTGAGCCCACGTGCAGCAACTACTGAAGCCCACATACCTAGAGCCCATGCTCTACGACAAGAGAAGCCACCGCAATGAGAAGCCCGCGCAACACAACGAAGAGTAGCCCCTGCTTGCCGCAACCAGAGAAAGCCCGCGCACAGCAACGAAGACCAAACGCAGCCAAAAATATATAAATAAATAAATTTATTTATTTTTTTTTAAAAAAGATTATTATAAAAAAGTATATATATACTTTAATAATACTTAAAAATAAACCTGATGCCATTAAATTGTGGTGAAAAAAAAAAAAAAAAAAAAAAAAAGAAAAAAAAAAAAAAAAAAAAAAAAAATTGTGGTGTCCCTCAATGATAAACAATAACCTTCAACATGAAGTGTATTCATAATTTATTTCATGATTAAATCTCTATCTTATAATGGAATTTTTTGTTTGTTTGTTTGTTTTTGGCCGCACGGTGTGGCTTGTGGGATCTTAGTTCCCTGACCAGGGATCAAACCCCGGGCCATGGCCGAGGCACCGAGTCCTAACCACTGGACTGCCAGGGAATTCCATTTTTCTATCCTTTAATCCTATAAGCCAGGCAGATCTACCAACTATTCTCAAAAAGAGCCAACAATGCCCAAGGCCTAGTTAGAGGAGGTAAGAGAAAGAGGAAAAAATAAAGAATGAAGTGGCAGAGAGCACATTGGATAGAACTGTAGAAAATATTGAAAACAGTTTTTACCTGCCTTGAGGAATAGAATTCTTCCAATTACCCAAAAAATGGCTGAAATGCTGCACCATGTCATCACTCCATTTCAACTCTAGAGTCAAGTAAAAAAATAAAAGCAATTATACACACACATATATTTATTATATCTACAAATGTGTGTGTATATATGTGTACACATTATATACAGTAAAATGCACAGTGGTTAATAAATTATGGTATATTCATTAAATAACATTTAAAATAAATGAAAGATGATTCATCACGGATAAATCTCAAAAATAATAGTGAAAAAAAGTTATAGTAGGATAAACAGTATACCACCATTTATGTAAAGTTTAAAAACATACCGACTTATATTCTATACTATATATGGATACATGTGGAGTAAAACTATAAATCTTGCATGGGAATGATAAATACTAAATTTTAAATGTTGATTACCCTTGGTATGGAGAGAAGGATGGGATCTGAATGGATTTCATATTTCAAGTTTTTCTTAAGCTAGGCTGAGTACACTAGCATTATGATATTGTTCTCTATTACTACCCTTTTTGCCTGAAATATTTCATAATCATTATTCTAAACAAACAAACAAAAAGAATAAATTAATACATGAGTCTATGGCAGAGGTATTAAAATAAGCATGCCCAGGCAGCTGACTGACTGAAGGAGTGGAGGGGAGGGAGAGAATGATTCACATATGACTAAGTTTTCCAGCTTTAGTAACTGGAAAGATGAGCTGGGAATAAAGAATATAAAAAATGGAACGGGTATGGGACGGACAATCATGAGTTTGATTTTAGATGTGTTGAGTTGGAGGTGCTAGCAGGATATTCATGAGATATCCAAGTTTACAGACTATTGTAAACTTGAACTCATAGCTAAAAAGAGAAGCAAATGCAGGGCAGGGATTTGGGTGCCTGTGAAATAACAGAAAATATATGTATTGCTCTCTGCCCCCTCCCCACGCCCCCAGCCCCATTCCTGGCACAGAGCTCCTATCACTCTTATGATTTCCTAAGTGATAGGAGCGCTAGGAGAATCTTTTGTTCAAATATTTGGTCTTTGACCCTGGATCTTGACACAGAGCTCCTAAATCCCTTGGAATTTCCTGGATGATAGGAGTATCTTTTGTTCTAATGAGCTGACTTTGAGTGGGCTCCTGGATGGGGGCCAATCACTGTAAAGACCAAGCCATGATTAGAAACTTGGAACTTTCAGCCCCACCCGCTATCCTCTGGAGAGGGGCTGGAAAATGAGTTAATAATCGGTCGTGCCTATGTGATGACGCCTCCATAAAAATCCCTAAAGTATGGAGTTCAGAGATCTTCCAGATTGCCAGATGCTAGGAAGGTGGCATGCCAGGAGAGGGCATGGAAGCTCCTAACCCCTTCCCCAAACCTCACCATACGTATCTTTCATCTGGCTGCTCATCTATATCCCTTACAGTAAATGTGTCTTCCTGAATTCTGTGGGACATTCAAGCAAATCATGAAACCCAAGGATGATGTTGTAGGGACCTCAACTTATAGCTGGTCGGTCAGAAGTACTGGAAACAATCTAAGACTTGCAACTGGTGTCTGAAGTGGGGACAGGCTTGCGAGGCTGAGCCATTAACCTGTGAGATCTGACCCTAATTCCAGACAGTGTCAGAACTGAATTGTAGGACATCCAGCTGATGTTGGAGAACTGGTTGGTGCGGGATTAAAAACACACATCTGGGGACTTCACTGGTGGTCCAGTGGTAAAGAATCCACCTTCCAATGCAGGGGATGTGGGTTCGATCCCTGGTCAGGGAACCAAGATCCCACATGCCGCGGGACAACTAAGTCCGAGCGCCACAACTACTGAGTTTGGGCACCTCAGCTAGAGAGGCTGTGTGCCGCAAAGTACAGAGCCCACGTGCTCTGGAACCCACACGCCACAACTACAGAGCCCACGTGCCCTGGAGCCCGTGCACCATAACTAGAGAAGAGAAAAACCCACAGGCCACAACTAGAGAGAAGCCCAAGTGCTGCAACGAAGAGCCCATTCGCTGCAACGAAGAGCCCATTCACTGCAACGAAAGATCCCGCATGCCTCAATGAAGATCCTGCGTGCTGCAACTAAGACCCGACACAGCCAATAAATAAATAAATAAATAAATATTTTTTTAAAAAAACACACACATTTGGTGACTAGAACTGAAGTGTTCTGAGGATTATGACTGTGACAGTAAAAAGAGAAACAAGGAGTTTTTCCCAGACAAAGCCCTTAACATCTTCATAGACGTCTGTCCATTCTCCAAACATGAACAAGTCTCCCATCTTTAAAACCCCTCCATGTGACTCTGTGGTTTTCTCTAATTATTGTCTTCTTTCTTTCCTTTCCTTGTCCAAGATCTCAATAACTTGCTCTCTACCTACTGCCTTCCTAATGCAATGCTACGTCAGTTTCTGTCCCTACCATGCTACCTGAAATTGCTCTTAAAGGTCTCCAATGACTTCCTTATTGCCAAATCCATGGATTGTCCCTACCCCGATTTTCATTCTTTTTCAGCATTTGACACTGTAAACATTTCATCCTTAAACTTTCTTCTCCCTTGAAAGGTCATCGGCTTTCTGGTTTTCTCTCAAATGAGTATTTCTCTATATCTTTGCAATGCTGTCCAATAAAACTATGATGAGGGAAACATTTTGTTTGTACTGTCCACTACAGTAGCCACTAATCACACGTGGCTAGTGAGCATTTGAAATGTGGCTATTGTGATCCATGAACTGAGTTTTTAATTGTATTTAATTTTAATTAATTTAAATTTAGATGGCCACATGTGGCTAGCGACTACCACACTGGACAGTGCAGGTTTAGGGTTTCTTTCCCTCCTTCCAGCTCCTAAATGATAAACATTACTCCAGACTCGGGTTTTGATTCCCTGAGCTTTTCTTTACAAGCTCATCCCCTGGAAGCTCGACCATTCCTGCAACTTCAGCCATCTCTAAATTCAATCCCAAATCTCTGTAGTTGTCTCCTGTCACCTTAGTTCCAGTTCCATAACCTCAAGCACTGTAAAGTCCTCTGGAATGTCTCACTTCCACCTCAAACTCAGAATGTTCAAAGCTAAACCTATAACCTTCTACAGAACCAGCTCCCCCTCTCCCTTGTGACATTCCTATCTCTGACAGCAAGGTTCTTGTTTTCTCAGATGCCCATACATGAAATTGCCTTTGACACATTTCTCTCTTTCTTCTCTCACTGGCAGCCAGTTATGAGGTGCTAACAAGTTTTCCTGCAGAATCTCTCTCAGCTACCCTCTGAAACCACAAAATTTATTGAACGCTATTCCATAAGATACTGCTTGGTCTCTACTGCCAAGAAGTAGATAATCCATTTAAGAGACAAAAGATAAACATACACAAATCCAGATAAAACAGAAGAGAAATAACAAAGTCTAAAGTCCACTACATACATTGCTAAAGGAGTATCTTCCAAATTCAGAAATCACTGAAGGTTAGACAGCTCCTTCTGAAAGAGATCAAAGGGTGCTTTGCCCTGTCTGGACTTCTGTAGCTCTAGATGGTACTCCAGACTTTCCTGCGTCCTTCTTTTCTGCATCTGCCACCAAATTAACCTTCCATTGCCTCAAAAATGTTAGTGATTCTCATGATCTAACGCATACAAACCCCTCACTGCCCTATGTGTGTAGTCACTCCTACCCCTGAACGTTTACTCACTCTACCACCAGGTTTGTCCTGTCCTCTCCCCCGTGCTCTTGCAAATTCTAACAAGCTTTTAAGTCTCAGTTCAAGTCTTAACCTCTTCCATAAAGCCATTGCTTCCAGCAATTAGTAATTCCCTTGCTTTTAATTTTCCAAGACACATAGAGTATGTACCCTTACTATTATGCTTAATTCATGACCACGTTGTCACCACTGTTTCAATCCTACATATTTTGTGCCCCAGCATGATGTCTCACCCTTCTTCTGTGACTTGTAAGCAGTGATTCTCAAGGAAGGAGAGGAGTATGATTTGAAAAGAAAATAACTCTTCATTTGTCCCACTGGGACTTTTTTTTAAAAAGCTATGACATTGTTATTTGAATTTCAAATATTAAAAGAAAATGTTAGATTTTTATGCTTTATCAAAAGAGACATGTTTGATATCAGTTCAGGAAACAATTCTATTTGTTGAGCAAAGAGAAGATAATCAACAAACATCTATTAAATGGTTCATTGGTTTCAATACACCACGAATTTGGATTCTGTTACGATGAAAGTCTCAGACATCTTATTTTCATGGAGAAACTGCTAGTAATATGACCTGCTGATTGTAAAGGGGCCACAAAACTAGCATTCACCAGCTGAACAAATCATCACAAACTTGTAAGGAAATCTTTAAATGTTTTTATTATATACCATTTGATATATATAAAATATGTGCAATATATATGTAAATTATAAAGCATAATAAATAATAAATTAGGTGACTCTACCACCTAATAAGATATTTCTCTTACTGATAGACTACCCAGAATACAAGTGTTCTCTCATCCCTGACAGCAAATGTCACTATTTTCTTTTTTTGGGCCGCACCACGTGTCTTGCGGGATCTTAGTTTCCCAACCTGGGACTGAACCTGGGTCCTTGGCAGTGAAAGCTCGTAGTCCTAACCACTGGACCGCCAGGGAATTCCCAAAGCACAATTATTTTCTCTAATTATATATATTCCAGTGAGTTATTTTTTTAGTCTACTACATTAAAAATACATGTAATGTTTTTACTTAGAATATTAATATTTAAATTCTATAGTCAATATTCCTTTCTTACTCATAGCATTTGAATTATTTTATTTCTAGCATGCTTATTTACTCACCTAATGAGTTTTCATTCTTTTACTCTATTTTGAACATTGTGATTTCATATTACTGTGAGATAATCTTTCTACTTCATATTTCCTCCACCTTGAATTGAATAAGCCACTTATCTGCTTCTGTTCCTAGTCTACTCCAGTCTTTTCATTCCTTCTTTGTATTGACCGTCCCTCCCTCTCGTTTTGTATAACAAGCTTACTGCATGTTCCTTCTTCTAAGTCACTGACATATAAAATGAATAAAATTGGTCCTAATATTGATCCCTAGAGCTGTGTAATCCATCCATTCCAAACTATTCCACACTTTGATATCAAAGTCAATGTTTAATCTACTTAAGTAGTTCATTCTTACACCTTACTTCTCTAACTTCCAGATTAGTTGTTTGTATAGTATTCTTTTCATGGTGCTTTATCCCAAGTAATTGGTTCATGGCTTCCCTCAGCTGATATCTGTTGTTAGACCCAGAGGTTATTTCACATAACTGAGGCAGATAAGATGTGAATTCATGCTGACTTTTTAAATTAAATCATAACTTTCTGATACTTTCAGTCATTGATTTCCTACAGAATTTACCAATGTCTTGTCCTCCATGAAATTTAAACTTAATAATTCTGAATCTTGTACTCAGGAGAAAAGGAATATTTAGGAAATGAACAATAATTTAATGAAGTTTTTATTTATTATAACTGGTACAGACATAGTCCGTAAGCATTTCAAGTCACCTTTATCTTGATTGATGAATTCAAACATCTATTAAGAATCAAGAAGAGAATATTTGAATTACAATTGTAAAAAATCTAGTATAGTCCAAAATCCATAGAATTGTGCCTGAAAATGATGTTTTACTGTATGTAAATTTTACCTTGATTTTTTTAAATGCGAAGAAAAGAAGTAAATAGAAGTAAATAGTAAATAAATCTAGTAGAATACTGGAGTGAAAGACTCTATAAGAACAGTATAGGGACCTGTGCATAAAGGGGTTCAACCAATCATGGAAACGTTTTTGAGAGGAGATGAGAGCATATGAACAAAGACTTAGAAATGAATATTTCAAAAGTAAGTAAAATCCATGGATAAAGCAATGGAATGAAAGAAGTACAAACTTTTTAAAGTTTATTTAATGTATATTAAAAGTGAATACATTAAAAGGCCACTTGCAAACAAATATCTCTGAAAACACAAACAGCAAGATAATAAAAAGATGAGTAGTGTCTATTTCATATGTAGGAAGTCCCTCTCCCAGGCAAACCAGGATGGTTAGTCACCCTACAATGTTAACACCTTATATTACCCTGGTACACTCGTCAAAACTAAGAAACCAGCATTGGTGAGTTACTACCAACTAAACTCCAGACTTTATTTGGATTTCACCTGTTTTTCCACTTATGTTCTTCTGTTCTTGGATCTAACTCAGGATATCACATTGTGTTTAGTTGTCCTGTCTTCGTGTCCTCTGACCTGTGACAGTTTCTCAGTCTTTCCTTGCTTTTCACGACCTTGACTCTTTTGAGGAGTATTTGTATTTTGTAGAATGCCGCTCTCAATTTGGGTTTGTCTGATGTTTTTCTCATGTTTAGACTGGTGTAATGGGCTTTGGGGCCCTAATTTATTTTTAAACTCTGCAAATGTCAGTGCTTATTTTCATGGTTACATTAGTCCTTGTGGACTTTAATTTCCTCAGAACATCATTTTAATTTTAAAAGGGGATTAAATCACTTGTCTAAGAGTCAGAGTGAATTTTTAATTCTAGAGAGAGTTCTCACATTACTATTCCACAAAGAGCAAAATCAAATTGCTTCAAATTCAAAAAATTCTTATATAAAATTTGAAAATGATAGAGCTCATTGCCCAAGTTACCTTTGAAGCCATAAGGCTTCTTCCACTGGCACCATCCTCAGGGGATAAAAATATACCACCATTTGGCTAAATAAATAATGCTATGAAGGTTTATTTTTCTATTTATGAAAAGAAAATATATTCTCTGTAGAAAATTTATAAAACAGAGATGATGAAAACGAAGAAAAATTAACTGCAATTCCACTACCCTAGAAAAACCACTGGTTATAACTGTTAACTTTCTTTTGTATCCTTTTAGTCTTCTTCTCTATCCATCAGATTTTCTTTTGTAAAAATTGGATTATACTGTTATATGCTAATTTTTAAAAATTATTTATTTATGGCTGTGTTGGGTCTTCGTTTCTGTGCGAGGGCTTTCTCCAGCTGTGGCGAGCGGGGGCCACTCTTCATCGCGGTGCGCGGGCCTCTCACTGTCGCGGTCTCTCTTGTTGCGGAGCACAGGCTCCAGACGCGCAGGCTCAGTAGTTGTGGCTCACGGGCCTAGTTGCTCCGCGGCATGTGGATCTCCCCAGACCAGGGCTCGAACCCGTGTCCCCTGCATTGGCAGGCGGATTCTTAACCACTGCGCCGTCAGGGAAGTCCCGTTATATGCTAATTTTAATTAACTTTTAAAATTTGACGTATTATGAATATCCTTTTATATAATTAAATACCTATGACATCAATTTTAATACCTGCGTATTTCATAGTATAGGTATATTATTTAATGTCCTTTATCTAAATAGTTACACAGATCCATGATAATTCCTTAAAGTTAAATTCCTTTTCTTTTTTGGCTGCACCATGCAGCTTGTGGGATCTTAGTTCTCTGACCAGGGATCTAACTCGTAGAAGCACGGAGTCCTAATCACTGGACTGCCAGGGAGTTCCCTAAAGTTAAATTCCTTTAATTGGACTTGCTGTATGAAAGGGTACACACAATTTTAAGGTTTCTGATATGCACTGCCAAATTGCCCTCCAATTTATACACTCACTAGCTACTTATAAAAGTAAGTACCCATTTCTTACATACTCACTGACTCAGTTTCTATTTTTATTTTTAATCTTTGCCAATTTGATAATCAAAAACATGGCTTTTTGGTTAAGTTGAAATTCTTTGATTACTAGGAAGGGTGAGCATTTTTATACAGTTCGTACCATTTATATTTCTTATACTGTGCCTTATTATATTATTATACCCTTTATCGAGGTATTTGCCATTTTCTTCTTGATTTTAAAGTGCACTTTTTGGGGGGTGGGGGCCACACCATGCAGCATGCAGGATCTTAGCTCCCCGACCAGGGATCGAACCCGTGCCCCCTGCAGTGGAAGCGCAGAGTCCTAACCACTGGACCACCAGGGAAGTCCTGAAGGTGCACTTTCATATGACATTAAACTTGTCTTTTAATTTTGAAATTCAGAGGTGTGAAATGTTCTCATTTGTTTTCTGCCTTTGATAGCTGTTTTTGGTTTTGGGTTTGGTTTTGGTTTGTTTTTAATATTGAGCTCAGTCCTGAATCCTGCCTCTCCCTATTCAGGGCACATCATGCAAGTCTAGGCATCCTGTAGCACAGCAGTTTCAGCACAGGTTGACATGTTCCCTTTCCTAATGAAGCAATGCCCTGAGTCCTCACAGCCCCAAGCTTTAGGAGAGGAAAAAAAGAAACAAAAAAGAAATGAAAGCAAATTCAAAAGCACACTGCCCTGGGGCTTCCCTGGTGGCGCAGTGGTTGAGAATCTGCCTGCCAATGCAGGGGACACGGGTTCGAGCCATGGTCTGGGAAGATCCCACATGCCGCGGAGCAACTAGGCCCGTGAGCCACAACTACTGAGCCTGCGCGTCTGGAGCCTGTGCTCCGCGGCAAGAGAGGCCGCGATAGTGAGAGGCCTGCGCACCGCGATGAAGAGTGGCCCCCGCTCGCCGCAACTAGAGAAAGCCCTCGCACAGAAATGAAGACCCAACACAGCCAAAAATAAATAAATAAATAAATAAATAAATAAATATTAAAAAAAAAAAGCACACTGCCCTGAACACTGCCAAATTCAGGCTGACACCAACCTCCAAGGAAATAAATTCCAAAGATAGTAGTAACTCTCAGTTAAAATTTAAAGAAAAAAAAAAAAAGCCCACCTCTTAAGACAAATCAGCTCCCAAACCTCAAAATCATCTGTTTTAGTAGCTTTAGTGTTGTGCAGAGTAAGGCTCCCCAGCCCACTGTTTGTGAGCACCCCTGCCTTCAAGTCCTTCCCTGGGGCTCCTGGCTCCTTCTGCACAGAGAGGAGAGCCTGGGCTCCGAAGTCAGGCTCAGGGAGGCCAGGAGTTCTCTTCCTGCTTCCCCTTCCTCTTGCCTAAAGTCATGGCAATTTCAAGGCAAATGTCAGAACTGAAAATTATTAGAAAGAACCAGAAAGATTTAAAAGCCTTCTTCTCCCCCTCCCCTTTTTTTTTAAATGAAAACATTTAAGACAGCAAAAGTTTTACATTAAATTTCAGCCAAGAAAAAAAAAATAGAAAAGAAAAACATAAGGCAAGAAGAAGGCCTGGTTCACAAGACAGTAGACATAGTTGCTTTTGTGTTGTGAATCAAGGGGTCTCAGGAAGGCCTCCTCCTCACACATTCCCCAGGATATCTCCCTACCACAAACTCACCATAAATGGTTCCTTTCTGAAGTGCCTGACCCAATACCCAGATAGAGTGGGTGTTTGTGAGTCACTGTTAGAAACGTAGAAATTCCTGGGAAGTACTGGGGTATATGAACTAGGTGTTTGTCCTCAAGTCTTCAGAGATACAGATTGCCCTCCAGAATGAAGAGGTACCATTATACCCCCAGAGTAGAGTTCTGCTTGATTTGCCCTTTCCAGTTGAGAAGGGGATCCTGATGGGGACAAGAGCCCATGTAGCTTTGACTAAAGTGGGAGTAGGAACTGGGAGAGGGCGCTGCTGGTGCCTGAAGCACATGCTTACTCTGCCCATCGGGTAATCCAGCCTTGGTCCTGAGGGAGATACCACACTGATGTTCAATGGTATTAAAAATAGGAAAGGGGATGTGGTTTTCACCCCAGCCTACTCACTACTCCCAGAAGCCAGTCTAATTCTGAAGCTGCAGATCAGAACAACTCAACATTCAGCCAACAACCCCAGGTCACATCCCTGATTCTAAAAGGTTCCAGCCCAGCTCCTGCTCAAGGAAGTTGTGATAGAGAAATATTTTAACACTGTAAACTGCCTGCTTTCTAGAGTTTCCTTGTTGGTGACCTTATTTTGCCATCCAGCTGCAATATTAATTCAGCATGGAAGGGGAGTGGAGGGATGCCCCAGCTTGAGCCTAAGCTGGGCTCAGAGCCAGGATTCAGATTTGTCTAGGCATGTCTGATGCACTTGCCAGGCAGGAGTTTCTCAGCACAAGGGATGGAGGAGGCTCACAGATAACAGCATCCTAAGGCAGTGAGCGTGGAGGGACACATCACAGGTATCAGAATCACCAGGGAAACTTCTAAAAATATGTACACCCTGCACAAATGCATTCCCCATTCTGATAGTGTGTGTGTGTGTGTGTGTGTGTGTGTGTGTGTGCGTGTGTGTGTACACATGGGTGCACACTAGCAAGGAGCACTGCTTTGGAACCAAAATTGGCCCTCGGAGTTACACAGGTCAGCCTGCACCAGGAGCACTGAGGACCCCAGAGAATACAGCGTGGCTTCCGTATGTGACAGCTCCCGACACATTGCCAGCAGGACCCTGCTGTGTAGCTCTGAACGCCAATGGCTTCCACACTTCAGGGACTGTCTGCATCAGGAATTCTTAAACTGGAGACCATGGACTCCTGGGAGTCCAAGAAGAGGCTGCAAGGGTCCATGAACTCTTGAAAACTGCATGCAACTAACTGGGTATATATGTTTATTTCTCTGGAAATAGGTTCTATAAGTTTCTCAGATGCTGAAAAGAGGATATGATTCTCAAATGGTTAAGAACTGGCAAGTGCCAAAAGAATACTGGGGCAGGCAGATTGGGTAAGGTTTAGCACGCCACTATAGTAGATTTGTACCAAAGCCAGAAAAATACTGTTTTTTTCAGTTACCGTGACTTATTTTTACCTTGAGGCATCAGTGACCTGGTGAAACATTGAAAATATGAAATCCCACCTATGCTTCAAGCCCACCTCAAATACCCGCACCTCCTACCCAGCCAAAAAGTATTGCTCCCTTGCCTAAGCCTTGTTGGTGTACCTCTCGAAACACTGAATACTTTCCCCCTTGTATTTTAGATAGGCATATGCACACATCATGTCTCTTCTACAAATTATAACCCTTGAGAGTAGGAATCATGTCTTACCCATCTTCTTTCTGTTACCGTGTCCAACATAGCATATTTACTTAGTTATTACTGGATGAGGGAATGAACAGATCACAAATCCATCCTATCTGCCAGACTTTTTTACTCTCTCTACTAAAAGCAACTAACCCTATTTTCTTGTAAATTATGCATTTTGAATGTATTCCTTGTAATTTATATTGTCGTAGTTAATTGATTTACTTCTTTACACCTTATCCAATATTCACCTGCTTTATCTGTTTACTTGGTTGTAAATTGCTTAGAGGGCAAGGATCACGTATAACTCAAACTAGGTAAACCCACGTGCCTCTTGGGAGGAACACACGGGGCTAACCAATGAGTTCAGTGCCTTGGCCAACACACCCAAGAGGAAATCTTTCATAAGAAGATGCAGACTCAGATGGAACAGAGGTTGGTAGAAAAGAAAAAAGCAACTATTAACAGGAACTAAGCAGAAGAGCAAAATCATCAGGTTGTGGAACTGAATTATAGAGAGGAGATAAACCAAAGAGAACAGCCTGAACCTGCCTGAGGAAGAAGAGTGTGAACCAGAAACAGCCCTGCCTCAGAGGAGGTGTGGTTGGACAGCAGTTCAGAGCTTTGGCCCTGGCTCCATGCAGGTTTTGCAAGAGCTGCCAGGTTTTTCCTAGCCCTGTTACCCTATTTGGATTGTTCCCTATTTGTGTCAGGCTTTTCTTGTGTTCAAAAAACCCTGACTGCCATTATTATATGCGCAATGATGTTAATGAAATTGTTTTACAAAAAGTTAAATCTGTTTTCAGAGTGGAACACAAGCCAAGCAGAGAATTTTTCAACTGCTCTGAGTACACCCATGATTATCAGAGAGAGGCATGCGCAAAGACAGGGCAGCTCTCTCCTCTTTTTCTCCTCTTGGTCTCAGTTTAATATTTACTTACTTACATATCCACCCACACGTTACCATACCTTTAGTTCTCCACAATCAAAGTCTGGAGGATTGTGTGATCTTGCTAACCATTTCAGCTTAATGACTGAATTGATACAGTATGATTATTCTGGGGAAATTTATTAACTGATGATGGGCAGAGCCATAAATGTCAGACCAACCATTCTACAGGCAAGGGTCACACCAGAGAAAGTGCAAGTAGAAGGAGGAAAGGCCAAGCCAATTAGTGGCTACATGAATAGTAGCTTAGCTAGTGATTCAGAATTATCCAGAGATCGGCCCTAGGGCACAGGGGGCATTTTGGGGTGAATGCGGTTAGATAAATTAGATATTCTCACATTGCTTATTTAGCTTATCACAAGTTTAAAGTATTCATTTGTCATTCAATAGCATATATTGAGTGCCTAGGCATGAGATCCATCATTAAACAGAACGAAAACCCCTGCCCTTGTGAAGTTTACATCCCAGCAGCAAAGAGTCCTATCTGGGCATCATCTGTCAATCCTTGCGGTAGTTTTGCATCTTCTCTAGGTCTAAACTCTTAGGGGTCATTATCTTGCTTGTCTCTGTTATTTGCATCTCTGGACCCCAAGTGAGTTTGTATTCAGCTCCCTAAGTCTTTAGAGAAGCAGGGTCTCTACATTTCTGGGTCCCAGGTGCAACTTGACCCTCTCCCATATGCACATTTAAACATGTCGTTTTCCTCACCACCTCAGCCTGACCATTGGAAATCTGTGATTACTGAGAGAGACTTCCAGGACAAAGGTTGGGGAAAATACGACAGATATCCAGTTTAACCCACATACTTGTCAGATGTGGAAACTGAGACCCAGAAAGGCAAAGTGACTTGCCAGTGTCACACATGGGGACCTCGTCTTATCCCTTGGCCCCTTCCTCCCAGTCTAGTGCTTTTCTTTCTTTTTTTTTTTAAATTTATTTATTTATTTATTTATTTTATTTATTTTTATTTTTGGCCGTGTTGGGTCTTCGTTTTCTATGTGAGGGCTTCCTCTAGTTGCGGCGAGCGGCGGCCACTCTTCATCGCGGTGCGCGGGCCTCTCACTGTCGTGGCCTCTCTTGTGGCGGAGCACAGGCTCCAGACGCGCAGACTCAGTAGTTGTGGCTCACGGGCCTAGTTGCTCCGCGGCATGTGGGATCTTCCCAGACCAGGGCTCGAACCCGTGTCCCCTGCATTGGCAGGCAGACTCTCAACCACTGCGCCACCAGGGAAGCCCCTAGTGCTTTTCTATCATATGATAAATAACATAATTCTTGGAATCAAATGGGCCAAAAGAGCCAAAAGTGACTATAGAACAGAGGTGGAGCAGGACAGACTCAGACACAGCTCACACTTGAAGAATAATACTAGGGAGGACTGACTATTTTGTTAGACCTGAAATCCACCCTAGCTTATGTGTTTGAGTACCTTGGCATCACATCCTCTCCAGCACCCCAGACAGGATGAAAGCAAGGCCTAGGAACTGGAGTTGGGTGTCTGTCCTGAAAGCTAATGCAGCTATTGGCCAGACTGTAGTTAAGTTAGAATTTAAAAATCTGTGTTCCATAAACTAATCCATGTATGTGCTTTTACAACTGCTTTCTCAGTTTACTAGGGTGAGCCAATCTTGAAAGGGTCCAATGTCGTCACAGCTGGGCTGGACTCCACTAAGAGGAAAGAGAATATTTCTAGATCTCATTCAATATTGCGATGAGGAAAAACAGTTGCTTGAGCCAACAAACCTGACAAATATGGGACAGAGGGAGCTGAAGCCATAGGAAGCTTGAGCTTGCCTACCCGCTGAGATTTTCTTTTAAAGAACCCTCACAAAATTTAAAACTTTAATAAGAAACCATATGATTCAAGGCACATATACATAACTCATTAGTTTGTTTTTTTTTTTTTTTTTAATTCATTAGTTTTTAACAGTCCTTACCAGACTAATCAGTTAGCAGTTAAAGAAGAGCATGGGGTTGGGATCAGAAGACTTACATTCCTCATGTGCCAGCTTTATGACTTGGGACAAGATCCTTAACTTTCCTGAGACTTGACCTCTCCAGCCATAAAGTAGAGAGAGTAAAACCTGCCTCAACTTCCTCTCTATGTTGCAAAAATTAAATGAGCAAGCATATGAATGCTTTTTATAAACTGTAAAGAACTATAAGATTTTAATTATCATTGTCAATTAACGTTCAACTTGAAAATTTTCCTAATTAAACTCAATCTTAAATTTAGCAACAATATGAACTTGCAACTCTGTTTGGGGGTGGGGGCAGGGGCGATGGTTGCATGTTACCAACATAAAATTTTTTTTTTTTTTTTTTTAAATTTTTGGCTGCGTTGGGTCTTCGTTGCTGCACGCGGGCTTTTTCTAGTTGTGGTGAGCGGGGGCTACTCTTGGTTGCAGTGCGCGGGCTTCTTATTGCGGTGGCTTCTCTTGTTGCGGAGCACGGGCTCTAGGCGTGTGGGCTTCAGTAGTTGTGGCACATGGGCTCAGTAGTTGTGGCTTGGGGGCTCTAGAGCGCAGGCTCAGTAGTTGTGGCGCACGGGCTTAGTTGCTCCGCAGCATGTGGGATCTTCCTGGACCAGGGCTCGAACCCGTGTCCCCTGCATTGGCAGGCAGATTCTTAACCACTGCGCCACCAGGGAAGCCCTCAAAATTTTAAAATTCAAAGAAACAAAACAAATTCCTACAGGTATAATCATACGAATAAAAATAACTTTTCTTTCTTTTTTAAATGAAAAATACAATTTCTTTCCCTTGTCAAGGAAAAGTTTTTTAAAAAAAGAGCCAGTGGGGTGAATTTTCTAATATACACTTCATGGAGCAGATAAGATATTATTTACTCAATTGCTGAGTGCTGGAGCAGAGTGAGAATCAGTATTAGCTGCCCATCCTTCAAAAGGGCTCACACGGGACTTCCCTGGTGGCGCAGCAGATAAGACTCTGTGTTCCCAACACAGCGGGCCCAGGTTCGATCCCTGGTCGGGGAACTAGATCCCACATTCATGCCGCAACTAAGAGTTTGCATGCTGCAACTAAGGAGCCCGCCTGCCGCAACTAAGGGGCCCATGTGCTTGCAACTAAGGAGCCAGCGAGCCACAACTAAGGAGCCCTGGAGCTGTAACTAAGTAGCCCACCTGCCGCAACTAAGGAGCCCACATGCCGCAACTAAGGAGCCAGCAAGCCGCAACTAAGGAGCCCGCCTGCTGCAACTAACACCCCCTGCAACCAAATAAATAAATAAATATTTTAAAAAACAAAAACAAAAGGGCTCACACTTTTGACTGCAGGAAAATCTTGTCTCATCAGATCCTCTGCTTTCATTTTACACCATAGAAACGTTTGTTACTTGGTCCCAAATTACATGAAGACCTTCTTTGCTGAGATAAACAAAGCTTTGCCATTTTTAGTACTTTTGATGGCAAACAGATTCTACAGATCTGGCTGCCCAGACAAGCCGACTGATGGGCAGATATTTATGAGTCTGCACATAACTGAGGGATGCCCTTACAATGCAATAATTCTTAAGCCCACATCTGCCAACCTCCAGGGCATAATTATTTTATTTTTAAAATTGCACCCTGTGCAACACAGCCCTTGGGTACTTGTAGAGAAAATGAGCACATTATAACAAATAAAATACTACAGAACAACTAATAGTTTAAACCCATTAAAAATAAGAACCCACAAAATAGACTTACTGCTGGGCCACTGGGAAGGAACAAAATCCTTTAACCACTAAGACCGGGATGCACTGGAAAGGAGTGACTTTGCTTAGGCAATGCAGGAGAAGCAGGAGTAGGTAGAGGGAAGAGGGCTGGAGGAGGAAAACATCAAGCTTTATTTGGAGCACATTACTTCCCAGCAGGCCCACCAAAGGTCCCCACATATGGCCCAGGCAGCACTGGCCCACATCTGCCCTGAGGACCATAGGTAGGTAGGTCATATTTGGTTTCTTGAGATGTGTAGTCCAAATTTACATCACTAGCTGAAGCCTTCCCTATTTCATTTTCCTGCCAGACTTAGAACCTGATGTCATCTCCCTCACTTTTCCAAATAGGAAAAGTCCTTTTATATGTTATTTTAAAACTTAAATAGAACTTATTTATTTCATATACACAAATCATAACAGTAAAAATGTATAAATAAGTGTACACAGGCATATGGCATACACACGTTTACACACGCACTCCCACATGTGTATCTGTGAACTTGCCCTTCCCCAGATGACAACATAGGATAACATAATTAATCTACCAGCCAAAATACAAAGCCAGTAGGCATTCTTGAAATGAGTGTACTCTAACTTTTCTTTAAGCCTCCACAAAGTTTTGCATTGCTATCAAAATATTTTTGGAAATTCTGTAATGTTTCTCCTTTTCCCTTGGCTTCTTATTTCTGGCAAGGACTAAACCCCAAAATATCTTTCCTCTGGGACACTGAAATAACTGTCCCAAAGCAGCTGCCAGAGCTACAGCTATTCAGAATTTTAGGACAGATTTCAGGGAAGGCCATTTGCAATTTTAATTATTAGAGTCAAAAGCCCCACCTTCTCAGATTCTCTAAGAACAGGTATGGGGGGGGATGAGGGGTAGGGGTGGTAATCTTCCTGGATTCTCTCATTTTCGTTCATGACTCTATCTGCTGTTTCACTTCTGCTTCTTCCCTCCTTCTGTCTTTGCCCCACCCCTCCTCTGGGTTTTATTTTAGATGTAAAGAAAAAACCAGCAAACCACTCCCTCTCCCCCCAGTGCTCTGAAGTTGTATTCCTCCTCTGCTAACTTTCCAAAAGCTCTCTTACTATAATGGTACCACGGAACTGGGTTCTTTTTACCCAGGATCACCTCCCTCAAGCTTAGAACAAGTTAGAGGAGGTATCTGGTAGATAAAGAGAGAAAGAAAGAGGTCTTCACCAGCAAGTACAGCTGCCTGACTGGCCCAAACTGAGGGACTTCCTGCAGACAAATAAGGTTTGGACCCATTATATAGCACACAGGAACCCTGACTGTGCTTGTGTCCAGGCTATTCACCTTTACATCAGTGGTTCTCAACCCTGGTTGCATCTCAGAGCCACCTGGGAATGGTTACAAAAAGTACCTTTGTCAAACAAAAAACAAAACAGAAAACAAACAAAAACTTTGTGCAAGTCTGATGCACTGAATCTGGGCCTGGGCCTGAGAGTCTCAATTTTTTAACAGCTCCCAGATGATTCCATTGTGCAGCAGGGTTAAGATTTAGTTCGTGGAAGCTATCCAACCCTGAGCTTACTCCCTTCCTTCCAAATACACCCCAGGAGATTCCTCTGCCTGTTCTCACACCAAAGATTTCTGGGAGCCAGGAAATAGAGTACCACAGCCTAGGGAATGCAGTTTAGTTTTCGAAGGGAAAGGGGTTGAAAAGAGAGGAGGTGCCAGGGCATGGGGGAGGCTGGCCTTGGTGGTCCTCCGGGACCCCCTGGATGTGATGGCACACAGCTGGTGTACATGAGGCCACCTCCTCTCCCCAGCGTCTGATTCTCTCAGGACTTGGAGGATGAGATACTTTAGGAGTCATAATTCTGTTTCTTTCCTGCCTGGGTAGGAGAGGGGGAAAACTAAGTTATGGAGGACACCGGAGACTCAGGAACTGTGATGCAGAGACTTGGGAAAAGAATACAATCCCCAGCCAGCAAGAGGGCAATTTAAAAATTAAGTCACATCTATGCTGAAAAGGTTAGGATACAATAACGAGTATGATTTTACATGCAGATCGTAGCTGGAGAGACACACAGCTGCTGCCGTGACAGCCCACTCCTGGTCACAGGACTCAGCTGGCCTGGGGAAAGTGGCTCCAGAAGCCCCCAAACATGACGGCCACTTCAGACCCTCCAGCTGCTCACCACACAGTTTGGAAAGAATAAGGAGGCCCCTCCTTGGAGCCCAGAGTTCTAACAAACCCCCGGGGCTTCCAACCACACCCCCCCTCCCCGGTTGCTGAGGCAACTGGTGGGCACCGTCTGATTCTTCTAGGCCGGACCAGTGCTGGGAGACGGGCTTGCCCTGCTGCTCAGCTCTCGCTCAGAGATTCTTGGCTCTCTGCCAGCCTCCCTCTGGCACGTTGACGGCTGCTGTTGTGCTCTTGGCTTCTTCTATACAGACAAGGTCTCCCTGCCTCTCCCCGTCTTTCTTCCAATCTCTCTCTCCCCAGCTGTCTCAGGGTTTATGTGGGAAAGCATGAGCTTACCGCCTATGAAAGAGACTTTCAAGGCCATGCCTTCCCCCGCAGCCTCTGGAGTCAACTGTGTCCAGGCTGTGTGAAGGGGACTGAACCGGAGCGGGTGACTATTTGCATTCTCTGGGTAGAGTTGCTAAATGTTTCTGGGTTTCCCCTGGCACGGTTCTGATTAGTGAGCATCCAAAACTCAGGTCCTTGCCCTCAGAAACAATCGTGAAAAGCACGGGCTGCAGGACTAATGCAGATGTGCAACACGGATGGGTTCCAGCTAGGAAGGAGCAGGGGTTTACATTTTCTTGTTCAATTAAAACCCTCCCCATTCACACGACCTTGGTGCTTCCAACTTAATGAAGTTCCATTACTTCAAATTCTGGGTGTGTTTCTTTTTTTTTTTTTTCCTCCAAAAGAAGTTCAAGCAATGACCAAATGAGAGTGAATGATCTCTGTTTCAGATAATGAACCTCCAGAGGCCAGGCTGAGCTGTGCCCCACCAAACCAGCATGTGTCAGCCTGTGCTGGTCACCACGACTCCTTCCAGACTCAAGCCATCCAGCTGACTCCTCTGGGGCTGGGGGATGGTCCCTTCTTAGAGCTTCAGCATGATATTAGTAAACATGTGTACCTCCCAACTTAAAGAACAGCGTTTTTTTAATGAAATGAAACCACGTAACCTACTGTATTTGCATTCTAATCTAACAGTCAGACCTGGACACTGAATGTGATGTATCTTTAAAACTTATCAGAGTGATCACATACCAAGGAAAGGGAATAGGAATGCCCAAAGGCAGGTCCTCCTACAGGAGGAGACTGGCAGGAACGCCGTGCCTGGAACAAGCACTCCTGCTGGAGGGGTTTCTTACCCTGTTTTGTTCTTAGAAACCAGAAAAACATGAAATGTAAAAAGGGCTCCAGTTCTAACCATCCCACTCAGGCCTAGCCCCAGGCAAAATGAGAAACCGAGCCAGCCGGGCCAGGCCAGGCTTCCAGCCCCATCTGCCCCTGTAAAAGCCAAGGACCCAGTCAGGGACACCCTACTCTCCAGCCCAGAGGAGACAGAGCGGCTCAGGGGCACGTGCATTCCAGAAATCTCTGTGTATAGGAAAGAGAGCAGAAAAGACAGAGAAGTATATCAGGGAATCAATATAATAACCAGCATGATAATAATAACAAAAATAATAATGGCTATGAGGAGTCTTATCCTAGTTCTGCTACTTAGAGGCTTTGTGACCTTGGACAATCATTTAACCTCTCTCTTTCTTCACCTGTAAAATGGTTATAATTATCTACGCTGCCCTTGTCCCAAAGTTGTCATAAGAACCAGCTGAGATCATATGCAAGTTATTTTGAAAACTACAAAGTTGATTTGTAACCTGTTTAGAATATTTATTCTTTTTAAGACTACTTAACCACACCTAAATATTATACCTAGTAGATAGTATCTTAGTTATCAGTTGATGGCTAAATATGCAGAATTTGGTGGGCACATCTGCTATATTGTATTTTTCTTATACTAGTCCAAACTGTTACTGAGGATATGTAAATAGCCTCATTGCATAAAACCAGTTATCATGGCATTTGCTAAAGTGGGCTTCTACCAGTGATGTGGTCTGGTTTCAAGGGTCCTTAAGGGGTGCTCTGCACACCTCTGAATGGGTGGTGCACATCTTTAACTAGACCACATAAAAATTCTCTCTATTCAGAAATGCAAATCAAAACTACAATGAGATATCATCTCACACCGGTCAGAATGGCCATCATCAAAAAATCTAGAAACAATAAATGCTGGAGAGGGTGTGGAGGAAAGGGAACTCTCTTGCACTGTTGGTGGGAATGTAAATTGATACAGCCACTATGGAGAACAGTATGGAGGTTCCTTAAAAAACTACAAATAGAACTACCATACGATCCAGCAATCCCACTACTGGGCATATACCCTGAGAAAACCATAGGTCAAAAAGAGTCTTGTACCAAAATGTTCATTGCAGCTCTATTTACAATAGCCAGGACATGGAAGCAACCTAAATGTCCATCGACAGATGAATGGATAAAGAAGATGTGGCACATATATACAATGGAATATTACTCAGCCATAAAAAGAAATGAAATGGAGGTATTTGTAATGAGGTGGATGGAGTTAGAGTCTGTCATACAGAGTGAAGTAAGTCAGAAAGAGAAAAACAAATACAGTATGCTAACACATATATACGGAATCTAAGGGAAAAAAAAAGCCATGAAGAACCTAGTGGCAAGACGGGAATAAAGACACAGACCTACTAGAGAATGGACTTGAGGATATGGGGAGGGGGTGGGGTGAGATGTGACAGGGTGAGAGAGTGTCATGGACATATATACACTACCAAATGTAAAATAGGTAGCTAGTGGGAAGCAGCCGCATAGCACAGGGAGATCAGCTCGGTGCTTTGTGACCACCTAGAGGGGTGGGATGGGGAGGGTGGGAGGGAGGGAGATGCAAGAGGGAAGAGATATGGGAACATATTGTATATGTATAACTGATTCACTTTGTTATAAAGCAGAAGCTAACACACCATTGTAAGGCAATTATACTTCAATAAAGATGTTTAAAAAAAAAAAAAAATTCTCTCTATTCTCGTTGAGCACAGCTATCTCTGTGATTTGTGAGTTGGCTGCTCAATGAGTTCAAAAAAACATTTCCCTCTAGCTCCGGCTGGCAAGATGTCAAGATTGAAAAACACATTTCCTGGTACTCTTTCTTGCCCCAATTGGGATGAATGACCCTAATTCTCACCAGCCCATTTCCTTAAGGCATTAGCAGTGATTGAATCTCTGCCCATCCCAATGAGCCTCACACAGACGATTTTAATGCACAGCAGCACCCATAATAGAGAGAACTATGTTGTGAAACTTCAAATTTACCTTTAATTCCATCTTTGACAGAGCAAATTGCAGCCATGGGTTGTACTTTGCTATGGTCACTTAACACTAGTTGGAAATTCAGGCACCCTTCAGTGTGTAAAAGTTTCCCTCTCCCATTAGCCCCATATCAAATAGAGGCATCTCCATTTCTATCTTGATGGCTTTCAGTCCACACAAAGGGTTCATCTTGACAAGGAGGTGGTATAGGAAGGACAGCCAGAAGCCAGTGTCCCTGAGGAATTGGGGACGTAATAGGAGAGACAATGAGACAGCCAAGTGTCCTCTTACTGTACCTACATTCACTGGGCACTTGTTAAGTGCTGCTGAATGAGGAAGGAGTTTCATGAAACACAAAAACACTACAAGTAATATTCACTCATTCTTAAGTGACCAAGCATCATTTATCTGCTATAAAGTTTCAGAGAAGACAAAGATAACAGCAACATCACCATTGACTACTATCTCTCTTTATTCTCACAACAAACCCATGAGGTACTATGATTCCCATTTTATAGATGAGGTAATAGGAGGCTTAGAAAGGTTGAGTAACTTGCCTAATAGTCAATAGATATTGGGTGGCAGACAAAAAATTCCAATCCAGATTTATCTGATTCCCAAGCCCTTTCCCTTTACCATTATACTCAGCTGCCTACCATTGTCCAGAGGGGTGAATCAGGAAACCTTTAGGAAGGTGAGGCTTGAATTGGCGCTTGAGAGCAGTGTATGGTTTGGATTGCCTTGGATTAAGGAAGAAGGGAAGACGGCATAATCCAAATCCAAATCGCTGAGTTTGTATCCCCAGGACACAAAACACTGCTTTATATATGGTATATGCTCAATATCTATTTAAAGAATGAATGAATGAGAAACAGTACAAATAAAGACAAGGAGATGGGCCCAAGGATGGAGAGCAAGGGCTGGGAAAGGGAAAATGAGAAAGTGGAAGGGGAAAGAAGAGCAAAGAGACCAGACTGGAGCACAGTATTCACTGTGGCAAGGAGCTGAGGTCGTCTAAGCCAGGTGGAACTATATGATGGGAGAAAACTGTAGTGTGAGGAGTTTGGATTTAGTCCTATGCATGTCGTAAAATTAATTCCTAAAGAGGGACCCGATAAGGTGAAAGCCATGATTTAGAAGGATTCATCTGGCTCCAGTGAGCAGGAGGGGCTGGAGGTGGAGGGACCAGAGACAGTGAGACCAGCAGACGATGAACACTGGGGCACTCACTAAGGAGGACCTGGGGGCTCTGATTGGTGAGCTAGGGTAAGAGGCCAGCACAGACTTGTGTCTTAGTTAGACAAGAGACGGAGGTGTTTACAGCAAGCAGAGGACAGCAGGGAAACACACAATCTCGCTTCATCTCCAGGGCACTCGGATATGGAGATACTTTGAAAATATTCAGCTAAGCCTCACTGTACAAACAATTACCTTTAAAAATCTTTGGATACCAGGTCAAAGGAATTGGCTACTGGTCTAAGCAAATGGTTACATGTACTTTTAATGATCTTCATTGACTTGAGTTTTTAAGTCCTCAAATTGAAGCAGTTCTTTGGTTTAAATTAGGTGGATCCTCTTGCTAATAAGAGTTATGAACCATAGGTGGCCACTTCTACAGAAAATTCCCCAGCCAGATGGCCAGCTTGTTGAGAACAAGGATGGGGCCTTCTCCTTTCGGGAGAACCTCACAGTGGATTCAGCACTGGGTACATAGAAATGAACACTTCACAAATACATACTGTCTTGACTTTCTAGTCACTGAGAGAGATTTGTCCTTATGGCCTATACAGACTTGGCACTCAGCTGCTTCTGGTAAATGCTCAAAGAGCAACTGGGGCATCAAACACTTGTGTCCAACATCAGTTCTCTGACTACACCTTGATCACATGCACCCACAGGGGTTGTGCCTTTAAGAAATGCACCTTAGGGTTCTTGGATATTAGTAGTATTCTCTGAACAGAAGGCGTTTTGAAAGTGCAGATACATAGATGTCCATCAATCATTCAACAAACATTTGCTGTGTGCCTGCTATATATATATATATATATATATATATATATATGTGTGTATATATATATATACATATATACACACACACACACACACACATATGCCAGGCACTGTTTATGGCACTAAAAATATATCAGTAAACAACATGGGTAATCCTGCCTTCATGAAGGTTACCTTCTAGTAGAAGGAGAAAAATGATAAGCAATAAATATAATAAAAAAGTGAATTAGTAGATTGGAAAGTGATAAGTACCATGGAGAAAAGAAAGAGTATCATGGTTGTGGGTGGTATCATAATTTTAAATAAGGTGGTCAAAATCAGCTTCATTGAGATGGTGATATTGATAAGCGACCTGAAAGTGATAATTGTCCGTGTTGTCTGTTAGTTATAATACTTAAATTTGAAGTCTTTCTTCAAACTTAAGGTAAAAATAAAACATTAACTTATATCTGGTATAAGGAGAATTGGGGACTGGCCTTCTTATTATGAAACTAATCAGACACATATTTTATACACTTGTATTTTAACAACAAAAGCAATTAGAAAGCTTAATCTTCCAAGGGAAACTGTGTTAAAATACCATCTCCAAAATCTTTCTGTGTAACAAAACTCCCCTCGTTAAAACATGGGCCCCGACTGTCAGTGCCGCTCTCTCTCAGGTACCGGTCTTCCTCTGAAGACTACAATAACAACTGCTCTCTTACCAAGATTAAAAACAGAAACCAAATTTTTATAGGGAATAGTTAGTAGCCAACAGCAAGTTTTAGCATTAATGCAGCGGCATATCAACAAATTACAAAAATTCCCTTTGCTAGAGAAACGATCAGCTGTCTTACCGATCACCCAGCAAGCAGCCTTTATTTCCCACTTGGTACTATATTTATGGCTTTTATGGGGGAAAAAAGAGGTTGAGATTTATGGGTTGAATAAATTTGATATCTGTCTAACCAATGATAACAATTCACGTTTAAGTGCATATTGTTAAATTTGTAATCTCTCTTCCAGATTCTAAGCTATTGTAATATGCTTCTTTTGAAGACTTTCAGATTTCAAATGGCTCCCAAATCTAGAAAATTATCTTACTGGTCAGCTAGCCAAGGCGTTGACCTTGAATGAAACCAGTTTAGAGAGAGCTCCCCTGGGGTACTTTCAAGAATTCTGAAACATAATGTGTGCCTGAGAAATTAGCAAATTCACAACATGTGTTTCTGTTACATGATTATAACTGGGTTTCTGAGTGGTGTTCACGGCTACTAAGTGGTTCTGCTCAAAGATTCACCCCCAGTACCTCCACATGTCTGCCTCCTGCCCGCATTCCTCTGCTGGTGTATAAATCTTCACTCTGACCTTGCTCAACGCAGCTCAGGTCTTCCCTGATTCTGTGCTGCCAAGACCAGAGTGCATGGCTGAAACATTTTTGAATACTCATGTGAAAGGAACTCAACTTCTGCTTTTGGGTCATTTAGTAACAGTTGCTCTATTTCCTTTTCTTCTATTAAGCAATTCTATTTGCACAGGAAAATATAACCAGCAAGTGACTTTTTTTTTTACCAAGTAATAAAAACAATGATAATAAACTAAACTATGCCAGACATTTACATAACATACTCCATGCTCACTGGTCACATCTGGCAATGTGTTGTGAGCCCTTTCAGAGGAGAAATAACAAAGAACTTAAAAGAACTTTACAGAGAAAAGAAAGCATGGTTTAATTGCGATTTGACCTGATGAGAAACACTTCCTGCTTCAAGCAAAAAAACTTCAGACTATTAGGCACATTATCAGACTGATGTTTGAATACCCCTGTTTATTTTCTCCATCTTTTGCCAGATGCTCAATTCCAAGACTTGGTCTAGAACCAATAAATACTTCCCGTTAAAGCACAGGCAGGAAATAGATTCTTCCACAGGAGGGCTCAACAGGAAAGCTCAAGCACTATCTCCTTGACCTATCCATTCTTGAGGTTCCATTCATGACTTTCTACATGCATTGAGCAACCCTGTATCTCACTATAACCTCAACCATCCCCCTATTGTGTAGATGAATTGACTGTGACAAGATGAAGTGATCTGCCCAAGGTCCAAGCGCAGGTGTCAGCACCAGAACTAGAACTCGGGTCTCCAGACTGCAGAGGTGCTCTACTGCCCAAGGTTACACAAGTAATTAACGAAAAGTACAATTATTCCCTGCTTTCCAGCTTCTAGCAACACCCAACTCCCCTACCCTCTAATACCTCCCTCAACACACCTAGCCTGTGACTCACACACAATGGGAATATCTTACTGCTATAACATGCACTTGTATACACTCTCTATTCTATGTCATTTGGTTGAGTGCTGCCTGTCTTAGATGCAGCGCTGATATTCAAAATATTTTACAACTGGTATGGCCTAGGCATTGACCAGTCAGAAGGGATGCTGGCTTACTGCTGGATCAAGGACCTGGAGGCTACCCTCCCCCTGCAATAGGCCCCTGTAGCTGCAGGTGTGGGGGGAGATTAGAGGGACTCCAGGAAAGACTTGCTTAGGGGCAGCTTCTGAAGGGAAACTTGTAAAGGATCCCGTCTTCTGTAATTTGTGCACCATGTGCACAATGTTTCCGATTTATTATTCATTCAACAAATATTAAGCAACTACAATGTGAGGAACCTTATGAGAAAAGCAAAGGCAGTCAGACATGCCCTCATGTCCTACCTTATTTCCTGGTAGAATAGATAAGAAATGTATCTCAGTAGCTACAGTAGAAACCAGAACTTTGTCTATGTTTTAGGATAGGTCCAGGAAAATGGGTATGGCTGTTGACAAAAAAAGAAGAGATCCTTTCTGGTTGTAGATCATAGAAGGCTTTCTGGAGGGCTCATTTCAGCTGTGGCTTTTAAAGGGTGGGGAGGAGTGATGATCATTTTTGTAATATATAGAAATATTAAATCACTATGTTGTGCACCAGGAACTAACACTGTAGGTCAATTATACTTCAAAAACAAACAAACAAACAAACAAACTCACAGAAAAAGAGATCAGATTTGTGGTTACCAGAGGCAGGGGGTAGAGTGAGGGAGAACTGGATGAAGGTGGTCAAAAGGTACAAACTTCCAGTTATAAGTACTAGGGATATAACGTACAACATGATAAATATAATTAACATATATGAAAGTTGGCAAGAGAGTAAATCCTGAGTTCTCATCACAAGGAAAAAAATTTTTGCTTTATTTTGTATCTATATGAGATGATGGATGGTCACTAAACTTATTGTGGTGATCATTTCATGATGTATGTAAGTCACATCATTGTGCTGTATACCTTAACCTTACACTGTATGTCAATTACATCTCAATAAAACTGGAAGGGAAAAGAAATGAATGAATGAATGAATGAATGGTGGGGAGGATTTGGCGAGGAGGAGCTAAAAGGGATGAACATTCCAGACTGCGGGAAGAAGATGAACAGCACACATTCCTGAGAAATGGTAGGGTAGAGAAAGGCGGCAGTGGCTGGACTGAAAGGTGCTGGAGGGCACTGGTGGTGCCTGTGTAGGCATCTGCTCCGAGTGGTGTGGCAGACCAGGTAAGGGGGCTCAGCAAGGACCACATGCTCGGATCAAGGCTCCCTGGGGTTCAGCGCCTGCTCCCTAAGGGCCCTCTCATTTCCAAACTGGCCAGGCGCTCCCTCCACACCCCCTCCCCGTTCTGACCATACTACAGAACAAATAGGCATTTGCCAAGTGGCCTAAGGGATTACATGCCCTTGCCTGGCTCCGAGGATTCAATGTTGCCCCTGGAATCGCTGCCCAGGAACAGGATGCATTCTCTCAGCCTGCTTGGAGGCAGCCCAGCGCTGCACCTGGCTCCAGTCCAATCCGGTGCGGGAGCCAGGAGCGAGTACGTGGCAATGGGCGGTGGGTGCTCCCTGGTTCCTAGCACTGACTCAGCTGAGGCTGGAGGTGGGAAAGGGGAGGGTTGGTCAAAGGCAGATTTAAAATAGGAGTAGGCAGACAACACGGGGAGAAGTCATTTGAGAAGAATGATGGATTTCTCAGAGTCTGCTGTAGACAAAATTGGAAGAGAGTTAAAAGTCGTTTTTACCGTCTCCTATAGAATATAAGCGACCCTCATAATTTTAGTTGAATGACAAGAACTAGCTACATGCTAATTGGAAAGAGCGTGGTGTCTGGAGTTCCCTAATCTGGTCCAAGTCCCTTCCTTGTCAGGAGAAGAGCACAATTCCTATTTACCTAGAAATGATGCATTGGCAGGGAGGGTTCATGGATTCATGATGAAGTCTAGGAAAAGGAAAGTTAGTGAACAATAATTTGTTCTTGCCTTCTCTATCATAAGGCAAGAAAGATGGAGCTCTGTTCTCCATGACTGGTAGAGTCTTAAACAAAAATATTTGTAGAGCAAATGCAGTTTAGGATAACCAGCTACCCTTGTCTGACTGACAACTGTGTTCCCTGAGAACAGCCAACTCCCTCTGTTCTTATTCTACACCCACCAATCTGCCTTCTCATCTGCAGTCTGGTTTTCTGAGTGGACTTGCTTTGGAGCATCCTGTATACATAACTAGCTCCCGTTTTCAAACAAAGCCTTTCTTCTATTGCATTATTTTTCATATTGGAGTCTTCAGTCATATTCTTAGAGGTCCAGGAATTCTTTAGAATAATTTTAAAATTTTGTGTTTTCATTTTAAAGATAATACAAAAATTTTAACACAAGCATCACCTGGATCGCCACCTTTTCATAGAGCAATGCCAATGTTCAGACTAGATTTGCATTTCTGACTGTTTTGATCAAGTGATCACATAAAGTCTCATGATGTAAGTACGAATACAATGTTTCTCAAAGTGGGATATATTCAAGAGTCTACAAGTTCTCAAGTTTGAGAAATATTTCCTATTTTAGATAATCTGACAAGCTGGTCTATACGTCAGTTTCTTATAAGTTTGGCTATATGAATTAATCCTTTCCAGCCTAATCACCCTGAGTGAAGGGGCCCGGGAGTTACTTGATGTGTAAAGCTGAGGATCAGATCCGTGGTATCTGTACCAGTATACTGCCAGTCAGTGAAGCAACCAGCCAGATGACCTCCTCCTGAAAACCTCTACTCTCTTCTATGTGATAGATGGATTGTAATTGGTTCATCAGACAAACCCATCTTAGATTTGAAACAGAAGACTCTCTGATCCTGGGTAAAACCCTTAATCTCTGCTCTCAATTTTGTAAAATACAGGTGATACTAGCACCACCACTACTACCAACAACAGGGATCTTGTGCTAATAATTTCACACTTTCTGCCGTGCCGGGTCTGACCGACCCTGCTCCTGACACAGTGCACTAAGGGGCTTACAATTTGCCAAGAGACCAATGAGATAGGGAGGCATGCGAAGGAATATTTTGGGAGTCATCCCTGAGGTCTGAAGACTAGCTCTGGTGGAACTGTGATAAGTGTCTTTAGGCAAATAGCACATCTCAGAGACATCTTAGAGTCTGGGTGGGAGTAGCAATAAGCCTATTTTGGAGGCAAGTAACAAAGTAACAGAGGACTCGTTGGCTCTTGTAACTGGAGTGCAGAGGTGGATCAGGCTTCAGGTTCAGCACTGCCCTCGGGACCATTTCTTTCTGCCACTCTGCCTTGCCACCCACAGTTTGACTCTCCTCATGGGCATAGGGTGCCTGCCACGTGCTTCCTCATTTGGAGATGTTCAGCATTCCAAGCAAGAACTGTAAGGTTCACCCTGATTAAGAGTCCTCCTTGACATCTGTCTTCTCCAACATTCACATCCAATCTGTCAGAAAATGGTTCTACCTTCAAATTTTATCCAACATCTAACACCTCTCACCATCTCTGCTGCTACTACCCTATTGCCAATCATCAACGTTTCATCTGCATTACTGGAGTCATCTCCTAACTGGTCCTCCCTGCTTCTGCTCCTGTCCCTCCTACCGCAGCCTGAACGATACTTTAAAAGATATAAGTCAGATCATGTCACTGCTCAGAATCTTCCAACTGATTCCCATCTCACTGGAGTAAAAGCTGATGACCTTGCAATGCCCTGTAAGGACATGATCTGACTCCCCTGTAACCTCTGACCTCAGCCTCTGCCACCTCCCTCCCTTTCATACTCTACTCCAGCCACACTGGCCTCCTGTTTCTGTTAACAGGCCAGGTGTGCTCAGCTTCTGACCGGGGACTTTATACTGGCTGTCCCCTCTGCTTGGGACAGTCTTCTTCTGGAGAACCACATGGCCCACCTAAGTCATGTTGTCAGTGAGGCCTACCCAGGACACCCCTTTGAAAACTGTAATGCCCGCAGACTCTCTGCATTCACAATCCTTCTACACTGCTTGTATTTGTCTATAGCACTGCTCACCTAGTGTATTTATTGATTTGTTGACTGTTAACTCCCAGCTTGAATGTAAGGGATTTGTGTCTATTTGTATTATTGATGTACCTACAGACCCTAGAACAGTATTTAGTTCATAGCAGATGCTCAAAAATTTGTTGAATTAATGAATGAACAAATTGGACTGGCTTGGATACCCACTGTTCTTCTGAACTCTTAGGTGGGGAATGCCTAAGTCCTTAAAGCTAAGAGTACAACCTACCAAGGTTGGACCAAGCTGGGTGTCTCCAGAACCTGGAATTTAGATTATGCTCTAAGAAAGAATCTAGCACAAATCAACAGATAATCAGTGAGGTTAACAGCACCTATGATGCTTATTTAACATGATTATCCTTGGGTCCCACCATAAACTTACAAATCAAAATTTCGAGAGGCAGGGGTCACAAATCTGCTTTTTATTGGTGTGTTCATTTGTCTCTTTTAATCAGCAGCCTGCAGCTGATTCTTCCATTAACTAAAACAGAATAGTCTGGATAGCACGTGTAAATGCTTGGCAGGAGCAACCCAGGTGTACTGTAAGACATAACTGGAGTATGGCAAAGAAAATTGAGATATGATACATGGCACTGCCCTATCAGAAAAAAGAACACATAAACAGAAGAAGGAAGATGTAATATCATGTCATCTGCAAATAGTGACATTTTTATTTCTTCCTTTCCAATTTGGGTTTTGTTTTGTTTTGTTTTGTTTGCCTAATTGTTTGGCTAGGACTTCCAGTACTATGTTGACTAAAAAGTGGCAAGAGTGGACACACTTGTCTTGTTCCTGATCTTAGAGGAGAAGCTTTCAGCTTTTCACCTTTAAGTATGATGTTAGCTGTGGGCCTGTCATATATGGCCTTTACTATGTTGAGGTACATTCCCTCTATACCCACTTTGTTGAGAGTTTTTATCATAAACGGATGTTGAAATTTGTCAAATGCTTTCCTTCAATGGGATGATCATATGATATCTATCCTTCATTGTGTTAATGTGGTGTATCACATTGACTGATTTGTGGATCCCTGGAATAAATCCCCCTTTATCATGGCGTATGATTCTTTTAATGTATTATTGAATTCAGTTTGCTAATATTTTGTTGAGGATTTTTGCATCTATGTTCATCAAGTATATTGGCCGGTAATTTTCCTTTCTTGTGGCACCCTTAATCCTGGTTTTGGTATCAGGGTAATGCTGGCCTCGTAAAATGAGCTTGGAAGAGTTCCTCCTCTTCTATTTTTGAAAGAATTTGAGAAGGATTGGTATTAATTCTTTGAATGCTTGGTAGAATTCACCAATGAAGCTGTCTGGTCTTGGACTTTTGTTTGTTGGGAGAATTTTGATTACTCCTTACCAGTAATTGGTCTGTTCAGACTTTTTATTTCATCAAGGTTCAGTCTTAGTAGGTTGTATGTTTCTGGGAATTTACCCATTTCTTTTAGGCTGTCCAATTTGTTAGTGTATAATTGTTCATAGTAGTCTCTTATGATCCTTTGCATTTCTGTGGCACCAGTTTAACATCTCCTCTTTCATTTATGATTTTATTTATTGGAGTCCTCTCTCTTTTTTTCTTGGTGAGTCTAGCTAAAGGTTTGTCAACGTTGTTTATCTTTTCAAAGAACCAGGTCTTAGTTTCATTGATCTTTTCTACTTTTTTCTTTTTCTTTTTTTTTTTTTTTTTTTTTCAGTCTCTATTTATTTTCACTCTAATCTTATTTTCTTCCTACTACTAGCTTTGGGCTTCATTTGTTCTTTTTATTCTAGTTCCTTGAGGTGTAAAATTAGGTTGTTTATTTGAGACTTTTATTGTTTCTTGAGGTAGGCATTTATTGCTATGAACTTCCTTCTTAGAACTATTTTTGCTGCATCCTATAAATTTTGATATGTTACATTCCTAATTTTCATCTGTCTCAGGGATTTTAAAATTTTTCTTTAGATTTCTTCTTTGATCCATTTGTTGTTCAGTAGCATGTTGCTTAATCTCCACATATTTGTGAATTATCCAGTTTTCTTCATAAAATCAATTTCTAGTTTTATACCATTGTGGTCAGAAAAGATGCTTGATATGATTTCAATCCTCTTAAATTTATTGACTTATTCCGTGACCTAACATATTATCTATCTTGAAAAATAGATAGAGAAGAATGTACATGCACATGAGAAGAATATATTCTGTTGCTTTTGGATGGAATGTTCTGTAAATATCTGTTAAGTTCATTTGGTCTAACATGTCATTTAAGACCAATGTTGCCTTATTGATTTTTTGTCTGGATGATCTATCCATTGATTTAAGTGGGTTATTAAAGTCCCCTACTATTATTGTATTGCTATCTATTTCTCCTTTTAGATTTGTTAGCATTTGCTATATATATTTAGGTTCTCCTATGCTGGTGTATAAATATTTACAAGTGTTATAAATTCTTGTTGGATTTACTCCTTTATCATTATGTAATGCCCTTCTTTGTCTTTTAGTCTTTGTTTTAAAGTCTATTTTGTCTGGTATAAGTATAGCAACTCCAGCTTTCTTTTGGTTTCCATTTGCACGGACTATTCCATCCCTTCACTTTCAGTCTGTGTGTCCTTACATCTAAAGTGAGTCTTTTGTAGACAGCATATAGGTCAGTCTTTTTTTTTATCCATTCAGCCACTCTATGTCTTTTGATTGGAGAATATAGTCCAGTTATATAGATATTTAAAGTAATTACTGATAGGTATGTGCTTATTGCCATTTTGTTAATTGTTTTCTGGCTGTTTTTGTAGTCCCTGTCTGTTCCTTTCTTCTCTTGCTCTCTTCCTTTGTCGTTTGATGACTTGCTTTAGTGGTGTGCTTATATTCCGTTCTCTTTCTCTTTTCTGTATTTACTATAGGTTTTTGCTTTGTGGTTACCATGAGGCTTACATATAACATCTTACATCTATAACAGTATATTTTACGTTGATAACAACTTAAGTTTTCTGTCATCCCTATTTATAAGAATGCCAGTTATAGTGGATTATGGGCCACCCTACTCTTAATCTTAATCAATTACATCTGCAATGAATGACTCTATTTCCAAATAAGATCACATTCCAAGGTACAAGGAGCTAGAACTTCAACATATGGATTTGGAGGGGACACAATTCAACCCATAAGACCATCCACTTCTCTCATGTGATTCTGAGATCACCAAACAACTTTCTGGTTACTAGCATCGTTCCCCAGGTACACAGGATTTAGCAGTGAGGGTCCTGGAGAACAAACAGGAGTCTCCTGATCACTGGAGATGAATTTCCCCATTGTGAACTGGCATTCTGTTCAAGAGACTTCCGTGAGTCTGGCTAGCATGAATCAGTCCCTGAGAACCTCGTCACTCTAGTTGCACTGACAATGTGAGTTTTGGGGACTACACAACTGTGATTATCTCATTAGGCCTGTTTGCAGAACTGGTTGGCTTCTCTCTCTGATATTATTGTGTTCTCTCTATATCTACAAGAGGGAGTTCCATCTCAGGGTTTAGAAAAAGAGCTCTTGAAGCCAGGAGATACGCCTAGTGCATATCCCTTACAAGCCCTATTTCCAAGCAATCTCCACACCAAACCTAAGGTTCCAGGCCTAACATCCTCAAAAACGAAGAACATCACACTGTGTGCCCTCATTTAAAAGGGGATAGAGGTACCTGAGTTGCAGGCAGGTATTCCCAGATATTTTGCCAAAGATGGTCCATCCTTCCCTGGCCACATCTTCTGTGAACAACAGGCATTTTGAAAAGGGGTACACTTCTGAGAGCTAGTCCTGCAGATCAGGGTAAATACATTTATCAACCCAGGAAAATACCCACCTGCCTTTACTATGCTCTCTGGCAGGATAGCCCCCAATACCTTTTTTATCTGGGAAGCTCCACCAAGAAGGAAGGCCTTGACTTCAACTTAAATATTCTTCCTTGCCATATCCTTTTCTGGTACCATCAAATATCTTTCAAGTGCTGTGTCCCTGGAAAGAATACAGGACTTAAATGGAGGTTCTTAGAAGCCCAGATATTGTCACAAACTAGGAAAACTGTTTTCTTATATTAGCTTAGACATTTTATCAATTAACTTCCTTGTTCTATCCGTAGAAAAGGATATAATAAAAATGGCCTTTAAATGGCTCAGTTATGGTTGGTTAACTATATAACATGAACTCTGCGGGCCATTAGCACTAACTCTAAGCTTGAGAGTTTTAGATCCAGGCCAGGTTTCTTTAAAACTCAAGCCACACATCCAAAACTTGAGTGCAAGGAGATTTCCAAACCCTGGTGGTTGACCCAGAAATTTAATCCAACAAAATTTTAATATAGTAGAAGCCCTCTTAACGAAACACTGCTTAACTAACTAACTGGATTAACGTTCACTCTCTATCCCTCTCTAACCCCCACTGATGCCAGGTGCACTGAATGCTAGGTGACTACTCTTTAAAACAGTATTTTTCAAACTGTAGGTCTTCATATCAATTTACTGGGTTGAAATAAATTCACTGGGTCATGACTAACATTTTTTAAATGAAACATTACAGAACAGTTGAATTGCACCCTTAGAATCAGTTATTTATTCTAAAATGTGTTGATGTCTATTACATAAAATAATGAAATGAGTGCAAAAGAAAAAAACTCAAAACAAATAAACGACATGAAAAATGATATAAAAATGAAGTTGAATGATTTCTGAAAAGACTCTATAAAGGCAGGTCACTAAAAAATAAATAATAAAAATTGATGTCAAATTAGTGTGAGCTAGAAAACGGTAAAAGATGAAGAAAAAAATTGTAAAGCCTAAAAAACTCCCCACTTATAATTGTTTTACAAGTGTCTTTATGTTCTGTCTCCACTACAGAAAAACAGAGGCTGGAAATCCTAAACGCAATGAATCAACAGTGGGACTAGGGCTTCCCTGGTGGCGCAATGGTTAAGAATCTGCCTGCCAATTCAGGGGACATGGGTTCAAGCCCTGACCACGGAAGATCCCACATGCTGCAGAGCAACTAAGCCCATGGGCCACAATTACTGAGCCTGCACTCTAGAGCCCGTGAGCCACAACTACTGAGCCTGCGCTCTAGAGTCCATGAGCCACAACTACTCAGCCTGTGCTCCAGAGCCTGTAAGCCACAACTACTGAAGCCCGTGCACCTAGAGCCCATGTTCCGCAACAAGAGAAGCCACTGCAACGAAAAGCCCGCGCACCGCAATGAAGATTAGCCCCTGCTCACCGCAACTAGAGAAAGCCCACGCACAGCAGCAAGGACCCAACGCAGCCAAAAATAAATAAATAATTTTTTTTTTTTAAAAAGTGGGACTAACGCAAGAAAAAACTATGAGTAAGTTTAATCAGAGGACCCACAGTAAGCCCAACACCTCAAGACTGGGGAATGAATGTATACACTTTAAGTAAAAATAAAAAGTTTAAGGTTTAAGGTGTTTTCTAAGCCTCAATCATATCTAATAAAAGGACTTATATATTTTTAAATTTTGGCCAGTCCTTGGAATATGGTGGAATAGGACTTGACAATTATAAACTCACTGCCCCTATCAAGTAAGGAATCACAAAGCATACCCTTAATGTATCAGAGAATATAATAAGATAACATAATTAGGGCAAAGTATAGAAAAAATAATAGTTTCACATCAGGAAGGACTACCCACTTATAAGCTAAAGATTTGTAATCGGCCCAGATAACTAGTTTTCTATGAAACTTTTCCTGTCTCCTCCTTCTCACTGTGCTCTTGCCCCACTACAACTGGCTACTCCTTCGTGTCCCACTGGCTGTTGTAAGTTTGCCTACTCATGGACGTATCAAAGCTCCTGTGATAATTCTCTATAACATCATTATTTATATATGCATGTCCATCAATGAGACCCTAACCTCCTGGAAGATAAGGACAAGGTCTTGATTGGTATTCCCAGCATCAGCACAGGGTGTGGCATTTGGTAGGTGCTTAGTAAATTTTTGTGGAATGAAAGAATAACTGTGCAAATAAATCAAGCTGTTGTCCTCATTTTCAATAAAAGCAGAAGGTAACTCTGAAGTAAATCGCAAGTTTGAAATTTAAAAAAAAAGTGTTTTCCAACAACATTTGCTCACTCACTTCATGTCTCTGGGTCACATTTTGGTAGTTCTCGCAATATTTCAAAGTTTTCCATTTTTATTATATTTGTCATGGTGATCTGTGATCAGTGATTTTTGATGTTACTACTGCAAAAGACTATGACTCACTGAAGGCTCAGATGATGGTTAGCATTTTTTACCAATAAAGCATTTTTAATTAAAAAAAAAAAAAAAGTGTTACAGTAATACAAGCAGAACGGCACCGGTGCATCTCTAAGCCAAAAAAGAAAATCACTGGAAAGGTAAAAATTCACTAGCTGCTACAGCTTGGTTGAAATAACCATTAAGACCATTTTGCCTTGACTCTGGATTTTATACGAACCCTTCTGTGATTTTCATTCCCTGCCTTGGATCTTGATCCTTCAAAGGAAGTGCCTAAATAGGCAAGACAAGTATTCTGGTCACTGAAAAGGAGATGTCTTTATACTTCAAACTAATAAGTTGATTTTCTAGCACGAATCAGAAAAGATTCACTGGTCTGAAAAAGAAGAAAAGAAAACTATTGCTTTATTCTCAGGATTTTTTTTCCTTCCATCTCTAAGTATCCAAAATATGATCATTTGTATAACCTAAATTATATAAAGTACTTTTCCTAAGTAACACAGTAATACATACTCTGAAAAGTATGGAAAGGACTAAAAAGTATAAAGCAGGAGAAAAAAAAACACTCATAATTCTACTCCAGCAGAGCATCAACTCTATACTTTGTCATGTTCACTTCCAATTGTCTTTTTTACAGTTTTCTTTATATAATTGAAATTACTATAATGATACCTTTTTATGGTCCTAACAAGATAACTTTATCTATTAAGTTTTTTCTATTCACCTTGCCCCATGAAGAGTTTTCCTTTTTCATAACTTCAAATTTTCTAGAAAAATCTCTCTCTAGGTATCAGATAAATTTTATTAATTATTCAATCCACATTTATTGAACACAAGCTATGTGAAATGTATCAAATTGGTGTCAGAGTATACATAGAAATGACAGTATGTTTAAAGAACTTAAAAAGCAGGTTGAGGAAACAATCCACCTATATGTACACAAAGAAAACATGTCAAGCAACCGCCTGCTTAATGGATCAGGTGGCAAAATAATGGGGTGCATAAGAGGGGATACCCAGGGTAGCTTAGGAGAAAGGGGGCTCATGGCTCTGACAGATAAGACTAGATAAACTCTACATGAATCCTTTCATTGTATCCTCCAGTCAACCTTGTAAGGTGAGTATTATTATTATCTCCATTTCACAGTGGTGGAAACTGCAGTGTAGGGAGATTAAGTAATTTGCCTCAAAGCATAGAGCTAGTTAGTAGGTGGAGCTGAGATTCAATCAAAGTCTTTCTCCAGAGCTGGACTCAGCACTGCCTTCTATGAGGTGTCCAAAACCCCAGGTGAGTCAAAGAATAAGGGGAGACATCCAATCAAGTGTTAGCAGAAACGAAAAGTATGAGCTTGTTACCTGGGGTTGGGAAGAGAGAGTAATAGGCAAGAAAGGAAAACAAATGCAATAAACATGACTATTCAATGATAGGCTTCCCAGGAGATCACCACGGGCAGGACAGGAAGGAAGGCAAGGTGTCTGGACCATTCTTCAAAGATGCTTAGCACTTCGGCCCTACTGGAAGACAGGGCTTCCCAGGGGACCTCCTGGCTTTTTGATTTCGGACACAATGCCTCGCTTTCACCCCACCACTCGGTATAAGTTTGGGGAGAGGGGTTCCTGGAACAAAGACATTCTTCTTCATGGATGCACACTCCGGCTCACATACCTCGGTACATACTCGCATTCACACACCTTAACCTGGAAGTTTCCCCCGCACTTCTTCTGCCAGTTTCCCACTTGAGGACCACAGAAATGCAGACCTCACTCTCAGATATGGGAGCCCCTTGCAGAGGTTGGTTGGGGAATCGGAGGAGTCACACTGAACCCCGGGCCATCAGGCTCCCGCCATTCAGACTTGAGCACCAGAAGCTAGGTGCGCTCTTGCCCAGTGCCTTCTACAGAAAGCACGGCGCGGCCACACTCCAGCCTCACACGCGCGTTCGGGCACTAGTGCAGCTAAACCGGCCTCAAGGGCTGCGGGGCCTCCGCCAGCCGCCCCTCCTTCCGCGGCTTCAACGCTGACTTCCGCTCCCTTCCCCGGGCCGCGACGCCCCAGCTGTCCCCCAGGCCGCCCGGGGACGTGCGGGAAACAGGAGTTGGCGCTCCCCTCGACGTACGCAAGCGATCACCAGCCTCCTCGTACGACTTCCGCGGGCCCGGCCAGAATTCCGGGGGCGCAGGCGGGAGGGCGCGGCCAGGAACCCCCGCCCCGAGCCCCGAGCCCCGCCCCCCCGTGGCTCGCGTTCCCTCCCCCCACCTCCGCTCCGCCTCCACCTCTCCCCTCCCCTTCCGGCTCTCCCTCTTTCCCAGCCTCCACTCTCTTCCCACTCTTACTCCCTCCCTCTCCCTTCTTACCCTCCCCTCCCTCTCTCTTTGCCATGTCCCCTCCCCCTCCTTCTCTTCCCTCTTTCCTTCTTCCCTCCCCCGCGCCCCGCAGGGAAGGGGGCACCCGGCGGAGGTGAAGACGACTTCCCTCCCCAGGGAGCTGGAAGCCGTGACACTTGAGGCCCTGGCCGCGCTGGCCGCCTGTGTCTCGGCGCTTCTGGACCCGGAATCGGCAAACACTGAGCCAGTGACACCCGCCAAATGGGTTAAAGGCGAGCAAAGGGGTTTCGAGGAGGCTCTTTTCGGTAAATCAAGTTTTCACACGAATGGCTCCTCCCTTAGGGTCAGGGAAGTAAGAGGCAACATTGCAACTCCTTAGAGAAAATGTTTGGACGCTCTCGGCCCTGAGGCGTGGTGGAGAGTGGGAAAGATTTTAGGTGAAGGAGCAAAAGGCCCAGGTCAGGCCCAGCTCGCCTCTGTCCTGGGCCTCGTCAAGGGGATTTGAGCCCCTTGACATCCTTGCAGGTGCCCTCCAGGCCCTCAAGGTGCGAGAACCATCGTCAGTGCCTTCCCCTGGTGATCCTCAAGGCTTCACTAGAAAACAGTATTTCAGATTTGGGGAGGGAATTACAACCCCAAATCCTAGGAATTTAGAGCCAACAGTCTGATTCGACCAAAAAACAATGTGATGTGCTCCAGGGGAAAAAAAAAAATTAGAAATACAGGAAGTTCGCCAGATCTGAAGTAAAAAGATTGACTTAAGCCCTGGCATTGCCTCAGGCTAGTTTTAGGCCTTGAATGAGTCACTGAAGCTTTTTGAGACCATTTCTTCATCTATAAAATGGAATAATCCCTATCCTCAGGGTTGTTGCGAGGAGAAACTGAGGTAATGCGTGTGATAATGTAAACTATAAAATTCCATACAAATGTAAGCTATTATATATTCTGAGATGTATGGCCTAATCTAAGGAGAAAAGAAAACAGGATAGCTTAACCCCAACTTCCAGCAAGACCACAGTGAAAGCCATATTTCCCAACACTGTTTTAGCAATACCCTGGAGGAGACTCCAGGGACCTGTGGGACTGTCACAAAATTCTTACAAAATTGTCTTGAACTGGGATACTTGTCTTTCACCATCATTTTTTTAAAAGCTTACCATCTGAGAAGAGGGAATGTTATGAATCAAAGACTGGGTGTCAAGATAGTGAAAATATAGTTGAGGATTAGGAAACATTCAGTTAAGCCAAATAAACCCTGTTGTTTCTTTGTTGTTTTACTACAGAATTCCTCAGAGCCTTTGGTATATTATGCTCCAGAAAAAAAAAAAAAAAAAAACACTATTACTAATAGTTGTGCTAATGTTGATGGGATCCAAGTGTTTGCAGCTTGGCATCTTTGCCAGCCTTAAGCCTGTAACCAGAAAGTCCCCCATCTTCCTGACAGTGGGCGATAACCAAAGCAGCGAGCAGCACAGTGCAGAATCACGGGAACAGACTCTAGGGGCCACCACCTCGTATAGTGAGCCCCTACCACAGTGCCCCTGAGACGGCTTTATAGGCCCGACGTGTCTGCCTCCACCCTGCAGACCCCTGACGCATTCAACAACCTTCACCCTCACTCTTCTCAGTCACCTCGCCTTTCACCCTCTTGGACCTCAGGAACCCTAATGTTTGTCAGTGGTGAACGGACATGTGACCCTTCATGTTAGAAGGGTTTGCTGCCAGTGTCTTCTTATTTAGAGAAAACTACCTCCATGAAGAGAGCCCGCTTTCTCCTCTAGGCCCTTGTCCATTCCGCTCCTGTTCCCAGCCAGGCCACGGTGGATTTTTCCTCATTGAGAGGGGAGACCCCACCTAGCCATTGGCTGAGGTCACTGACCTCATTGTCATGAGAGACCTGTGGCTCCGTAGATATTGTTGGTCAGGATGAGGCTAACTTGGGCATTATGTTTTACTAAAAGAAAAATATTAAATAAATGATAATCCATATGGTTTGTGGATAAAGCAAAATCATGAGGGTTGTTCACAAATGGCTGTAGTTGAGGGAACGTTCATCCAGTGAATAACTCGCCTGGCATCAAGGAGTGCCCCGAAGGTATGAGGGAGCCTGGGCATGGGAGTGGGGGACTGAGACGGGGGAGAGAAAGGGGAGGGAATCCTGTGTGTCCAGCCTGAGCCAGTGGGCCTTCCCTCACAGCATCACACCTCCACACTCTTCCTTGAGTGGAGCTTCAGCTGCACTTTAACACTAATAGTGAGAAAATCCTAACAGTTCTTGACAAGAAAACTCACTGGGGTTTTCAGCAAGAGGGCAGGAGTTTCATGACACTGTATCGCACAGACAGAGCAGGCATTACCTTTGGATATTTGACTTCATGTGCTCAGAGGAGAGGGCCACAACTGTCACTCTGCAGCAATAAATTGCCAAATTAATTATTTACTAATGTCCCCTAAAAACTATCACTCTATTTCACTGCAACCTATTTATCAATAAAGACCTTCCCCCCCCCAAAAAAAGTCATTTGATATTTTCTCCAAGAAAATACCTCCAAATTGTCAGCAGTCTCCCGTATGTCCTAATTATTGTGTCACTAACTGTGTTGTTCCATTTCTTTTTTCCACAAAATGGGTCCCTCAGCGTTGGCTGATCATAGTTATCATTTTTTAATGTTCAGCTCTGATGGATTCACAATGAGTTTCCCCAAAGCCGCTGGCCATTTGGGCCAAATGCCTCATCGCAAGATGAGTGTGAATTGAGTAATTCCGTCTCAGCCATTTGTGAACACCACAGAGGAGAAAATGTCAGCAGCACATGACTGTGATTGAAAGAGTTATGAATTCGAATTCAGCTATACTCCTTCTAAGGATTATAACTGCATGATGTTAACCACCTATTACCTTTACATTTCATAGTTTGTACATAGTTTTCTTGGCCTACCAACTATGGGTAAGATAACACCAAAGGAACCAGAAATTTACTCTATAATAATAATAATTACAGAAACAATAATAGCTAACAGTTAACAAGTACTTACTATAGGCTAGGCCCAGTTCTGAGTGCTTTGTGTGTATTAACTCATTGAATCCAACAAAAACTCTATGAGATGGTTATTGTTATCCCCATTTTACAGATGAGAAACTGAGGCGCAGAGAGTTTTATTAAGGTTACATAGCTGGGCATCTGCCATGAGTCCATGCCCTTAAAACCGATGGCCCCTACCAGAAGCAGCAGCATCTTCATTATCATAAAAAAATATTTATTGAATACTTACGAAGGGCAAGCGAACAGCTTCACATGCATTCTCTCGTTTAATTCTCACACAAACCCCATAAGGAAGTGCGATTATGCCCCATTTTATGGAAGAGAGCACCAAGGATTACATAGTTGTGTGCCCAACTACTATGTGCCAGGGCAGGGACAATGATTCTGTCAGACTCTTTACCATTGTGAGAGTTGCCTGTAAGGAAAGAATTCTGATCCTGGCAAAGCAGCAGGCCCTAAAGAAAGCCACTAGCGTATCAGCAGGGAAATTTAAAATGCCCTGGAACACCCTCTGGAAAAATGGCAGATTCTATGGCTGGAGTAGCTGGGGCTGAAAATACAAAGAGACCGTGGGGCACAGAAAGTAAAGTACCACTTAAAACAAAGCAAAACACAAAAAAGGATGAGGGCATGCCGAAAGGACGCAGGAGCAAATCTGAAAGAGCTCCTGATGTCCAAAAGTGGAACAATTTGAGCAACTAAATTAATAATAATAGTATTAGATTATAACTCAAAGAGAAAATAAAGATCCATGAGTCCATAGTGGTATAAATAAATGATTGAATTCATTAATAAATGAGTAGAAGAGACGAACTGTCCTTACAGAAGGATTCCAAATTATAAATGTGGAAGGAATGAGGGAAATCAGAAATTACCTTTAAAGCCCCATAGTAGTAATTGCTGTAGGCAGGATCCACTGAGGAATGTGAAAAGTAGTGGGTGAAACTTTAAGGAGAAACAGGATCTTTGTAGAGCCTCAACGCATCCACCCAAAGATATTAATTAATTACTGTGGTGTGTTTAACATATACCCACAAAGGTTTGATACTCCTTCCTCCAGAGAAGGAGCTTAATTTCTTTCCTCTTGAGTGTGGGCTGGATTTAGTGACATACTGGTAACAAGGTTATGGAAAAGAAAATTAGTAACTTTATCGTGGCAAAATCTGGCAGATACCACCTTAACCAAGTGACCAAGGTTCATATCGTCTGTAATATGTCATGCTCATATCATGAGCCCCCTGATACAATGTCATGAGAAAGGCACTCCCCCTTTGGGGTCTTCTTCCCAAATATTCATAACCCCAGTCTAGTCATGAGAAAACATCAAACCCAAGCCCAAACTGAAAGACATTCTACAAAACTGCTGACCAGTGCTCTTCAAGTGTCAAGGTTGTGAAAGACAAGGGAAGCCTGAGAAGCTGTCAGAGATTGGAGAAAACTAAGGAGACAGGACAAGTAAATCCTACGTGGTATCCTGGATTGGATTCTAGAACAGAAAAAGTCGGATATTAGCAGGAAAACTGGTGAAATCTGAACAAAGTCTAGTTAATAGTCCCCTGTCAATGCTAGTTTCTCAGTTTTGATAAGTGTATCATGATATGTAAGGTATTAACAGTAGGGGAAGTTGGATGAAGGGCTGAAGCGACCCCTATGTGATGGCTTCAGGGAGGGGAGTGCCCAGAGGTTGAGGAGTGGGTCGAGGCTGTCGATAATCCCTTGCACCTGTAGGTTGCTTTGTGACTGTTAGTGCTTCCAGATGTTCTCTCCTCAGACTGGAACAACTCACCCAGTTTCAGGATTTTCTCTATCAGCTTCTGAAAGCTTGGAGGAAGATGTGTGGAAACAGGTAGCCAGATTAGGGAGTACAGAGTGGGCATGGAGACAGCTTGGGTTGATGGCAAAAACTAAGAAAATCAGAATACAGTATGGACTTTAATTAATAATATATCATTACTGGTTCATTAATTGTAACAAATGTGCCATGCTAACAGAAGAGAGTAATAATAGGGGTAGTTGTTGGGGGGAGGTGAGGATAATATGGGAACTCTCTGTGCTATTTTCTCAATTTTTCTGGAAAATTTAAACTATTCTAAAAAAATAGAGCCTATTTAAAATGAAAACTTAAAAATCGCCCTGCCTGTGCTCCTAAGGTAAACAGAGCATGAAGATTCACCGAAGGGTCAGCAGAGCTGCCCTGGTTTGGCTCCAAGGACTTGTGACGGTGCCACAGGTGTGACGTGTGGTGTCCCATCACAGAGAGGATGGAACAAGTGGCAGAAAAACCACAGAGACGATAGATGGACGTGGAGGAGGGGACACAATTAGTCATAAGAAAACAGGAAAAGGAGGGCTGGTGGGAGAGTAAATGAAGGACACCCTGTGCTTCAGGCGATCTGTTTTACGTGGCTGCCCTGACCCATAATTCATCCCTCTTACCTGCTCCTCTTCCTCTTGCACCTGTTGCCTTTACTAGATACTCTGTTTGCCCCTTCAGATTCCCTCTCCACCCTTTTCCGCCCTGCTCTGTGCCCCAGGGGACTCCCCGCCTGTGGCCTCTCCGGGCCGGGTCACAGCCCCTCCCCACAGCTCTCACTGGGTTCTGGTGATCGCCTCTCCTCTCGGCCCGTCCAGCCTAGGTGTGGGTGTGCTTCCCCACAGTGGGTAATTCTGGGGTCCTGCACCATTCCTTGCTGGTTTCCTTGAAGTCAGCCCACATCTTGGTAAATCCTCCCTTTATAGAACTCTTCTCGTTACACAATTGAATGCATCATCTGTTTCCTGCTGAGACCACAACTGATATGTTTATTGTCTATTGTTTATCCTGCCCTTTAGAACAGAAACTCCACGAGGGCAGAGATTTTGTATGCTTCCTTCACTGCTGTGAAGAAAATATTTGTTGAGTGAATGAGTGAGTGTTCATTTTATCCTTACTGTAATTACTAAGCTGCATGTGGCTACGGAGCCCTTGAAATGCGGCTGGTGTGACTGAAAAACAATTTTAAATTTTATTTAATTCTAACAGCCACACATGGCTAGTGGCTACAGTGCTGGTCTAAGGAGACTTCCTGAGCTCAAGGCAATTCTCTAACTACTGAGGTCCACTCTGCCCCAATAGGGGTTGAACAAGAGTAACTCAAGGGCCTTGGCTGTTTCCTTTGCCCTGGGTAACTGCAGCGCTGGGCTTTCTGGCGTTCTCTCTAGGCTGGCAAACTTGGGAACGTAGGTCTTGCTTTTATACATTTACATTTTTATTTCCTTGCAAACTTTCTTTTCCTTGGATAATAGAGTTATAGTGTGCTCAACAAGCCCTTGCAAACTTGCAGCTTACAAAAGAGCTCTGGCCCCTAGCCAAGGGAGTCTCCAGCTGCTGACTGACCCTGCCTGGAAAGTCAACTTGGAAGAGATGCAAATGTCCTAATCCTCTTCCAAACCACTCTAAGTAGGTTTTATCCAGTGACCTGTAAAACCAAATTAGTAAAGGGACACTTTAATTCCAGCTCATTAGAGAGCTTCTAAAATCTTTGAGAAAGCCAACACAGCAAATTTCTGTGCTGGGGGGCTGAGAAACCCATCCCGTTTTCAAAAGCAAAATGTCCTTGCTTTACCATAGTTTCTCTTACATTATTCAGCATACAGAAAATAGTTTCTGAGGTTTTCACAAGATCCCCGGTGAAGGTGGGAAGCAGTTCTCCAAAAGGAGACAAATATGGTGGCCCAGCAAGGTCAAGTGATTTTCCCCGAGTTCTGCCAAGTTTGATCCCAATTCTGGTCTCCTTACTCTCGTACAGGGAACATTTGCACTGTTCTGATTATTACCCAGGAGCTGGCTTATTGCACAATATCAGGAAATAGTCCATATGAAATCCTGGCCCACAGAGCGTACATGTTCTGCTTTTTATTCTGCAGCTTTTTTATAAAGTGTGTTTTCCTTTCCCATAATGTCATCTGGAAGCAATTCCTCCCAACAGCTGGATTTGCTTTCACAATTGGTAAACATGTAAAATGGAAGGCAGGGGAAGATGCTGAGTGTCACTAGAGAGCCTTTTCCCCACCCGCTTGGCTCACGTTCTGAGGCTTATCTTGGGTCTCTGCACAAGCCTCATCAAAACCGAGAATGTCTTCAAACAAGCGACCCACCCTGCACTCCCTCCTTCAGAGAGTCAGCATGTTCTTTGGGGGAGAAATTTTCTGAATACTTCGCAGATAAAATGGATCAGATGCAGACCAGATTCCAGCTGCCAGGATCTCTGTGCTACATGTGGGGGCCGGCAGAGCAGCATCCCCCCAAAGTTCCCACCGTCCTGGTACAGTCAGAATGTCTGGGGTCCCCCGGGGAGCCTGTCTGAGAGCAGAGTGTTCCCAGCGCTGTGGTCACCAAAGCCAATAAAGGGGAGACAAGAGCCCAAAGAGTGCTAAGTGGGTCATCAAAGAAGATATGAATGTCCCCCAAATACGCTCGGCAGGAACATTTCCACGCAGACACAAGCAGAAAGGCAGGCCAGTGCTCTGGAATGGCCTAGGCCCGGGGCACAGCTGTCATCTGGGTGTTGGCTCACACTTCTCCACTCTGTTCACCAGCATGTCTAGCTCTGGTCCAAGAGGTCCAGAGGCACACTTAACGCTGAAATACCACACTAGAGGACAAAGCTCAGGCTCCAGGCACTTCCTGCTCTCGTGTAAGAAATGCTATTCTTTGGATCAAAGTTTCACATCTAGGGGAAATCAGCCTAGCATAAGGCTGAACTCTCATAGGGAGCACTAGAGTATGCCAGTGACAAGGCAGCAGTACGAAGATGTAGGAGAGGGCCTGTGTGACCCGGCCCAGCTGCATGGATGACCTCAACTCGGTGCTGGCCAGTGTTGGGGTGGGTGGGGGGCTTCCTTCCAAGCACCACTAACCCTCTAGGTAGCCAGGGCACCGAACCCCGTGAAGGAGCTTCCCTGTGTTGTGGGCCTTTGACTGCAAAGTTCTCCCGGCAGCGATGGGCGTCCCTTCCACTGAACACACAAAAGGAGAGTCAGGGGCAGTGCTCACCAGAGGACCCCGAGGAGGGCGGCTGCCTAGCCGCTCGGCACAAGCCGCAGAGCGAGCCCCTCTGCCTGGACCCTCAGTGTGTGGAGCGCTCCCCCCTCAGTTCTGCTTCTATCCTGGGGTCCCTCTTCTCTCTCTCTCCTCCAGCTTCCTCCTCTTCCTCCTCTAAGTGGAAGCTGTATCTTGTCTGGAGCCAGGGACAGAAACTGCATCATACATTTCCCCAAATCTCATGGTCTCATACCTGGAATTTTGAAAATCTGCGATTCTGGTTCCATGACAGGGCTGATACCTTCAAATCGTGGTCACTCTGGTCTGGTCACCTGAACTGCTCCAGAGGGGCCTCAGAGTATACTTGGAAAGAGTCACAGAAGCCTAGGACAGAGGGATGGGTGGTAAGAACAACCCACTGGTTAGTGCCGCAGAATGATCCTCTAGATTAAAGCAACAGAAGAGACGTAACAACCAAATGCAAGTGTGCACCTGGTTTGGATCCCGATTCAAACAAACCAATTATAAGAAGACATTTGGGGATAATCAGGAAGATTTGCATTTGGTTTGGGTACATCTACAGCCATACCACCTTGAATGTGCCTGATCTTGAATTTGGACTGGGTATTAGAAAATATTTAAGAATTTATTGTTAATTTTGATATGTGTGATAATGGTGCTATGGTTATTCTATAAGAAAATGTCCTCATCTCTTCAAAAGCATATACTGCATGTTCAGGGGTGAAATACAATGTCTGGGATTTATTTTAAAATACTTAAGGAAAGAAAAAACTGATGAAGCAAATTGGCGTTTTAGTCCATTTGTACTGCTATAGCAAATACCATAGATGGGGTGGATTATAAACATTTATATCTCATATAAATGTTTTTATCTCATAGTTCTGGAGGCTGAAAGTCTAAGATCAAGGTGCTGGCAGATTTGGTGTCTGATGAGAGCCCTCTTCCTGGTTTATAAATGACTGTCCTCTCACTTAACCTCACATTGTGGAAGAGGTGAGGGAGCTCTCTGGGTTCTCTTTTATAAGGGCACTAATCCCATTCATGAGGGCTCCACCCTCATGACCTAATCACCTCCCAAAGGCCCCACCTCCTAATATCATCACAGTGGGGATTAGGTTTCAACACATGACTTGGGATGGAACACAAACATTCAGTCTATAGCATATAGCAAGGTGTTATTGTTTAAATTTAGATGATGGGTATATGGGAGTCTTTTCTTTTTTTTTTTTTTTTTTTTTTAGTAAAATGATTTTTAAGTTTTTAATGGTTGCATAGCAGTCTACCATATGGTGGAAGAGGAGTTTTTTTAAATTGTTTTTTTCTAAATTAATTTTTAGAATTGAGATGTAATTGAAATATTACATTGTATAAGTTTAAGGTGTACAACTTGAGATTCTTTGTACTTTTATGAATGTTGAAAATTTTCTCATAATAAAAAGTTTAAAATAGAGACTATTTTATTGCGACAACTCACAGAACCAAACACCTGTTTACCAACCTTGATGGTGGCTGAATTCTGCACTAAGTTTCTTAATCTGATGGTCAACATGAGTCAGGTCTCAGGTATAATGGGGAGATGACAGAGAGGGGCCAGTGGAAATGACCCTTATAAACTTTGACCAGGGGTTGTAGCATACCTCCCAGCTCGTCTGCCTGATCAGAAGTGGAGGGAGCTTGTCTCCCAGGACAAATGCAGCCTCCTTCGCTCCAGCTCCTGCTGGCTTTTAGGGCTGTGGTTTCCTTCCATGTGTGCTGCATTGCTGCATGAGCAGTTTGGGGCCTGCAGGAGGGAAAGTAGGACACAGATCACATGCCACTGGAACCACAAAGTAAAGTTCTGGTTGTTCCAGCTTCAGATGGCTCTTGCTGCCCTCACTCCCAACATTCCACACTGTCCCATCAGTGTCCTGACTGTCATCCTGCGTTGACTCCCTCACAGACTTGTATTCAGGAATAATCTTCTGCCCGTCTCCTCTCCTCCAGGGGCAAGGGGGGTGAGGCCTCTACTTAGAAGAGTCAAAGCAGGCATGATACTTATTCTCTTCCTAGCTCTGGCCCTTGCCGCCTTCCCAGATTCTACCTTCCCATTCCATGTTAGTCTACAATCTTTAGCCTTAACCTGGTCTTGGGAAGGAGATGATTCTTTGCTAGTTTCTGATCTCCTCTTTCTGGCTGAAATGCAGTCCTTTCTAGAAAACCATCTTTTTCCTCCTGCTCTGAAATATGCTGGATAGTCTATTTTCCTTTAAGTCCTGAGTAAAAGGTAAGTGCATTTTCCTGGTGCCGGGTCACGCCTGGTCCTTTCTTGGTCCCCGCCCCAGACCCAGCCCTCCTGAGTGGAAAAAGGCCTGCCCGTGTAGAGGTGGTGCCTAGAGAGTGCTGTTGCCGAGAACCTGCCCAAGCTGTTGCCAACACATGTTATAAAGAAGACTACTCTCACAGAAACAAAAAATACATTTGAAAAATCCTAATTCTACTTTGTGAGACTCAATATGTGATATTCCTACAACATTTTAAATAGGTTCTCTCATTTTCCTTTTTTCCTTTCTAGTGGTTTCCATCTTTGTCTCAATTATAATAAGTTCACGAGAACTTACACACTTTCATTTTTCAAATTTCTGCTCATTTTTAGTGAATAATAAAGGTACTGACACTACAGAAACGGGGCTGGTGTGACGTCACGCAATAGCTCAGACACTTCACTTGTTGCTGGGTACATGAAAGTCCAAATTCAGTCTACAAAAGGTGATTGGGAAGGTCAGTGGATAAAGTTGTAAGCCATTCAAAGCCAAATATACAAAAGTTGAAAATGTTCCCCCATTTTCAGCCCAGCCCCAACTAGAATGTAAGCACCTTGCAGGCAGGAATGTTGTCCATTTTGTACAGAGCAGTATCCCAGTGGCTAGAACAGGGTCTGCCACATGGTAGATGCTTAATACTTACTGGATGCATGAACGATCTGTGCTTTGGAATTCTTGTAGCCACCTGTCACATGCTACCATTACTATTACTATTATGTCATCATAATTCAAGATGGAAAGTTTCTCAGAAGCAGAAGTAAATCTTTCTGTTTCATAACACCTACATCATCCATAATTAGGATTCAATAACTGTCTATTGAACAGATAGAAATATGTTCTATTGGGAACTAGCTAGTGATTAAATAATTTAAAAGCAAAATCCCACATAGGTCATGAGAAAAGCCATGGGCCATGCTATAGAAATGAACAGTTGCTGGAGCCCCAGAAGTTTCTAACATACTCTGTGGCAGGGAAGTAAATTTCCTGCCCCAGAAATCTGGCGAAAGAATTCACTCGAGGATTTAAGTCTCAGAAAAAAAGACCAAGGGAAGGAAGCAGAGAAGGGGAGGTCTTTTCCAGGGCCAATAGATTAAGGGTATTTAGATACCACTTAAGAAAGGAACCAGATGCCAGCCAGGTTTGTGCTTCAGTTTAACCACATTCCCTGCAAAACTTGCTTATGGGAAGATCAGAAGCTCTGGTGATCATTACTGAAGAGGATTCAGAGAAATTATCGCCTACTCCCAGTTGAAGAGAGAACAAGTCCTGGTCTTTTTTTGGTGTCAACCTCTACTGAAATGTGCTGTTGTCAAATCAAAAAGGGGACAGATCTGGAATTTTACAACTCTGATGAAAGTGAAATAAAAGGAAATCTGTATCATCTTGATCAAAGCGTGTGCCACCTGAGTCGGCTCCCTGTCTCGTCCCTTGGCCTTGGTGACTCTCCTGTGCTGGAGGTTAAGGATTTGTTAAAGAAGATGGGTTTTGATTAAGTGTCACATTTAGTGTGATGTGACATGCTCTTTATCATTGCAAGGGAAGGTTGGGGGCCAGGAGGAGCTTTATAGCTAGTTCCCAATATAAATGAGGAGTCTTGGGGAATGGGTGCTTTGCAGTTGGCCTTGATCTTTCTATGGCCCAGTAAATGTGTGTATGTGAGAGCGTGCACACATGTGTGTGCGTGCATGCATGTGTGTGTGTGTGTTTGGAGAGATGGCAGAAAAGTCAGTTTCCAGGTGCCTGCACTAATAGGCTGGTTACCCCTCTTGGAGTTTGACTTGCAATTGTAACACAAGGCTCCAGCTCTAAATTTGTCCACGTTCTTGATGTACCGGGCAAAGGTCTTCCGTGCCTTTCCTCCTTTGGAATTTCAGTGTTGCTTAGGGAAATCTCAAAGCCTTCACTCATCCCTCTTGGGGACCATGGCATGAATTTGAAGATGGAGAAGCAGGAGGAAGGATTCCAAGTGCTGCATGCCATTTCTAACCAGATGCCATGGGTAATGGCTCCCCCAGTTTCACCTAGAAAAAGGAGAGTAGGCAGAGCTAAAGCTGCCTCCCTCCAAATCTAAGATTGTGCAACACACCTTCAGATTCTGATTCTGCTTAGTATGGAGCAGTGAGAACACAAAGAAAATGGAGGCACAGAAAATCCTCAGACTGATGGAGAGTGCTCATGAGGTCGGGGAGACAGGGGGCGGGGATCTAGGAAAATCTCCTGGAAGGGGCCACTCCCACCCAAAGGTACTCCACCTCCAGATTCATCTTCCTAAAATATTACTGGCATCAAGTACCTTCCTTGCTCAGAACCCGTTCCATAGTCCTTCGCTTCCCTCCCATTGTCTATGAAAGAAAATCCACACCTCTTATCCTGGTATTTGATGTCACGCACCCTCGGTACCACCAAATCGGTCTACTCACTGCTTCCCAAATGATTTCCTTGCTCCTATCTTCCAGCATTTTTGCTCACGTTGCTCCCCTACCTGGTCGTCTTCCCTGTTTCTCCTATGGAAAGCCTGCCCATCTTCCAAGGCTTGGCAAAAGCCCTTCCTGTTTTATGAAGGAGTCACAGCCACCTGGGAGAACTCCCTTGTTTTTATTCCAAAAATATGAATGGAGGGCCTGCTAGATGCCCACAATTGCTCTAGGCACCTGGAATAAGTCAGAGAACAAAATAAAGATGCCTGCCTTCAAGCAGCTTGCCCTATAGTAGTCAGGGGGGACATGTGCAGCAAACACTAAAGATAATGCATAAGTAGTATTACTTGCTTAGTGGCTGACAGTTGCTATGGAAGAAAACAACAAAATAGAGCAGGGAAAGGGAGATAGGAGCCCCTGCAGTTCGGGGGCAGGGGGCCAGCTGCAGTATTACAGGATGGTCACAGTAGGTCTCACTGCGATGGTGGAAGACTCGAGGGAGGAGAGAAGTTAGCTAGGGAGACACCACAAGGGAGGGTTCTAGGCAATGGGCACATCTAGGGCGAAGGCCCCCAGGCAGGGCCACCCAGTCTCCAGGAGGGATGGAGGGCCCCTGCTTCCTCTTCACTTTCTAGGTGGTTCTGCAGGCCATATGGCTCTGGAAGAGTGTCTGTAGACAAAGGAAATGTAGGAAAATCCATAATGTCAAATATTGAACAGAAAGGCCCGCAGTGTTTGTTGTGGCCAATTCTGCATTAAGGAAGGAGACAGCAAAGCGATGGAGAGGTGCTTCAGTTTTCATTGACATGTTCAAAGGTAATTTTTTTTTTAATTCGAAAAAAATTATTTCTGTTCCTTTCTTACTGTTGAGGAAACAGTCTTAGATACACGTCTGAAGTCATGTACTATCACACACTGTTTAAAGGCAGAGCACTATAGGTAAAGTTGATCAGCCATCCAGGGTTCTCAGCATATGGGATCTTGCTTCCTGATTTTACCTTAATTTCTGAAAATCAGAAATGGCATCTCTAAAAAACGTTAAGGGCGTCGTAAGAAAGATCATTGTATATAGTAGCATAGTTGTAGAAATGGAGCATATTTTCTTTAAAAAACAAAAAACTAAGAAGAACATGCCAATTAACATCGTCAGTACGTCACCATAGGTCAGCAGGACAAAAATACTGTGATAAGCTTATCTCTTCCACACGCAGAAAGCATTCTAGTCCAAGCTTTAACGCTTCCTATCTTTTCACAGATGCTTCTTTTTCTGCTGCTTCTCATTCTTTCCCACATTTCATGTTAGAGGATTGATACAGCCTTTAAAACCTTATTAACAGGAGCAAATCCATTATCCACTGATTTCTTCTCAAAAGGCAGGCTAACATTCAGATAGCCCGGCAGTTTCATTCTCGTGAATACTCTAGCCATGAAAAACTCAATAGGACACAAATCCAACGAATAGAACAAGAAATCTATTGAGTTTTGGAATGTTTGCTGCATTGGATCGGCCCAGGATTTTGAAACCTAAACCTCCCATTGTAAACAGGAAGCTGGCTGCGGTCCTTCATAGTATATTGTCCATTTGCTCTGTAGGCCAAGGAAGCTGCAGGCCTCCGAGGCCCATGTTCATCAGTCACAGAGCCAACACTGGGAGGTTCCACAGTGATGTCATCAATTAATCCTCTGGTGATGAGACGTAAAATACCAGAGCGCAGGCCGCCGTGGCCAGGCACCCAGGGCGGCTTCTTTAGCTCAAGTTGGGACATCGGAGTACTAAGCATGGGACTCAGGACAAAGTCTCCATGTTTTTGGCAGCAGAAGCAGCTCTCAAACCCTACACACCACCCAAAACCAGCTAAGATAATTTTTAAAAGACATTAAAATTATAAACGTATTAACTGGCAATTGCTTCTTGATAACAAATACATTCGTGAAATTGCAAGCAACCCTTCATTATACAGTCACTTGCTGTCTCCTTGATCCATCGCTGACTCACCAGTTCCCCTGCAGTTTGGCCGGGGCCCTCATCACGGACACTGCTCTGAGCCTTTCTAATAACATCTCCTAGGGACACTCTTCCAGCCCCACTTGCACTTGGAGGTAATCCGGCGTTGTGATGGAGTCTGGAGCCGAGTCCCTGAGTCTTCACTTCCTTCCTCTACGTCTTTGGGCAACTCAGCCTGTCTGTGCCTCAGTTCACACATCTATAAAAAGGGGTTTATCCTAGCATTGTCCTGCAGCTCACTTGAGATAATCCACACAAAGCACAGGGCTGGGGCCTGGCACACAGTCAACCCACACGAGTGCTCAGCGCTGTAACTGGCCTCCCGCCTGGGCTTCATGCCTCTTGTTAACAGCTTTCTTCCTCTTTCTGCTGGAGCCACTCAGACTTCACAGCCTCTGCTCTCTTTATCACGTTCCTGCCCACCCCATGAGTGCTGAGGTTTCCCAGGCTCTCTCTGCCCAAACTTCCTACGTGGCCTCTTTGCAACCATAGCAGTGGCTTCAATTCCCTCCCTCCCCATATATGTTGGTGGCCACCACCTGATTTCTCTATCCCAGCCCCTCGCCTGCCCTCCAGACTGGAGTATTCCTGTGGACCAAGCACCTGTCTCTCAGTCTGCTCAATCCAAACCTGTTTCAGACTGCCCTCGCCTCCAACTCCACACCACCAACCCCACACCTTCTCCAATCCCTGTCTTTTCCACTCCCTCTCTCCCATCCTGTCATTCATTCATTTAATCCTCAACGCTCTGGAGCATTCACAAGGTTAAGAAAGATCTTTACAAAGTGGTCCCTACTCTCAGGGATCTCCCAGGTCAGGGGCAGATAATTACAATGCAAAGAAGAAAGAGGTTTGACAGAAGGAAGCACAGGACTTAGGAGGAGGGCAGGAGGGGGCCTATCTAGTCTCTGGGGTCAGGGCTGACGTCTCTTAAGAGGGCATGTTCAGCAGGAACAGACTTGAATAAATTTTCATCTAGGAGCAGGGCAAGGGTGTAAGGGAAGGCCTCTTAATCTATTGCTTATTACTTGAGGGAAGAAATAAGGAGACCTCCAGGCCCTAGTCACTCTCGCCTGAGGAGACTCTGTCCTACTTCGGAACAGGCATTTATTATTATTATTATTTTTGGTCGTGCCCCATGGCATGCCAGATCTTAGTTCCCCAACCAGGGATCAAACCCACGCCCCCTGCAGTGGAAGTGCAGAGTCCTAACCACTGGACCGCCAGAGAAGTCCTATAACAGGCATTTAAATGCATGTCTATCCCACAGGAAACAAGTATATTGCTGTTTCTGAGAGATCTCTTATCATTTTGCTTTTAAAAATTATATAGCTACCAAAAAAAGAATTTAACATTTATTACCTACGAATTTCTCTCAAAGGTCATGAATAGTCAGAAACTCTTGGATATGAGAGAAATTTAACCTACAAATTGATCTCAAATTTAATGACATTTTTATGAAATCAAAGGTAACGATGAAAGGAGCTGACATAATTTACATTTAATCCTCAGTGCTCTGGAGCATCCACAAGGTTAAGAAAGGTCTTTCCAAAGTGGTCCCTACTCTCAGGGAGAGTAGCCAGTGCAATAAAAATCTGTAAATTTTAATTTTGCACTTTTCTTCTTATCTTTTTGAGTCCATGCTTTCCCCAACCCCGCTCCTCCAGATTTCAAGGGTTTTAGTAAGACCTTGGCACATTTGTAGCCCTGGTGATAAACTTAGGGAATACATGGGTCATCAAAGACAAGCCCACATCAGCCAGGACAGAAAGGACAGTTGGCTTTATGCTCTCCCCAGAGGTGACAGTTTTCAGTGCTGGTTCCATTCCACCCAGAATGGTGACAGTAGGCACCTAAACACAGACTGGCAGGGGTGTAGGGGACCCAGGGGAAACAGAGGGCAGCACCTTCTGAAACTGAGTGGAAGGCACAAGGCTGATTTTTAAAACATTTCCTCCTTTACCAAAGTAATATAGCCTCATTAAATAAAATTTGGATAACATGGGAAAGTATATTAAAGAAATTTTATCCCACCTGGACCTGTTAGCCAAACACAAGTATTGCTCACTTTTTTATCTTCTGGTGATTTTCTCTGCAAAGAGTTGTTCCTTTTTTTTTTTTTTTAATGTAGTGGTAATTGTGCCTACTATTTCATATCCTGCTTTTCCTACTTACTGTACTGTGTTTCCTTCTGTCATTACTCACTTCAGTTTACTGTAAGGAGTCCATAAAATGTTATCATGGGATTTATCAAAGTTTTCTTAACCATTGCCCTATAGTCAAACATTTAAATTGCTTTCAATGTTTTGCTATTATACATGTTTTTTTGTTATTTTCAGTGGTATTGCAATTTAAACCTTTTTTGACACTTAGGATTGTTTCTTAAGATAGATCTCAGAAGTGGAATTATTGAGTTAACAAATATGAATATTTCTAAGAGTTCAAATCCATATTGCTGAATTGTTCCCCAGAGAGGACTGTATTAATGTACGCTGCCTCTAGCAATACATGAAAATTCCAGCTACCTGATGGCTTCAACTGCATGGCTATTATCACTAATTTTTTTTCTTCTGCTAACTTAATAGGTAGAAAGTGAGCTTATTTCTTTTTTTTTTTTATAATTAAATTTTGTCATTTCTATTTTTTTTAAATTTTTATTTATTTATTTATTTATTTATGGCTGTGTTGGGTCTTCGTTTCTGTGCGAGGGCTTTCTCTAGTTGTGGCAAGCGGGGGCCACTATTCATCGTGGTGCGCGGGCCTCTCACTATCGCGGACTCTCTTGTTGTGGAGCACAGGCTCCAGATGCGCAAGCTCAGTAATTGTGGCTCATGGGCCCAGCTGCTCCGCGGCATGTGGGATCTTCCCAGACCAGGGTTCGAACCCATGTCCCCTGCATTGGCAGGCAGATTCTCAACCACTGCGCCACCAGGGAAGCCCGTGAGCTTATTTCTTATGTAAACTTTATAATGTGGTTTATCATACATTCAGAGAAGTATACAAATCATGAGTGAATGTTCACAAAGTGAACACCCCCTAAGTAACCAGCACCCTGATCACGAAACTGAACATTACCAGAAGCCCAGAAGCCCCTGCTGTGCCCTGTTCACCCTCCTCTACCCCACACAAGGGTAATTGCTATCCTGACTTCTCACACTGTAGGTTAGTGTTGGAAAGTGGCATTATTAAGAATTTTCATTTCCTTGATGACTAGAGGAGTTAACACATTTTTCCATGTGTTAGTTGATGAACTGTAGTTCCTCTTTTGTAAATTGTCTTTTCAAGTTCTTTGATGAACTGTAGTTGATGAACTGTAGTTCCTCTTTTGTAAATTGTCTTTTCAAGTTCTTTGTCCAGGAAATGGTTGACTCTTAAGCAATCTCCTAATGTGAGTTTGGCTAAGGTTGGACTGTAGTCATCATTACATTGTTCAAAAATGAAGTGTGTGTATGTGTGTGTGTTTATGCTCCCATGATCTCACTCTGACAATACTCCTCTTATTTATTTATGCTTCTTTACTGCAAAGCAAGATGGTGCCTCTGTAGGCAACACCTGGCAGGGGTAACTTTTCGGTGACAGAGCTGAGCCTAAATAGGCTCTGCTGTTCTTTCGGTGTCTGTGAGAATAACAGAAATAGGTCACTGAACCTTTTTAAAAATAGAACTGACACATTTGGGGATAGCATTTTTTCTGCTGAGATAGCACACAGTACAAGATGAAATGATCTCTAGAGGGTAGATGAATTTAGACACTTGATATTAAAAATAAATATTCTTCATGGCAGTAACTCACAGGAAATAGAGTGTCTTTCATAAGAAAGGTCTCTAAACATTGTCACCTTATGTAAGGTTTTCCCACCTCAGTTCCGGTGTGGGCTCTTCTGAGGGGCAACCAATAGCTGTAGATGGAGAGAAGGGCCACATCATCAACTGTGGTCAGTGTTTGTTCCGTCACCAAAGCCAAGATCTCCTGTCTCACTGGGTTTGCTTTCTCCCCTCTTAAGTATTACACAACCGCCTGCCCACCCTTGGACGGCTCTCCATAGCTGCAAAACAGGCAGGGACAAGGCCATCTCGTCACCTGGGTGCAGCTCCATTCCAGGCCTTCCAAGGGCTTGATTTGTGGAAGGCCAGCTCCAGCATCTCTGCCCACAGGCTCCCCAAGAGCTGTCTAGGGGCCCTAGGCCTGCCCTGTGGGGGGCCCTTTTCTGTCTGCTTCTGAGACATCCTCAGAAATCTCTCTCTGGCTATTGCCCCAGCTCCCACCCCTTCTTACACACCCACCCATCCTGCTACCTTCAGAAGCCCTGTGCACCTCAGAGGCAGACACTTATGTCTTCTCCAGGGATTACCATGGTGCTGCCTACACCACCATGCTTGGGCTCCATTAATGAGAAAGGCAAGATCTGTTGGCTGGAAAAGCAGGGCCTGGAGTTACTGGGGGAAAGACACTTCAGTACAGCCCCCAAAATGTCAAGGAGGATACGTGAGGAGGTTGGCCATCGCAGGAGTTGGGGGGTGAATAGTAGTAAGGAAGGAGGATGCAGAGCTGGGACAGGGACACCTGTGTTTCAGGAAAGTCTGGCCGCAGGGAGAGAGAGACAGGGTAAGCAAGCAGTGGCTATGGGGGGTTGGGGAGTAGGAGGGGACAGAGAGACAGCTGTGAGGCATTTCTCAGAAGTAGAACACACAGGCAGGACCTGATGACTTTGACATTGGCACCAAGGAAAGAGGAAGAGCCAAAGATGCTGATGCAGCCCTTTCTAATGAGAACACGGTTCTTTTATATAGCACATATACACTTATCCACTCACGTATCAAGTGTGTGTTGAGCGCTTCCCTATGTCAGATACTGTTGCAGACTCTGGGAATTACATGTTTCTGCCCAAATCACATTTTCACTCTGCTGGGTGGAGGGCCGGCAGTGCAGACAACAAACAAGCAAGCAAATAAAAAAGATGACTCCACATGGTGATGGTTGCTCTTGGAAGGTAATTTGGGCTGGGGGAATTGTGTGATTGGGTAGGACTTTTCTGAGGAAGTGATATTCCAGCTGAGACCTGGATGATATGAAGCAGCCAGTTAGGAGAAGACCCAGGGCAAGAACATTCTAGATAATCAAAAATGCCTCTGCAAAAGGCCCCAAGATGGGCATGACCTTGGCTCATTTCAGGAACAGAGGGAAGACCATTGTGGCACGACAAGTTTTGCAAGACAAAATTATTTTCTGACGTATTTGCTGAGCTGTCCCTGGACCCACACTGCCTTAGGGTTTCATCTTTGCTTTCTAGACACTTCAGACATCTTCTAGACCCTTCCCACATCTCTTTTCTCCTTCTCTCCAGACCAGCTCCACTAGGAAGTGAGACCAGTAGCTATAAGATCCAATCTGGGGCTGAGGAAGGAGCTAGAACCAGTTCAGCCCTTCCAGAGCCAAATGGGGAGAGGGCCCTGGGGCCAGTGTGGCTCCTTTTTTTCAGGTGGTTCTTAACCATTTTTGAACTAAGAACTCCTTTATCAATCTGATACAAGCTGTGAAAAATACACAGGTATGTAATTCTGTACACAATTTCAGGGGGTTTAGGGACCCTTAGGAAAGCTCATCGTGGACCTCTTCTAGGGTTTCTACTTCGGCAGTTCTTTTTAAGCTAACCTTGTCCATTTTCTCATTAAGGCGGTGTCACTTCCATGAGAGGATACGTGGAAAAATCACCTTATATAGCAAAGTAGCCTATCACTACAAATTCTTTTGACCATAATATCTTCCAGAGGGATAAATCCATATATGATAAGATATAACCGTGATGATAGTAAAAATGCATTTGTACAGTGCTTTTTACTTTGCACACCCATTTCCACTTATATCATTTTATCCCACTGACATCCTTGGCACACAGGTAGGGAAGGCATTGTTGTCCCATTTTACAGATGAGGACACTGAGGAAAAGGAGGCTAAGCAGCATGCTTGTGATAATAGTGCCAGTTGGCAGTGGCTTTGGGCAGGAACCAAGGTCTTGTCACTCCCAGGCCCAGGCTCCCAGAGGAGTACAGGTCAGGGCAAGGGCCATCTTGACCTCTCTGCCCACTGCCTCACCCCAGGGCCTGAAGATACCGAGAAGGCAATCTTTATGCACACACACTCTTGGCCCACATAGCCTTCCTGCTGGGAAACAGAGACTTGGGAGGAAATGATAATTTCTAACATGAGGAAAGAAGCACGGAGCTGCCTATAGAAGTCACGGTTGTGTGGATGGAGGGGAACTTCCCACTAGAGGCTTCCTCTTGGCCAATGAAACCTAACCAGTCATTTCTTGTTTCTTCTGAAGACTTACAGCCTTTCCTCCTACAGTCCCGCAGAAATGAGTCTAGAGGAGCGCCACCTAGTGGCCGAGACCATAAGGATGGCCGCTTATTCCCCACACCACCACCCCCACCCCTCCCGCAGCTCTCCAGGGGCACCTTGTCTATCAGAAAATTGTACCCATACCTCTTACCATCCACCAGGATAAACGCCAAATGGACCAGAAATCTAAATGTAAAAGATGAAACCACACAAGTATTAGAAGAAAATACGGTGGACTTATTTATACCCTGGGTGTGGGAAAAGTCTTTCTCTGACTCAGACCCCATGCAATCCAAGGGCAGCTATGGGTACCTGCTCCTCCAGTTGAGAGAGAAAATGTGAGGCAGCTTTCTCTCCCACGTAGCATCCACCCCTCCCAATGACAGCTAAGCGACTATCCCCAACCCAGGTTCCTCGGGTAAAGGAGGGATGTGGAATTCCTGAGAGAGAAACAGATGAAAAACTAATCAGACTGTCTAGGCTCACAGACCCCATCTTCTCAGCAAAAGGGGAAAGAGGTCTCACCGTGGTGACTCACAAAAGGGAGACACAACACTGACATGCACGGAAACCCAGTCCAAGCCCAGCCCAACTCCCAAATAAACGCTTTCTAATGAAAAGTAAAATATCCAGATACAAAAAAGAAAATATTAATACATTCAACATTTTAAAAAACCCTGTTGCATGGCAAAAAAAAAAAAAAAGCAAACTGAGAGAAAAGCTTTGTAACATTTATCATAGATACAGGCTAGTCTGTAATATTAGGAATATAAGGAACATTTAAATATTGGGAAAAAAATTTGCAAAATGACTCAGGATATTTCAGTCATTATATACAATTAAAGAGATATTAAGGAGGAAAGAAAAAAAAATATTGGGAAATAAAGGCTAAGACTTGATAGAAAATTGGGCAAAAATGTGGATAGACAGTTTACACACATACAAAATATGTAAATGGACCTTAAAATATGAAAAGATGTTCAGTTTCACTCGTAATGATACAGATGCATATCTGAACTACAATAAGATACTAGTCTTTATCAAATTGTCAAAAATTCAAAAGTTTGGTAATACACTCTGTTGTTGAGGCTGTAAGAAAAAGGGGATTCTCATAATGGTTGGTGGGACTGCAAAATGGTACAGCCCCTGTGGAGGTAATCTGGAATATCTAGAAGACTACATATGCGTTCACCCTTTGACCCAGCAATCCTAATTCCAGAAATTCACCCTGAAAATACACTTCCCCAAATATAAAACAATATATTTATAAATTCACGGAGACATTATTTATAATAACAAAATAAATATTAGAAACAACTTAAATGCTTATCCGTTAGGTAAATACTAACTGAATAAACTATGATGAATTCACCCAGTGGAGTAATATAAAGCTGAAAAAGAAATATTTCGATGAATTAACATGTGGTGACTTCTAAGATATATTAAGTAAAAATATCAAGGTGCTAGAGAGTGGATTTAGTAGGTTACTTTTTGTATAAGAAAAAGAAACACAGGAAGAATAAATCAGAAACTAATAAAAATGGTTGCTTACAGTGGATGGATAGGAATGGAGTGGAAGGAATAAAAATGGAAGGAAGACTTCTGAGTATACTTATAGAGAGTTTTGACTTTTGAACCATGTAAAAGTTTTATAAACTTTTATAAAAAATATAAAATTTTAAAAGATTTGAAGAAGCAAATCCTGAAACTAAATGCAAATAGAAACAAAGAAACCTAACTGCCTATCAGATCAGTATGGAACCCCACCCATACACAGCATCAATTTCAATGATTTGTGACTACTGTCCTCTGTATACCTTTAGTGGGAGACATTCTAAGAACAAATAGAACTGCAAAGTCTTGAATTTTTCTTAGAAGTCTTCTTGTTAGAAATGGTATTGGGATAGTAATTCTGAAACTATTTTGAGTATGTTGTAGGACAGAGCAAATGATTAAATATACTGCTGTTGAATCAGGGTCCTCACTGTGGAGGAAGAGAGACACAAATTTGGAATGGGAAGGTGAGGAAGAACCCTACAGAGTTGGATTTGAATTGGTGGACATTTATTTTAGAAAAAATGTATTTCCTACCTCTGTCCACTAAAAGGTCTATAAGCAATGATATCCTAGTAACAATGAGCAAACCTAGGGACCAGAGCCCGGTTTCTGAATGCCATTCTCCACTAAAAGAAACCTTGGAGAGATGGCTGATTCCAGGTCTGGGGCAGGGAAAATAAAAAGTGAGCCAGAAAGTAAGAAAGTGCTCAAAGACTGATGGAAACCCGTCAAAAGGATACAGACCTCAGCTTGAAGGAACTTCTACTAATTTGGGACAGTTTGGCTATCAGAAAGAAATTATGATAGTCGATTATAACACTCAGGTGGCAGGTCTCTGAAGATTCACTTCCAAGATCACTCCTGTGGGCCTCTCCATATGGCCACCTCAAAACACACACACACACACACACACACACACACACACACACACACACACACACACGGCAGCTAACTTCCCCCAGAGCAAGTGATGCAAACAGAGAGAGCTCCCAAAATGAAAACCACAGTCTTTCTATAACCTAATTTCAGAAGGGACATTCTATATCTCCTGCCATAGTCTCATCTTTAGAAGTGAGCCACTAAATCCAGATCACAGTCAAGGTGAGGGGGACACACAGGATGTGAATACCAAGAGGTAGGAACCATTGGGAACCATCTTAGAGGCTGCCCATCACAACAAGTAATCAAACATAATAATATCACCAATAATGGGACAAACTGACATTCTATGCCTCTTGATACAATACAGCAGGAGATACACAATGACACCTATGTACTACTCTTGGGGAAAAAATACAAGGGAAAAACAGAGAGATCCAGAATGTGGGACACTCTACAAGAAAATTTTCTGAACTCCAAAATGTCAGTATCATGAAAAAGAAAAAAAAAGTCAAACTGTTTTAGGTTACAGAAGAGCAAAGAGAAAAGATAACTCAATTAGATCCTGGATCAAAAAACAAAAATAGCTATAAAAGGACATTCCTGAACCAATTAGAGAATTTGAGTATAGACTATATATTAACCGTTAAGTATATGTTAATTGATTGGGTGTGATAATGGTGTTGTGACTATGGAAGAGAATCTTTCTCCTTAACAGAAGCATGCCAAAATATTTAGGAGTCTGCAAATTATTTTCAAATAGTTTAGCAAAAAAAGCAAAACACACAAAAAACCCTAAACCCCTAATGTGTAAATACATATATGAGTGTATATATATATTTGCTAGTATGAAGGGTATACTCATGTTCATTGTCCTACTCTTTCAACTTTTCTCCAGGTTTAAAGTTTTCCAAATAAAAGGTTATGGGGGTGGGAGACAGGCTGGGGGAGAGGAGTGGTTACAAGGAACTCAGTGCAAATCTCCATGAAGAAGACCCTTGGTATTTGCTAGGCTGTTATGAAGATTCCAAGGAACCAATAAGCACTACAAAGGTCTCTTGGTGGTGCCCCGTGTATGCGTTGGGGGTTCTGTGAGTGAATCCTCACTCCATCATGTGGGTGAAAATGTGGATTGAGGAGTCAGACAGACTTGCTCTAATCCTTGCTCTGTCCCTTCCTGGCTGTGTAACTTGGGGCAAGTTACTAAACATTTCTGACCCTCAGTTTTCTTATTTGTAAAAAGAGAGATCATGCCTACCCTGCAGGAGTACTCAATAAATAATACTTCCTAGTCACACCTCCCAACCTGTCAAATCATTCATTCATTCATTCATGCCTTCAATAACCATTTATCGCCATGCCCTGTAATGAGCAAGGGATACAAATATGACTCCAGTTACGTTAGGGAACTCATGATCAAATGCGGATGGGGGCACATAAATACTAAAAGGTCAGTGCTGGCTGTGACAGGAGCACGTGGGTATGTAGGGGGTGGTGAGGGGCTGCCCCAGAAGACTTCACAGAGGCGGTACACTCTGGAACGGTGAGCTTGGTGGCCTGCATGGATGATGGGGAAGGAGAGTGACCTGCACAGAGGGCTCTCAGGGGCAAAGGGTCAAGAGAGTTGGGCAGAGTGGGCAGGGCCAGGTCAGGAAATGGGTGGTGGGGCCTTGTGAGCCGTGTGGGCCCTGGTCTAGGATGATGGGGTGCCCCTAAAGGATGCGTTTCCAAAGATCTTTTATTATCACTGACCACAGGGGGCCTAGATGTTTGGTTCAGAAAATAGAACCAGCAGAGCTCAGCTGTATTATATTAGTTTAAAAAACACTTGCAGGAGGACAGTTCCCCAATACAGAAAAGAAATAAGATAAAATAAAAAGTAAAAATACTTGAATTGGAAGTCCCTGGCGGTTCAGTGGTTAGGACTTGGCGCTTTAATGCCAGAGCCCAGGTTCAATCCCTGGCTGGGGACCTAAGATCCCGCAACCCATGGTGGCGGGGAACACAACACTTGAATTGGCAAACAGAAGGAAGTTATGGACTCCAACCTTTTCCCTGTTGCCCTTCTCCCAGCCCTCTTCTCCGAAGGGGAAGAGAGAAAGTGATTGCCGAAGAGTAAAGCTCATCTGTCACCTCGTCTGCCACCAACCCCTTATCCAGCCTCTGTCCCCAAGCACCTAAGACTGTTAGGTCCACGCACCACCCACCACCCAAGACGGCAAGGATTTCAACATTCTAAATCCCACGTTTCTGTAATGCATTAATATTCCCCCTCGCTGGGGGAAGCACAGAGAACCCCACCTGTGCCAGCGCTCCGGGGGCTGACTGGCAGCCTGCTGCGGGCCCAGGCAGGGGTGGGGGCCAGGGAGCACTCGGCCGACGGAGGGCACACATGGGGAAGGGAGCTTCTTGCCTAGTTCCACATCATTTTTCTAAGAACAAAAACTATGTACAAATGAATATTTCCATCTTTATTTCAAATTCTAGGTTTCAACTGCAATATTAATGCTATTCCACAGTGTAATTTACTTGTAATACTGTATCATTATTTCCATTTTACAGTTCTCTTCTTAAAGTAGTAAAGCAAATGTTTAAAACAGCACCAATCCACAGCCCCACAATTCTCCATTCAGGCTCAGAATTTGTGCTCTCCTTTCAGAATTGCACATAATTGAAAACAATGAAAACCCCCGATGTGCTAAATGCTCTAGTCATTAAAGCATTTTTTAACTCTCGAATAAAAGACTGTTCTTGTGGTTGTGGTTATTATTTATTTATTTATTTTCAGAAGCCCCAAACAAGCTGCTTCCTGTTCCCAGACTGACATCTGCTGGGGATGTCAGGCTGACCGGCTTCCCAGGCAGGCCCGCAGCCGGCTGCCAGTCAGCCCACCCTTGGAGGGCAGGGGGCTGACCCCAGGGGGCCAGGGCTGTAGGGGCAGGCCAGGGTCAGGGGGCCTCTGCTCAGGACTGCTCTCCCCTTAGCTGAGATCCAAGCTCAGCAACTGGCCCTGGGGCCCCCAGTTTCTCTCCTGCTTCCAGCAGCAGGGTTAAGCTCCAGAATGGCACTGGCTTGGCACAGGGTCCCTGGAGTCGGTAGCTCAGACAAGCGGCTGATGGGCAGGAGAGAGTTTGGGGGCAAAAATAGGCAGACGGGCAGGATGGGTGTCCTCTGCGTGCAAACAGGCCCCCAGACTCTGTAGAGGCAAGCCCTGTTTCCTTGCTTTCTCCAGGATGTCTTCATGTGCATCTTTCATTTTTTTTGGTATTGGTTCTTTTGCCTTTGGTAAAACAGCTCCCTGCTTTGGCAGCCCTGGGCATTGTGTCCTCTAGGGGAGGGTCTCCATCTTTCCCCAATTAGACCCCGATTCCACTGGCACCACGATTAACAACCAAGGACCAAGCTTCCTCTTCTACCTAGAATGAGGGCCCCTCTGCCTATTTCCTAATTTGTAAGAAGCCTGGGTCTCCTCCCCAATTTAAATCGCGGTTGGGGGGGCGGGTGGAGGTGGGGATGTAAGGGGTTGGGGGAGTGGAGTGTTCTTTTCTCTTTCCTGGAGATGTCCTCCAGCTCCAGGGCCCTATTATGCAGAAGGATGGCATCCATCCTAGCATCTCTGGCTCTACGCTCTGACTTCCAGTCCCATGAGGGACATTTTCTGTATGGTGCCCTTAGTCCCCTCAAAGTCAGCATCCTGCCTCAGCCAGCCCTCTAACACACTCTTCTACATACCCTGGCCCTGTCCCAGTACCTCCAGTGGGCCTGGATCCCTACCCCTTTGAACCCTCCTGTCCTCCCATAGCTGTGCCACATCTGTCCCTTCATGACCACCAACCTTTCCCTCCCCCTGCCCAGCTTCTCCCACTTCAGTCAAACTGTCCACACCATTCCCGGGTGAAACTCTCAAAGGCACCCCCAAACCTACTTAAACACCATTAATGAAACCTCATCGTCCACAGAAAAAGCCCAAGTCCTTGGCCTGACCTTCAGAGAGCATGGCCCAGCCCAGAGTCAGCCAGGGTTTCCCAAGGCTGGGAGCCTGCCCTGGGGATTGGCAAATCCATGGGATGATTTTAGGTGGAATGAGGAGGGAGCATTAAAAAATGAAATGACGGGGACTTCCCTAGGGGTCCAGTGGTTAAGACTTCACCTTCCAGTGCAGTGGGTGCCTGTTCGATCCCTGGTCAGGGAGGTAAGATCCCACATGCCTTCCGGCCAAAAAACCAAAACATAAAACAGAAGAAATATTGTAACAAATTCAGTAAAGACCTTAAAATGGTCCACATCAAAAAAAAAAAAAAAAAATGAAATGACTGAATGAGAAGGTGATTCTGCTTTTTATTCTCTTTCAGTTATCAATGTCAAGAGAAAGTTGACTTTAAAAAAAATTAATTTTAGAATAGTTTCAACTTTCTAGAAAAGTTGAAAGAATATCACTTAGAGTTTCTGTCTACCCTACACCCAGTTCCCGGCACTGTTAACGCTGCTGGGGGAGGCTGTGAACACCTACAGCAGGGAGGGTGAGCTGGACTTGAATCACACAGTTTCCTTTGCAATGAATATATTTTCTGTTACCTTCCATTTCCAGCAAGTGATACTACTCATCCACATTCTAAAATGCAAAAAACTCTGAAAAATGAAAGGTTTTTTTTTTTTGTAAGTCTGGAGCCAAAGTTGATTCGAGGCAAGCTATATATAGTCTTCATTTTAGTGTAAATATTCATACATTTCTGTGCAGAAATATTCATTGATTCTTTTGCCCCCTGGGGTGTGTTAACTAATGTTGAGTATATGCATTATATCACCTTTCTGAATCAGAAAAAAATCTGAATTTCAAAACACATCTGGCATTTTGAGCTTTCCACTTATGGTTGTGATATAAAGTTTCTTTGAAAGATGAAGTTAAAAGAGCAAGTCATTTAAAGAAAAACAGTAAGTAAATTGTAAGTACAGATGACCTGTATTTTAAAGTTTCTCTTTCACTCTTTCCCACTCTTCATATAAGCACATAACTAACACCAAAAATGAGACAAAGAATCTGCAAGGCCTCAAGATCCAGACCAAACTCCTCAGCTGGTATTCATGTGTGCTCTGCCCATTTCCTGCCCCCCATACCTCAGATACCTCAGTTCCCCCAACATACCAGTCATGCTTTCACACAGTCAGGGGGACTTCACACAGTCAGCTCCATCTCCCTGAAATGCCTTCCACCACTGGCAAACTCTTGGCCCTTCTTTCAAACTCAGGTTGGATTCCACTTCTACAGAAAGCCTTCCTTGGTTGCACCCAGGCTTGACCTATGCGGTCCCATGGTACACTACGCAGTGTTGTGGGTATGGAAGTGGTTTGACCCCTAGCTCTACCCCCTTTTAGCTGGCTGATTTTTGTCACTTAATTATACTCACTAAACTTAATCAGTGAGATTAGTAATGATAGCTATTATTTGTTGAACTTATGCACTGTTCTCAGTGCTTTACATGTATAAATTCATTCCATCCTCACAAGCCTGAGAGGCAGAAACTGTTTTGATCCCCATTTAACACATGACGAAACGGAGGCCCAGTGAGGTTAAGTTCCTTTTTCCAAGGTCACGGTAAGCAGAGGCAGCTGGAATTTCTTCCTCGACCCCTCTTGCTCTTCACTATGGAGCAGCTGGGGCAGTACTCGAATCACAGGGTCACTGGGAGAATAAAATGGGATAACCTTGGTAAACTCTGGGTTTCATCCTTGCAGGGTCCTCCTGGCCGAGCCTGCACTCGTAGCCCAGACACAGTGGGCTCTTATATGCTACCGAGGGGAGCTCAGCGAGGGGCCTACAAGTCCCTGCTCCTGCTCTCTGCTGCTCCTCTTTGCTTTATCATCTCCTCACTGGAATCTTCTGGCCTAAGCCCAAGCTGGGTGGGGCCTGCCCACAGCTTTATACTGTAGTCAGAATTTACAGTTTCGGCCTCTCCCTCTGAGCTCAGCAGAAAGACATGTGCCGGACTCACATTTGTCTTTCATCTAGCGCCCCGCACAGGGTCTGAAACAAAAGAGTTTGGTAAACATGCAAAGAGTAAATGATGAAGTAAATGTATGGACAAATGGACGGATGAAATAAGAAGTGGACACATTTTTGTCTTTAGAATATCCAACACATTTGACATACCATGACTAAAGCAGAGTGAAAAATAACATTATCCAGGTAACCCCGTTCCAACCAGATGTTCAGAGGCTGAAGAAGAAGGGAAAAAAACAAAAACAAAAACAACCTTTCAGGGCTTCCCTGGTGGCGCAGCGGTTAAGAATCCGCCTGCCAATGCAGGGGACATGAGTTTGATCCCTGGTCCGGGAAGATTCCACATGCCACGGAGCAACTAAGCCCCTGCGCCACAACTATTGAAGCCCGCGTGCCCTAGAGCCCGTGCTCTGCAACAAGAGAAGCCACCGCAATGAGAAGCCTGTGCACCACAAGGAAGAGTAGCCCCCACTCGCAGCAACTAGAGAAAGCCCGCACACAGCAGCCAAAAATAAATAAATATATTAAAAAAAAAAAAACTGTCACACTGTGTCTGCACTCTGTGTCTGCATTTCTAGTAAAATAATGTGGTAGTGATATTCAACCCTTACGATTCTCACTTGAGATGGGAAGCTGGGAAGGGAACAACTGCATTCGTGATAAAGTTAAGACACATTAACTGGCATTGGAAAGTGTGATGGTATAATAACACTTGTAAGTGAATGTGAGGCAGAACCATAAATGGCAGCAAACAGCTGCAGTGGGCCAGCAGGCACTGAAATGTGCCCGGCCACGGAGGACCAGAAGTGATGATCACCACACTTCAGCACTGGAAAAGTAGCTCCTTATGGAAAAACTACATAGATGACCAGATATGATCCAAGATAGTCTGTATTTCAATGATGACAAAAGGATGAAATGTCATTGACATTTAATTTATTAGACTACTTTCCCCCCTTATCTTTTTTCTTCTCTTCTAAATTTGGCAGAGGAAGGATAACATATTCACTAATGAGTACAGTTTTTAAAGGTAAAAGTGTCTAATTATGGGATAAGAGGAAATTATTTTGCCAGGGAGTGCAGAAGAGCCTGGAGTCCGGGAATGGTACCCTCGGGCACTGCTGTTTAATCCATAAGCTATTTATCTCCTCACTTACACCTGGCAGAAACAATTAGCACTTGGTAATTTGTTGATCTTATCGAGGCCCTAGGATCTGTTATCATAGTTGCCACCAATACAAATGCTATGTGACATAAACAGTGTAGAAGTGGCCTGCTATTAAATCATGCCCGTTTAACCAGGTTTGAGTTTATTTTAGTCTGGTGGAGTCTTTGCATTTTGGCGTCACTTCTAAATCAATATGTTAATTTTCCAAGGGATATTAAGATGCTTTCAGAGCCCTGTGGGGATCAGCATCCTTTTCAAAAGTGCCATCGGCGTCTCAGAAAGCAGTACCGGTGTAAACACAAGTGCAACGGCGGGGAAGATGCAATCTTGTAAGGAGGTATTCAAAAAGCCACCAAGAACAGCAACCTCCCCTAACTTGCCCTCTGCAGTCCTGGGACTCAGTATCTCCAGATTAACTGGGACTCCCTCGGCTCCACCCTCCCTCCTCTTTTGCACCTACGCTCCAGAACGGCCGACAGAGTCCGGAGATGAAAGCCTTCCCTACTGTCTGTGTCCGTCTGCAGACTGTGAGCCCTGAGGCCATCCCGTGGCACTTGCTGGGCACCCGGCAGGGTACTCAATAGGCCACGTGGGAAGCTGCTGGCAGACTTTGCCTGAAATGTTCCGAAGTTCAAACAGGTGTGATGGAGCGAAAGGTACTTTCAGATATGAACTTCTTCACCCCACCTCCCCCAATTTCATACTTTCTTCCCCATTTAAACAGACAGGGGGTACAGTGCTCAGTGCCTTAAAAGAGGCTTCTGTTAGAATAGAAAACAGAACAGCCAGCCTTTATGGCTTTTGTTATTTAAAACCTAAATCCTTAGGAGAATTCAGCCAATTTTTTTTTTTTTTTTTTTTTTCAGCCGATTTTTAAGCAGAAGACTGGTTGACTAGAGAGGGATTTCCCCAGCCGGGAAAGTATTTGAGTGCGGGAGGAGAGAAGGACAGGAGGAGGGAAGGAACGAGGAGAGGGGAGAGCGGTGGGGGGCCGGTGGGGGGCGGAGGCGTGGGGCACTGGAAGGGGGAGTCGGGAAGAGAAGGGGGTAGGGAGGGATCCTGTGTCTGCGTGTGGTGCAACAGAGCCCAGGGAGGTGGCGAAGGAAAAGGTCAGCACAGCCCAGAGACCAGGGTTTGCAGCTCAGAGGCTTTCAGGAGCCTGGAGAATGGGGGAGACCAGCCCAAGGCGACGGGAGTGGTGCTGACAGGTGAGCTGGAGAAAGTGCCTCCCGCCTACAGGACAGGATATTCCTTTACTCTGTCACAGGACTAGCTCAGACCTCAGACCTGGCCGGGCCGTGTGGGCAGGGATGTGGGGCATCTGAGCAGTGCCTGGGTGGACCAGTGAGTGAGAACCAGAACCACTCAAGGGCACCCCTCCTGCCACTTGGAACCAGTGTACAACCCCAAGGGGTAGGGGTGGTGAGGGAATTTCAGGAAGGAGGGAGGTTATGTTTTGTTTTGTTTTCTCATCAATCTGAAAGAAAGGGATTCAGAATCAGAAATTAAATAGCTTCTTGTATACTTGAGCCTGTGCCTAAGATTTGTATCCATGTCATATGTTTGGGAATTGCTCATTTCATAAAGTTAAACACTTTTTCTTTCTGTAGGACTTCTCAGAATTTTAATTTTCTAAAATAATACATTCTGGACCTCAGAGAAAGGGATTCAGTAGATCACTTGTGTGTTGGTAAATGGTCAATAACTGACTCAAGGATCAGATCGGGGATTAAAAACTCTGACTTGTAGCTTCGCCCACGGTGTAAATACTCTGAAGGGCCATCCTAGCTCCAGAGCTCCCCTGGGCATTTGCTGAGGCCTTTGTTGTAGTTCAACAACTCCCTGATCCCAATCCTTCAGCTGGCACTCCCCACAGGTGGGCATGTGGGGATCCAGAGGGTTCTCCACAATAAAATTCTTGCATCCAAATCTCTGCCTTGCAGACCTGACCTAGGACTTGTCCTTTTATACATGTGTCATCAGTTTTGATTAAAGGAAACAGTTTCCTGATTCATTACAGTATTTGTGCATAATTGGGTTAAGTGATTATACCAATGCCAAGATCTATGACCTATGAGGCATAACATAAAGAATGAATAAAGGACAGGGTCCCCATGGTAGCCAGGCTTCAGGATGGCCACAAATGATTCTTGCCTCCTTGTATTCACACCCCTAAAAAGGGCTGATCTGTGTAACCAGTAGGATATTTTGCAAATGAATGTGTGACTTATTAGGCTAGGTCATAAAAGCCTCTGTGGCTTTTGCCTTGTCCTTTCTTAGATCACTCATACCGGGGGAAGCCAGATACCATGTCATGAAGACTCTTGAGTAGCTCTATGGAGGAGTCCACGTGGTGAGAAACTCTGTAGCATCAATTTGCCAGTCTGAGAGTGCACCATCTTGGAAGCAGGTGCTATACAGTAGGTCCTTGTTGGTTATCCATTTTAAATACAGCAGTGTGTACATGTCAATCCCAAACTCCCTAAATATCCCTTCCCCCCATCCTTCCCCCCTGGTAACCATAGTTTGTTCTCTAAGTCTTGAGTCTGTTTCTGTTTTGTAAATAAGTTCATTTGTATCATTTCTTTTTAGATTCTGCATATAAGGGATATCAAAGGATATTTCTCTTTCTCTGTCTGACTTACTTCACTCAGTATGACAATCTCTAGGTCCATCCATGTTGCTGCAAATGGCATTCTTTCATTCTTTTTTTATGGCTGAGTAATATTCCATTGTATATATGCACCACATCTTCTTTATTCATTACTCTGTCGATGGACATTTAGGGTGCTTCCATGTCTTGGCTATTGTAGACAGTGCTGCAATGAACATTGGGGTGCATGTATCCTTTCAGACCATGTTTTTCTCTGGATATATGCCCAGGAGTGGGATTGCAGGGTCATATGGTAGCACTACTTTTAGTTTTTAAAGGAACCTCCATACTGTTCTCCATAGTGGCTGTACCAATTTACATTTCCACCAACAGTGTAGGAGGGTTCCCTCCTCTCCATGCCCTCTCCAGCATTTACTGTTTGTGGATTTTTTTATAATAGCCATTTTGACTGGGGTGAGGTGATACCTCATTGTAGTTTTGATTCGCATTTCTCTAATAATTAGTGGTGTTGAGCAGCTTTTCATGTGCCTCTTGGCCATCTGTATGTCTTCTTTGGAGAAATGTCTATTTAGGTCTTCTGTCCATTTTTTGACTGGGTTGTTTGTTTTGATGGTATTAAGCCTCATGAGCTGTTTGCAAATTCTGGAGACTAATCCTTTGTCAGTCACATAATTTGCAAATATTTTCTCCCAATCTGTGGGTTGTCTTTTCGTTTTGTTTATGGTTTCCTTTGCTGTGCAAAAGCTTTTGAGTTTAATTAGTCCCATTTGTTTATTTTTGTTTCTATTTCCATGATTCTGGGAGACAGATCCAAAAAAAGATATTGCTGTGATTTATGTCAGGAAGTGTTCTGCTTATGTTTTCCTCTAGGAGTTTTATACTGTCCGGTCTCACATTTAGGTCTTTAACCCATTTTGAGCTTATTTTTGTGTATGGTGTTAAAGAATGACCTAATTCCATTTTTTTTTTACATGTAGCTGTCCAGTTTTCCCAGCACCATTTGTTGAAGAAGCCGTCTTTCTACCATTGAGTGGTCTTGCCTCCTTCGTTGTAGATTAATTGACAATAGGTGCGTGGGTTTATTTCTGGGATTTCTATCCTGTTCCATTGATCTATATTTCTATTTTTGTGCCAGTACCATACTGTTTTGATGACTATAGCTTTGTAGTATAGTCTGAAGTCAGGGAGCCCAATTCGTCCAGCTCTGGTTTTTTTCTCAAGATTGCTTTGGCTATTCGGGGTCTTTTGTGTCTCCATACAAATTTTAAGACTTTTTGTTCCAGTTCTGTGAAAAATGCCATTGGTAATTTGATAGGGATTGCATTGAATCTGTAGATTACCTTGGGTAGTATAGTCATTTTCACAATGTTGATTCTTCCAATCCGCGAACATGGTATATCTTTCCATCTGTATGTGTCTTCTTCAATTTCTTTCATCAGCGTCTTATAGTTTTTGGAGTACATGTCTTTTGTCTCCTTAGACAGATTTGTTCCTAGGTATTTCATTCTTTTTGATGTGATGGTAAATGGGATTGGTTCTTGAATTTCTCTTTCTGATCTTTGCTAGTGTATAGAAATGCAACAGATTTTTGTGTATTAATTTTGTAACCTACAACTTTACCAAATTCATTGATGAGCTCTAGTAGTTTTCTGGTAGTGTCTTTAGGATCTTCTATGTATAGTATCATGTCATCTTCAAACAGTGACAGTTTAACTTCTTCTTTTCCAATTTGGATTCCTTTTATTTCTTTTTCTTCTCTGATTGCCGTAGCTAGGACTTCCAAAACTATGTTTAATGAAAGTGGCAAGAATGGACATCATTGTCTTGTTCCTGATCTTAGAGGAAATGCTTTCAGCTTTTCACCATTGAGGATGACGTTAGCTGTAGGTTTATCGCATACGGCCTTTATTATGTTGAGGTATGTTCCCTCTGTGCCCACTTTCTGGAGAGTTTTTATCATAAATGGGTGCTGAATCTTGTCAACAGTTTTTTCTGCATCTATTGAGATGATAATATGGTTTTTATTCTTCAATTTATTGATGTGGTGTATCACACTGATTGATTTGCAGATATTGAAAAATCCTTGCAATCCTGGGATAAATCCCACTTGATCATGGTGTATGATCCTTTTAATGCATTGTTGGATTTCGAATGCTAGTATTTTGTTGAGGATTTTTGTGTTTATGTTCATCAGTGATATTGGCCTGTAATTTTTTTTGTGGTATCGTTGTCTGGTTTTAGTATCAGGGTGATGGTGGCCTCACAGAATGAGTTTGGGAGTGTTCCTTCCTCTGCAATTGTTTGGAAGAGTTTGAGAAGGACGGGTGTTAGCTCTTCTCTAAATGTTTGATAGAATTCACCTGTGAAGCCATCTGGTCCTGGACTTTTGTTTGTTGGAAGACTTTTAATCACAGTTTCAATTTCAGTGCTTGTGATTGGTCTGCTCATATTTTCTATTTCTTCCTGGTTCAATCTTGGGAGACTGCATCTTTCTAAGAATTTGTCCATTTCTTCCAGGTTGTCCATTTTATTGGCATACAGTTTCTTGTAATAGTCTCTTATGATCCTTTGTATTTCTTTGGTGTCAGTTATAACTTCTCCTTTTTCATTTCTAATTTTATTGATTTGAGTCCTCTCCCTTTTTTTCTTGATGAGTCTGGCTAAAGGTTTATCAATTTTGTTTATCTTCTCAAAGAACCAGCTTTTAGTTTCATTGATCCTTGCTATTGTTTTCTTTGTCTCTATTTCATTTATTTCTGCTCTGATCTTTATGATTTCTATCCTTCTACTAACTTTAGGTTTTGTTTGTTCTTCTTTCTCTAGTTGCTTTAGGTGTAAGGTTAGGTAGTTTATTTGAGATTTTTTTGTTTACTGAGGTTAGACTGTATTGCTATAAACTTCCCTCTTAGAACTGCTTTTGCTACATCCCATAGGTTTTCGATCATTGTGCTTTGTCATTTGTCTCTAGGTATTTTTCTATTTCCTCTTTGATTTCTTCAGTGATCCATTGGTTGTTTAGTAGCATATTGTTTAGCCTCCACAGCGGTTTTTTAATAGTTTTTCTCTTGTAGTTTATTTCTAATTTCATAGCATTGTGATCAGAAAAGATGCTTGATATGATTTCAATTTTCTTAAATTGAGGGGTGGCATCAAGATGGTGGACTAGGAGGATGCAGAATTCGTGTCTCTGCACAACTAGGGCACCTACCAGGCACCAGTGAGGGACTATGGACACCTAAGGGGTCGGGAGGAACCCCCAGCAAACAGGTAGGACATGTGGCATGGGGGGGAGTGAGGGGAGAGGAGAAGTGAAGGTGGGACGGGACCGGTGCCCCTGAGGGGTGGCTGGGGGAGGGGAATGGATCCCACGTCCAGAGGGGGAAAGGGGGGGACCACTGTGAGGGTAGAGGATCAAAAGGGAGCATGGCCAGCATTTCCCCTACTCACTTGGGCCCCTGGGAGCCTGCTGAGATCCCAGGCCTGGTCCTCTGCCCACCAAAGCCCCCTCCAGCCACGCGAGTCCTGAGGCAGTGGGAGGGAGGGAAGGGGGAGCAAAAGTAAAGGCCGGACCTACGGGGCTGGCACCCCTGAGGGGAAGCTGGGGGAGGGGAGGAGTTCCTACACCCAGTGGGACCCACCCATGGTGACAGGTCCAGCAGCAACGGGGGAGACCCTGGGAAGGGGGCAGAGAAAGAGAAGGGAACATGGCCAGTACCTTCCCTGTCCACTTAGGCATTGGGGAGCCTGTTGGATTCCCAGGCCTAATCCTCTGCCTTCGGAGCCTCCCTTCTGCTGCACAGAGCCCAAGCCCTGCCCCTACACCCCAACCCAGGGCCCCACCTCTACACTTGGAGACCCCATCTGAGACCTCCTCCAACTATGCTGGGCCAAAACCCCACCCACACACCCTCACCCAGGGCCTTACCTCCAAACTCTGGAACTCCACACTCTGGAGGCCCCCCTTTGGAGGTGCTGCCTCTCCCCTTCCATACAGGTCCTAAGCAGAGGCCTCACCCCACACTTGAACATCGCCCCCCACGTCTAGGCCCCCCCCACCCTAAAGCCCGCCCCTGCCTAAGTTCCACCCCCCCGCCTAAACTAAGCCCGCCCAGAGCCAAGCCCTTTTTTTTTTTTCCTTCTTTAAGTTGGGGTTCTGTTTTACCTTGTTGTTGATTCATTTACTTCTTATTTTTTCTAATAAACCTTTTATTTTTCTAATTTTATTTTATTCTTTACACTTTGTTATTGTTCTGCTCCTTTTGGCTTGTTCCCCCCCCCCCCACCTTTTATACTTTTTACCTTTCTAATTTTATTTTACTTTTTATTTTTTGTTATTGTACTGCTCCTTTTTTTCTTTCTTTCTTTTTTTTTTTTTTGCTTGCTGCACCATGCAGCTTGCAGGGTTTTTGTTCCCAGGCCGGAGGTCAGGCCCAAGCTCCTGTGGTGGGAGCACTAAGTCCAAACCACTGGATTAACAGAGAACCTCAGACCCCAGGGAAAATTTATCGAAGTGAGGCCTCCCGGAGGTCCTCATCTCAGCACCAAGACCCCGCTCTACAACCAGTAAGACAGGAATACAGCCCCACACATCAAAAAAAGAAAAAAATGAAACAACAAAAAAAGTTACAGATGAAGGAGCAAGGTAAAAACCTACAAGACCAAATAAATGATGAAATAGGCAACCTACATGAAAAAGAATTCAGAGTAATGACAGTAAAGATGATCCAAAATCTCGGAAACAGAATGGAGAAAATACACGAAACGTTTAACAAGGATCTAGAAGAACTAAAGAGCAAACAGTGATGACCAACACGATAACTGAAATTAAAAATACTCTAGAAGGAATCAATAGCAGAATAACTGAGGCAGAAGAATGGATAAGTGAGCTGGAAGATAAAATGGTGGAAATAACTGCCAAGGAGCAAAATAAAGAAAAAAGAATGAAAAGAATTGAGGACAGTCTCAGAGACCTCTAGGACAACATTAAATGCACCAACATTCGAATTATAGGGGTCCCAGAAAAAGAAAGGGTCTGAGAAAATATTTGAAGAGATTATAGTTGAAAACTTCCCTAACATGGGAAAGGAAATAGTCAATCAAGTCCAGGAAGTGCAGAGAGGATAAACCCAAAGAGAAACACACCAAGACACATATTAATCAAACTATCAAAAATTAAATACAAAGAAAAAATATTAAAAGCAGCAAGGGAAAAGCAACAAATAACATACAAGGGAATCCCCATAAGGTTAACAGCTGATCTTTCAGCAGAAACTCTGCAAGCCAGAAGGGACTGGCATGATATATTTAAAGTGATGAAAGGGAAAAACCTACAACCAAGATTACTCTACCCAGCAAGGATCTCATTCAGATTCGACGGAGAAATCAAAAGCTTTACAGACAAGCAAAAGCTATGAGAATTCAGCACCACCAAACCAGCTTTACAACAAATGCTAAAGGAACTTCTCTAAGCAGGAAACACAAGAGAAGAAAAGGACCCACAAAAACAAACCCAAATCAATTAAGAAAATGGTAATAGGAACATACATATTGATAATTACCTTAAAAGTAAATGGATTAAATGCTCCTACCAAAAGACACAGACTGGCTGAATGGATACAAAAACAAGACCCTTATATATGCTGTCTACAAGAAACCCACTTCAGACCTAGGGACACATACAGACTGAAAGTGAGGGGATGGAAAAAGATATTCCATTTAAATGGAAATCACAAGTAAGTTGGAGTAGCAATATTCATATCAGATAAAATAGACTTTAAAATAAAGACTGTTACAAGAGATAAGGAAGGACACAACATAATGATCAAGGGATCAATCCAAGAAGAAAACATAACAATTATAAATATTTAAGCACCTAACATAGGAGCACCTCAATACACAAGGCAAATGCTAACAGCCATAAAAGGAGAAATCGACAGTAACACAATAATAGTAGGGACTTTAACACCCCACTTACACCAATAGACAGATCATCCAGACAGAAAATAAATAAAGAAACACAAGCTTTAAATGACACAATAGACCAGACAGATCTAACTGATATTTTTAGGACATTCCACCCAAAAGGGGAAGAATAAACTTTCTTCTCAAGTGCACACGGAATGTTCTCCAGAACAGATCACATCTTGGGTCACAAATCAAGCCAAAAATTTAAGAAAATTGAAATCTTATCAAGCATCTTTTCTGATCACAATGCTGTGAGATTAGAAACCAATTACAAATAAGAACCTGCTGTATAATAAATAAATTAATTTAATTAAAAAAACAGAAAAAAAGAATACTGAAAAAAGAAATCAATTACAGGAAAAAAACTGTAAAAATCACAAACACGTGGAGGCTACACAGTGCACTGCTAGATAACCAAGCAATCACTGAAGAAATCAAAGAAGAAATAAAAAAATACCTAGAAATAAATGACAATGAAAACACAATGATCCAAAACCTATGGGAGGCAGCAAAAGCAGTTCTAAGAGGGAAGTTCGTAGCAATTCAAGCTCACCTCAACAAACAAGAAAAATCTCAAATAAACAATCTAACCATAAACCTAAAGCAACTAGAAAAATAAGAACAACGAAAACCCAAAGTTAGTAAAAGGAAAGAAATCATAAATCAGAACAGCAATCATAGCAGAAATAAATGAAATAGAAATGAAGAAAACAATAGCAAAGATCAATAAAACTAAAAGTTGGTTCTTTGAGAAGGTAAACAAAATTGATAAACCTTTAGCCAGACTCATCAAGAGAAGCCTCAATAAAATTAGAAATGAAAAAGAAGTTATAACTGACACCACAGAAATACAAAGGATCATAAAAGACTACTACAAGAAACTGTATGCCAATAAAATGGACAACCTGGAAGAAATGGACAAATTCTTGGAAAGGTACAACTTTCCAAGATTGAACCAGGAAGAATTAGAAAATATATACAGACCAACCACAGGTAATGAAATTGAAATTGTAATTAAAAATCCTCCAACAAACAGAAGTCCAGGATCAGATGGCTTCACCGGTGAATTCCATAAAATATTTAGAGAAGAGTTAACACCTATCCTTCTCAAAATCTTCCAAAAAATTGCAGAGGGAGGAACACTCCCAAACTCGTTCTACGAGGCCACCATCACCCTGATACCAAAATCAGACAAAGATATCACAAAAAAAGAAAACTACAGACCAATATCACTGATGAACATAGACGCAAAAATCCTCAACAAAATACTAGCAAACAGAATCCAACAACACATTAAAAAGATCATACAGCATGAGCAAGTGGGATTTATCCCAGGGTTGCAAGGATTCTTCAATATATGCAAAACAATCAATGTGATACACCATATTAACAAATTAAAGGATAAGAACCATATGATCATCTCAATAGCTGCAGAAAAAGCTTTTGACAAAATTCAACACCCACTTATGATAAAAGCTCTCCAGAAAGTGGGCATAGAGGGAACCTACCTCAACATAACAAAAGCCATATATGACAAACCCACAGCAAACATCATTCTCAATGGTGAAAAACTGAAAGCATTTCTTCTAAGATCAGGAACAAGACAAGGATGTCCACTCTCTCCACTATTATTCAACATAGTATTGGAAGCCCTAACCACAGCAATCAGAGAAGAAAAAGAAATAAAAGGAATACAAATTGGAAAAGAAGATGTAAAACTGTCACTGTTTGCCGAAGACATGATACTATACATAGAAAATCCTAAAGATGCCACCAGAAAACTACTAGAACTAATCAATGAATTTGGTAAGGTTGAAGGATGCAAAATTAATGCACAGAAATCTCTTGCATTCCTATACACTAACAATGAAAGATCAGAAAGAGAAAGTAAGGAAACAATCCCATTTACCATCACAAAAAAAAGAATAAAATACCTAGGAATAAACCTACCTAAGGAGGCAAAAGACCTGTACTCAGAAAACTATAAAACACTGATGAAAGAAATCAAAGATAAAATAAACAGATGGAGAGTTATACCATGCTCCTGGATTAGAAGAATCAGTATTGTGAAAATGACTATACTAACCAAAGCAATCTACAGGTTCAATGCCATCCCTATCAAATTACCAATGGCATTTTTCACAGAACTAGAACAAGAAATTTTACAATTTGTATGGAAACACAAAAGACCCCGAACAGCCAAAACAATCTTGAGAAAGAAAGACAGAGCTGGAGGAATCAGGCTCCCTAACTTCAGACTATACTACATAGCTATAGTAATCAAAACAGCATGGTACTGGCACAAAAACAGAAATATAGATCAATGGAACAGGATAGAAAGTCCAGAGATAAACCCATGCACCTATGGTCACCTTATCTTTGACAAAGAGGCAAGAATACACAATGGAGAAAAGACAGCCTCTTCAATAAGTGGTGTTTGGAAAAATGGACAGATATGTGTAAAAGAATGAAATTAGAACACTCCCTAACACCATACACAAAAATAAACTCAAAATGGATTAAAGACCTAAATTTAAATCCAGACACTATAAAATTCTTAGAGGAAAACATAGGCATCACTCTATGACATAAATCACAGCAAGATCCTTTTTCACCTACCTCCTAGAGTAAGGGAAATAAAAACAAAAATAAACAAATGGGACCTAATGAAACTTAAAAGCTTTTGCACAGCAAAGGAAACCATAAACAAGATGAAAAGACAACCCTCAGAATGGGAGAAAAAATTTGCAAATGAAGCAACTGACAAAGGAGTACTCTCCAAAATATACAAGCCACACATGCAGCTCAATATCACAATTACAAACAACTGAACACCAAAATGGGTGGAAGACCTAAATAGACATTTCTCCAAAGAAGACATACAGATGGCCAACAAATACATGAAAAGATGCTCAACATCACTAATCATTAGAGAAATGTAAATCAAAACCACAATGTGTCACCTCACACCGGTCAGAATGGCCATCATAAAAATATCTAGAAATAATAAATCCTGGAGAGGGTGTGGTGAAAAGGGAACCCTCTTGCACTGTTGGTGGGAATGTAAATTGATACAGCCACTATGGAGAACAGTACGGAGGTTCCTTAAAAACTAAAAATAGAACTACCCTATGACCCAGCAATCCCACTACTGGGCATATACCCTGAGAAAACCATAATTCAAAAAGAAACATGTACCACAATACTCATTGTAGCACTATTTACAATAGCCAGGACATGGAAGCAACCTAAATGCCCATCAAGAGATGAATGGATAAAGACGTGGCACATATATACAATGGAGTATTACTGAGCCATAAAACGGAACGAAATTGAGTTATTTGTCATGAGGTGGATGGACCTAGAATCTGTCATACAGAGTGAAGTAAGTCAGAAAGAGAAAAACAAATACCGTATGCTAACACATATATATAGAATTTTTAAAAAGTGGTACTGATGAACCTAGTGGCAGGACAGGAATAAAGATGCAGACATAGAGAATGGACCTGAGGGCACAGAAAGGGAAGGGGAAGCTGGGATCAAGTGAGAGAGTAGCAGTGACATATATACACTACCAAATGTAAAATGGATGGGTAGTGGGAAGCTGCTGCATAGCACAGGGAGATCAACTCAATGCTTTGTGACAACCTAGAGGGATAGGATAGGGAGGGTTGGAGGGAGGCTCAAGAGGGAGAGGATATGGGGATATATGTATACATATAACTGATTCCCTTTGTTGTACAGCAGAAACTAACACAACATTGTAAAGCATTTATACTCCAATAAAGATGTGAAAAAATTTATTTTTCTTAAATTTCCCAAGGCTCGCCTTGTGGTCCAGCATGTGGTCAATCCTGGAGAATGTTCCATGTGCACTTGAGAAGAAAGTATTCTGCTGCTTTTAGATGGAATGCTCTATAAATATCAGTTAAGTCCATCTGGTCTAATGTGTCACTTAAGGCCTGTGTTTCCTTATTGATTTTCTGTCTGGATGATCTGTCCACTGATAAAAGTGGGATGTTAAAGTCCCCCACTATTATTGTTATAGGTGCTCCTATGTTGGGTGCATATATATTTACAATTGTTATATCTTCTTCTTGGATTGATCCCTTGATCATTATGTAATGTCCTTCTTTGTCTCTTATACCAGTCTTTATTTTAAAATCTATTTTGTCTGATATGAGTATTGCTACTCTAGCTTTCTTTTGATTTTCATTTGCATGGAATAGCTTCTTCCATCCCCTCACTTTCAGTCTGTATGTGTCCCTGGGTCTGAGGTGGGTCTCTTGTACACAGCATATATTCGAGTATTGTTTTTGTATCCACTCTGCCAGTCTATGTCTTTTGGTTGGCACATTTAATCCATCTACATTTAAGGTAATTATCGATATCTGTCTTATTGTCATTTTAATTGTTTTGGTTTTGTTTTTGTAGGTCTTTTTTCTTCCCTTCCTTGTTTGTTCTCTTACCTTGTGATTTGATGACCATCTTTAGTGTTGTGTTTGGGTTGCTTTTTCTTTTGTGTGTTTCTTTTGTAGTTTTTGGGTTTGCTGTTCCCATGAGGTTTTGATATAACAGTCTATATGTGTACAAGGCTTTTTGTTTTTTTGGTTTTGTTTGTTTGTTTAAGTTGCTGATCTCTTTCCCGCCTAGAGGAGTTCCTTTAGCATTTGTTGCAAATCTGGTCTGGTGGTGCTGAATCCTCTCAGCTTTTGCTTGTCTCTAAAGCTTTTGATTTCTCCATCAAATCTGAATGAGAGCCTTTCTCGGTAGAGTATTCTTGGTTGTAGTTTCTTCCCTTTCATCACTTTAAATATATCGTGCCACTCCCTTCTGGCTTGCAGAGTTTCTGCTGAGAAATCAGCTGATAACCTTATGGGAGTTCCCTTGTATGTTATTTGTCATTTTTCCCTTGTTGCTTTTAATTTTCTTTGTCTTTAATTTTTGTTAATTTGATTACTATGTGTCTCAGCATGTTCCTCCTTGGGTTTATCCTGCCTGGGACTCTCTGCGCTTCTTGGACTTGGTTGACTGTTTCCTTTCCCATGTTAGGGAAGTTTTCAGCTATTATCTCTTCAAATATGGGATTTGATTTTATCGTGATTGTGCCCTTCCTACCGTCTCATTGCAGCTTCTCCTTTGTCTTTGGATGTGGGGTATCTTTTTTGTGGGTTCCAGTGTCTTCCTGTCAATGGTTGTTCAGCAGTTAGTTGTGATTTCAGTGCTCTTGCAAGAGGAGGTGAGCACATGTCCTTCTACTCCACCATCCTCCAAGTCAACCTGTTTTTAGAAAAGTAATTCACTCTTATAAAAAGTGCAAAAAACGTACCAATACACACAAAAGTTGTTACCAGTTTGCTCTCTATCACCTTTTATTTTGGGTGAGAAATAACAGAATATTTATTTATTAGGTTGGCTTAAGTTAAAAAATAAAAAGATTTAGTTCTTGGTGGGTTGGTTTCCATGTTGGAGAAATGGATATAAGCTGAATTAAAGGGAATGAGTTCTATTTAGTTGAAAGGAATAAACAAATAAGCAAAAGCCCTTCAATCAACCAGCGGCAATAAGTACTTCTTTCCAGTATATTGTTTTTCATTTAGCTTAGCTTTTTTTTTTTTTTAAAGAAGTTTAAAACCATAGTGGAAGTCATGATGGTGTGGAATGCTGGCTGGGAAAGCATCTTGGTATCTTTTCATTTTGCCTGAGTCTTATTCAAAATAGTAGTTTCAAATGGCAAGGGAAGTTTGCTTAAATCAAATAGAAAATTAAAGCACATGAATTAAGCAGCTGGAAGAAAAAAGTACTATAAATATAACGTAAATGCATAAATATAAAAGAAAAAGATACCCAGCCTCACAATAATTAAAGAAATGCAAACTAAACTGAAAGGAGGTGCAATTTTTAAAAGCCTATCAGGTTGATAAAGACTAAAAAGTTGGATAATGCTCAGTAATTGGAAGTAAGGGGAATCAGGCAGATCACAGGCCAGGGGTTGGAATGTAAATTGGTACAACCATTTTAGACAGCAATTTGACAACACCTAGCAAAATGTTAAATGCATATAGCCTTTGGCATACCAATTCCATTCCTAGAAATTTATCCCAGATGTGAATGTATAAGTACAAGCTCAAGGAAATTCATTCTGGCCTTGTTAGAAATAATGGGAAAATAGGTACATTGCTAGAAATAACAATGTACCCAATAGAGGGCAGGCTGAATAAACAAATAAATGATAACATATAGAATGCTTGCTTGTTTTGTGTTAGTACTCTTCTAAGAGCTCTATGTGTGTGAAATCACGTGATCTCACAGGAACCCTGAGAGTTGGTTCCCTTCTTATGATGGTACAGCCATATAAACACCATTCAGCCATCCAAAAGCACAGGGGTAGGTCCAGATGTGCTGACACAAAGACTATTCATGAAATAGAAGGGATAAAAGGAAATTTCGGAATTGTCTATAGAGCACAATTTCATTTATGATTAAAAGAATAATAAAGTATGTATATATGTTTATATTTGTGCAGAAAATGTCTAGAAAGATAAACCAGAAAGAAACAGTTCAAGTGGGATCCTCTGGGGAACTGGGACTGGTGAAGCCAGAGAGGGGAGGAAAACCTTCCATTTTTTATATTAATACCTTCTTTACTTTTAAAATTTCTTTCTTTATATACAATGCATGTGTATACATTAATACTTTTTGCCTGGAGTTAGACAAACTGCAAAGTTTGAGGTCCTAGTTCCCAAGACTGCCTTCCCTTCTAACACCAACTGCATGTTTGGTGGGGAGTGACTCCCAAGACCACCCTCAAGTTTGATAAATCACTAGAAGGGCTCCAGAACTCACTGAGAGCTTTTATATTTATGGCTATGGTTTATTAGCGGGAAAGGAGACATTAAAATCAAAGGAAAAGAGGCGTTGGGCAGAGTCTGGGAGGGTTCCAGATGTGCAGCTTCCATCATCCTGTCCCGTGGAGTTAGGATACATTTCCCTCCTGGCATCTACATGTATGCATGGAGTACTGCCCACTGGGGAAGTTCACCTGAGCGTCAGTGTCCAGTTTTTATTGGGATTTCACTATGTAGGCATGATTGGTGCCCACATGGTTGAACTCAGCCTGTAGGTTGATACTGTGTGACCTAAGCCCCACCTTAAATTACAGCTAGTCTTTCTGGAGAGGCCAGTCCCCACGCTACAATCCAGGGTGGCCATCGTGGGCTCTACACAAAAGACAATCCTATCGGGTATGACACAGATTAATCCCGTAAGCTGAGGGCAAAGGCCAGACCTCTCTTTGGGCAAGGCCAAATTCTTTACTGTACATTTTTATAATTAAAACCTGCAATAGCTATGTGGTTGGTTTTCCATGTGCTTGTCCATACGTAGTATAGTTTCTAAATTATGTTTTTATGTAAGAGGATTGATTTGCACTGAGACTTCCTGATCATGTGGATTTTTGTTCTGTGCTTTCTTAGATTCTATATTTGTCTAGTTGGCATTCATTATTCACAGGGCCAAACTGATGGCGACCATTGCTCACATCTCCCCTGTGAGCTAGCTTTTGTGGATGCACAAAAATCGTATTACAAGGCCTCTAACCAATCATGAGTCCACACTCCCAACCACCTCCTTTATTTAACTCTCACACACCAACCCAACATTCCTCTCCCCTAATCACCAGAGCTAGGTAGCACAAAACTAGACACCATCCCTATAGCCCAGAGCTTGCCAACGTTATTTAAACTAGCCAATCCTAAGCTGTTTTCCCTGCCTTGCTTTGCCTTTCCCGGGGAAAACAATAAAAGTCTGGGCTATGTTTTCCCTTTGCTGCTTCTGCCTTCTGACCAAACCTGGTGCTTCCCCGTGAGGCCCTGCATGGTACGGCAAGCTCCCTTCTCTTGGGAAATGTAAGTAATCACAATCTTCTTTCAATGGCATTAGCCTCTCAGTCATCTCCATAAATTAAAATCCTGTGGGTACAATCAAGACAACCTTAAAACCCCTCCTCCATGGGCCTAGGTTTCAAAAGGGTGATAGTCCTTACTAGCTGGCACAAGCCTGGCTCATACATGCTTGTTGAATTTAATGAACAAGTTTACAGTCATTGCTCCATTGATGCAGGAGATAAATTATTCATCTTGCTTGATGCAATCAGCACTCTACGTGGAATCTGAAAATAAGTTCCACAAACCACTTGTGGAAATGTGCATTGGCCTACAAATTCTTCACTGACTGAGTTTACTGGAAGCACTTATGTCCTAACTTGGTCACTGTAGTTTTGTCACTCTTCCCTCCCCTCTCCCCTCCTTTCACCCCAATTCATTTAGTTAGCAAATAAGCTTGTACCTACTGTCAGTAACTAAATCTGACTTGGCCAACATAAAAGCTAAAACTCAGAATGAAGAGAAGATTGTGCTTATTCCCTCCAGGCTTGTTGCATGGTTTGTTTCAGGCTCTGAGAAATGTTAGTTTATGACTGTTTTTGTTTATTACAAAATGTCAATTTCCTGGAGCTGGTTTTAACCCAAACACCTTAATGGCACTCTCAGGTAAAGATATGGAAAACAGAAAACCTGGTAAACTGAAGATGTACTTTTGGTAGTTAATTATAAATGACAGTATCATCATCTTCGATTTGACCCAGCAGTCCCCAAAATGAGATTTGGCCATATTCCCACATTTTCAGGGACAAAAGGTATAAAGATATGAATGGATTAGAAAGGAGAAAAACTGTGATAAGAATATTAAATGCAGAACAAATTTAAGTCTCTAGTAATAAAAAGTGGATAAAGTGCTGAAGTTATGGACAAATAAGGTTAAAAAATGCCAAGCCATAAAGGATGAAGAATATTTGGGGTTTTAATAACACAGGTGAGCTTTTATAGCAATAATAATAATTTTTAAAAAAACCCATAGTGACTGCCTTAGGCAATAGCAGAGGCTGTTTATGGTTGATTTCCAATAATTTACAAAGGCTGACTCAATTAAGAACTCAAATTCTGGCTTCCCTGGTGGCACAGTGGTTAAGAATCCGCCTACCAATGCAGGGGACACGGGTTCGATCCCTGGGCCGGGAAGATCCCACATGCCGCGGAGCAACTAAGCCCGTGTGCCACAACTTCTGAGCCTGCACTCTAGAGCCCACAAGCCACAACTACTGAGCCCATGTGCCACAACTACTGAAGCCTGTGCACCTAGAGCCCGTGCTCCACAACAAGAGAAGCCACAGCAATGAGGAGCCCACACATCACAACAAAGAGTAGCCCCTGCTCGCTGCAACTAGAGAAAGCCCACGTGCAGCAATGAAGACCCAATGCAGCCAAAATAAAATAATAAATAAAAATAAAAAGAACTCAAATTCTGAACCAGAAAGCCTGAAAAACACTTTAAAGAAGAAAACTCTATTTTATACATATTAGTTACTGTATATATGTCAATCCCAATCTCCCAATTCATCCCACCCCTCCTTTCCCCCCTTGGTGTCCATACGTTTGTTCTCTACGTCTGTGTCTCTATTTCTGCCTTGCAAGCAGGTTCATCTGTACCATTTTTCTAGATTCCATATATATGCGTTAATATACGATATTTGTTTTTCTCCTTCTGACTTACTTCACTCTGTATGACAGTCTCTAGGTCCATCCACGTCTCTACAAATGACCCAATTTTGTTCCTTTTTATGGCTGAGTAATATTCCACTGTATATATGTACCACATCTTCTTTATCCATTCGTCTCTTGCTGTACAGTAGAAACTAACACAACACTGTAAAACAACTATACACTAATAAAAATAAAATAAAATAATATACAGTGATTACACTGAGAAAAAAAAAGAAAACTCTAAAATGGCTATTTGGGAATACTGACATTCTTTCTTCTATAGATCAGTTAATGAAAAATCATTTTATTTATATTATTCCACTTGGCCAAAGTACAGTAGAAAATCAGAAGAATTAAAACACTTTGCTTTTTATTACACTCTTGGATCTTTAACTATATTTAACAAGCTACTCAGGAACCATGGTTTAGCAGCCAAGTAGAAGATGGGGAATTGTTTTTGTTCAGTCAGGATAAAGAGTGTTAAAGATGCTCTGTGAAGCATAGTAAGTTCTGTGAAGTCAGGTGTATCTGAAGGCTTTTAGCCGCAAGTAACAGAATACTCAACTAAAAGTGGCTTAAACAATGAGAGCATTTAATTCTTGTACAAAACAAGAATCTGGAGGGAGGCTGACCCAAGATTGGCTAACAGTTAGGGATGCTTCTTTGCCCATCTCTTGGCTTTCCTTTTCCACAACTCCAAACACAGTTCTTTACTAAATCGATTTTCAAATAACAAAGGAATGATGTACAGAGGGCCCTGGAATTCACCCCAAATCCCTGGTAGCAGGAGAGAAAAGAGACTGACAATGTCTTCTTGTCTCCCTCTTTTCATCAGGGAGGAATTTTTCCCCCAAAGCTCTGCCAAGCCCCTCCCCAGACTTCTTTACATTTCACAGGCCAGAACTGGAGCACCTGCCTATCCCTAACCCTGGCAGAGGAGAAAAGAGATTACATGGTGAATTTAGACCAATAATAATGCACTTCCTGGAGTTAGGCACACTTACTTTCTGTTGAACAAAATTAAGATTTTGTTGCAACACACCACTGTAAAGCAATTATACTCCAATAAAGATGTTAAAAAAAAAAAAGATTTTGTTGCAAGGAAGAGGGGGTGTGCTGGGTATGAGAAATGGTTACGGGTAAATAATCAACAGTGTTTGTGATATTTGAAGGCATTAGCAGGTAAAAGGTGGGACTTTGGTCCCAATGCCTGAGCTGGTCATCACTATTCAAGGCATGCATAAGAAAGGAAATAGATCTTTCCTTTGTTACACTGTTTAAACTGAGTAAAGATGTTAGTCAAACCAGACATCAGATGTACCTTTGGATGAGTCAAACCACAGGACAGGCTCCTTCCTCGGAAAGAAAACTTGGCCAAATCTAATATAGTTCTTCATTACATCTATTTTCAAGTAAAAAAAGGAATGATGTCCTGAGGTCCCTGGAATTCACCCCCAAATGATACAAATACAATAAGCCAAATGGCTGAAGTCACTTCCACACAAAATTTGACCAAAGCAAATATGCTTGCTCTCATGCTGTGATCAGAGGAGCAGCAAACTGGAGGCTTTGTTCAAAGTAAAGAGAGCAGTGGATTCTAAAGATGAGGGTCTTCAAGAGGGGGCTGAAAGATATTAGTAAACAGGGTTAGTTAATCCACTCAGGCAAGAGTCACAAAAGTCCAAGGGGTGCTCTCTGGTCTGCACTGTCATGAGATTTCAAAGGACTGAAATCAAAGGCTATGAACTGTACACTCCCCACACCCTCATTTATATCACTGTAGCAGCAGCTGGGACTGCTATTCTCTACTGAGACAAACTTTTTTGAAGAGGGTAGTTACCCTAAACAGAAACTGCTCAGATTGGGCAGGCCTCACAAGAAAAAGAAGTGAGGAATTTTACCACAAAAATAGAAAGATAAAACGCAGAGCCTCATGAGAGATTACCTTAAATGCTGGTATTTTCTATTTCCTGGGACAAGGTAAAGAGCAGGCTCACAAGGAGTGAGAAGGTACCCATTCCCCCAGGACTGACACTCAGCTGGTACACTGTCCCCGCTGATACTGGAATCCTTCTAAAGCTGACTCAAACCCCAAGTGCTCCTCCACTTCATGATCCAATAAATAAAGGGTTAATAAATGGAGGCGTCCAGGATTCTGTGCTAGCCCATGGAAACTTGGTTTTAAAAAAAAAAAGAAACAAAAGCAAAAAAGGCAAGTTGAAGAGAGCTGTGGAAAAGCTTCTACTAACCCTTCAAACCTACTCTCTTCACATACCTTCTGCTATGGCTTTGATTCAAACATCACTGGGAAAACAAGCTACATCTCTACTCATGTTCTTACTGTCTTCTTTTCTATGCCAGTGGAAGAAGCATTCCTGCATCTGCCAAAGGCCAGTCCTTCCACCTGGGTTCCAGATGGAACCCTCCCACCCCATAGCTTCTCAAAACTACACTTCTTCTGTCCTCTCCTTTCTCTCTTACCTCATCAGCCTCAAACTCTCCTCTCCAGGAGCATACCTATCAACACCCAGACATGCTCTAGCATTTTCCATCACACAAAAGCAAAACAAAATGAAAAAATCTACCAAAAACCAACCAACCAACCAAAAAACCCTTTTGCCTGATCATCTCCCTCCAGCCTCTACCCCGTTTCTCTTGTCTCCTTTGTGGAAAAACTTCTCAAAAGAGTAATTCAAACTTGCTTTCAGATGAAACAACTTGTCAACCAGCATTTTTTCAACTGCTCAGCAGCATTTGCTTTCTTTTTGGAACTCTGTCTTCTCCTGACTGCTCTGACCATACCCCCTTGTTTTTTTTCCTACCTCATTAGTCGCTTCTTTGAATCTGTTTTGCTGATCTCTACTCCTTTCCTTGACCTCTGACCAGACTCATTCTTGGCCCTTTCCTCTTCTCTTTCTATTCACTCTCTGTAGTCTGGATGATATACTCTAGTCCCCAGGTTTTAAATGCCATCCATATAGTGATGACTCCAAATTTATATATCTGCTGCCTCAAACTTTCTTCTGAGCTTCAGATACATGTAGCTAGTGGCCAACTTCATATCTACCCATCTTGAACCTACCTTTAAAACATTTTTTTAATTGGGCTGTTTTTCTTATTGTTGAGTTTTAAGAGTTCTTTTTATGTTTTGGGTAACAGTTCTTTATCAGATATGTCTTCTGCAAATATTTTCTCCCAGTCTGTGGCTTGTCTTCTCATTCTCTTGACAGTGTCTTTTACAGAGCATAAGTTTTACATTTTAATGCAGTCCAGCTTATCAATTCTTTCTTTTATGGATTGTTATCTTTGGTGTTGTATCTAAAAAGTCATCACCGTATCCAAAGTGATCTAGATTTTCTATGTTATCTTCTAGTATTTTTATAGTTTTGCATTTTACATTTAGGTCTGTGATCCATTTTGAATTACTTTTTGTGAAGGGTATAATACTGTGTAGGGAGCCATTTTTTGTATGTGGCCGTCACTGGTTCCAGCATCATTTGTTTGAAAATTTGTTGAAAATCTTTGCTCCATTGTATTGCCTTGGCTCCTTTGTCAATGGTCAGTTGACTGTATTTATTCTGTACTATTCTGTTTCATTCATCTATTTGTCTCCTCGTTCACCAATATCACACTGTTTTGATCACAGTAGCTTTATAGTAAGTCTTAAAGTTGGGCAGTGTCACCTACATTCAAAACAGATTCTTGATCCCCACCACCCCCCCACATCCCGTAGCTGTTCCTCCCCCAGGTCTTTCCCATCTCAGTAAGTGGCACCATCATGCATCTACCTGCTCAGGCTAAAAACCTAGGAGTTATTCTTGATTCTTCCCTCCCCACCTCTCATCCATTCCATCAGTATGTCTTGTGAACTCTTCCTCCAGTAAGCAGGTCGAATCAACTTGCGTCTCTCCATTTCTTTGTAGTTCAAGCCAAGAGTCAACCTCATTGGTACCTCTTATAACTGATCTCTCCCGTGTCTCCTCTACAGTCAGTGAGACCCCTCACCCTCTTTTCTTCAAAAAAAAAAAAAAAAAAAAAAAAAGCAGGAATGAAGATTTATCATATACTTTTTATATTCAGCCTTAAATGAAAACACCAGTCTAAGCAAAGTGGATTTTTATGCGCTCTGTTGAAATCAGTTGGGGATGAGAGTTTTGGCTAAATTCCTTAGGAGGAAGGGTAAAGCCCTAGACCTGCGCTATCCACTACAGTAGCCACTAAGGCACATGTGGCTGCTGAACACTGGTAATGCGGCAGGTTTAAATTGAAGTGTTGTAGATATAAAATACACTTCAAAATTTGAAAACAGTATGAAAGAAAAAATTGAAACTATCTTATTAATAATTTTTAGGTTGATTTTTTTTAACATTTTTTAAACTTATTTTCCTTATTTTTTTGGCTGCGTTGGGTCTTAGTTGTGGCAGACAGGATCCTCACTGAGGCATGTGGGATCTTTCGTTGCGGTGCATGGGCTCCTCGTCGTGGTGTGTGGGCTTCTCTAGTTGTGGCATGCAGGCTTCTCTCTAGTTGTGGTGCGCGGGCCAGAGCGTGTAGGCTCAGTAGTTGCAGCACACAGGCTTAGTTGCCCCGTGGCATGTGGGATCTTAGTTCCCTGACCAGGGATTGAACCCCTGTCCCCTGCATTGGAAGGCGGATTCTTAACCGCTGGATCACCAGGGAAGTCCCCTCACTGTAGTTTTGGTTTGCGTTTCTCTAATAATTAGTGATGTGGAGCATCTTTTCATGTGTTTGTTAGCCATCCGTATGTCTTCTTTGTAGAAATGTCTATTTAGGTCTTCTGCCCATTTTTTTGATTGGGTCGTTTGTTTTTTTGATATTGAGCTGCATGAGCTGTTTGTATATTTTGGAGATTAATCCTTTGTCAGTTGCTTCATTTGCAAATATTTTCTCCCATTTTGAGGGTTGTCTTTTCATCTTGCTTATGGTTTCCTTTGCTGTGCAAAAACTTTTAAGTTTAATTAGGTCCTATTTGTTTATTTCTGTTTTTATCTTCATTACTCTAGGAGGTGGGTCAAAGAAGGTCTTGCTGTGATTTATGTCAAAGAGTGTTCTGCCTATGTTTTCCTCAAGAGTTTTATAGTGTCTGGCCTTGCATTCAGATCTTTAATCCATTTTGAGTTTATTTTTGTGTATGGTGTTAGGGAGGGTTCTAATTTCAGTCTTTCACATGTAGCTGTCTCAGGTGATTTTTAAAAATATGAATCAGATTGCACGTCTCTCTTGTTTAAAACTCTTTAATGATTATCTATTTAAGTCAGAATAAGATGCCAGAACTTTCTCATGCGTGCAAGGTCCTGCATAACCAAGAACCTTTTACTCATTACACTTTAGCCACTCCAGCCTCCTGTTCCTCCAAAACACCAGGTCCTTTCCTGCCTCACAACCTCTGCATTTGCTGTTCCTTCTGCCTGGGAATCTTGTACCCTACTTGTTTTGATGGCTGCATACTTTTCATTCTTCAAGTCTTGGCTTAAAGGAATACATGAAAGTTCTCAGATATGATGTAATTCTAGATGCATTTTTACATTGCCTTCAAATCTTTAATTCAGTTATTTAAATGAAAACATTGCATAATGATTATAATCCCATTTATGTAAAAACATATGTAGATGTATACATATATGTAAGTACAACAGTAAGTATTTGGAAGGATACACACCAAACAATTAACTGAGGGTACCTCTGTGACCATACTATACATATTGTTCTGCAACTTACTTTTTCACAAAGCAAAATGAATAAGAAATCTTTCTATGCTGCTCATATAGATGTACTTTATTCTTTTTAATGGCTGAAGGTAGTCTTTTCTATGGATGTATTATAGTTCATTTCACCATTTTCCTATATTGATGAATATTTAAATTGTTCCAATTGTTTTTGCTATTACAATTGAATCTTATTACAGCTGATATGGATTTCAATTCTTTTGACCACAGAAAATAATTTAGCTTCTCATCTATGGGAATGAGTCTTTTATCATAGTTTCCGAAATAACACCTCCTGTTCAATTGTGAAATGTGTCCATCTTCAGCATTAACAAACTTTTTTTGCCTGTGGTTTATATACTGATATTATCACTGGCCAACATCTTTAAAAATTTTAAGTACATAAGCACTTTACGAACACTCAATATTGCCAGTAACACTTTGGGCATAAGGGCCGTACCAACCAATCATTTAATTGAGGGATGCATTTTTCTTTTTAAAATTGAGGTATAACTTATATACAGTAAAGCACTCAAGCCTTGACTGTACAGCTGGATGAAAATTTACATATATGTACATCTGAGTAACTGTTCCCCAGATAAAAGCATAGAGCATGTCTTCCACCTTAGCAAGTAGAGAGGGATAGCACATTTTCATTGAATAGGATACTTTTTTTTTGCTGTGTGGTGCAGCACGCAGGATCTTAGTTCCCTGACCAGGGATTGAACCCGGGTCCCCTGCAGTGGAAGCGCTGAGTCTTAACCACTGGACCGCCAGGGAAGTCCCAAGTAGAATACTTCTTAAACTGCCTTTTTTTCTTTAAATTTCCACATTCTTCACTTCTTTAGGATAAATACTCCTTTATGATTCTCATGGTAACAATAATTTGAAGGAGAAGAGGGTAAGGTGAAGAAACAGAGGCATCACAAGGGTCTGTTGGGTATTCTCTCATCTCTACTCATCCCTAATCATTTATTTATTTTTAGAAGCTGCTCGTGGATATCCTAGGCTGGATTAATGGGAAAATCATGGATTGCTGAACCTTTTGCATTTATACGATTCAGGCTGGCAGGATTTTCATTCTACCCTCCCAAACTTGTTTCTATTCATTAAGGCCAAAATGGGTCATTCAATGCAAATAATGCTCTACTGTACTGGTTTAAAAATTATGAACAATCATCTTTTTTTTTTTGGACAGAGAAAATAATGAGCTGTGTAATTGGTTAAGGGATTTAATTTCCTTGTGCCTTTACCAAAAAAAAGGAATAATGAGAGAGAAATAGGCTGTGGTCAGATCATCAATGGCCTCAATTGCCAAGTTGAGATGTTTGGATTTCCTTACCCTTTCTTTTCCCTTGGCTGTCCAAAACCCCCTACAGTATTTCAGTTACACTGTGTTGAATAGGATTTTGTGGCTACTCTGAAAATGTAATAACCATTTTCCGTGTGCAAATTAATTTCAACTTCCAAATAACAACTTTATAATCTTTGGAACAGTTTATTATTTTATGCTGTCATTATGGTTAATCTTAATCTTTCTGCTCCTCAGTTACTTTTTTCTTTTTTTTTAATACTTATTTATTTATTTGGCTGCGCTGGGTCTTAGTTGCAGCATGTGGGATCTTCGTTGCAGCACGCAGGATCTAGTTCCCTGACTAGGGATCAAACCCGGGTCCCCTGCATTGGGAGCGCGGAGTTTTAACCACTGGACCACTAGGGAGGTCCCCTCAGTTACTTCTTATTTATAGGATAGGTAAGTTAAGCAAGAAATGACATTTTCAGTCTAAGGATTCAATGATTTATATGAGGTCCTGGCATGTTATTAGCAAAATGTCAACATTTGTCACTCAATTCAACTATTTCCTCTTTTGGAATATTCTTTAGCAACATTAAAATATTAATATTTCTTCTACAGCACAGGTATTTAAATAACCCCAGAAAAACATGTTCTATAGTTGTCTTCAGTGTGGTACATAAGGACTGGGCCTATTAGGAGCGCCTACTTTTGGGTGATGTTAAAGGGAACAATATGGAATTTACATTTATTGTGTGGCTACTGTATATCTGGAACGCTCTTTAGTCCTTTCATACTAGGCCATTTAGTCTATGATCTTCATTATACATGTGAAGAATGTAAGACAGGAGGAGTAATTTGCGGAAGCAGTGGAATTGATACCTGATCCAGATTGGATTAGCTCTTTCCACCCAATAAAAGCTGTGCTCATAACACAGAAGGTATAAACTTCAAAGAAGGTATAATGGAGACAAGAACAGAGAATGTCTATATTTGCTAGGGTAAAAAGCTAGGCTGCTACAACAGAAATATGGTAGCTCAAATACAGTACCTTAAAGAACCCTGCAGTTTCTCTTTCACATACCAGTCCCAAGGGAAGTGGTCAGGTTCCTGGGCGCTCTGTTCGCCAGAGTCCTTCAGAGATGCAGGTTTCTGTTATACTGTTGCTCCGCTGTCCCCTAAGGTGATGTCCTTGTTTGCATTAACAGTGGGTTCCCTGGAAGGAAAGTAGCTCCTGAGGGGAGCACATATTCAAGGTTTTAAGGCCTTCGTTCACATTCCACTGACAAGAACTTAGTCATGGAACCTACACCTAGCTGCACAGAGTCTGCAGCAGGACAGCCAGGTGTCCAGCTATACTGTATTTAAACTATGAAGAAAGAAGAATGCATTCTGGTAGAAAACTAGCATACTCTCATATAATGTCACTTTCTCAGGGTAAAATCAGCATAGGATGGATGAAATAATCTGCAAATAACCTTTTTCAAACAAATAGTTTATAGTCATGATCTGGAGAGTAAAGTGTTTTATAAAACAATATCAAGACAACTAGGAAAATGTGATTGAAACTTAATTAATTGAAGATGTGATCTACTCCTTATACTCTAAGGCAACCAAGATGGTTTATTTCACCAGAAAAAAATGCAATTTGCATGAAGACCAGAAGGAGAGTGCAAGAACTGAACATATCACTATTTATCCTTCTCTCCCCCACTCCTGTGGCAAGAGACTGCACTGACCTTACTGGATGGACTCTGTGGGCCCTCAAATGCAAGCCACATACACAGGTCCCTTATGACAGGCTCTTCCCTCCTTGGTTGCTTGCCAAAGCATGAAAGCAACTCTGCTATCCATATAAGAAAACAGATACAGAAGTGCTCCCCTGGAATGGTATCAAAATAAGCCACTCTCTGGGCTGGGAAGCATAAGTCAAAGGAACAGTTGGATCTGAGCATTCCAACTCATGTGACTTGAGTTTTTTTCATGTTTCGTTAAGAACTCTCTTGCACACCCTAGAGCTTGGAGGTCTATGATGCTAAAACAGTAAATCCCCCTATTATCTCCCATTTTTATGTGTCTTTAGAAGAAATACCATAATTATTTGTGCCCATCTTTTTACTGTGACCATACAGAGGCAGGACTAATAAAATGACCTAATGATCAAGTACACAGAAGTATCCTCAACTGGGGACAACCACTAGAAGTCCTGGAAGTGATTTCCTAATGAACATTTACATTTCTCTCTTTTAATTTTACGTTCACCAAGCAATTTACTGTGCTATAGTTTTGCCTCGTGAATGGATACAGATGCTAGAAGGAACCACTCCAAATATAAGTTAAAAGAATATAAATTAAAAGAATTGCTAACACTGACTAAGTACTTACTAGTTACTAAGCAGTCTTAGTGCTTTATGGGCGTATTTCACTTTATTGTGCTTTACAGATACTGTGTTTTTTAGAAATTAAAGGTTTGTGCCAACCCTGCGTTGAGCAAGTCTATCGGTGCCATTTTTCCAACAGCATTTGCTCACTTTGTGTGTCTGTGTCACATTTTGGTAATTCTTGCAATATATCAAACTTTTTCATTATTATATTTATTATGGTGATCTGTAATGAGTGATCTTTGATGTTACTACTGCAAAATATTACAACTTACTGAAGGCCCAGATGATGGTTAGCATTTTTTAGCAATAAAGTATTTTTAAATTAAGGTATGTACATTGGTTTTTCAGACGTAATGCTATTGCACACTTAATAGACTACAGTATAATGTAAACAACTTTTATATGCACTGGGAAATGAAAAATTCATATGACTCGCCTTCTTGAGATATTAGCTTTACTGCAGTGGTCTGGAACCCGCAATATCTCTGAGTATGCTTATACATATATAAATTCACTTAATCCTCACAACAACCCCATGAGGGTGGTCCATTATCCCCATTCTGTAGCAGAAGAAACAGGCTCAGAGTAGTCAGGTAACTTACCTAACTGAGGTCACACAACTAGGAAGTGGTGTCGTCAGAAGTCAAACCCTGGCCTCCTGAGTATGGGCCTTCACTACCATTTCTTATTTATATATCTGGAACATCTTTTACTGTAAACAAAAGAAATTGGCATTCTAGTTTATAAATTAGACTCACAGAATTTGGAAAATGTCACATATAGCATCAGCTGAGCTGAAAAAATCAAGTCCCTAGACATGTAAAGCCAAGGACCAGATCGGATAGGTGGTTTGAGAACTCTGTAAGTGCTACCTGGGGTGGGGTGGGGTCGGGGGGGTGATGGTGGTCAAGTGAGTCCCCTCTTTTTTATACCTCCTAATTGCATCATGGGGCTTTCCACTGAGATACTAATTTACAAGTGGCTCAGGATATTCACAGACCATGAAGGCAAACCAAGAACTGTCAGTTTTTATATGAGGCCCCAAATCAGTTTGGAGACAAAAAAAGTCACTCAAAAGTCAAGCCTAGCTCTTTTATTCTATCACAATAGTGTATTTTTACAAGCTTAAAATGAGATCAGTTTCCCGAGCTAATGTACTGTGCTGTTAGAAACAACATTTCTGAAGTCTCTGGCAAAATTTAAAAAGACCATTACGTGTAGACTAATCAGAAAAATATAAGGCACAGGAAATGAAGAGATTTTCTTTCTCTGACTCTTTGAATCAGAGGGGACAGAGATGTTACAAAGGAGCTTTGAGAAAATAATACTAAGAGACAACTAGTGATAAACATCAATCTGGATTTTGATGCAGGAAAACTGATTAATCACGAGTTAGAAAATTTACTCTCCAAATGGGGCTGGCAAATTATAAGTGAACAGAAGCTTCACACAAATATGTTAACGATAAAAGCATTTGTGCTTTTTGGGGGGTTCTGACCTGAGCCATGCCCAAAGTGAAGTTATGAAAGTAATATGATAAAACTAAACTAAGATGCTATCACGGACTTTTTTCAAATCAAATTTCTCTTAACTAAAAATCTGATTAAGATGATCTACAGATAGGTGAAAAAATGTTCACTTATTATCCTAAAAATACATTAACTATCACTAATATTAAAGGAGGGAAAACATGAAGATATAGGCATATACCCCGTTATCTATATGCAAAAGTTCTTGGAATTCTCAACTTTTGTTGATATACAAATTTGTACACATATATAGAATGTTACAGAACTTCTAAGCAAATTAAACATCTTTAGCATTTAATTTCAGCCCCTAATGAAGGCAGTTACCTCAAAACTAATTCCTTTCTCTTATTAATGGTTCTGTTCTGCAATATGCAATTATCACATTAGAAATTAGAGAAAGTAAAATTACACAATCTTAAAGGCTTTTTAATGAGATTCCAAATTCTTTAAGAAGTCTATGCAATTTACTTTGGAAAGGACTCAAAAGCAAGAGATTGGCTTTTTTCTTATATTGCTGACACCCCTAACAAGCCACTAATCTCTACATTCCTCCAGTACAGAAATATAACAGGAATTTTTACTGCAAACTTGGTTAACTGCACCTGTACCTGAGTTTCATTTATGTCTTACTTAGTTCTTAAAAAAAAACAACAACAAAAAAACAACTTTTCACTTCATTTTATTCTTATTTCCCTGCTGAAGTTTACTAATTTTTGTTAGCAAAAGAATATCACTATTTGATTCTCAAAAACAACATACTCAC